>NC_086201.1:11925178-12538214 GCF_035770615.1 Melospiza melodia melodia | reverse complement strand
GCCAGTTGCATCAAGAATTTACTGGAGATTTTTTAATGTGGTTGTTCCTTCCACGTAAAAATGTCTTTCAGAAATCAGAGAACTGCCTCCCTTGCAGGTGACATCCAAGGTGGGTTCAGAGGGAGCATCACTTCTAGCTGTAACTACAGGGATTTCCCATAAAGGATGTAGCAAGGCTGGACCTTCATTCTCATGCTTGGCTTAAACTGGATGAATCTAAAGCTGGGTTCTGGACCTAAAACCTTTTTCCAGTGTAAGGAGTTTGAGCCTGAAGGACTTTGAAGAGCATTAGGTTTTGCTCTTGGCAATATTGAGTAGGATGTGTCCTGCCTTCCTGAGTATGTTTTCAGGGCTTGCAGGGTGGTAACTGATGTGCCTAGGGCTGAGGTTTGGCTTTCCACCTCCAGGTCAATTCCCATCTTCTCACCTGTCCTGCTCCCTCAACTACAAGCTGATAAAGTGAGTTTCATGTGGAGAGCATGGAAGCTGAGACACAGCAGGGAGATCCAAAATGTAATAAAAATGCCATTCAAAGGGTTATAAACATATAATTTATAAATAAAAATCACTGCCATGTGGAGGGCTATAAATATTTCCTTGAGCCACCAGGTATTTCCAGATTTGGCATCCAAATGTCCTGATGAATTACTTCTTGCCAAAGGTAGGTTTTAGTGCCCTTTGCGTGGTTCAATACCATGTATTTTTTTCTCTGCTATGCTCTTGCCCAGAATGCCAATGTTTTAGAGCAGCACTATCAGCCTCATTCCAGGGATACTCAGCCTGCAATGAATGCATTGATTCATAGCTTATTTTCAAAGCCAGAAGGAATTGCTATGCTGATCTGCTCTGACCTCAAGCATTCAGTGGGCACAGGAGTATTTATAGCTCTGTTTACAGCACTCTGCTCTGTATACAAGCGAGCAGGGACAAGAGCAGGTTCCCTGTCCCAGTGTAGGTCTGACAGCCACTACAAGTTCAACTGCTTTATTAAGGTATTGCCCTCAGTAACTGGCAGGGCAGATTAGAGAAAGCAATTCCAGAGCACGTGGGCAGGGAGTCACCCACACACAGCACTTGTGCATACAGTTATGGTCTGCCTGCAGCACAAGCAGAAATAAGCTCCAGGTGCAAGGACAGAGATCTGGGAAATCCTGGGCTTGTCTTTCTCAGTCTCCTTGCTAAGCCTGTCTTGTGTCTTCTCTTGGGGGATCCTCTGTCCTATGTTTTAACCATAGGGAAGCAGTGCAAAAGATGCATAAGACCACTGGATGACTGAAATGAGCTTAGGAATAAAAAATAACTTGTAGGGAGTTCTAGAGAGCAGCAGGACAGAGGCACGACCAATTGCAGATGTTTCAGCTCTCCGAGTACAACATGTCTCAGACACTTATATGTGTGTTCCCTGCTTTGTACTTGGAGTCACAGGCCAGGACGCAGTGTGTTCCAGAGCACACCACGCTGCTGCGTTTCACATGTGGTGATGAACAGACCTGCCCCAAGCTCAAGCAGTCCCAGAAGGTAAACTCACTTCTATGTGTGCAACTGAGACCATTAAAGTGGAAACTGCTGAAAGTTACTTCACTTTCCACTTGCCATGCCCTGTCTTCATGCCTTGCAGCACACAGCCAGTCTGCATGACCATTTGTCTTTCCCCTGAGCTTAATTCTGTTCCTGAGCTCCTGATGTGTGGTGAATGTCCAGCCAGAAACCTGAGCAACAATCAAATCTATTCATTAGACAGATTAGCTAGTTTTTCTTCCTGTTCAAGGTCAGATTTCTGCAGGTTAATGCCCTGGAACTGCCAGTGCAACATAAGACACCTGTGTCACTTTTCTCCCAGTAAAATGGAATTTACTACATTCCTTAGAACATTATTTTCATAGCTCAATTTTGCTAGAGTTATGATTGACATGTGTCCAGTCAAATTCTCCTGAGAGCCTGCCTTTTTCACCAAACTGTATTTGTGAGTGAACACATAATTGTCCAACATTTATGAAATCCCCAAGAGGAAAAGTAATTGCTTTTTTACATGCACAAAAGTAAAATCAGCTGGATTGCTCTGATTGTTAAGAGAAGCAGTTATTAATATTTCTGCATGGAGGCAGCACACCACCAAGGCCTTGCTACTGTGAATCTCACAGTCTTGCTCTTGGGCAAAGTATATGCAGTCATCTCTAATCTGTTCCATCTCTCCCCAAGCAGCTCACCCAGCACCGTGAACAAATTGCCTGCAAATGTCGTCATCGGGCTTCATCTGGCACTATCTCTTCTTCTGTCTGGGTCATTGATTTCCTCATCTCCTCTGCCTTGAAACTCACATCTCACATTAATTTGTGGCTCTCTGGTACTGAAGCAGCTGCACTGTGCCTTCGCTGCTCAACACCAGCAGCTTTCAGCCTCTGAAGTGTCCTTCACTGCTGCTCACATGAAGACCTCCTGAATGTGTCTCAAGTGGCCTCCCTGCCTGCCACATAACAACATGTGCTCTGCCAGCTTTTGTTTCATCACAAGAGAGCTTAGAGCTCTTCTGCTTTCGGAAATTGGGTAAGATTCAGTCTCCTTCCTACAATGACTCAGTGTGCTGCAGAAATTACTCCTGCCTTGTATGAGCAGCTACTGTGGATCTCTCAGAGCTGTGCCAGTCTCTGCTAGCCACCAGCTGCCTTCTGGAGAGCAGAGCAGAGACCTGGGGCTGCTCCACGCTCTGGTCTTATGATTTCTAAATATAGTCCATTGATAAATAACACAAATGCATGAAGGGCACAAAATCAACAGTTGTTGCAGGTGCTAAGGCAGCCTTTTCCTCTGTTCTTTCATCCGTGTCACTGACGCCTTTCAACATCACCCTTTGCATTCTGAGTAGGTATTGTAGCTTTGCACAGCTATTTCCAAGGATCTAATCTGGCCAGCAGACTTTCCTTGTGTTTTATTAGGAGCAATAAAAGTCTCACCTTTCCTCAACACTTGTAAACTGAGTGCATCTGACACGGAAGTAAGTACAAGATGTGAAGCCCTTACTCCTAAATCAATGGTGATCTTAATGGGAATAATTCCATTCAAAGGAAGTGTCAGTTAAAATGAGTCTATTTCCTTAGGGAAGTGTGTTCTTTTATAAAGCTCTGCCAATCCTTGCTTTTTTAGAAATCAAATTGGCAGTCTCTTTGTTTCACAGCCAGATTCCTGATCCTAGGCCTGGAGTATGTCTGGAAAAACATTTCTAGAGAATCCCCTGTTATAAATAACCTGGAGGAGGGAAGTATCCTTTGTATCCTTCCTAGAACAAAGAGCAGCAGGCTGTAAAAGGGCATGGAGAAAGGGCTGATCTCTTGTAGTAGAGAAAAAAAATCTTGATCTTGAGGCTGATGTTTGCAGCATGTGCTCAGGATGAGTCACATGAAAGGCAAATTGAGATAAGAGCAAAGACTCCTGAAAGAAAACGGCCAATTTTAATCTCTGTATCCCAGTTTACATGATCTTTGCTGTAGGAATAAAAGCTCTGCATCCCCCAGTAATGTCTCCTTAAAAGATGCAGCACCACCAGCTCCCCTGAGCTTCCTACCTGTGCTCTCACTGTATATTCCCTAAGCCTCTCAGGAGGTTTGTTCTTTGTGACCCATTTATAGAGGGTGCTCATGCTCAGCCTGTCCCAGCCCTCCTGCAGCTGTCACGGCCACTCCATGTCCCATCTCCAGCCATGCTGACTCTGAGGAAGTCACAAGAGAAATTTTATCAGTTGATGTAGTTTATGTAGTTGCATGGGAATATCACTAGATGTCCTCTACTGCTAAGCAGCTTCACCATGGTCTGTGCCAAGCACCAGGGAAATCTGGTGAAATCAATCTCAGTTGTTGTGGCTTCATTGTTCCTAGTCCATAGAAGCAGAGCAATATTGTTCATCCATAGCCTGAAGGTGTGACCTGTTTCCTCTGACCAACTGGACTCACAGTGGCAGCAAAGCTACTGCACTGGCTTCATGAAGGTTTGGAGTCAACTGGCAGTGTAGGAACACCTCAATGTTTTCCTTTGCAGCTCGTTTGAGATTGTGTCATCTGACAGAGCTCAGGCTGTGGTCTCTTTGTGCTTTTCTCCAAATTCAACACAGAGGCTCAAGCCCACAGGGCTCTGCTCTGATCCAATGTGGTGCAGGATGGTGCTTTTATCTCTGCAGCAGGTACAGCTCCCTGCTCCAGCACAACCTGCCTGTCCCCCAGACAGTGACGCCAGCAGCACTTTGGGTTAGTTCTTGGGAGGGCCACTGCATCCCCTCAAACCCCATCTCCATCCCCTGACTTCCCTGAAGTGACCTCTTATCCCTGGCTATATGGCACCAGCAGGAACTTGTACTGACAAAAATCTTACGCATTGCACTGTTCCTGAAAGGAAAACTTTTCTCTCTCTTTTTTTTTTTTTTTTTTTTTTTTTTTTTTTTTTTTTAATTTTGTGCAAATAGTCTCTGTCTTGCTGTGGTGCTGTGCAAAGCCTTGTGTTTGCAACCTCCTGCTGCAGAGCCTGGGCAAGGGAAGTGTCCCCAGCAGCCCAAAAGGCAGCTGCCAACAAAACAAGCCAAGAGGCTCATGCTGCACTAACCCACTCAGCTTTAATATGGGACAATAAACAGCCACGTTCATTAGACCTAATAGTGAAATACTATGCTACATACATAATGCATCCTCTGATTTAGTGAGAGCTAGCCCGAAGTATAATCTGACTTGAGGAGTTCAGAGGTTGCAGGGTCACTTTAATCTAGTCACTGAAGCTGAAACAGACTGGAAATGTCATGTGCTGAAATCTGTATGGGGGAAACCTTGGCTGAAATTTTAAGGTACTCTTTTCTTTTAGCTTTCTATTTCGTTCCAAGGTTTGAAGTGTCACCCATCCTGCACTCACATCCTCCCAGGGAGGGCTGGTCAAGGGGAGGCTCTTGATGCCACTGCCTCTGCTGTCAAACTGAACATGATGCTTTGTTTGAGGGCTCCTTGGGGTAACTCAGCAGGATACAAAAATGCACTTTAAAAGGAGTTGTATTGTATAAGCGCTCAACCACAGCAGCAATTCCCCTTTAGCAATGTTGTTAACTAATACGCACACAAGAAATTTAATGCTGCTCCAGATACTGGATGGAATTGAAAAAGGCCTTTTTGGCTTTCCTCCATCCATAATTTTAGTATTTCTTATGGTAGGAAGGCTACTGAGAGCTGAGCAACAACCTGACATACAGATACCTGACATACAGGAGCCAGGCCACAGGCTTTTCCTGTCAAGTGTTACTGACTTTGGTATGAAATGCATCAGAGATTTTCAGGTTTAGGTGTCTGAATGTTGGGCTTGGTCGGCAAATGCAGCTATCTCCACAGAAGCAAAAGTGTGCAGCTCTGAAGGGTGATTTGTTTAAGATGCCCAAATAGAAAGCTGGATGCTCTGATTTAAAGATCTAAACCTGAAGACTTTGGCCTATCAGTCCCAGGACTGCTGTGTCCCCAGCATTTAGTGACAGCATTTCCACACCTCTGAGGATGTATAAATGACCTGCTGTGTGCAGCTTTGCCAGTTCTGCCCTCCCTGGTGGCAAGATGTGCTGATAGCAAAAACCAGATTCCTCGTATCCAGTCACCTCCATCACTGCACTGGGAAGATGAGGAGACTGTTTTGTCCTAGAGGGAAAATTTATAACCAATAGAGAAGCTGTTTCACATCAAATTCTGGTGTAAACATGTGACTCCTTTTGACGAATGTAAATCTTACAAACCCAGCTGTCAATTCATGTGAACAAAACAAATCTGTCCCACGGTTTGGTTCGGAAACCTGTGGGGTTCTCCTGGTCTGCTCCCTCTCACCTCTTCCATGCTGCTGGACCAGTGCAGGTTTTGAGGCAGATACATATCTTGTTTGTAAAATGGCAGTACACTTCTCTCTGCTTCTTACACATGTGGAAAGATAGCAAGGAGGCTGTCTTGTTCTGTGCATGCCACAGCGCTGTGCCAGACTCCTTGGGTAGATCTTTCTGGGGACTACTGGAGTGAACAGAATGCTAATTTAGCACAGGAGGAGAGCTGGGATTGTTCACTTGGGTTTAAGAATCATTTTGAGTTCCTGTACCTCTGCTTTGCACACCACCAGGGAGGTAAGCCCTGACCTAGCATGGTAAATCTGCAGGTGACTAAATGTACCCTCTGAGATGCTGTGGGCACTCAGTCTGTACCTGAGCACCACCCAGGGTTGTGCCCAAGGTGCTCCTGTGGTAGGACACATCCTTCCTGCTATGGATTATTGTCACACAGCCATCCCTAGCATCCTCTGTGAGGGCAGCATGTGTCACTAAGTGTGTAGGAGCGGGAGCAGAGCTTTTGCTGGTGTCAGGTGCAAGGTCTGAGGTGGCAAAGGAGCCCGCAGGTGGCATGGGAAGTGCTGCTTTGGTTCTGCCTCCCAGTGTCAGCCAAGGGCACAAATGAGAGGTAAGAAAAGTAAGCACTGCCTATGTCTCCCCCGAGTGCTATATAGGATGAGCGCTGGTGTATTAAACACTAATTTTCTTATTTGGATTAAAGTCGATTAAGCTTCTTCGTATTAAGTATGAATATATCTACAGATATATATAAATATATGGGGGAGAGGGAGAAGGGGCGCTGTGTGCGCAGAGTAGCTGGGTCTCAAAGGCTCGGTGTGTGCCGCGTTCATGCGGCGTGAATGGTGCTTGGGGCAGTCCGTGCCCTCCGGCTGCTGCCTCGTCCGTCAGACAGAACCGGCTCTTTACTCTCCCCCTCCTCCTCCTCCGCTGGCGGCTGCACAAGCCCGGCGGCCGGAGGGTCGGTCCGCTCCCCTTCAGCCACAGCCCCGTGGGGCCCGGGGTGCCGGGCGGGGAGAGCGGCCCGAGCGGTTTAAGGTGCCGCCGCCGCTGCCGCCCCGCTCCGCTCCACCTTAACGCGCGGCGGCGGCGGACGGGCCCATTGCCGCGCCGGGGGTCGGCGGGCCCGGGCCCCCGGGAGCCGCGCCGCAGCCGCGCCCGCCGGACAGCGGCCCCCACGCGCGGCCCGAGCGGCCATCGCGGCCGAGCCGCAGGTGACGGCGGGTCCCCGCTCCGCCGCGAATCCCCCTCAGCGGCGCCCGGCCCGGCCCCTGGCGGCGGGGCCGGGCTATTTATAGCAGCCGCCGCGGCGATATAAGGGATGGCGGGCGCGGGCTGCGCTGCCGCGGCCGCCGGGGCCAGAGCGCTGCCGGGCCGCCTCAGGGCGGGCGCTGAGGGCGCGGCCCCGCAGCCCGGGTGAGCGGGCGGGGAGTGGGCTCGGAGCGGCGCCGCTCCGTGCTGTGAGCGGGGCGGGGGGACACGGCCAAACAAACAATAACCCGGGTGCGTTCTGCCCGTCCTCCGCGGGACAGCGCCGCGCACTTTCGGCGCTCCACGCGTGACAAGCCCGCGGGAGGGGCGGGACCGCCGTGACACCCGGCGGTAACCGCGGCGGGGCTTCCCCCTCTGCCTCTTGCCTCTCCCCACAGCGATTCCTGCTGAAATGCGGCGCCCCACGCTGGCATGAGCCCCGCCGTCGGGAGCAGCGCGCCCCGGGCACCGCCGCTTTCCCTGGCCGCAGCTCGGTGTCGGGAGCAAAGCGCTGTCGCCGACTGTCGCCGCGGAGCCGCCGCTGGCGGCAGCGCCGGACGCCGGGCGAGGGACGGACGGTACGGGCGGTACGGGGGAGCTCTGTGTGGCGGGCGGGCTGCGGGGGGCTCGGGGTCCGTGCCCCGCCGAGAGCCGGGGAAAGGCAATGTATGGCTCTATGGTCGGAGCGCCGTGCGGTCCGTGCCGGCTCCGGGGCGAGCGCCGGGGAGCGGGCTCGCTCTGAGTTCCGCGGTGTAATGGAAGATCTTTGTAAGTAAGCTTGTGTCAGGGGTTGTTCCCCCCGCCACAGATTGAGAGTCACGGTATTATTTTACTTTCCTACCCGGGTGTGTTTGGATGTGATCTGGGTATGCCGAGGATTCTTATCTTGCATTAAAATTGCTCTTGGATCACTGAGTGCTTTGAATAAGCTTCCATAACTTTTAGAAGGACAGAGATGCTATCTTCAATTACAGAGAAAGGAGGAGGTACGGGTTTGGGTTTGGTTAGTTTTGGTTTTTTGGTTTGGTTTTTTTCCCTGGTTTTACTTTACTTTTATTTTACTTTTATACTTTCTGCTGTAAGAAAACAAACTGAACCACAGATAGGACAAGGATTTTTAAGACCTTGTGATTGGGATTGCTGAGGATTAGAAAGAAATTTTGTAGGTTTTTTTTTTGTTTATTTACTTTAATCAATGGCTCAAGAGCCCTAGAAACAATGTATAAAGCTCTGCTTCCTAGACAGAGAGAAACTTAAGCTAAAGCCACGCTGGCTGCAAGCTGAGGAGCAAGTTAAGTGTTAGACCTCGAGTGGATTACTCTCAAGCATCCTGCACTCCTCTGCTCCAGTGGCTCTCCTTGTCGTGCAACAAATTGGGACTTCACACCAGCAGGTCCGAGTGCAGACAGGGCTTCTCTTGGAAGAGCAAAGCGCACAGGGGAGCCTTGACCCCGGCGTGAGGCTTTTTCCCAGCACAGGGAACTGCAGCCCTTCAGCACTGTCAGCTGGCACTGATTTCCAGTAATGCCACGGAAATACAAAAATCTAAGCCACCAAGTCCTCAGGTAGCTTAAATCATCTAAGTTCGGATTTTGTCAGCAGGCTTAAAAGGATGCTATTGACTGGAAATGTTTATGTACGTCTTACCTGGAAACTGTTGTTCATACAAAAGTTGATATTAAGAAAAGTGAATCAACTTTATAGTTGTATCAGCTATAGATGTGCTTTCTAAGGTTTCACTCTGAAATTACCTGGTTAGCTCAGGCTCTTTTTGCATAAAAGAGATGCATTTCAAATGCCTAAAACTGTTATTTTTCTTTATGAAAGGTACTTGTCTCTTGCTCTGAATCTGTTAAAATGGATTTGCAAAACCGGGATCTGTTAATTTAAGAAAGGCTAGAAGAAAGATAAGAGAAAGAACAAGGGGTGTGGCAAGGAAATTGCACGAAGTAACAGCTTTAAAGAAAAACTTTCTGTAGTAGAGCTTCAGACTGCCTAAGAGAGCTAAGATTTCTTTCTGGATATTTGAGCAGAAAATACCAAGCTGACAGTATCTCCTTAAAAATAATAACATATGTAGAAAATAGGTATGAATAGCTTCATAGCTGCATCAATTTGTCTTTCTTTGATTTTGCTCCTCCATTCCAGGAGATATCCAATATGATAAGAGTGTATACCCAGATTGCAGAGGGCCAAACACCCCACCAACATCTCTCCTGAAGCAGAGCAGCTGGGTCAGAGCTGGCCCAGGACCTCTTTTCAGAAATTATCTGAGAGGCAGTTCTATTTATTGAAGTTTTTGGTGGGTATTTTCATAAGCCTCAAGTTTTTTGCAGAGAATGCTAAGAATTGCAGAAACTAAACTTGCCTTCTTTGGGGGGAACTTCTTGGTATGTGTTGCATTGGATGTTCTTTCCTTAACCTGGGACTGAGGCTAACACTAGGGAGGAATGGCATTGTATCAGAAGGTGATTAGAGAGGACTTTCTTCCTTCTCACCACCCTTTTTTTTTTTTTTTTTTTTTTGGGATCTGGTGGAAAAACGGCATTTGGGGAATGGAAGGAGGAGGATGAGTCCTTCACCAAGCTGGTGTTGTAATTGACAAAGGCAATGTAAGGCAGGTGGATATAGGAAAAATGAGTGTGATGATTCATTATTGTCATTGTGCTGGGGTTTCTTAGGCTCCTCTTTAACCGCGGTGTCTTGTACCCAAGTCCTCTCTGGCCCATTAGCTGCTCCATGTGCTCCTAGTGGTGTTTCTGGGCTGACAACATTTGAGCAGGAGATCTACTCCCTTCTCTCAATTCTAGAAAGCTCCTTGAGGAAAACTGTTAAGCTTTATTCAATTCTGCCCTTTCATTTTTATCTTCCTTCCTTGGGTGTGAAGTCCTTTTTGTAGCTGGATTCAAGCCAAGAGCTTCTACCCACAGCTGCCAAGCCTGGATCCCTACTGGCTCCAGGTGAGTCAGTTCATTAGGATGAATCAGTATGCCCTGTAAAAGTTTTAGGCTCCAGACTTCAGCTTGACCACTCTTAATAATTTGGTTTTGCCTGGTTTATTTGTTTGTCACTGCTTCAGCTAAGCTGTCAGTTCTGGTGGCTCCTTGCTTCAGACTTGCTCAGCCTTTGGAGCCATGCAGGGCCTTCAGCCAGTGTCCCTACACTTTGTGGAGCTGCTTTTGCCTCAGCATTGTAACTCCTCCATGACCACTCATCCCTTTACCTCTCTTATGTGCACAGGGGGAGTTAGGGGGGATTGCACCTCAGCATAGGAATGGGCAGCTCTCAATGCAGGGAGTACTTCAGATTCTGGAGGTGGAGAACATTAACATGAAACCACAGGAATGAAGAGGGGTCTGTTTTTGCATGGTGGAGGTGTTTGCATAAGCTTTTACTGTCATCAATAAGTAGATTGGGATTCAGGGGACAGATTCAATGTGAAAAATAGGTATTAGTTTTCCAGCTTCCAAGGTAGGCCTGAGGAAGAGAATGGTGTTAAAAGATATGGAAATGTGCCTTGAAAGTAACCTTGCAAAGATGGATGACATTATTTTTGTTGTATGAAGCACCCAAAGTTAACGAGGTATAAAGCAGAAGGCTTGGGAGGATTTGGTCCAAGTGAAAACAGAATGAGCGTGGGACTGGCAGATGGGAGGAACATGAGCCCACTCCTTGGTGGAGCTGTTGCTTCTTTCTCCTGTTGTTGCTTACAGGGGTGCTTGGGAGAAGATGCTTACTGGGGAGGAAAGAATAGCCTTCCTGTTCTACTTGAATGTCACTGGCTGTATTTTGCTCTGCGGGGAAACAAAGTTCCAGTGCTCCAGTGGGTCACATCCTGAGTGTCTGTATCCAAAGTAAATCTAGAGCAACACTGTCCACTTCAAAAATATCTGCAATAAGCCAAGACTAGCTCTTTCTGAACAGAGAGGATAAATGAGCAGCTGTAACTTCAGATGCTGAATTTTTTGGCATACTTGAGTTTTTTGAGATTTGACTCTTTTATTCTCTGTTTGAGAATGTAGTAGAGCAATTGCTGATCTGTACATGTGTATGTGTGAGAAAATGTCAGTGGAAGAGTAATATATATGGAAATCTTGCATAGAGATAGAGCAGGCAGCCAGTTTGGCATTAGAAAATGAAATAATTGTACAAAAATATGTCTCCTGAAATAACGATTGAGGGAAGGGGTAGGGACAGGGTTGGGGAGGTTAACAATATTTTTTAGTAATTTTCTCTACTTACAGTACTTGTTACTGACCTCTCCTGCAATTTTACTGCCTCAGACACTGCTTTTCCAGTGAGTGGTGCTTTGTGCTGCACAGGCACAAAGGTTCCATCTGAGATACCAGCCCAACACCTGGAGCTAGGTGAAGGGATGGGAAACTGCCCCCAAGTACTTTCTCTGTCACAACCTGGCCAAAGGTAGGTAGGCTGAGGTCAGCAACTCTTACAGGTGCCAGTGAACCTGCCTTTCACTAAGTCCAGTTTTCTTTCTAAAATGGGGAAGTAGAAGATATTTCTTTGTGGGTGTGTTGGGAGCATAAATACAGCTGAGATACTTCAGAAGGCATCTAAGTATCTGAGACAGTCTTGGATAGGATTCCCCTTCTTGCTACTTCTCTTCTGGCCAGAACTGACCAGCAGAAATGTTCAGTGCTTGTACAATTTACATATTAATTTTTGGCTAAATTTTGTTAACCTTGGAATTTGTTTGACATTGATGGGCTCAAGAGTAAAATCTTTAACTACTTGTACTTTTTTCTACTATAGATCAATTTAAAAAGTTCCTGCACTCTTTCACCTTCTCCCAAATAACACAATGCTTGCCTTGACTTCTCTTTGAGAAGGTCTGCTTCTGCAAAGAATGTTGTACCAAATATATAACTTTATGCAAGCTGGTAAAAATGGTTTATTCTTTCTTCATCCCAGCTCTTGACTGCATCTGCCTAGTTCTTGGTCTAGAGATAAATGTCACTGAGGACTGCCTGGGGACTATTTTGCATCTGAAAGGTGACTTGTAATGATTCAGGTAATGAGCCAGACCACTGTTTTATGTGTGACTGGTGCTAGTCCACTGAAGTCCAAACAGCTGCTCCAAGTTTCTATCATCTCCAGTGAAAACAAGTACAACAGCATCAGCTTGCAGCCAGTTTACAGTAAACCTGCTTCCTGGGCTGTGGGTTAACCTCCTTAAATATCCCTGTGGTCAGGTCTGTTACTCTTGTATGTGAAAATAAGTCTTGGTGTGCTTTCTGATTTACTGAAGTGTAAATAAACCAAGAAGGTCTTTCAGGCTCTCTCATCAGCCTATATTAGTAACGCTCATCAGCTCTTGACTGGAACTTTGATGGCATAATTACTCTGAAAGGGTAACATATTCAAAACTACCTGTGTGACTTTGGGAGTTAGATTCCTCAGAGTCTTAGTCATTATTTTAAAAAGCAATTAGCTTTTTAAGCTACACACACTCCTGGAAGTTTTAAGCAAAGGCTTCTGTTTATCTTGTCTTTAAAATGACGGTTTCTAGGATGAGAGTTGTGGCTCTTCCACTCCACTTATTTCAGATATTAAATAAGAGTGTTGGAGAGACAATTAGAAAAATACTGTGGTAAATAAATTCTCATGGTTAATCTTACTAGAGAGGTCCAAGAGGTAAAAGTGTACTTTTCAGTCACCTGACAGCAGGATGGGTGTGGGCATGCATTTTCAGCTATGCCTTTAGGACAGCTGAGAGGATGAATGATGTCTCAGCTGTTGTTGTAGACAGAGCAAAGCACGTATTTCTCTAGGATTTGGTGCACTTAACTCAAACAGCTTGTGACTAGAGCAGTTCAAGCACTGGGGCAAACATGGTTATCAGCAGAAGCAGATAAACTAAGAAAACAGTCTTGCATACTCTAATGTTTGTGCAAGTAAGATTTTAATTTGCTATCAGTCCTAGGGTTCTTTATGAGCAGTGATGGATTAGTCTTGATACTTGTGCAAGTTTTAAAGCATTCCTGTAACACTTGTAATGCAAAATCTATTTATTTTATAGCATACCTGTGAGATAGGGACCTGCTATTTATCTCATTTGTACAGCTAGGGAACTGAAGTATTCAGTGAAGCTAAACACAGCATGAGGGATTGATCACACAAGAAAGTCTGCAGCAGGACAGGCAGGAGGGTGCTCAGTCATGATTCTCATGAAAATCAACAAGCTCTGGTCCATGCTTTTCCCATCTGATTCTTCCTTGGTGCTTCTGATGCAGCTTGTGGCATTTGCTTGACTAGGCAATGTGTGTTTGGCTTTTCTAAGGAAGAAAGCTCAGGCCTGGTGACAGAGGGAGGTGATGTGTGTCTGGGGAAGGTGAAGAGTGGGGAGCATCCCCCAGCTAGAGATGCCTCCACCACCACTTCCTCAGTGAGTGGCTTCCCCAAGGCTGGCACAGGCTGCTCCTTGGCTACTGAAACTGTGTTCCTCTCTGGCAAATCCCTGCTCTTCCTGTGCCCAGAGCAGCTCTGCTCCTCTTAATAAAGTTGATATGAGTGGCTGGGTTGATGATGGAACTCCACATCTGCTGCCACAGTGCTGAGTCCCTGTGCTGCCTGGGTTCCCTGATGGAGCAGAGCTTCCACTGCTCCATCTCAGCCACGGGAGGGTCACCAGTGCTTGGAGTTTGGTGGAGGAAGTTGTCCAAAGCTGGCAGGAGGAATTTTTTGTTACGGTTGCATGATGAACAGTAACAATGTGAGTTTTATTGCTCAGAATGTATCCACATTTTTAGGATGCTATATTTAAAAAGGAGAAAAAATGAGTCATGGGGAGCTATGCTAATGCTAAGTATTTATGTCTACCTCTTGTGAGGCTGAAGGCAGTGGGAGTTGAGCAACATTCTTGTGAAGTGTCTAGAGGATTTATGGATCAAACTAAAGCCTGCTGAAGTCAGCTGTAAGTCATGCAGTGCCTTGCTCGGGGCCCATGTCATGTACTGTGTGTGGGTTACAGTGAAATATTCCTCTTGGGAAACCCGGGAGCGCTCCGTGCTGCCGGCTTCCCTGGGCTCGGGCAGGAGCTTGACTTGCTCCCAGTGGTTATTACTCTGCCACTGGGAAGTCACTCCTGGCTTGCTGCCAGGGCAGGAATGTTGCTGTGCCTCCCAGGCCATGCCTGCAGCACCATAGATATGGATACCTGTGCCCTGAGTGGGAGCAGGCAGAGCCTGGCATGTCTCGGCTTCTCCTGCACTCCCAAGGAGGTGTAGTGTCAGGGTCTGCTGTGGTACAAGCTGCTGGAGCTTTCCTTTCAGAGCTGGCCAGGGTCACAGGGATGCCAGGGTTCGGATGCTTTCACTTATGGCATGCCTTGACACTAATTCAGTTGGCTTCCACTTAATCATGAAGTGCAAATGTTGGAGTTTGTTTTTTTTAAAAGTCCTTTAATGAAATTGCGATGTGATTGAGAGCGCCAGTGGGTTCAGCTTTGCAGGCGTCTGCTTGCCAGCATGCCTCAGCTCCTGTCACAGCTATGGGAAGGACTGGGAGCAGGATTTCAGTGGTGGGTGAGCCAGCAATGGAGTATGGAGAGGGACTCTGTGAACAAACCCTGACAGCGCCATGTGTCCAAAAAATGCAGATTTGGCAACAGCAAGAGGCTCTGCAGATCCTCTGTGTAATCCACTTATTGGAAGGAGAAGGTTTTGAAGTGAGCAAAAAATAATTATTAAAGTGAAATCTTCAGCTTTGTTGGACTTTTAAATTTTGTTTTCTTATTATGTTTTTTTGGGGTTTTTTTAAGAATTGGTCATATCAGTATGAAAGTGAATGTGTTTAATCTTCCTTGGATATAGTTTTGAGTGGTGCACTATTGCGACCTCTTTTGTTTTCCAGTGCAAGGCATGCTCTGGTTTATGGAAATAAATACCTGTTCATCTTGCAAATATAAGAGGAGTTGAAAGGCTTTTGAATAGGAATCTGCTCTTTGCACTGCTGGAAGCACTAAGCCTCATGGTGAGCAACAGATGATAGGCAATAGCTGGACCAAACACCCACCCATTTCAGATTGAAAGGATGTTAATGGACATCAGTGTAGTGGGAATCACAGCCACTTTTTTCTTGAACTGGCCTTCCCACTTAAAGAACAACTAAAGCACCACTGTAGCATGCCTTCAGGTACCTGGTGACTTAAAGAAAGCATTTAAAGGATTTTTTTCCTGTAAACTTGTGATCTTGTGATACAAGTTCTCTACCAGTTGGCTGTTGAAACACTCACTCTGAAGGGATACCAAATGACAAAATAACAGGATGCAGATGGAATTTAATCTCTTGGTCACATTGAGACACTATTATCGGGTCTGTCATCTGTCCTTAGCATACTCAGATAGCTCTTGAGTGGTCTGCATAGACAGCTGGCAGTTTAGTAGAGATTGTGATCTTCAGAAAATATGTAGCTGATGTCTTGTGTAATACTTGCTATGGAAGTATTGGTGTCACCAGCCTAAGTGCAGCACTTGCTGGGTGGGGAACACATGTCTATAAAGCAGGACTCTTTGGAAGATGTTATTCAATACCCAAGCACTCAATCCCAGAAAGAGACCTAAGGGCATCCACAGAGCTTGTGCTGCAGGGTGATGAACTGGGAGCAGGGAGATCACTGAAGGAATCCCTTTGGCTCAGCAGTGCTTGCTGCTGAGTGCAGTTGCAGACTGAGGCTGGTTTGTGGCTGCTGGTGTTTTGTAGGGACAAGAATCCCTAACTAACCTTGGAGCAGGAGGAGACATGCCCCAGTGCTCTGGAAAAACCCTCAGCTGTTGTGAATTGTTTTTGTGCAGCAGTGCAAGGTCAAACACTGCTGTTGTAGCTCTCAGAATAGTGCATGATCTCGTTGTTAAGGTACCTGCCTGCATCTGACACAGCTGCCCTTGGACAACAAGGCAGGTATTGCCTGAGTCCACTCTGTGCACTTCACCTGAAGAGACCTTGGTGGTAGCTGGGGAAGAATCATAGCTTGGAATTCGAGCATCCAGAGGTTGTGATCAGCTGGAGGACAAGGTGGACTTGAATAAGTACTTGCAGCAGTACGTCTCTAAGAAAATATTCTGTAGCTCAAGGGCAGAGTGCTTTGAGAGGGACTTCTGTTTCCTCCACATGCTGTGGATGCTTTCAGATCTAATCTGCAAACAGGGACTATGTCAGGCATGAGGAACTGTGCAGACCATTTGCTTTTCTTGAGCTCTGGGCAGGCCCAAAGAGATACTGAATGCTCTGTTGAGATGCTCTGCTGGCATTGCTTCTTCTGTGCATCCTGCAAAATAGCTCCAGGAAGCACAAGGATGCTGACAAGCTGCTGCATCACCCTAGTCCTGTGAGCAGCAAGGGTTTTGTTACATGAGATTTACTTGTGGAGTATTAAGTCTGTTTTCAAAAGTTTTCCTTGGACCAAACGCCTGTGGAGCATGAAAAGGCTTTCATGTTAATCGGCCAAGTTAGCTAAGAGAATATGTAATTCCTTATTCTTTTTGCAATGTAGCAAGCCTGTTTAATTAGGCAACTGGGATTTGAATTATTAAATAACAGAACAGTTTCAACCTACTTTTCTGTTGGTAAAGATCTCCAGCAACCCTGTTTTTATTCCATGGATTTTTGAATTCTGAGTTCCAGAAACTCTTTGAACCTCAGGAGGATGACTTACTGGATCCAGGAGGACAGAGAAACAGGACTCTTATTTTAAGGTCTCCTGAGCACAGCAAGTTACTCTCTGTTGTTTACATACCAGCCTCACAAGAATATGGAAATAAATGCTAGGCTGTCGAAGCAAAGCAGAAAAATTGTGTTTTCAGGCATATCCTGTGTTGAAGCATCTGTTTGGTTTTGTGCAGCATAAGAATAAATCCTTCCACTGCACAAAACTCTGGGAGCAGCTCTCTCTCTCTGATTTGGAGTAAAAGAGAATAGAGCAAAGTAGCAGGAGCCACAGTTCATGTGGGCTTGGGAAGACTCACGAAGATGAACTGGCGTAGCTGGGAGGTGAGAAGGGACAAAGAGGAGCTGTCTCAGCCAGAGCAGTGAAGAGCTGCTGAACTTAGGCAGTGATTGGAGGCCTGCCACCTTCAAGGCAGTGACAAAAAGGCTGAGGAAATGCCTGCTAGGGTCCATGGTTGGGGCAGACATGCCAGCAGCCCTGGGCAGGGTGTTCTCATGGGCAGCAGGAGGCAAGGGACTTGCTGACAAAGCCACTTAGACCCAAAAAACTCCTGAAATATCTCCCGGCCTCAGGCTCTCCAAGCCCTCCTGACCCCAGGCTAATGTATTCTGGCTCCTGTTTGGGACTGGTGCACTTCAAAAGCCTTGTTGAGTGGATGGGTGGGTGGAACTGGTGACCCAAAATACCATTTCCCCTTCCTAAGGCTGGGCGTATACCAAACTTATGTCTCTGTGTGGTAAAAGAATATGAACCAAAAGTGCTGAGAGATGCAGTGGTTAAATTGAAACATGCTGTGGCAGGATGAAAGTAATCTTGTCCCTTACAAGGCCTTAATGCTTTGGGGCTTTATTTATTTTATTTTTTTCAAGTGGCTGCCAGCCATGCTGTCTCTATCTGTGATTTTAATAGAGATATTTTTATATGCAGACGTGTGTCAAGATTAAATCACCTCGTGTTATATTATCATTCACTAGGTCGATATAAAAAACCAATATCTATAGCTGTGTTTTATTTAAAATTTGAAGTCTGAATTGTCATTGAAGGTGCTGAAGTATAAGAGGATAACTCTGTGTTAGGGTCTGTGTCCCTTGCAGTACAAAGAAGGAAGGGCCAAATCCAAATTTTTTGCTGTTTCTGTGAGTCTGGTATGTAAAATATGATGCAAATCAGAGATTTACCTGGATTGCCAAGACTAAGGCTAATCCATAATCTCTTTGCTTGGTGTTTAAAAATAGTGGCACTGTACATGCATAGGAATGGCTTATGAGATCTACCCTAAGGCTAGAGCAACATAATGCTGCATCCCACTGGTTTTGAGAAGAGACCATGGTGTCTTGACTTGGTTACAACTTTGCAGCAGGGTAGCTGTACTTCAGAGCTGTGTGGTGGATGGAAATTATAAATGGGTCTTATGGCAGAGCCTAAACATTTCTTTGGAATTTCTCAGCCAAAGTCTTCAGGAGATTGAACATGTTTCCTTGCTCAGATTCTTCTGTTTCAAGCAGGAGAAGGAGAGCTGAGTACTTGAACCAAAGCAATGATTTGGAAGAGCTAATGAAGGACCAGGGATCCTTGTTTCAAGGTAGTTCTTGATTTACCTTGCCTAGACAGAGAAACTTTGTCTGGTTGCTTTGCTTTATTTGGTTCATGCGTGGCCTTAGCTGTGAAGTGACCCTTCCCACTGCTCAGGTAAAGCAAAGTTCTGTACACTGCTAGGAGCTCTGTACCACTCAGCTACAGCTGCAGTGTCCAGTGGCAGTGTAGTACCACTCACAGTGAGGAAAGGTGAGTGTGGTCCAGCCCCAGAAAATGACAAGCAGCGTGGTAATACCAGTGTTTAACTGATGCTTTATCCTCTTGTCCCATCCAAGGTCCTTACTGGCCCTGTTGCCAAGACTCAGGGGTGTGTTCACTGCCTGTATTGCTCTGTAGCCCAGCACATCTTCTCATTCCTCTAGGACAGCATCCCCTCAGGGAATCTGACTGTGCAATTTCTGCAAATCTGTCAGTGTCAGCCTGATAATAGGACAGAAGGAGGCATCATGTTGGGTGTGGAGCACTGAGTACCTTGAAAGCTGACTGCTGCAATGAGTATAACCAAGTGTGGTATGCTTCTCCCATGTGAAAACAGTTTATAGGGCAAAAGCAGATGTTATTGTTTGGTGCGTGTGAAAGATGCTTTGTGGCAGAAGAGGGTATGCCTCTCTTTTCCTTTAACTGGCAAGAGAATCTGCTGTTCCTTTCTTCTTTTCGTTTTCTTTTTTTTTTTTTTTTCTCTATGCAATGGTAATTGAGTTTTGAGGAAGTTTATCTTTCCCTGAAGTTGTGGGTGAATTTCTGATGTGATTGCACAGTGTAGTGGTGGCTGGAGCCCTGCTGTTGCCTTGCTCATCAGAGCTGCTTCATGAGAATGCAGAACACTTTTGAGGTATGGTTTCCCATCACATGCTAATCCAGTGAAGTGCTGTAGATTCACTTGCTCGTGCTGTTTAAATCCATAATGCAGCACCACCTGCCAAACCACGGGGCATAATGGAAGTGTTAATGACTGTACATATATACCCTCCCACATGGCTGCAAGTTGAATGACTTAAGAGTCAAGGCAGAGAATTTAGGCTGAGTGTAGAAGGAACCAGAATTAGGGTATCCTGATGCAGATAGATCTCTGCTGAAACTGAGGGGTGATGGGTGGCCACAGGGGGTGTAAAATTGGGTCAGATGACTTACAGGGTGCTTTCAAAGATGTGTTGATTTTCAGCTGCTGCTCTATGGATTCATCCAGTCTTGACACTGGAGATGTAACTTGGGCATTCAACAACAAAGTGCAGGTACTGAGAGCACCAGCTGGGGCCCTGGTACCTCTCTTCTGAGGGCTGTTCTCATGGGATGCTTCTCTCCAGTGCTGGCAGGGTGAAGGCACTTGATAGGAGAGTGTAGTTGAGTCATGCAAGGGTGAACTCTGTTCCTCAGGGGTGGTTTGGCCAGTTGCCCACTGGTTTGAGTGTCAAGGTGTCTGTTTGCCACCAGGATGGCTTGTCCAGGCTGGCACAGGAGAAAGCAGGGAAATAGCTGAACAGGGACAGCCAAGGGGTTTTCCAAAGAGAGGGGCTGAGAAGAGACAGCAGGGCTGACCTGGCACATGGCTGGGATGCTGGCAGTACATGCACCTGCCCTCAGGCAGGTTCAGTGGAATGCTGTGGCTTTGCAAAACCCTGCATCACCATGTGTGAGGCAGAGGAGGGGCCTGTGCATCCACCCCTCATCCCACTCCTCATCCCTGTACCCAGCCCTGAGTTCTGCCCACCCTCCTCTTTGAGAGAAGCAGTTGGATTTGCCAAGTATGGAGTCACCTCCCCAGCAGGCTGTTCGTAAATAAGAGGCTTATGCTCTTGGCAGACACTGTAACGAGCCTGGAAAAAATTACTGTTATGGGTCCTGGCCCAGTGATGAGATCTTGGAGTCTTCCAAGTGACAGAGTAATGACATGGACCTGGGAAATGCCTGGAATAGCCTTCCACACAGTTCTGGGATTTAGCGTCATTAGATTCTAAGTAAAATAGGCCATGTGCCTATTTGGGTAAATTTGGGAGGCAGCTGTTCCTTCCTCTTCTCAAGTCCATGCTGGTGAAGCTCTACTAAATCTCCAGCATTACAGACCAGCATACTCTCTGTTATTCTGTACTTGTGAGTATTAGATGTGTTGTGGGGAACCAGGGGGGCTGTCCTTGATCCAAGACCCTGGGAAAATTTATAGAGAGCCTTTCAAGCCTGCCCTGTGCCTTGGGGTGTAGAACTATTGAAGAAATATCAGTGCTGCCCCACAGCTCACAGATAATTTCTGGGAACCTTGTGATGCAAAGTGAACAGGCAATGTTTCTTTTTTCCATGTGTTATGTGCAATAGTCTTTTTGCCTAGGAAGGACATAGACATGAGTCAAGTTTTGGAACAGACTTGTAGGCAGAGGACAGATTTTGTAAAAAGCCTGGGGATCCCTGCTCTCCTCACCTTCCTTCATTTGTCTCTTGGACTAGGTAGGATTCACCCATTCCCTAGTGGAAATGCTATTACCAGGGAACTTCACAGCCTTCATCTCTTTGCAGCTGTCTAAGAGATGCAAAGTGTGTTTGCCAGGAGGGAAGGGAGTCTTTAAAAAGCCATTTACATCCTGAAAGACATCCGGTAGCAACACTGGAGATGTAAAAGCATTAAATACTGAATTGAGCCTGACTGGAAGACAAATGTGGAGCCAAATGCATTGATTGATTTGCAGAAGGGTGACTGGAATGAGGTGGCCTTTCTATCCATTAATCATCTCCAAAGCATCCATAGGTGCCATGAAGTCTGTGCCTTGGAGCAGCCATGTGTGGATAGCATGGTGCCCATGAGGCTGCAGGGCAGTGACCCTTCAAGGAGCTGGGCAGAGGGGTGGATGCACTCCTTCTTTTGGCAGGGGCTTTGGGACTGATGTGGGAAAGGCAGGGTGGAGCAGTGAGGAGGTCCATGCTGGGCAGTCCTGGTGCTGCTTAGGATCCCCTCACAGCTCCGAGATGCAACATAGGAATTTGTTGCCTGGACCACTTCCACCTGCCCAGAGTGATGCTGGTTGAGGCCAGGAGGGCTGTGCCATGCACATCTGGTTGCATTGCCAGTGTCAGGGCCACATGCAGGCTGCAGAACATCTGGGCTGCAAACAGGACATTGCTAAAGCACTGGGCTATTGCTTCAGAAACCTCACTGAGCAGCAAAACCACCCAGGGCAATGAATTTGGGGTCTTTTCTATTGGTGTGTCAGCAGGCTGGGATGTTTAGGAGGGAAGCTGCCCATTTCCAGGGATTGTGCGAGCAGGAAGGGCAGCTATTGGAATTCGAAGCCGCTTCCTCCACTAAATTTGTTCTTGCTGTGTTATCTCTGCCTGGGCAGGGCAGGGGAACATCTTGGCAATCTGCTTTTTTGCTACAGTATGTTTAGGTCAGCTTCAGTGGTTCCATGATAACATAGGAGAGGCCTTCCTGGCCTCACTAGCAAAGAATTTGCAATAGTAATACAGGAATCTGTCATCCCCTGGTGTCTCCTGAGGGTTTTGGAAATAAATGAGTAAGGAAAAGGATGGTGGATTTAAGCACACAAGTAATGGAGGTAAGAGTAGCTGAGCCAAGCCCCAGGTACTGAATAGGATGTTCTTATTTCATACCTTGGCAAAAGGCTTGGATCAGTGGACACCCCTGAACTGGCAACAATACAGTTTTATTTGAGATCTTAGAGATAAAGGATCTTGTGTAGCTGCTTTCTGGTCACATAACTGTATTCTCCTACAGAACTGGTAGTGGCAGAGCTGTAACTACCAGTGATCCAAATCTGACTGAAGTATTGCTTTTAATAATAATAATTTTTAAAAAAGAGAAATCTGGCATCTGCACCTGACTGTTGGTTTGTCAGTGGCAGAACTCTTCTTACATATTTTGAAAAGGGCACTACGTCCCTGAGGGAAACAGGCTGAAGATTAATGGAGTTGTTGTGGGAGGTGGAGGAGGAGTTGGGAGAGGGAAGCAGAGTTGGTTTTGGATGACATTTGTCAGTGTGATTGACTCATGCTGTGCTGCACTTTACATACAGACTGGGACACTGACAAGCACGTGCTTCCCAGTAAAAGCAAGTGAGTCCCTGAATCCAGGCTGGGCAGGGAAAGCTGCTCAGTTCTACAGCAAGGGCTCCTCCTGACATCACTTAGGGATTCGCAGAGGGGGAAGGTGGGGGGCTGCCTACTACCTAAGCCACTTCCAGTGACGTGGCTTTTTATTATTATTATTTGTTCAGGCTATAATTCTGTGTTTCCTGAAATAACTACCAAGTATTCATCAGGCAGCTCCTGTCTTTAGCTGCCTTTTGTGTGAATCTCAAGTGCTTCATTACTCCCCCGGTGCGTTTTCTTTCTCGTACAGTAAATCTGAGCAGCATCTGTGTGCTGGGGGAGGTGATGCAATTTTGGGTTGAAAGGGAGAAAAGGTCTGGCTGGCACAGGAAGCCAGTGAGCAGTTCAGGGAACATAACACTTGGGGTACAGCATCTTTTTGCACAGGAGGAGAATTGATGAGGCCACTTCCAGGACCCACAGTTACCTCCCCCCACATTCAAAGCCCAGCCGATTGCAGCTCTTCATTGCTTGGTAAAGGATTTTATTTTTAAACGACAGTTGGTTCAAGGCTTTTTTTTTTTTTTCTCCCTTTTAGTAGCAATCTGATATTGCTTTGATCACTACTCCAAAAGGAAATGCCTGTAATTTCCTGTGCAGGTCTTACCAGGTGCTGGGCTCCATCAGATCCGGAAGCTGATGGGAGTTGGGAGCACCTGTTAGAATCTGCCTTCTTAGAAAACCTCAGAGACTTGAAATTTCATTTGTGTTTTGAAAAACCTAATGCCAGAGCTACAAAAGGCATCAGACTCTGGCTTCCCACATGACACATCTGTTCCATGCTGACTTCCCACAGAAGACTGGAACACTTTTGTTCAGTGTGTCCTTTCAGAGGCATTTGACTGGGAAGGAAATCTGACAGACTGGAGAAAACTTGGCTAGGAGTTACTCATCTTTATTTAATAGTAATTGGCAGGTTTCTTTCATACACCTACAAGTCCTTGGGCTCTTGATGGTTTGGGACATGGTCATGCCTGCTTGAGGGAGAAATTCCTGAAGTTCATTCAGTCCTGATCAGCATGACTCAAGGGAAGTAGCAGCCTCCTAAAAGGGCATGTCCTGTCTTTCAAGGATTCTTAGTAGTTCCCAGCCCAAGGGATTGCCTGCAACACATCAGGCTGAACTATTTTGGTACCTGGCTGGCGTCTCTGGGTGTGTCGTGGTGGTTGTGTGGCTGCAGCCAGCAGTCTGCAGGAGGAACAGAGAGGGAAGTGTTCAGATTTTGCAGAGTTTCAGCCCTGCAGGCACTGCGTGGAGCTGCTAATGCTTACAAAGTGGCTGGGTAAAAGGGTGTAATCGAGTGAGCTGTGGGCAGAGGAAGAGTTCTTAATTGCAACCGTAGGAGGAGTTGGCAGCCTGGGTGGCTGATAGTCTTCCTCAGGTGAGATTAGCCTCCTCAGGTATGCAGAGCTCTGTCAGGCCATGGGTGAGGAGCCATGGACCAAAACAAGCTGATGATAGGAAAATTTCCTTGGCTGTGGGCTGATGGAATCATCAGCATCCGTGCCCACACATTAGTGTGTGCTAAATCATGGCCTGTTGCTGAAGTGGACATCAGCTCCCTGAAGTTGCTTTGGAGAGCTGTAGCAGAGGAGGAGGGAGCTTGGTAGTTCCCACACAGGCCCTGCTGTGGCTTTTCTTGGAGGTTTCATAACAGAATTAAGCAATTTATGTTGCATGTTGCCATGGAGACTGTAAATCACTGTCGTGCTGGCCTTCTCAGTGAGGGAGCTTGTGTCTTTAATTGCACTAACCTGCCCTAAAAATCCAGGGCTTCGTTCTGAGCTTGATGACCTTCTGTAAAGGCCTCACCCTGGGAGCTCAGCCTTCAGGACAGCAGAGCAGAAACCAGGGAAAGGGGTGCCAGCACATCAAATATCAACTATCTGGGGTCCATTTTATTTTTTATTATTGTCTTATGTGGCCACAATTCTGCTCAGAAGCTGTGCTTGGACCCACTTGCATTCAGGGCAAGTTTTGTAATGAGGGTGGGGATTAGATACACCACCTACATTTTGTGGGCCAGTCGTACAAACAAAGATGAATTTGGTGTTTTTATGTTACTTGGCTGCTCTAAGGGGATAGCTCAGCCCTTCCACTCCACCTCCATGTCCAGACAGGTAACTGGTGTTTTATACAGTTTATTCAGCCTCCTAAAAGAAAATACTTTTTGCTGAGGAGGCTCAGTTTCAGTGACACACTTGGACCAATGTTTCTTTTTTCTTCCCATCCACCTACCCCAGAAGCAGCCACACTTCTGACTGTCTCAGCATTACTGGCTTGTGCTGTCAGGCCACCAGTCTTGCCAGTGTGTGTGAAGATGGTTGTATAAATGGCTGTATAAATCAGCCTCCTTCCAGTGACTAAACCAGAGCCCTGACAGCATTTGCCAGCGTAGGGTATGGATCCCTCTCTTGGCTCCCTCAAAATAAACAACTATATAAATTGTAAGATGATTATCATCAGACCTTATTAGTGTATTACCACATGCTGCTTTGTATTCAGACAATAGATAAAAACATTTGTGCTTCGCTTTTCTCAGTCAGATCTACAGCAAACACGCTTATTCTTGCTCCCATCTGAGGAGGACTGTGTCAGTACTCTTGCCAAAAACACATGAAAATTAGCCCAAGTCTTTTGCACTTGCCTGTAGCTCTGTGCACCTTTGGGAGTGTTTGGTCTTTTCCAGGAAATGATATATGTTGTTTTAAAGGTTTGAATCATGAGCTGGTTAAGTTCATAATCTCGTCAAGGCATGAGTTGTCTTCGTGCTTTGGTTATCAGGGCAGATGGAGGGGCAGAGGGATAGAAGTGCTTGAGTTTCTGAAGGTTTTCTTTATGTGCATGCATGGCTGGAGCACAGGACCTGCCATCTCAGTAGAAAGAGGAGTGTTTCCATGAGCAGCAGAAACAATCCTGCAGAAACATGTAAACTTGCTGCCTTTTGACACTCTGAAGTTTTCATCTGTTGTTCTAGCATCACCTAAAGTACAGGGAATAGTGCTCAACAGGCCAGCCTATGGTTCTTGACTTTTTTTTTTCCCCAGTTGTTTTTTTTAGTTCAGTTCTTGCTGTTTTCCCCAGGCTATGTAAGAGTCAGTCTGGTGGTTCAGACACACAGCATGACCAAACTTCTGGAAACAACGGGAAGCAAATGCCCCGATTCAGCCGATAAGCATGCTGGGCAGAGACACAGTTTGTACAATGGGCTAAACATTATCCTAGCACTTTGGGGAGCATTTCATGCAAGATAAGCTTGAGGCTTCTTAGGAGTGGGTTAAAGGGCTGGCACAAAATGTCAGTAAAAATGTAATGCTTGTTGCCAAGCAGCAGCTTGTGGTTTTGTGAGGAGGTCAAAAATCGTGCACAAACGGAGTATGTTTTTCACGTCCACAGACTGTCCCCTGCCATGTCAGTAACAATCAGTCTTTCATTCTGCCTGGCTGGAGCTGCTCTGCTGTGTAAAGAAGGATGGGGTGAAATCTTGGCCATGGGCAAAGCAAAAAATTGTCATTAACTGTGTTGGAAGGAGAGGCAGAGCTTTAGCCAGGGTCTGTGTCTCAAAAAGCCTGTGAGGATCATCTGACCCCAGAAGGATTACACAAAAATAAAACTTGGTATTTCAAGCAAAAATAAGACATTTAGTTGAAATTCATTGGTTTTTCAGTAGCCCAGCCTGCTGTGTATTGATGTGTGGTCTCATAAATATGAGAAAGTGGCTTACATAAAAATAGGGCTAAGAAACTTCCTTGGGGTTGTTGTGAGGAAATGCAGTGAGACTGTTTGAAACCTCAGCTGGTTTGGTCTTCTCCCCATCCAGCAGATGTTGCTTGCAGTGGAAATTCTTGCTATTCTCAATAATTTCCTCCAAAGGTGGTTTAGAAACAAGCAAACTTGATCATGCTTCTTGCTCTGAAAATGTGGCTGGTCTTTATTTGGACAAGAGGCCTTTGCTGTTCTTAGACTCAGAAACCTCGTCCTCTGTTTCCTTATGGGCTTTTCTTTTTAGAGGTGGTATGGGGTCTCCAGTGTACTGAAAGAACACTTTTGATCACCAGATCAAAAGTGCTTTTAAGATTCAATATTTTGGGTTAAACTGAAGTAATGATTATGGAGAAAGGGACTAGAGAAATCAGAAACTAGATTAGAGGATTATGGTTTTGTGTTTTCACAAGAACACAGTCAGCTTCTGTGACACAGAGCACATCAGACTTGCTTGGTGGTATTTGAGAATGAAAAAGTTGTCTTTTTAATGAAAAAGAAATCCCTGGGGTTATTGGGATAGCCTCCAAAAGCTTGTGTTGCTTGGTGGGGATACAGGTTGGGAGCCAACAGTTTATGGAGGTCCCCTCAGAGCAGTCTTGGTCCCACCTCAGTGCTGACCCCAGCCAGTGCCTGGAGCCCAAAGGGCACCAGCAAAACCAGAACGTCTGGGAGCAGGTGCCTGCAGAAAGTGTCACCACAGCTGCTGCTGCACTGAACAGTAATTTCAAGAAAACCAATACCAGGAAAATCAACTGCCTTGTCTTCAGCCTTATCATTATGATGGATTTTTTTCTCTTTAAGTGTGTGAAAGACCTCCCAGAAAATGCAGCGGTCATTCAGATCTGGGAGATGGCCACCTGTTTCCTCTGAGATCTGAGTCAGTATCACTGCTGCCCAAGGGTGGGTGGAGGGCACTTATATGCACAGAACCTCCTGTCTGCCTTCTCCTTAAATGAGCAGTTTCTGCTGCTGAGTGTTGAAATGGGCCAGTCAGCAATGGCTGCCTCTTCTCCCTTCTCCACAAACCTGTGCTGTTGCCCAGTTTCAGCCAGGGAAATTTTTTTTCATTTTTCTTTTAGGAGGTAGCTCTGAGGTGAGGGAAGCAGTGTGACCATGCTGCTGGGAAGCTGTTCTCTAGGCTGTGTCACAGCCACAGGCACCAGCCTTCCTGCCACAGCAGGGTTGAGGGTTTGAAAAAAAGGCAAAACAAAAACCACCTGTTATTCCTGGCCTGCTGCCTTCTTAGTTTTATTTCTCAAACTTGAAAGTGAGAGAGAAGAAAGCAGCTAAGTGCATTTTTGTCTGCTGGCAGAGCCAGGCTTGGACCTTTACCTCCAATTTCATCCATCACCAGCAGCTCTGCCTGCAGATCTGGCCCTAGGATGTAACATACCATTTAATGTTTGCTATACCTTGGGTTAAGCAGTGAGGAATAGCTCAACTCTGACTCATCAATGGGATTTGGTCACTGGCAACAGGAAACTGTTAGGAGCTTGATAAGTGCACTGAGCCAGGGTGATTTTTGTCATTGCTGTGCACGACCCACCCCTGTAGGAAAGGTATTCAATGGCATAGGTGTTGCATGTGCATTTGGTGACAATTAGCAATGCCTGCAGACAAACAAGGCACAGTGGTGGAGATGTCTGCACTTGTAAGCGCTGGGTGTGAGTTGCTGTAGAGCTGTTGAGAAGGGTTGGTGCTGCTGCTCCTTTCCAAAAGGATTTTGGATGCCAGAGCTGCCTTCGTTCTCACTTCTTAGGCAGCAGGTAAAAGCTGCCTAGTGCATATTGCCCTCTTGTCATTGCTGCTGAGTGACTGGAGATGATCTCTCTCTCCAGCAGGTGCAGCACACTGGCAGCATGGCTACAAGCGCCGTTCCCAGCGAAAACCTGCCCACGTACAAGCTGGTGGTTGTTGGAGATGGTGGTGTGGGCAAGAGTGCTCTCACTATTCAGTTTTTCCAGAAGATTTTTGTGCCAGACTACGACCCAACTATTGAAGACTCCTACCTGAAGCACACAGAAATAGATGGGCAGTGGGCAATTCTTGATGGTAAGCAAGCTGCTCTCATTATCCCCTTTCCCTTCTAGCTGAGCACAATTGCAAATAGACCTCAGTCTCCCACAGCATGTTGTGTCTCTGTCCCTCCTGCTCTGCTGGGACTGGCAGGATCTGGAGCTGCAGTGCATGGTCTGCAGCTGGTCTCCAGCAAAGCTTCTGCTTCCAGTTGCTTTGGTTCCAGTTCTGCACAGAAGTGTTTCTTGCAGGCCTGTGAAAACCTACAGATCCTCATTGACATTTGGAGTAGGCTTCTGCAGCCAGTGAATTGCAGCCCTGCCAGGTGGCTATTGCTAATGGTACTTCATTGAGGCTGAACTTATCCCCTGGGAAATAACTGAGTGGGTAACTGAGTGAGTGGTTATAACCAGAAGGAATATTTAATCAAAACTGTTGTCCACTGACAGTGAAGAATTTTTACAGCTCTTAAACTCAGTCATTCAGGATGATGTTTTCATGTTTAATTACCTGTCCCATTTCAATGTGGGTAGGGTAACAGCCTGAAGATCTGTTGCAACCAAGTTTTCAGTTCTTTGAAGAAAACTGCGTCTTTTTAAAAAACAACCAACAGTGAAACACATAGGAAAAAAAGAAGGAAAAACAAAAAAAAAAAAAAGCCCAAAAAAATCCCCAAATCCACCACCTTAATTAGCAGGTGAGGAGAAAGACCTGTATTACCTAAAGCTGCAGCTTTTTCATTTATGCTGCATGAGGCAGACTAACCACAGCTACAAAGGGACTCTTGTTCTTAAATGTTGTAAGTTTTGTTTTCCTTTATAGAATAACTAGGTAGTACATAAAATCAAGTATTTTCTGCCTTAATTACCCAAGTTCATGTATGTGGCCACTAACATAACTGAACTATATTTAGCCTCACTTGTGCCAAGTTCTACCTCCACCCTCTTGTCACAAAGGTGCTCAAGATCTTTGTCTCTGCATAAGTGTCACTGGTGTGTGGGGACAGAAAGCTGGGGGATTGTCATGAGTGGTGGAATATGGTGCTGATGGGGTTTGCTGTGAGGACTGTTAGCTTGGTCTGGAAACCTGAGATCTTAGTTGCACTCTTTAGGATTTATCACATATAATTTAGTGAGTACAAATGGCCAAAAAGTCCTTAAAAGAACAGCTTTTATTCAGTATTAAAAAAACAAAACCTGCAAACAACAAAACAAGTTAATCTTGCCAACATTTGTTCATTTGAATATGTTAACAGTTGATATGAGGCAGTACTTGTGAAATTGGTGCTGAAATGTCTCTTGTCATCTGCATTAGAGATATCTACTCTCAATTAATCATCTCATAATGTATACATGGATCTTTATTTTTAAAATGTCAGTCCTGTATAAAAGAAAAATCCAGTCCTGCTGTAAATTTATTTCATTATTTTGAGTCCAGAATCCAGTCCTCTAAAATGTGTGACCTTTATCTTCACTGGTATGCCCCATGTTGTGATATATATATATACACCAGCTGCTGTACCTGTTGATGTTAGCTGAAACAGCCTTGGTTTTGCAAATTATTGAAAAGTAGAAAAGGCATCTTTTACTGAATACTTGGAATTGTTGTTTATACAAAACAAACAGAACTTCAACAAAAAACCTAACTGAACTTGATCTGAGTGGGAGTGATGAAAGAAACTGTTTTCCAAGGAGCAGAAACTTAACCCTTTGTTTTAATAAAAAAGCATTTCTTTTGCTCGGATGGGCTTAATGACTGTACTTGGGCTGAACAGAATTCAGCTGTGACCTTGAATGGCATTTTGGGAATCCCTGACTTCCAGGGCTTGTGTGCCCACAGATGCTTCACAGCCAGAGAAGTGAAACTGCAGCTGCTTCTCTTTCCTACCACTTGAGATTTTGAACAATCACAATTTTGGAAGAAAGACAATATTCTTGTCTGAAAAAAGGATGTGACCCTTCTCCATCTGCCCAAAAGAAACAGGGCACCAGGACTGACTAACACTTGTGTCATTTGCCTCAGCTCTCTGTCACAGGCTTTGGATCTGGGCCATTCTCCGAGGTCACCATATCCTGGGACAGCTGCTCTGCTGTGGCTGCATGAATCACTTATGGGATAAAATTAGGGACAAACATGATAGGTAGGGTCAGGATGCATCATGAAAAATCCTAGACTTTCCAGTTGTTCTTCATGACCAAAGCCTTTACAAGCTGAGGTTTCATGCAGTGCTTGGTGGGCAGAAGCAGCTGCCCACCCCCAAAATAGGAACTAGCTTTGGAACATGAACAACTAAATAAGAATATAGTATGAAGGGCTCTATAAATTTTGAAATTTTCAGAAACAGTTATTATTAAAAAAAAAAAAAGAAATACATAGACATCCAACAACTTTAAAAAAAAAGGGAAACAGCCCACCCTTTTCCAGGCTGTTGCCTGAGCAGTTCTGTACAAAGCATCTCAAGCATTTTGTAACTGCACCAGCATTATGTTGTAAAAAAACCCTTCTGCTAGCCAGCTTGCATAAAGCATTTGGCTTCCCTCCATGAAGACCTTCACCCACATTTATTCAAGAGCACTAACTGCCTGCATGATGAAATGTTTTTCTTGCGTTTTTTTCTTTAGCTGAAATCTCTCTTTGAAAGTAGACTGAAATGGAATAGGGTTCCGTTTTAAATCTTGGAGCAAAAGCTACATTCAAAATCTTCCTTTACCTGTTTGTTCTTTGGCTTGGGCATGTCTCTATTTTTCTCACCAGGAGTTGTCTGTGATAGTTCCCTGCCTCCCAGAAGATTGTGGGGCCTGTGTTTGTTGTGTTCATGTTCCACACTACACAAACCCACTTTGTTGTTGACCTTATGCCAGCTTTAGAAGACCATCAATGCAGTGTTTGGAAGTGTTGTAGAGTGGAAGAGGGCACTTAACCTGAATCAAAGATGCACAGGCAATTTGTGGCTAGCCCATTTTTTGGTTGCTGCCACTCTAATGAGGCTTTAGGACCAACCTCCAATTTTCTCTGCATGTGTCATCTTGGTTTATTCCCTGCTGGTTGTGCTGAAATCAGCACAGTGCTGTGTTCAGTGAAATGCACATAGGTGCTGTAGAGACATGAGGTCAGAATTAAGTGGGGGCCAGGGTTAATCTGCTTTGATTAGCTCTTGCTCCAGTTGCATTGCTGTGATTAATTTTGCACACTCCTTTCTGTGTGCAGGCTAATTTAGCAAGCAGCAGAAGATTTCTTTTGGTGTGGCTGCCAAATGCCAGTCTGGAGTTATTAATCTGGGCATGAAGCCAAAAGTGGAATACCTTAATATGGCAAAAAGTTCCCTATGGTTCAGAATTCCTTATGGCTCATACATCACACAGAGATAAAAAGGTGGCAAGCAAAGGGAGATGAAGAGATGACCACAGGCATGGTCTGGTTGGGAATTAGGCTGAACTCTTAGCTGTCAGTAGGGCTGTGCCAATTGGTACAAGCCAAACAAGGAATTGTGTTGGTGAAAGGAAGCTGTGGTCTCCCTTCTCTTCCCTTTCCTTTCCCTGGTATGATTTTGATGAAACTCTCACAGCCTAGAAGTTGTCTCTCTGCTCCTGAGGTTCAGTTTCCCTTCCAGTTCTCTTCCCAAGACCTCCTCCCAGTCCTGGGGTGCCCTTGTGCTGGGCTGGACCTGCACAGCCTGGTGTGCACCCCTGTGCACTCACACCAGGCTCCATTCCTTCCCCCACACTCTGTCTGCCCTTCCCACCTGTCTATCCCTTGCATCCCTTTTTGTGGAGGGTTTTTGCTGCTGGTCATCCCTGGGCACACAGGAAGTTTTCTTTTGGAAGTCCCTGCTTTTCTTCTGGGAAACTTGAGATCAACTCAGCCACAAGGCCAGAGGGAGATCAAAGGTCACTTCAGATTTGCAGGCAGAAGGGTTGGTTTGTGGCTTGCTTTCTTCTTTTTTTTTTTTTTGTTAATTTAGAGTAGCATCACTGAGAGCATTAAAATTCAAGTTAAATTTGTACTTCCATTATTTTATTTGTGTATCCAGTATTTGCCCTCCTTTAATTGCTGGGATTTTGCAACAATGAAAGAGGGGTTTTTGTCTTGGGTTGGATTTTTTTCCTGCCAGGAAAATTTTGATGTTGCAACATGGAAAACACAAGGCTTTGAATACTTGCCCTTTGTTAGAGAAAGGGCTCCTTTAAGGGCATGCATCTTTTTTCTGTTTATTGATGTGGAAGCCTGTCTTCTTTTTGCTTAAAGGAAGGGCAAGAATTCAAGTACTTGGGTTTTCCATGTTATAACATCTGTGTATTTAGCTAGGGCACAGAAGATGGGCTCATAAAAGCCCCAGTGTTTTCCTATCATGTGTTTTTTTGCTGAGGAAAGCTGTCATGCCAGGGGCAGCATGGCTGTGTCTGAGAAGGTGCAGAAGCATCAGTGACAGAGTGAAGCATCTGCCTTGCTTTGCACATGGCAAGGGCACCTCATACCTTTTCAAGGTGACTTGGGGTGTGGGGACACAGAATAGGAGCTGTGACCCCAGTACCCCATCCATGCAGTGCCCAGAATGCCAGTTCCTCAGCTGAAGGCAGTGGCTGATAGGAGTGTCCTCTCCCATGGTGCTGCTGATGGCAGACAGAGACCGTGGAGGTGGCTTTCCTCAGCCTGAGGCTTGTTAGTTTGACTTGGCAATTCAAGCTACATTTTCCCATGAGCTTAGGTACCAAGCTGCAGGGCAGTGAAACCCAAAGGCTGAAGGACAGAAAATGGGTTGACATGCTTGTCAGTTCATCTTTATCCCCTCCCCTCTCCCATGGACAGTGGAGAAACTCTCTTGAGGTGACCTATACACCCAGCTGCCTGGCAAGGTAAAGATGTAGGGGGACATTTTGCCTAGATATGGAAAGAGAAGAGCTCACCTGCACGACCAGATCTGAGCTCCTCAAAGGCTGGGAATGCTGTGTTTGAACTGAATCCAGCCTAGGCTCCAGAAAAAGCCATGCCATTGCTGGCTTAGAGTTCACAGTGTGTCTCCACCCTTGGTTTAGGTTCACCAAGTGCCTTTGTCTCTGGATGGCCACTTGGAGCACTGTCAGTTGCAGAGACGTTGCCACATGTACACCTTGAAGCACCAAGGGCTTCTATTTTGGACCACAAATTCCTGTATATTCCTGGGCTCCTGTGCCTGCTCAGAAGTGCTCTCTAGGCAGCTGCACTCTTGCATAACCCATCAGGATTCACAGAAAAATGGTATGGAGAGCTCTAAAGGGGCAGGATTCAATTAGCAAGTAGTTCATCACAGCAGCTGGGGGTCACATCCACTGGAAAGTCGAAAAGACCATCTCTTCACTCAGCAACCTCTTACCTGCAGAGCAGGAGACCTCCCTGCTGGGCTCTCACAGCCTAATTGCTCTTAGTTTAGTCTCCAGCTGGTCTCATGATAGCTCTAAATGGCTTTGCCCTCTTTGGATGTCTGTTCCTACATCATACATCATCCTTGGCTTCTCTCTACTTCAGCTTACCCAAATGTTTTCATAATTGTTCCTCCTTGCTTCTTTGGTCAAATTTGTGAGAAAATCACTAAGTTTTCTGTTGGAAGTCCCTGACTATGTACAGCCTATGAGTCTGATTTCAGTTCTTGGAAGAATGAGGTAGGAGAAACCCACTCGTGCTTTGGTCCTTGTTTCCATGCTGGCATTTATGTGCTGCCAGTGGGGCAACTGGTGGTTCAAAGTGTACCAGCTCACAGTTCTCTACTCATGGTTCTTTCTGTCTTCTGCCATCCTGTCTGTAGAAACAGCAATTTTAAAAGAAGGCGAATGCTGGCTAATATGCTAAATCTTCTCATCCCTTTGGGAAGAAAATCACCTTCTGAGCTACCCCTTCCCAAGTTTCTCCTTGCTCTTTCCCATTTCTACAGGTAGGAGTTGTCTTGAAGCTTTTATGCCACAAGACACCACAAGCAAAGCCACTTACATCTGGCCCTTTTTTGGTGCTGATGCTTTTCAGGATGGGGTCCTTCCCTGCCTACAAAGGATCCAGATCCCTCTCCTCTGTTGTTTACAATTCACAAAGCACAGAAGTGTTAGGCTGGGGGTTTGCCTTAATGAAGAGCACATTTAAAGTTAAGACAAGGACTTTGTGTGGCCATCTACACAATGCTTAACTTTGTATTAATAACCTTAACCTTCACTGCTCTGTGTCTTTTACTTACACTTCAGATTGCCATTTTAAATGCTGCCTGGACTTGCTCACCTTTTTATCAATGCTGCAAGTGAATTCCCTTTAAATAGCAGCTGCTGACACAGCAGCTCTGCCTGTGTTTAGTGTGATGGCCAAGATCCAGGCAAGGTAGGAGAGCCCCATGCACTGGGGTATCCCCACAGCCCCCACCAGGGCTTGCCCCCTCTCCCAGGGGTGCAGAGCTTGGGAGGGGCAGCAGCTGGGGATGGGTTGATGGGTGCAAAGGCACAGCTGGATGCTTCTTATGTGTTTCATGAGAAGTTTGCAAATGTGCCAGAGCAAGGGGAAGTCCCTAAGCAAATTACCATGCAGGATACAGCACATCCATCTCCACCTTCCTGCCCGCAGCTTGTGCTGGGGCACCTGCCCTGTCTCAGGGGGAGGGAGGGCAGGAGGGCTCAGCTCTCAGCAGGGAGCTCTCCCACTCTCCCACAAGTTGGGTTTGTGTGCTCAGCCCTGCCCTGACACCGTGTCTAGCTGCTGCAGGAGTCAGATGAGGGCAGCCCAGCCTCTCTGTACAGGTTGGGCAGGTAGGAGAGATTAATTTCCTCTTCTGTCCCAGCTCCAGAGCCCTGGCCTTATTCCATGGTAGCAGTTCTGTCCAGGGCATAGAAATTTACCAGCACGTGCAATCTCTTTGGGTTTTCTATTTCCTTTTTTTTTCTTTTTTTTTTTTTTTTTTTTTTGTACAGTCCTTAAGAATAGCTGAAGTGCCTTTGAGCTGAGACCCTTGTTTCCTAGATTTAGAGGGGAGGAGCAGGATAAAAGGCTATGAAGAGACTCAGGTGACTTTCCAGCAATCTTGGCAAATAAGCCTAAATCTCAGGGTCTCTGCAAGAGCCTGGAAGCTCTTTTTATCTTAAGAGTTCATGAAAGCAGACATTCAACACCAGTTAAAGCAGGAGAACAAATGAGGCTGAAGGCTTTAAAGGGCCTGCCAGCACCAAGGAAGGTCTCCAGGTCTTCCAGTGTAGTTGTCTCTCCTTCAGACATGCAGTGGAGGTGTGTGGCTGGCTCCTGAGGTGTGCTGTGACATGCAGTGTGTCCACCTGTGCTGATGCAGCAAAGTGGTCTTTATCATGGTCCCATCTGGAAACTGGGGCAGCCTGAGCACTTCCCCTACAGGGAACACCTTGCTGGGTCTGTGGATTGGTTCAGACCAGACAAACCTGTATCAAGCCCTGCTGCTCTGTCAGCAGTATGCTCTTGCCACTGTCTCCATCCACGGCTACCCTGGGCTTTCCCCATCACTTGTGGGCAGCAGATGTTTAGATGTTTACACCACAGCTGTACAGCAGAGGCAAAACAGTTTTCCCACCCAGCCCAGTTGACTGGGATGTGAAAATGCTCCCAGTCATCATGAAGGTCCCATGTTTGCCTCTGGGGTGCAATGATGTATTAGGATTAGTACTTCTGAGCAGCTGATGCACTCTGAGTGCACCCCATGTTGGTACTGGCATAGCCTAAACTGATGAACTCCTCTGGTACCCTCCTCCTGCCAGACAAAATCCTGGCTGTGCACAAAGCTGGGGCTCAGGAACTAGCACTGATGTGTGTATGTGGTGTTTACCCAGAAGGCTGGGGTTGCTTGTTCCACAAGTGATGGGACCCCCTGCAAGACAGATCCATGGAGAACCAGTGAGTTATGATTCCATCAAGTTTAATCTAGTGGGGAACAGCATCTGAGTGGCTGTCACAAGTGAGGTGTTTTAGGGGATTTGAGCATGGATTTATTCACAGAAATGTGATCACTGTATTGGATGTGCCAGGTACTTAAAGCTTTTCTATCTGTTTAAGTTACCTCATTAGTATCAGCACATCATTTGAGACTAAATATTTAAGGAGAGTTCCCCAAGGCTCACTCTGAAAGGACAAAATGGTCTAGAAACAATATCCAGGTGTTGAGAAAAGGAAAATGCTTGTAGCTATTACTTTGGGTCTCACAGCCCTGCTTCATCATGCATTTTGTAGGTTATCCCTGACATTTAAACTGGCTTTTAGCTAACCTTCCAGTCTTGGGTTTTCTTTTCTGGGAGAGGGAAAAGTTGAGAGGGCTGTGAAATACTTTGAGCCATATCTTGCCAGAGGAGCAACTCTCCAAATTCAGTGATCTGTATTTGGTACTGGAAAAGGAAAATTAAATCCACAGTGTCCTCTTCCCCTGCTCCCAACTTAGGCATACAAGGATGAGTGAGGTCTGGGACAGAAGCCCCCTTGTCAATCCAACTTGATTTCATCACATCTTTGCAGTCTTTGAGGAAGCCCAGCAGAGGCAGAAAGGCCACAGGACACATAGTGGTGCCAGCAGCTACAGGTCCCCCACAATAATTAAAAACCTTTGTCTGTTCTGTCCCAGTTCTGGATACTGCAGGCCAGGAGGAGTTCAGTGCAATGCGGGAGCAGTACATGAGGACTGGAGACGGTTTCCTCATCGTCTACTCGGTGACAGACAAGGCCAGCTTCGAGCACGTGGACCGGTTCCACCAGCTGATCCTCAGAGTCAAGGACAGGTGGGTGCCATGGGGGTCCCCACCATCCTGGGGGCATGGCTGCACCTCTGACCCCAGCTTCTGCCTTCTGCATGTCCTGAGACAAATCCTTAGGTGGCATTTGTGGACCTCAGTGTGGTGAATAAGAAGTGGTTTACTTCTGATAAGCATGAAGCACTTTCAGTGTGGAAAGGGTCAGTGGTGTTACAATGGAGTGAAAAGATGTCTGGAAGGGAGAAATTTCTGCCAGAGCAGTGTGATAAAGAGAGATCAGACACCTTTGAAGGTAACCAGCTCAGCTCTGAAGAGGAGGAAGATTGCTCTGTGCACAGTGCAGGCACTTTGGGATCACCAGCAGGGAGTCAGCAAGCATTTCAGCCCTAATTATTTTGCGTGTCCTGGTACCATCTTCCTGTCCCTGGCTTGTGCCAAACACACCTTCAAAGGCCCTGCATTATTTGGGGGTGTGAGCAAGTGTCTTGAAGGGGAAAAAGTTCGTGCTGGAAGGAACTGTATTTCTTACCAGGGATGTAATGTAGTTAATGCACTGTGCTCTGCAGTGAACAATTTCACAGAATAAAACATCTGTCTGTGCCTGGGGAGAGGTCACCTCTCTCCTCCTTGCATGTGCAGGGGAGAAGGTACCACTGGGAATTTAATCATGGTAAATAAATGTATCCTGGCACAGTGAGGGGAAGCTGCTGCTTTATCTACAAGATAACTCCCTCTTCCCATCCTGGTTCAAGAGGCAATGGATCCATTCTCACTGGGTGGGGTGTGAATTGAGCCCTTATATGTCTGCAGCTTTGAATCACTTAGTTCTTCCGTTCATAATGACTTTTAATTATGGAAGTCATCAAGAAAAGTCACCAGAGGGTTTGGGCCTCGTTGCTGGCTTCCTTTCACAGCTCTGAATAACTTCCCCACAGGAAGGGTGGACTCCTATCATGTGAGGTTCACAGCTGACAGCTCTTCCAGTAAAGCATCCAAAGTGTAACCCACAAGAGTGAAAAGTAAAGGAAAAACCACCCTTTGATTTCATTGAAATGAAGAAGAATGTCAGTCCCTCAGTCAGCCTCTCAGATCACAGCAGCCTCAGCACTGCTGGCTTAGCTTGGGGCAAAGTAAATCTGTTTCTAAAAGCTGAAGGAGACGGGACAGAATTTCCTGTAACCTGCCCCAATCTGATGCTGATTTTATCTAATTTAACTTGGTGAAAATAAGATGTGGTGTTCACTATTTGCTCTGGACTGAAACTTTTGCCCTCCATACACGCTGTGCAGTGCTGCAGCAGCGTGTGAGAGGCAGGAAGTGAAACGGGCTGGCGAGGTTGTTTGTGCTCCCCGCTCAGCGCCACTCCGAGCGTGAGGAGCGTATTAATGCTTCACCCAAACCTGAGCTGGGGCAGAAAATCACAGCAGTGGGAGCAACGTGAGTAAAAAACCCTCCTGCTAAACCCACAGGGAGCTGGGAGCAGAGCATCACCCTGGTTTTCAGTCTGGCAAGCGGTTTTGGCAACTTAAGATCCAAAAGAATTGCAGGCTGCTGTGTTAGCAGGGCTGTTCAAAGCCTTCCTCCCATTTTCTTTCCGCAACTTTCATTATAGTAAAATTTCCAACTGTAGCAGCTTTGTCCAACTAGCAGTTGTAGAGCTTGCAATAGGAACAAAGTTCCCATAGAGTTTTATGCCTGATGTAAACAAGGAAAATGAGATACCATCCAAAAGTAATCCCTTTCTAATCAATGTGCTGCAAGCCAAAAAGCAATCAAATAATCCAGACAAGCAAATATTTTGCTCCAGAAGGATCAGAGTCAAGATATATCAATGCTCAGGTATTAACATTAAATCACAGTCACATTATCAGAATGAATAACTCTAAGACTCATTTAAAATGCAGAGTGCAGTACGGTATTTTTCCAGCCAGAGCAATGGGGCAACATGCCAGAAGGAAGATGGAGCTCTTATCATCTCGATGAAAAATGACCCAGAAACGCTGTTTAAAAATCCAGAGTTACCAGGGAAGTGTTTTATACAGAAATGAGTATGGCCAGCTGCTCCTTACCCCAGTAAAATCAGCTCTGTTACAGCAGAGAACACTGGGATCATTTAGGAGGACTTAAATATAGGACAACAATACTGCAGTAAGTGTCAGTGATCAGAAGGGACCTCCTCCCTCCCAGCAGTGGCCAAGAGGCCCTGCAGCAGCTGATTGTTCTGCTTCATGAAGCCAGAGGAGAGAGTGTGGCACTGCCAACACCTCCCATGGCTCCCAACCTTGGTTCTGTTTATCACTGGAACGGTGGAGCTTTCTGCTGGGGGAGAGGAGGAGAGCCTTGCACAGGACATGCTGTGGATAAATGGATCTCTTCTCAGGTGGTGGCTGAAGGCAGGCACTTACATGCCTGGTAGTTAAGGAAATATTGAGTATTATTACAGAGGGAGATGGGTCTGGTATTTTTTTCTGGGATTAGAAACAGGAGATGGTAAGTAATAGCACTGGAAGCTTAACAAATCTCTTTGGTTCCTTCCAGCCTCCTTCCACCTACCACTGCCAAGCCCAGTTTGTCTTGGGGTAACAGCTGATGGGCATCTGTGCTCCCACTCATTTGCTTCACCATTTGATGTCCCTATAAGCACCAGCTCCCAGAGTCCATCTTTCTTCCCCCACAGTTGCTCTCAGTAGATGACCAGGAATGAAATTACTCCAATTCTTCCATCATCCCTCAGTATCTTGCCAAGATATGCAGTTACTGAGATGCCTTAACTAATACAAAAGAGTCCCAGTCTCCTGTCCAAGATCTGTCTTTATGTCTCAGTTGATTTTCTGGCTAATTCTCTAGATCTTTCCTCACCTAGTTGGATCTTCAGGCTTAGTTATCATCAGGCATTGCAGAAATTGTGACAATAAGTTCCTGAAGTCCCTACAAATAACAAGGAATGTGTGCATGCATGCAACTTGTCAAGTAAATTTTTACAGTATGAGCATATGTATAGCACAGCCTGGGGGTTTTCTTTTTATTTCTTTACACATATGTGGTATGTCTGTAGCTGAATATGTTAGGTTATGTCAGCATCAAAAAGTGAAATTTATGCTCATAATTTTTGTTGTAGTGTGGTAATAATTGGGTGGTGGTTTTGATTTTTTCCAGGGAGTCTTTTCCAATGATTTTGGTGGCAAACAAAGTTGATCTAATGCACTTACGGAAAATTACAAGAGAACAGGGGAGAGAAATGGCAACAAAACATAACGTAAGTTTGCAGGATTATTTAATGGCTTATTGAAACTCCTATTACAGGCATTCAGAATCGAAAGCTGTGCTCATTAGGAGCTGCATTAAAGCTTACAATGAAACATTTGTAAATACATCTTTGACTACTACAAAGTAGCAGTTCTGCAGTTTCCTTCCAGTAGGGCCAATTCATCACTGAAACCAGAACCTCTGCTATGCACCAGGCTCTAGGAGAGCTGTGGCCATCACTGAGACTTCTGTACAAGGTGTCTGAAAGTGCTGAGAAGTGTTCAGGATGAGAGAAGAAAGTTCACTTCCCTGGAGTGAAAAGGCAGAGTCAGGCATTAGAAGGTATATCCAGGTGCCTGAGCTTGTTAAAGATAATGAAGTTAACAGGGTTGTTAAGCCTATATAAATCTGGCCCACCATCTCAGCTCTGCATTATTCATGCTGTTAGTTTAGCCTGAGAAATTGGTCTTAGATGGGTGCAGATCACATGCTGCTCCACTAATCACCTCGAAATGCCAGCAGCCCTGAACACCCGGAGGGAGACAGCAACTCCCTTAGGAGGTGGAACTGAAGGAAAGGTTAAAGGCAAGCAAGCCTGAGACCTCTTGGCAGCTTGCTGTGCCTAAAGGACAAGTGTGTGGTGGTTTCTAAGCAAACCTCGATGGGAGTTTGGCAGGGCAGGTTCACTCCCCCTCCCCACGGAATCTGGTTTCTGTCAGAGCCAGGACACCTAAACTGCAGCACAGCATGTTGTATCCATCTGTATACACACGCCTTGGAAAAGGCCATGCATGAAAATACCTTATCAGAGGCAGTTTTATAAATCTGCCAGTGTGCTGGACAAGCACTCTAGGAGGCCCCATCTGGCTGTCAGACTTTGAAGGGGAAGATCATTTTACACTGAAGGGGAATTGTAGTCATGAAATATTCATGCAGTAGTCCCAATAAAATGTGGCAAGCAAGAATTTTTGGCAAGTGCTGGTCTTTCAACAACCTTCAGCTATTTTCATGTCTGTGAGCACAGCTCAGGGGGAGAGAACATCTGACAACATAAAGTCTGGGATTATTCTCCCCCAAACCCAGACCTCAATAGCAGCTGTTTAGCCTGGTGCTTATTCCAGACCTTTTGTAAGCAGTCGCTGACCTTGCTGCAAGTGTGAGGGTGTTGATAGCAGTGTCATGGCAACATTTTGTTTACCTGTATTTCCGTGGTATTAGCAGCCCGTTTCTTCAGCCTTCAGGCTTTTCATTTTGAAACTGGTATTATCACTGATCTCTTTCATGATACACTTCTCTCCTCCAGATTCCTTATATAGAAACCAGTGCCAAGGACCCACCTCTGAACGTGGACAAGGCCTTCCATGATCTTGTGAGGGTAATAAGGTAAGCTGCAAACTCCTCCCTTCCTTACTGCCCGTGGATGGGACGTGCAGGAGTCATGGCTCAGAGAGTCAGGAGCCAGGTTTTCTTGGGGGTGGGATATTTCTGGTGTTTATTAACTTCCTTGTCCTGTATCTGCTTAGGTCTGTTACTAGCACTTAGCTACCCATGCAGGACATCAGTACCATGCCCAGTAAGAAGTAGCTGAAATGAAAATTTTTTGTTCAATGAACAGTGCAAAACCTACTACAATGATCAGCTCTAAAAGGCTGGCATTGAAAGCTCTGGACCAGTAATTTGGGTTTTCATAGTTTTGTCCTCTCAGGGTCTTGCCTTGCCAGAAGTTAAAAAGGACCGGCAAAAAATTCTACAAAATTCTAATGCTGTAGGTGACTTCTGGCATTTTCTGCTCACTAGATGGAAAAAATTAAGCCATTTTGTATGAGAAACTGCATGACCTAATGGCTAAGCCCCAGGTTTCCTCAGACTGCAGAGGTTTGTTCCCAGTTCTGGCATGAGCTGCCTTTGCTCGTTTTGGCAAACGCGCTCTCCGGGCGAACCCCTGCTCCGGCTGCCAGCAGGGAGGGACTGCCTTCCCAGAGCCCGGCTCCCCTGCAGGAAAAGAGCTGCACACACATCCCAGCATCTCGCTGATAACCTCAGTTCTCTCTGAGAAGATTTGTTTTTCTGGCACTAGTTGTCTGCCAGATTTTCTGGGCCCTCATTTTTCATGTTTTGGGAGGGCGCTGAGCTGAAATCGTGCTCCTCCCTGCCGCGCAGTCAAAGTGCCTCGCCCGGCAATTAAACCACAAGGCATTTATTCACAGCATATCTGTACTTGTGAATATCCTAGCAGAGCCTCAAGCCAGCCTCCATCAAAACCAGATGGTACTGCCCACTCTTCCCACATGTCTCAAAAGCAGAGGGCAGAAAGTCCTTGGAGAACTGAGTTGGAAGTGTCCCAAGCTCTTTCCCAACTGTTCTCTAACTCAGTATTAGCTGGCTGGATATGACTTTTGTGTTGCAGCAAGCTCTTACCACCATCTACTCTGCTCTGCAGGAAAGGAAAGCAGCCAAAATAAGATGGAAAGGCTTTGTTTGCTTTCTCCACGTAACACAGGTCCAAGCAGGCTGAAAGGAGTATTGTAATGAGGCATTACTAATTTCAAGCCCTGAAAATGCACTCCATAACCTCAAAAATAAGTGGTACACCTCAGTTTCCTGAGTAGCTAATGTCAGTCCTTGCCAGCCTGTGATGTCAAGGGCACCAGCAATGTTCACAAGAGCTGGAACTCGGGTTAAGTCAGAGAGCAGGAAGATGCTGTGTGATCTGGCTGGACATTGGCCACAAACAGCTTTGCTAGGTTTTTGGACATTACAAACTGTCCACAGTCAAGGGTAGCATCACCCATCAAGTATTGTTTTTCTGGTTTTCAAGTAAGCTTTTTCAAATAAAATGTAAATTTCAGCTCCCTGATAACTATCATTGACAGAGTGCTTTGCAAATGAAGGGCTTCCTCGGAGCCCTTGTGAGCTCCCAGGGTGAGGATGCTTGTTCAGCGTTGCACTGTTGGTGCTCCTTGCACTTGGCTGATTCCCAGTTTATTTAGCTTCATGCAAGAACCTGTTGTCTGGAAGTAATCCAGAAAGGAGTGGGGTAATTGAGTCCATTCAAGAGATGTTTTAAATTTCCTGATGCCCCTTTTATGCTGCAGCCGTGCACACACAGGAACTGCCACAGCAGAAGCCTTGAGCAGGCCCAGGGTGTGGTTTCTGGATCTCTAAAACAGATCCAGAAGAGTATGAACAGCTTGTGGTCACTTAGTGTTTATCCAGATTTAAAGAATTTTCTGAATTCCATCTTTGTAGTTTTGAGCTTTAAAGTTTTATGGTTTTCATACCTCCAGCCTTCATATTCACTGAGAAGAAGTCTTACTAGTCAAGGCTGAGTTTTTCAGGTGGTTGCAAGAATTTGGAAGCTGAGGCTGTAAGAGAAACACCAGCTAAAGTCATAGTGATTTATGCCCCAGTGATGTCTCATCCTGGTCTGGATTACTTGCTTTAATGCCTGGTATATTACATGACAAAGAGGCTGCTTTTGAACTGTTCAGACTCTCAGGTTTGAATCTATGGAAGCTGCTGGTGTCTGTATGTTTTATCTTTCACTGAAATCTACATCTACAAGCTGCCTGTCAGGTGTTTGAGTTACAGAGCCTTCGTTGGATTTGCACTGCTGGGCTGGCAGAGTAGCTGGGCAGCTGGGTGCAGCTGCAAACAGGCATTTGGGCAGTGCCTCACCTTCCTGGACAGGGAGAAGCCCTGAACAGAATGCTTCAGAGGCTGCTCACAGCTCCAGGGCACGCTGCAGGAGGGCTCTCAGCTGTGTGTTCCTGGTGGCTGTGACTTCAGACAGCCAGGGACATCTGTCTGGGGTCAGCTCATTCTCTGTGCACCACTGCTCTTCACAACATCAGAGGAAGCCAGAGCCCCTGCAGCAGCAAACGCATTTCTTGGTTTATTATGTTTTAGCTCCCCTCCATCACCAAGTCTGCATCAGTGCAGCTGGCTAAGGGCAATGCCAGCTGAAAGGCAGAAGAGTGTATTTCTCTGTGCTCTCTGTATCTCTCTCATCCTCTTCCCTACGGAGTGTCAGCAGTGTAATGGATGACATTACATCTCTTGGAGCATCCCTGTTTCCCAGAGCAGCCCCCATGGCAGGGGAGGAGGCAGCAGTTCACCATGGGCAGCTGGAGGCATAGTGCCCTGGCAGGACATGCATCCCTGCCATTACCCTTAATGGCTTCTTTCCTCCTTCCTGAAGAATACAGGCCAGGCCCAGCAGTGTGGCATGAAAAGCCGTGCAGTGCTGGAAGGGTATATGGAGACATGTATGCAAATATGCACATGCACACCAAGATGCTTCTCTACAGGCTGCCCAGGGCTCTGGATCCAGCCCAGCCTTATGTCTCACCTGCCTGCTTTCTTCTCTGTCTCCCAAAACAGGCAACAGATCCCAGAGAAAAGCCAGAAGAAGAAGAAAAAGACCAAATGGCGAGGGGACAGAGCCACGGGCTCCCACAAACTCCAGTGTGTGATTTTGTGACAGGACACCCTGGGAGTGCCTTGGATGCCTCCCTCCTCCCCTCCTGACCCCCCAGCAGCCCGGGTGAGGAGCTGCAGCCCGATGCTGATGCCCTCAGGGCCCCGTGGGCTCCCTGTGGCAGCTCAGACCCGGAGCGGGCGCTCAGAGGGGCCGGACCCTGGAGAGGGGCTGCACGCCAGGGCCAGCGTGGGAGCTGTGCCAATGGGAGGCAGAAGGGATCAGCAGGACCTCAACTCTCAAACATCCCCAGCACCTTCCAGGGGCTCCATGATGTTTATAAAAACAAAACAAAAAAAACAAGGCAGAAGTTAAAAAAAAGTGTTGGTTTTATCTGCAAACATTTCTCTTTGTGACCCATTTCTGAACAGCATTGAATAGCCCCCCTGTTTGGTACAGTTGTCTGTGTATGTGGGGGAAGGGAAAGGGTTTTTTCTTTCTCTTAATTTTTTTTGTCCTCTTCTTTCTTTTTGTTGTTTGCTCAGCAAGTGTTGGGTTGCAAAGAAACAACGGCCAGGCTTAGATTTTTTGCACTGGACTCTCTCTTGGGCAGCAGTGCCAAAACACAGCTTCATATGAAAGTGCATAGATTTGGAGGAAGAAAATTAATTCCAGCTGCTCTGGGTGCTCCAGACATTGTGTCAGACTCTGGAGGGTTGCCAGCTCACAGACCATAAACTCCAGTTTAGGAAAGGAGGTTTGGGCTTGGATTATATATTTTTTTTCTTACCCTTTGTCAAGAGGTTTTGTTTCTGTTTTGTAACTTTGGACATGTCAAACTTAAGGCATTTTGTTAACCTGAAAGTATTTAAATTAAAGTAATTTACAAATGGAAGGGTATTTCATTTTTGGGGGAGGGGGGTGGAGGGGAAGGGAGAAAGGAAGTAAAATCTGAACTGAATTTGTTATTTGGGTGTTGAATTTCTCCCTCATAAATGCATGTAAAGTGGTGTGATCTAAATCACTCTATTATTCCTTAACCTTTCCCTGCAAAGCCACTCGTGGGTAGATTAATTGTTTTGCTTTTCCCAGGCTCATCTCACACACACAGGAAACAAAATGTGTTTATGGAGTTTGGCTCAATGTTTCTTCTTCTCCCTCCTTCGCCAAGTTGGTGACTTGAAAGGAAGAGGTGTTTTTAAAATGATTCAAGTGGGATGGGTCTCTTCATAAGCTGACTGTATCTAAAATGTCTCCCTGAAAACAGCAAGGACTACATTTGCCTTATGAAAAGACAAGGCAAAAACCCTGCAAGCATTCAGACTGCCATCTGTAGCACCAGAGATATGGCTGTGCACATCCTGGAGGGGCCACGTGTTCTTTCACACTTTTCCTGGCAGTAAGAGCTGCAGTAGCAAATTTGTCTTTAATGGTATGTCATGTGCTGGATTGAATCCATTGGCTCCATTCACGTGGTCACCAAATCTGTTTAAAAGTAGCAACTTGCTTTTCATCAGCTTGAATCCTATTCAAATATGCTTTGTGGGCATGATTTAAAATATTGGCAGAGTATGAATGCCTGAGATTTATGTGTCTGAGCACAGAAAATCCTGGTATTGGATATTGAAGATACCCATCCAAGATGATGATCATCACAAACTTAGTTGTCCATGCTTGTCTATTTGCCACCACATTTCATTTCTTCACCCTTTGCCAGGCCACTTTTTAGAAGTGAATTGGCTGCTGATTATTTTTCAGGTGAATGAGGATAATGGAAACATGTCCTTAATTTGTCCAGTCTTCATCACAGCCAGAAGATGGCAAAGGCCTGTGGCTGGCTCAGCAAGCTGCTTGGGGTAATGCTGCCTCTGTCCCCTTTGGTGTGGTGACAGATTCTGGGGATGGATTAAGCAGAGGGATATTGGAAAGAAGTGTCTCTCACCGACTCTTAGGTTGGATGTGGGCCATACACTTCAGTAAAGCAGCAACGTGCTGTGTCAGCTGAGATGTGGCTCCCGACCATGGCAGCATTTCTCCCAGTGCTGGCTGAACAGAACTGCAGCAACTGAAGCCATCCACTTCAAATTCTGGTCCTTGAGCCTTGCCTCTGCCTTCTGGAAGAAGATCTCCCTGTAGGCATTTCATTTGTTCTGCTTTGAAAACCTCCAGTAAATCAGAAATTGTCTGATGATCTTTGCAACCACCCCATTTCACCATCACTCCTGTAACCACTTCCCCACCAGAATCCCTGTCTAGCCTGACTGCTGGCTTAATAGTTTTAATTATACACTACTAATGCTATGGGATCCCACACAGAAGAAGATGATGACAATTTCAGGAACTCTTTTAATGCCCCCTAGTGCCCTTCCACTTAAAAATAACTTGATTTCTGCTGAAACACCCCATCCTTATTATTTTTATCTAAACCCTTGGGAATGCTTGCCTGAAAACAGCATGTGTGTCTCTTGAGTCACATCTGCTGTGTACTCAGCACTGCATGTGAGAAATTATCTGCTTTTTCTAAAGCTTCTTAATTGTTTCTTCAATTTCTTTAGCAACCAACAGCTATTGCAGAATAATGGAGAGGAGGAGGAGGGGAAAGGAGCAGATTAACAACAGAAAATGGAGTAGTGGCCAGTGGGGAAAGCATGGCTGTTTTATTGTACATTCATCAACTTGTTTGTAGCAAGGAGTGTTTTCCAGCAAGGATTGTATCTCTGACAATTCCAGGGTGCTGAAAATAGCAAGGTATACAAAGCCTTCTGCCACCTAACCCACCCTGTCATGTTCAGGGCTATTGGGAAAGGGAGAGCACAGCACCTACAGACTGGTAGGGAGACGCCAGTTGGTGACACAACAACTGTGCTGTGGGTGGCTTATATTTTCCAATGGAGCATCCAGTGCATAGGGACATTTTTGTTGTGGTCAGGGGCAGTCTGGAGGTGGATCCTGTAAGGGCACACGTGGGGCTCATTGCCAAAGAGCTGATGGTCCAAGTGACCAAACATCATCTGATGTTAGACCTGACCTTGCTTTCAACACACAGTTTCAAACAAAATAAAAAGGGGGTAAAACCTTACAGATTCATTGGTATTTAATAACTGAATAACCACCTTTTTCTATTTTAGAACAACAAACCAAAAGTATTAAGCCACCTAAGTTTTGGCTTTGCAAAGGTGTCATCACCTCCCTGACCTGGGATCCCATAGCATCTGTACCACTGCCATCAGGTAAATCATGTTGCTGTTTCCTCTCTCTGGTCCTGCCTATAAAGCAGTCACTGGCTTTGTTTTCTTACCAATTTCTGAGGTGCAGGACATTTATTGTACAAGCCAAGTCACCTGTTTGTCTGTTGACCTCATGTCTCTCAAAAGGGAGTTGGGAAGGAAGAAAAGGAGAAGTACCTGGTTGAAATAAATACATATTCCTTTGGCATGGGCAGAGTTTAATTGTCCCTCTCTGCCTGCCAACTCTAAATGGCACAAAAGCCTGATGACAGCAAATCCAAACACCACCACCCCACAGCTGAGGAGGCCTGCAGGTGGTGGCCACCTACAAACCTGCTGTCTTGGCTGCCTCAGCCAAGGCCAGGGCTGTCACTGGCAAAGCTGCTCTGTGATAGCCTGGGTACATATAAATCAACAATGTTCAGATGATGGTGCTCAGCTGCAAAACACTGGAGATGGTGAACAAGAGAAGCAAGTATTTAACAAGGGGCTGAAATTGCTTGGTTTGGATCAGATGCTTCAGTTTAACAAGAGGCTATTGCCATTTGTTGCTCAGTTCCTTAATCTGCAATAATTAATTTTGGCTGGCTCTTTTAACCTACAGCTGTACTAGAATTTGCAAATTAGGACAGGCTGAGGGATTTAGACATACATGGTGTGTCTCATCTGGAGAGGAAATGAGCATTGTTGGGCACAGAGAGGACAGCATTGTAATGCTGGGTCAGATTTTTTTGTTTTAGCTTGTTTCCATCCCCGGCCAAAATGGACTGCCCAGAGGCTTGTTCAGCTCCAGTGATTTCAAGGGATGCTCCTTAAATGCTGCTGAAGTGCTTGAGAAGAAGGTGATTCCCCTCAAAGCTCTGCTAAGAGTAGAATATAATGGGGAACACAGAAAATACTTTAAGAGACACAATTTATGGTCTACTCCAGATGTCAGAGTTCAGATGTTTATTAATGAGGGAGAGAGGGCTTGAGAGAAGTTTGGCATTAGGGAAATAGCCAAGGCCTGTGACAACTGCCACATCAACCTGTGTACCTTGGAATGGACAGAAGAGCTGTGTGTCTGGAAATCTGCTTTCTGTGAGCTGGGGTCAGTGGCCAGCCTGCTCTTATCTGCTGCAGGCTGGGCAGGAAGGAGGAGCTTCAGTGCATTTATTAAGGACTGAATTACTGTGCACAGAATCACAGTGCAAAGGAGAGGAAGGATGCTGTGGCATGGGAAGTGTTGCTGTTCTTGGTCACTGCTCCCTGTGCAGGGAGGTCTCCAGCAGTCACACAGGCTCAATTGAGTGTTCTGCATTTATGTATTTAATGCCATCTGAAGGTGCCTGAGCTATCCAGGGCATTTACCTGTGAGTTTCAGCTGTAACACAAGACCTATGGGAAATCTGGGCCCTTCTGGAGCAGCAGCCACCAGCCAGGCAAGGATTCACCTGAGCATCTCAAATGGCTCCACGTGTGTACCTTGGGCAGCCAGAAGGTGCTTTGAGTCAGTGGATATTTCAGGAGTCTGTGGACACCCTAGTACTTCTCCTGCAAAGTGATGTCACCTGTGTTTTAGGTGATGATGCATCTGGACAAAGTCTGAAGTAGAAGTCACCAATTTTTTGAAATGTATGAATTGCATTTTGCAGCCTAGGCAATCTCATGAGTATCAGTTGCACAATTAGGCTGTAAATAATTCAATATTTGGCTATCAGGGATTCCATCAATATTATGCAGGCCTTTTGCTTCCTTTTCTCTTGCATGCAAGGGAAAGAAATATTTCATAGATGATCTCACAGATGGTTTCTGGGATGACACAGGACTTGCTTGCAGCAGGAGAGCAGGGAGAGAGATGCCTGCATGTGCTGGATCCCATGATGGGGAGGCAGGAGGAGTTACAGCACAGAGGTAGGCTCTGGTCTGAGGGGGTTTCCCACCACTGTGGTAAATCACTGCTGCTTCTCTCCAGCTCCAAGAAGTCACTTATGAGTGGCCACAGGTCAGGCAGGTCAAGACTTCCTGAGGCAGGAGGAACATGTAGGCACTGTGTCCCTGCTGTGCCAAGGGGGGGACCAGGGAAGGAAGGCTCACACCCAGCAGTGGGACCTGCCAGGTGGCTGAGTGCAGGGGTTACTGCTAATGACAGGAGGGGGATGTTCAGCAGTGCTGAGTGTGGAGAGACAGCCAAAATCCCCTAATCCTGGCAGTTCTGGGACAGCTTTTTAATTCTTTTGAATTTGGGGATCCCTTTGCCAAATCCTGGGGGATCAGCAACATCCTGCCAAGCCAAACACAGCAGTCTGACTTGCCACAAACATTACTGCTCCTCTGGTTTCCATCCCTCCTCCCAGGTCCCTCTCATGCAGACCAGGACATGTACAGCATTGTCTGAGAGCTCACACTGGGCATGTGGTCAGATCCAGGAGCCCAAGAGAGGGACTCAGGCAACATCCTGGATTTGGTCAATAAGAGAGCAGGAGTAAGAGGTGAAGGAAGGAGCTTTGTGAAACAGGACCCTGTTCTGTAAAGCCAAATCCTCTGCAAATCTGGGCAAGAGACATTGTACAGCTTGTGATTAAGACCATCTCTGCTGAGAAGTCAGCCCAGCTGAACGAGTCACGAGCTGCTCCTGGGCTCCACACACAGAGGTGGTTATCCTCTGGCTGCTGTGACAGCAGCTCCTCTCACTGCACAAGTCAGGCCCAGCCAGCCCAGACCCAGGCAGATACTGGGCATGCCTCTCTGCAGCTCAATAGCCCATGTCCCCACAAAGCAGGGAGCTCTTTTCTGCCAGCTCCATAATAAGAGCTGTGTTTCAAACAACAGTCTCTGGGATGGAGCCGACAGCAAGCAGGAAATTCAAAGTTAAGGCTGATGCTCCGGGCTTTGCTCACACAATTGTTGAGGTCGAACAAAGCACAATGATGTGAGCTGGGGACAGGGTGCTACTCACCCTCCCCTGGGAGCTTCCTGCCTTGCCTCGTCTCATCCCAGTCTCCAAACTTTCATAAAAGCTTGTGCTGGTTTCTGGCATGGAGTTTTCCACAGAGCTGGTCACAAAGATTTGTTCCCATGGTTTCCTTGCTTGGCTTGGTGAAGTCTCTTTGTCTCCCCCAGCACCCTTTGGGCAGCAGGGTAGGAGTGGTGCTGGGAGTGTCTGGGCAGCCTTTGGCAGAAGGTGCTTTGTGGGGAAGGGGAGGTACAGCAGGAGACAGGGAAAGCAAAGCAGTCACATCACCAGCATAAAACACTTAAAGGCAAAGGTGGCACTCAGCTAGGTTTTTGTTGGTTTTACTTTAGCACATAAAAATTGTTCTGGGAAAATTCACATGACACCTGCTATGATAAAAGAATAGAGAATAGAGAAGTAGAACTAATGAAAGAAGTAGAGAACTAATGATTTTTCACTTCAGGATCTTAAAGCATTCAAGAAACAATCCAACCTCTTGCAGTCAGGACTCTTAGAAGCAGCAGATCCTGTTCCATAGGCTGAAGAAACAAGAGCAGAGACATCTGAAATGTAGACAAAGAACAGGGGCTAGTGAGATGCCCAAACTTCAAATACTGCTGGGACTTGTGACCTGTTTGCTTCAAGCTGTGAAACTATAATTAACATGGACTTAGCTGAAGATAAATATTAAGTGCAAAAAGAAGAGGTCTAAGGCTAGCTATCTCAAGAGCTTCAGCCCCTGATAAAATCTGTAAATACCTACTAGATATAGGCTGCTTTCATAAGTGGCATTTTCTCAGTATTTTCAAATGATTTTTCCCCCTAAGCAATCTATTTCCTTCCTAATTTAGGATTCATCTTATCACATCATAGAGATAAACGAAGAATGGAAAAGGTCACAAGTTCTACTTTATTTAGGGAAAAAAATACCCTTTGTAAAATGCCTTTGGACTTATTTTTATGACTGCTTTTGTTTTTCTTAGAGAACAAAAGTTTGACTCCTGCTTGTCCCATGGAGCCCTCAATACCAGTGACTGGATCAGGGACAGGCTGCCTGAGGAAATCAAACCTGTGAGCACCACGTGGAAGCTGTGTGAGCCCACAGATAAGTTGCTGGTTTAGGTTTCCAAGGGTTGGAGGCTAGTGCTTAATTTTAAAATGACAGGTCCTGTGGTAATGTTGTCCTAAGACAACAACAAAGAAATGGCACTGTCTAATGCCAGTGACTGTCCCTCCCAGAAACCAGAGGGCCACCAGACCTGGCCATGTAAATAATGGCACTGATGTCTGTGTGGAAAAACTACCTCTGCTTCTTGAGACAGGAGTTAGCACCAGCCTGACCAATGCTCCAGGCTGCTGCCTATTTGTCTATGTTTTATTGCCAACTAATACCAAACTGCAGGCTTAGTCAGGTCTACCAATACTCCAAGTTGGATTTCCTCTTACTGTGCCTAGCGTGGGACTTGTAGCACTGAAAAATCACTGGAAAGTCAGTCTGGGCATAGCACAACATTTTGTTGCTGCCCAGCAGCCTCTTGTCTGCAACAGCCTTTTACCACAAGCTCTGAAAAGGTGGGACAGAGCCGCTGCTGCTCCCTGGAGAGAGGTAAGTGCCTTGAATTTGATTGTGTGGGCCTGGGCCTGTGTCTGCTGCGTGCCTCTATCATTAAGAGGATCTTAGCATCTCTTTGGGGCAATTTAGCTTTACAAGAAATGAATTATCTGCATTGACCAGCTGACGGCAGGAACAATTTGTCTATGTTTTCAGGTGGTATCAGAATTAAGTGGTGGCTTATATATAGATTAAACCTCAGGAGAGCATCTGTGATGAGAGATGACCTTACCTGCCAGGTGGACTGGCCTTGTCCCAGCCCAGGCTCTGTCAGTCACCTGCCCTTGGAAAAATGTTCAGCAGCAAAGACACACACATGGGTGGCATCTGGCATGAGCAGGGAAGTCAGTGCAGCCCAGGATCCCTTCATGGGTGTGCAGTGCAGGTGCTGGCAGCAGGAGTGCTCAGCACCACTGGGAATGCACTGGGGTCTTCAGTAAGGGCACATTAAGCTTTTCCAGATCAGTTCTGCCTCCCTCTCTTGCCTATTGGTGCAGAAAATAACCCAAAGAGCAACTAAACAGCAGACAAAGAAAGCTTCCCTAACATCTTAGTCTTTGTGTCCCTTGTCAGTGAGGCCTGGGAGTAAAACTGTCCCAGACACAATGGTTAAAAATTGCTGAAAGGAGAGAGTGTAACAGAGAAACTACAGTGTGTGCACTTGTGCTGGTGGCGGATGTTTTTTATTAATGTTATTGGCTATTCAAACACTTACCCAAAAAAAGAAAAGGAGAAGTGGAGACAGCAGCCTCAAATCAAACAGATTTCAAACACTTCACAAACTTTTTCAAAATATAATAATCTTCCAAGTACTCTTTAGCCTGTTAGTTAGATTTAAATAATCATGACCTAGTACTTACTAAATAACAGTAATCTTTTGAGAGTTCACATTTATAGTCCAGATCCCTGCAAAACAAAGGGCAGAAAGAAATCCCATTTGGATGTGAATATTTAATGCGGCATTTGGAAAGCTGCTGCACTGACACTAATTTGAGCAGATAATCAAATAAGTATTAAAACAAACAATTATGCAGACATATAATTAGAACAGGAAAAGGTTCTAAGTTAAGCCAATAGAAAATGGTTTATAAAGCCCATTTGATCACAGCCTTTCAAACAGAACTGGAACAAAACACCAAGGCTGTTACTTTATATAATTTGGGATTATAGATCGGTGGAGGTACCAGCAGTATCTGGAATGTAAATACAGGATGGATGCTGGGTCTGTTCCTCAGGGACACATTTCAGAGTCTGCAAATGTTAACTGGAGCCTTTCTGTTATGTCAAACAGGCTTTGGGTCAGGATCCATCACCCTCTGATGAGGGAGCCCCACAATTCCTTTATTTGGCAGCTTGCAGGAGAAGCAGAAGTAAAACATATTGCAAAAGCCAAGCTCCAAGAGGAGTTCTGTTCAATTATGTCTTAACATTAAACTGTAGCTAATGTGTTTTTACCAGATGTCCTGATGAAATACTATTACAAGCTGGTGCATTGCATTAATTAAAGTGAAATTTCATAATGAATTCTTTTTTCAAGGCAGCAGGGATGAATTGATGACCTACATAACCTCCCTTTGCTCTAAAATAGCTTTCCAAACTAATGAAATGAATCCCCCTGGTTGTGGCAGGGGAGCGGAGCAAGCTGTGCTTTGCATCCCAGCTACACACAGCGACAGGAAAAAATCTGGGCACTCTCCACAGAGATTATGGCTTGCCTTTCATTGTGTCTAGCAACAAGAGAGAACTTTCAGAGGCAGGAGGACTCTCCATTAAGGCACCTTGCATAACGGGAGGCTTTTGAAAGCTCCATTAAAATTCTTGGACAGCACCCTCACAGAGAAGCTGGGGGATAAGCTGGCTGACCCTCTACCTTATAAACTGGCACAAATGCACAGACAGTTAAATGCACATTTGTTCAAGTTTAAGAGGCTTAGGGTATGTCATTAAAATATAATCCACAAGGGACAACAAATATGCCCACAGCTGGCAGGCTCAGACCCGTCTCTGCGGCGAACATGTCGGGAGAGGAGCGTGAGGATCAGCATCACACAGCCCGTGTGTGTGGGGAGCTGACAGGAGGAGGGGAGGCCTCTGTTCCCAGGCATATGTTTTTAAAAGAGAAAATATGCCTGTGAATTCTGATTATGCCTGTGTTAGTACATTTTGATCCATGGTGGTTTGAGATTAAAAGCGATTTATGGTGTTGCTAAGTCTCAGCAGTCTACATTTCACTGAGCCATTGCAGTGCAATCAAAACAGTGCCTCTACCAGTGCTGGATTGTGCCAGTGAGTCCTAATTGCCTGAAAGATAATGGTGTCATTAAAGTCTCTTGCCTCTGTGAGCCTTGTACTCCTCGACAGAAAAGATGCTTTTATTGTTGGTTTCAAAGGAGCCCTCAGTCACTGCTAAAGCACATTGTCCATTCAGAGGTACTGGGAGGCTCCATTCTGTAGCTCCTTTATTTCTCAGCTTCTCCCTTCATAAGCAGTGGGCAGGCAAGAGCAATGGAGAGAAATGCAGAAAAAATATTGACTTTTCAACTAGCAACACAAAATATAAATCAGATATGATTCAGTTAGACATCATAAGGGAAATAAGTGTCTAAGACTGGTTTAGGATTCTAGCAACAGAAATGGAGAATGCTTATGTATTAGGAGACACACTCCACAAAGAAATGCCAACTTCACCAATAATTTTCAAGTCAGTAATCATTTTGACAGAAAAGCTGTGACCAGCTTTATTCATACAAAAGGCATGTGGCCCTGCAATTACACCTTAACTCATGGCCATTCTTCTTTCTGGACAATTTCAATTAAGAAATGACCTCTCCATAAAACATTTAATTCTGCTACAAGATTTATTACTGTCTTCATCTGGCAACATCTTCCTGAAAACCAGGCAGACACTTATGCAGGTAAATTTATCACTTGTCTATTTATGGGTGTGAGTTTTCTTAAACAGAAGAGGGTTTTGCTATTATTAGTTGCCTGTACTCTGAATCTTGTTATTTCTTGTGCTTCGAGAATCACCTTTCTGTTTGCTGTGCACAGTGCCCTGCTCACTCAGGGAGCCTGTCTTCACTGGCTCAGCAATACCAGACCACACACATATGACAGTGACATGCAGAGGAGCCTATAACAAGAGTTTTCTGTATTTGTGCCATCCAAAACTGAACAGAGATGTATTTAATCTCTAAGACCACAGCAGTGTCAGGACAAGCAGTATCTGCTGAGTACAGCAAGAAGCTTGGTTTGCACAGGGGCTATAGTCCACCCAACCTGCTATCCTCATAAAATCTTTACAGTTAAATATACACTCAGCTACCCTTAAGAGACTTAGGGAAGGCCATTATAACATAATCCAGAGTGCTCATCAATGCATGCATTACTGCTTGGCATTGCTGCTGCAGGATACTTTCAAGCAGAGAAGAGCCTCCACAAATCAGCACTCAGATCATTTTCCTTTCATACTTTCCTTCTCCTGGTCAGCCTTTCTCTTAGCTGTTGCTTTTACTCCTCCAGCTGTTACCTTTCCATCTTCTATCCATGTTATCCATCATGGTGAGTATAAGAGCCTTTCTTCATTGCATCACATTTCTGGAGTACTTTGGAGTATTCTGTTGTAGTTTTGCCAGATTCTCCATTTGCTTAAGACTTACTGGCATTTAATGTTTCTTCCTTGCTGAAGCCTTTTGAATGTTGTATCTAAACTGCAGTTCTGCTCAGGGCTGTGCCTGTGAAGTGGCACCAGAGCAGGGGCTTCTTCTGAAGGCAGGAGGGGTCTCAGTCAGCTGGATGAGTTAGAGGGGCCTTTCACATGGAGGGCAGGCAGTAATTACACAGAAGAACTTAATGCTTCTTGCCTGAAATGTAAGTGGCAGAGGGAGATTGTTTAAACCCCAAAACCATATTTGGAGACGACTCCTCTTCATACAATGCAGCAGCCTGGAAAGGGCCAAAGTAGTCATTGATAACCACACCAGAAAGCCCAGGGCAGCTCTCCCCAGCCTCTCAAATCCATTTGTGCACACTGGGCCCTGCCAGGGACTTGCTCTGATGCCCAAACCCTGCAAAATGTGAGCTCAGATCTAAATCTAGTGTATTGAAAATAGACAGAGTTTTTATTGTTTTTACAAAGAACCAGAGCACGAACGGCAGTAAACCCATGAGCCTTCTGGCTTAATCCTATTTCAGACACAAAAAAGAAACTCCTGCCTGACAGCCACAGCCTCTCTGGGAAAAGTCAGCTCTTCCTATGTTTCCCTAACTATATTTACTCTGCCATGTGCTGTCATCCTCCAATCCTCCTTGAGTGTCACTTGAAGAAAAAAAATCTGTAGTGAATTATAATGACAATACATTGAAGATGGCTTACAGCAGAGAATGGCACTTCATAGCAGCAACTGTGACAAATCTGGGTTGGGAGAGAATATTGTGCATGTCAAGAGAGATGCAATCCCCAAGAGATTAGAGCTTTTAAAATAAAAACCTCATTCTTGTTCCCTGGGGCTTGTTAATGAATTGCCACATGCAACAATGCCTTAAACGAAGCATTGGTGATTATCCATCTGACTGTGGCTCAGTGACTACAAAATAAAAGAACAGGCAGCACCCTGAAAACTCTAAACCTACTTGAAGAGATCTACTGATGCTAAGGATAGTCCCATTTAAAAGGCAAAGAAGTAGAGGTCACCAAAGGAGCAAATACCTTTAGAGAGGTGGGATGTCTTACAGTGGTTAACATTTCTCAGCAGGATGAAACTCCCACATCTGAGTCATGGACCAGTTGCAGCACACACAGAATGAGGGTAATAAGTGCCAGTCAGATTCCAGGATGATTCAGACACTTGACTATATGAAAACCATGTTTTACCCTTCTGGCAAGAGCTAGAACAAGGTCAGGAACAGCAGTCCTGCCTGGTGTGACCCAGAGGGAAGTGGTCCTTGTTGGAGCACAAGGATACAGTCTAGTGAGGGTTACAGGTCTTATATCTAGGACAAAGGATGTCCTGTCCCATCCAGATATCTGCTTAAACACATCAACACTATGGCTTTTCCCTCTTGGACAGAAATGCTGGTCACAGCATTTAACTCTGTGTTTGGCTTAGGGGTGCAAAGGAAGAGTCTAAACTAGCATGGCTCCCTCTGCAGTTGCTGGGTGAGATGAGCTCCTCTCCCTTGTAACGCAGGCTCTGCCGCAGATCATGCTGCAGGAAAGTCTGCCATTCATTCTCCAGGGAATGTACAGGGGCTCTGGAGACCATAATCCAAAATGCTTCAGCTTGGGTTGTGCAAATACACACCACAGCACCAGGTAGCAGTGGAGACCTCCAGCTCTGTTGTCCATCTTTAACCACTTTTCCAATGCCTGTGCACTGGCCCTCTGGGGCTCTCCCAGTGCTCCACAGCCTGTACAGCCCTAACCACTCCTTTGGGTCCAGAACCATGCTTCAAAGCATCCCAAGCTAGATTGCTCTCAATAGCCTCTGCACATACCGAAGGAGGCTGATGCATCCCAATGCCCTGGGCTTGCTGCTCATGGAACACAGCGTCCCTCTGCCTTTCCCAGGATGTCCGGATGCCCAGCAGCCTGCCTGGCACATTCCCAGATACCCACTAGCTCACTGCCTGTGCCACTGAGGAGCTGGCAGGTCCCCACACTTCCTCGACGTTTGCCCAGCATTTATTTTCTGTTGCTGCTGGGCTTGGCAGCTTCCAGGGTAAATCTGGGTCAACATCTTTCCATAGGATTTCTGTTCCCTTCCTGCCATGGCTGGCAGAAGGGGATGTGCCAGGACACTACTGAAGAGCCATTGACTGATGAGGAAGGACAGGCAGGGAATGAGGGTTTTTTGGTTTAACTATGTCAAAGCTGTGCACAAACACAGACCCACAGGCACTGCAAGCAAATGTCAGTAAAAATCAGAGGCTGATGTACAAAAATCTCTTGTTGTCTCCAAAAATTGCACAGATTCATTTAAATCCAGTGGGAAATTTGGTGTTTGCTTTTTTACTGTGATTAATAGCTATTCAGGTTTTCAAAATTTTAAGCCTTTATTCCTAACATATGTAACAAAGTAAATTTAAAACCTTAGACCATTTCAACTCTGAATGCTGGGAAACCCACAGGAAAAAACAGTCTCAGCCCTATTTCTGTAAATGTGCAGGAGGATCAGTATGAGTAAAAGCTCTTGTTAGTTCTCTCATGCTTTGCTCTTAGTAATTGGTTGATATTTTAGGAATGGAATAATCTGTGGAAGTTGCTTTCCGTAGCATGTGCTGCTAACCCTTTTTTTTTTTTTCTGTAAGAAAATCCTTTTGAAATTAGACCCAACTCCTGGAATCAACCCAGACACTGCTTTTCAAGCCAGAAGCATATGTATAAGCATCATCAATCATGCCACTGACTCTTATCACTACTCTATATTCACTTTCTACCTGGTTTGAATTCCTAATTGGCCCTGCTGAGCAACTTAGCGCCCTGAAGAAAGCGGTGGAAGGGAGGTGGGAGAGAATGTTACTTTCCAGCTGGGACTGGGAGGGTTTTCTGCAAATTACACTGATAAAGTCTGTTTCCTGGAGAAAATAGACAAGAAGCAGTTGGCAACAGGGTGAGTAAGAGTTGGATGCAATGGGGTATGATGTACAAAAGTGTGTACAACTGGCTCAATTATCATCTGAGCAGTTGGCCTGGCAGCTGCTTAAATCATGTGTTTCAGGCTCATGTACTGCAACGCAGGCACACGAGGAGTCACTTGGACAGGAATGGGGTAGATAATTCAGGAGACAAGGCTGGTTTTCTGATTTAATACAGGAGAAGTTCTGGAAAAGGCAGGTGATTTCCTGTGCCACCTAGAGCAGGATTTCTCTTTCTCTGCTTAGGAAATCACTGATGTTCTCCCCACCCTCCAGCTGTCATTTACAGAAATCTCTTTCTCAGAGTAAGGTTGTCCCAAGCTGCCTGAAACAGCAAATTGGGTGGGAGCAGCCTCAGGATTGGTGACCCAGGACATGCTGGTGGGTCTAGGCTGTGCCAGGGAATGGGCTGCCTCCTCAGGCAGGGATGGGGGTCTCAGGTACAGCTAACCCAAACGGGGACTGGAGCTACCTCTCCATCTCAGGTGCAGAGTAAGCACCAATAGTTTGCACACAGAGCAGTTATTGCATCACTTTGCCCTCCCGCTGCCCCCCACCCTCTTCCCATTAAGCAGTCACACATGCTGCTGAAAGCCAGGGCAGCTGTATTCATCTATCAAAGCCTGTCAGCTTGAGAGCATAGGCTCTTCCCATTAATTAAGCAAATGTAATGTGATTAGCTAAGGCTGTAAATGTTTCTAGGCCCATTTAGGAAGTTACAAAACACCAAGCATCACCGTCTCTTGTTTTCATGTGCTTGTGCTATGTGGAATGCTCCTCTGGGGCTAAGACTTTGGCTTTTAAATTTTTGTGTGTGAGAAAAAATAGGGAGATATAATAGAAAGCACAAAAAATGGGTCATGTAGTTCTAAAATTGCTGTTTGAATCTGAAGAAGAAATTAGTTTCTGCACTTTTAAAAGACTTTTGACTACACTTTTTTTTTTAAATGGATGCAACAATAACTGCTGGAAGCTGAATTTTTGGTAAGAATCATATACCTTATTTAAGTTTTCTACTTGCTTTGATGAAAAATAGATATTACTTAGCAGCTAAGTATCTAAACTGGGGTGCTTTAGGCTGTCAACCTGAAAGTAAACGGAACAGTCAGTGGGAAGTTGCACACAGAATAAGAAAATTCTTGCAGGAAATTTGAGTGTTAGGAATTAGAGCTACTTAAGGATTTAAAGCTGAAGTGGGATGCCTAAATCTAATACTGTGATGCTGAATGCAGCCCTTGCCAGACTTTCAGTGTGTATGAACTCCAAAGGTTTAAAGCTCTCCAGATGTTTACAGTCATTTTGATCTCTGGGTCTCAAAAGTGCTCCCACCCCATCCAGGCTGAGCTGTTCAGGAATGTCATGTGAATCAGCAGCTCTTTGGGATCCAGAAATTTAGCATCCAGTTCCTTGCACAGCTCAGCCTGGTAGGCTTGCACTAAGAATACCTCAGACAAAGGGGAGCAGCTTAGACCACCTTGAGCTCCTACAAGCGCTTCCTAGAGGCGGCATCCACACATGGGCCACAGCAAGGAAAGCCCAGTGCCTGATGTTTCACCATCTGTGGGTTCTGTGCCAGCTCTTGAGATCAAAGTCTTGGCACATCGCATACTTTCACGTGGATGTTAAAAAGTCCTCAGGACTCAAATCATGAGAGTCATTTCCTGAAGCTGAGTTCATTTAAATGAACCATTCCATCAGACTCTGACATCCTTTCTACAATCTCTTGTAGAGATTAGATTGATCCAAATTCCCAACTTTGTTTCCAGAAATCTGGGGCTTTTCCTGCATGGGTGAAGAAGAAGCCACCATCATGGCAGGCAAGGCAAGAGCAGGGATGAATGCCTGGTAAGTTCTTTCCCAGCAAGGCAAAAAGATTTAGGGAGCCTGGAATAAGAAGGTGCTCCCTACAATCTTTATCTCACTGCTCTCACAAACATCCTGGGGGACAAAGGGAGGAAAATGCTCCTTGAAATCACTTGAAAGCTTTCCCTGAAATGGGGCAGCACAGCAAAGAGCTGCTGCTCTCACCAGTCAGGGCCAACAGAGAGCACATGGAGGAGTTTCATCAGTGGCACCTCAGAGCCTGGTGCTTTCTGAGGGATTGCTCCTTTGACTGTCCCAGCCTCTTCCCAGGGAGCATTTCTTAGTGCTGAGGTAGAAATGGAAGGGGGAAGAGGGCTATTGCTCCAATTATCCTCTCATCTAGATGAATGTGTGATTAGATGTGAGATTTGCCCTTATGGGAGGTCTGTGGTGCTTGAGACCAAGACTGGGCACAAGCCCAGTCCCTGTCAGGAGCTGTTTGTGCAGCTGGGGCCACAGACACACCTGGGCCCTTCTCTTACAACACATAGCTGCAGTTGCTAGAAAGGCAGCAGCAATGCCACATTTTGTGTGGTTTCCTAATGCTGGGATCAGCAAGAAGCAGGATTCAGAGGAGATTCAAAGACCTGTCATCAAGACAGTGCCTTGCTCCAGGCTTACAGGAGTTTTTGAGTGGAGAAATTTCCCATCTCTCCTGGATCAAAAGTAGACAAAAGGACTATCAGGCCTATATGGCCAAGGAGCACTTAGAGAATAGGATACAGTGCTGGAGTTTCATGTTTTGGGTCTTCACCTGACTGTTAGCATAACTGAGAGTAAACAGATCTGTTGAAATACTGCAGCATCTCCTGGCAATTGCTGCAGATGTTTTAAACCCACCTAAGGGGCATAGGTTATCCTTTTAATGCTGTTAGACCCAGGCCATCAAAGGTGATTCTAGTGAGCGTAAGACACCATAACATCTCTGAATTAGTAGCTTTCAAAGAAAAACAAGTTATCAGTGTGATTTCTGGGGGTGTGTTAGCACTGGAAGCAACATGGGGAAACCTAAGTGGCATTTGGACGAGATACCCCTGGTGTCCAGGCCTGGTAAAAACCATGGGAGCCTAATAAATGGGATGTTGTGAAACTCTACTAGGTGTCACTCTCCTTCTTCAGGCAAGATCCCCTGGAGTGTTACAATGCCCTTAAAAGTCAGTGATGCTTAGATGGCTGAATGCTTTCAAAAATCTGGCCTCCACCTTTCTCAGAAATGGGAAATCTTCCCTATGATTTATGCTATTGAGGCGTAGCCTCTGACAATAATATTAGAAACCTAAATATTTTACTCAGAGGACTCAAAGAGCCTTTTTCATACCTCAGTTGGAGGCTGGCATTCAGTTAATGTTGATGTAATGTCTTTTTTAAAAAGACTGTAATTAAATTTACCGACACAGTCACCAAAGAGCCATTTATAAATTGTATATATAGCTGCAATTCAGCATCTGTTGTGACTATTTCATTGGGTTAGTCCTAACATCACAAGCTAATAATACTAGAAACAGGGATATGGATAATTCACAAAGGACACTGTACTCAGTATATAGCTAACAGTGATTAAGTAGTCTCTGCTCTCAGAAGAAAGATAAGGGCCAAAAAGAATAGGTCCCTCGATAATATCAGGTAATTCTTTTATATGGTCCTTCATGACACAGGTATAAATCACAATAAAACCCATCTGCAGATCTAAGAGGTGAAACCATAAATCCTGCTTTATAAATGAAACTTGCACATCTGATAGTGTACATTGCTCCAGATTTACAGCAGCTGTAAATGATGTACAAAGGTTCACAAACCCATTTGCACTCTCTGGCTGGGGAGAAGGGTGGTGAGATTTTCCTGGGGAGGAGAATGTATTGGAAGATGCAATGAGAGGGACCATATGGATGTGTGTGTCTCTGTGTGTGTGCGTGTGCAAGTGAGAAATGTGTCTTTTACACAGACTTGCCATATCTTGATTTTACATTTGAGACTCCCTCCTCTGTCCCCAGTTTCTGTAAATTCATGGTGCTGTGTTATGCCTTCCCATTCCCTCCAGGTCTGAGGTTAAATGCAGGTGATGGGGCCAAAGGCTCAGCATTTGCTGCTCACTGGGACAAACTGGGCTCAAATAAAACCTTTCATGCTGGCCAGCAGGCTGTGCCTTTTTTCAGGCTGCAGCTTTGCCTGAAGCAGGTGAAACCCAAGTGATCATTTAAGCAAGTGCAGGGTGATGATGATCCAGCACCTTTCCTGGGTCATGGCCCATCTTCTGGACAAAGCTGGCCAGCTTGTCCAGCTGCTCCTTCTCCTCTGGGCACTGCAGGGTGCATCTCCCCTGGGAGCTCCACCTTCCTCTGACCAAAGAGCTGCCTCTCATCAGCAGCACTGAGCCCGCTTGGGGCCACTCCCCACTGCACCCACAACAGAAACATCTCTGGGGCTGCTCCAGGATGGCAGGTTTGGGATTTTGGCTCCTTGTGTCGCTGTAGCTCTCCCATGACTGCATTTCACAGGGCACAGTGTATTTGTCTTTTCTGTTGGCAGCACAAGACATTGTTTGCCTGGTGCTCTTCTGTACTTTGGCAATGCCAAGCATGGGGTAGAGGCTGACTGGGCACATTTTCTCACCTGTGAAATGTTATTTGGATCCTCTCTCCTTCAGACCGATGCCTCTGCAGGGCTAACAAGAAGTCAAGTATCTGCATCTGCACTTCCCTCACACTCTGCTCCAGCTCAGCCAGTTAAACCAAGGCATGATCCAAAATGTGTGACTGATTCTTTCATTGTCATTGTTGGGACTGGGACCTTGGAAATGCCCTGGGTTTCCTATAACATTTGCATTTCACATTCATTAGGATGTTTTCCCAATGGCACTCTCGGAGTTTGGCTTCATAGAGCCAAAGAAGGGTGGCCTTCCTCACACAGGCTTTTGTCACAAAAGTCATCTCTAACCTTCATTTTTAGCACTTTACTGTGAAGCTCCAGTACACTTTGCAGCCAAGGTTAGTGTAATCCAGCAGTGCTATCTTCTCTCCCTGTTTTGGTATTACTGCCATCCCAAATTTACATTTCTAAATAATTGAGCCCAGCAGTGTTGCTTCTTTCAGAGCAGTTGGAGCTCCCAGGTGTGAGCTCTTTGTGTTTCCAAGTTTCATCTATGTAAAGTTCAGCACCTCCTGAACAATCAAATACGTTCCTGTGTTTTCCTGTGAAATGCCTCAGGGAATGAATGTAACCAAAATGTCAGTCTGAGGAAGAAGTGTTTCCCAAAGAGTGAACAGAGCATGTAGAAATATGGACTTTGTTTCTCTAGGGGCACCTGCCAGACATCAGACAATGCATATAAAGCTATTTGCAACCTGTCAGCTCCCCAGAAATCTTTCTTTTGAAGCTAGTAAAAGTCTACTTTAATTTATTATAGATTTCTTTATTTTTTCCAGTCATACATAAATATAACATTCTAGCTTTTTAACATAGCTTCCTAAGACAATTGTATCCTTGCAGTCCCTCTGTCTGCCTGTGATAATCTGAATTTCTTGTCCATATAAACACATTAGGCAGACAAATGGAGGCTTCCAAGAGAAGTTTCTACAAGCTCAATGTAGAAATCTGTGGCTAGAGAGAAGATAAAGTTATTAATGCCTCAATTGAGGGAAAACTGAGGGCCATCCCTCTGCTTGCTGATGGCTGATTGCCAGCTAGCCCTGTGTAGCTTCAGCTCAGCCAAATCCCATAATGCCTTTTGACATGGCAAGAGGAAAAATACATGATGGAGGGCAAGGAGGCAGCTGGGAAGTTGGCTTAGAAGTTGTATCATGGAGTGAAAGAAAAAAACAAATGAGAAAAGGGAGAGAAAAACATGGAGAAAATATCATAGAGAGGTGTGAGGAGGAGGATGTGCTCTTTGGGATGCTCCAGGGAGCAGCAACAAAGAGATGGAATATTGCAGAGGACAGTGCAGGAGCATGGACACAAACTCTCAGTGGGTTTGCTTCTTGTAGAAGACTCATTTCAGTGGTGATGGACCTGTGTTTCTATTGCCTCATTAGCCTCTACCTGGCCTCAAAGCCCAAAAGCAAGCAATGTGCCAGCTGCTTTTAGGCAAACTCTCTGAAATCCTGTCTGTGGCTCCTGGAAGGCATTCCTGAGTGCTACCAGGGCTTCTCAGACCCCTCTCCCCTGCTGTGGGCACCTGCTTGATATCTGAAAAAGGTTGTGAAAATGAAGGTAGGATTTTCTTCATTCAGAAGGTTTATAATATATTTGTCACCTTTTCATACTGCCTTATCTCACTTCATTGTTGCTGTAGTGTCCATAACTTGGCCCTTTGTCCAAGTCAGCTGAAAGCTATTGGAATTGTCAAGCAATTCAGAACCAATTACTGATACACACAAAGCTGCTTTCCCACTGCTGTCTTCATCAGTTTTGCTGATATTTGCAGCTAATGGGGACAGAACAACAGAGGGTCTAAATCAGTTGTCTTCCATATTTCCAGAGTTTAAAATACAGGAGGGCTATTAACTGCCCCTTTGTGCCACTTTAGTGATTATTTTATTTTATTTCACTTTATTTTGTTCTATTTTATTAGCAAGCACTCCAAATGGCTCACTCTAGGCCAGCAGCTGTGGTCAGGGTTTACCTTGCTGCCTGAGCTCTTGCCAATTGGCCCCTGCAAGGCAAATCTTTGCCCTCATCTTGCTTGCTGGAGTCTCTCTGAAAGGTCCCCATCTTGGGAATGACCTTAATACTTTCAGGAAGTATTTGATGGACTGGTTTTTCACATGGCTCCCCAGCTGGAACACAGGAGCAGCAGGGCTGCTACAAATCCTGTGGTGAATGCTTGAGGGGCAGCAAGGGCAGTGGGGTGGCTCTGATGAGTTAAGTCTCAGTGATATTTATACTAGATGTTTGTCGTGGTTCCTGGGGGGTAAAGGAGGCAGGAGAAGTGCCTTTAGTGTGTTTTAGAAAACGTGAGGGGCAAGAAGGGCCCTCCCCAGCTGACAGAGCTGGCAGGGCACAGGGCAGGTCCTGGTTGTGTGCCCAGGAGTGACGCTGCTCCAGTCACTGCCAGGGACTGTTTGTGTGAGCTCAGGGGAGCTCCAGGCAAAGCTCTTTTGTTTAGGTGCTGGGTCAAGGTTCTGCTTGAACCAGAGCTGAGGAAAGAGCTTTAACCCCTCCAGCAGGCCACCAGCTACAGCCAAGAGGAACCACCAGTGCTCTTGTGGGCTATAAAGCAGGGGGAAGGTGGGCTCTGTGGCCCTGCAGGAGCTGTTAATTCCCAGGGCTGCTCATCTGAACTGCTCTTGCCAGAAATCCAGAGGATAGCATGTGCTGTGCTTTAAGGGCCTCTTACTATTGAAACTTGAAGGGCAGAACTTCTTGTTTGTCAGTGCAGCAGGGATAACTCAGCTTGGCACCTCTTGGGACTTCTTCACATGAACATTAAGCACATGTTTTAGGACTTCCTCACCTTCCAACCTCTCCTTCCATCCACACACAGTTTGCTGCAGGGAGCAGCTGCTCATGTCCCCCAGACAGCAAAGGACAGTTGGAAGTGAGTTCTGTTACAGTTTCAGATATTAACAGATCTTTAAAGTGCACGTTTAATGCTGCTAACCCACTTCAAAGAGAAGCTGTACCTTCTAACCATCCTCCTCCATAACATCTGAGAGCTTTCCTAAATTCTTATTTCCCCTGAAGATTTGTTCACAGCCTTATGGACGTGTTGAGCATCTTAACCCTCCTGGATTTTCAGGGTCTCCCATCTCAAGAACTCAGCTGCCTGATTTCAACAGCCTGACCTGTTGCCTTGTCTCTGTGCCCTGCTTTGATGGATCTGCTCAGCTTGTCCCTGCCTGTTTGGATACTGTGGTTCTTCCTAATATTAGGAGCTGGCCAGAATGGGAGCACAGGACCTGACAGCTGTGGGCACTGTGGCCGTGAAGGAGCAAACAAAGGCTTTTCTGTTTTGGGGGCTGTCAGTCTGCAGGCAGGGAAAGGATCACTTGCTGTTCCCTTCCCCTCCCGTTCCCTAAATGAATACAATACTCCATTTTAAACGTGCAAAACTTACCTTCCCCCACTTCAGCTGAGCATCTAGGAGCTCAAAACAGACTCCACTAGTAAATAAAAAAGAAGCAGCTTGATGAGTTTTATAGCAGTAAAAGGGGGTTAATCACTAAAACGGCTTCTTCTGCTGCCGTGGTTCAGATAAATGTGTTTAGCACAGCAAGCAGCCAGGGCACGCATTAGAGGCTCGTTCTGCAGCAGAGGAGCAGAGCTGCTCAGCCCATCAGCCCTCTGGGCACAGCCTGTGAACATGGTGGAGACTTCCTGCTGGCTTCAGTGGAGCTGAGATTGTGCTGCAAATAAATATATCTGCTTCCAGAGGGTACAAGAGACAGATCAAACGTGAGAGAGCTTTTCTTGTATCTAGTATGATCTTTTCTGTCTATTTCCTCCATGGATTTCCACAGCATTAAAGCTTCACTAAAAAGAAAGTGATTTAAAAATTGCATTTACCTAGAGCCTCTCACAATATGCAGCCATATTGCCACATAAAATTCATGTGTATTATCAGTTCCTATTGGGAAAAAGCTATCTGGGCTTCAGTTGTGGCATCTATAGCACCTGGGTACAGAAATATCCATTGTGACTCTACCTAGAGTCACAAGCCCTAGATCGAAAGCACCAGCAACTGGTAGCCAGTACCAGCTGACTGTTTGCAGCCCAGAGCCAAAGATAATTCAGGATAATTTTGTTAGTCTGGATGCAGGACTTGGAATATGTTAAATGAGTGGCTGTAATCTGTATTTGTTCACACAGCAGCTTGAGCAGGGAATGGGAAGCCAAGGAGGGAAATGGGTATCACCTTCCAGGCAGGAGGGGAAATGCATAAAGGCTCAGTGTAATCATTGGAGTCTAGAGATTGGCTAAAACTTTAGGGGGGAACCTTTGAAATAAAGGTTTACCTAAATAAATAAAGCTTTACCTAATGCCAACAACAGGTTGGACATAAAAAACCCTCACATTTTTTATGTCCAACCTGTTGTTGGCATTAGGTAAAGCTGTTGGTAAATTATTGGTAACCAAATTTTGGAAGTATTTTGCATTCCATTAGCATATTGCCACAAACTCTTCAAAAGCAGTTTTATGGGGTAGAGAGAAAAATGCAAGACAGATTTCTATTTCCTGAGTGAATAACTACAACAACTCCTCCAGAACAAATACTTGCATAGATGGCTAAAAGATTTGATTTCTGACATTTCATGTGCAGCAGTGGCACTCACTCCTGCACAGCAGACTCACTGTTCATGAGCCTCATAAACACAGCAGAAACTCATCATGTTTTGGTGCTTATTGGCTTTGGTACTGGCTTTTTGCTGCTATGTTATTTATCAATTTTTCTGGCAAACTCTCACCTAAAACCCGTTAAGATGCAAGAAATCATTAACCTGTGATTCTCATCTCTTGTCAGTTCACCAGGAGACAGCCACCACAGCCCCTTTCCTACAGCATGCTGCTCACTTGGGAGGCTTTCCAACTAACCCTGGGGATCTCACCAAACCTGCACAGGTGGCTGTCAGACAGCCACACCACCTTCCCCTTCTTCACAGAAAGCAGTAAATGAAATCTCCACTTATTGACTGTAGCAGACAAGCCATTTCAGGTGCATGTGGAAGAGAAAAGCCATTTGGTGGGTTTTCACTTCAGCAAAAAGCTCTCGCACCAGCTGCATCCCTCAGCTCAGCTCCCAAGCCCTGCACAAGCATCCCCTCCTCTCACGGTGCCAGTACTGAGCTGGGAGATGCTGTGTGTATCTGCTCTCAGAGCAGCTCTCCAGGCTGGTGGGAGCTGACAGATGGTTGCTCTGAGATATTTCCAAAAGAGGGAAAAAACAGGAGCCTCTCAACCCACTGCAAGTCCCTTGTTCTGGCTGCATTGGTAAGGCAACGTGCTTAAATGAAGCAGGGGAAGCAAATGAAGTAAGGGGAAGGGTTAGGTTAAAGTAGGTCTCAAATCAGAGTCCTCAAGGCAAATTTTTGTGTAATCTAAGTTTCTATTATCTTCCCCAATTGCTCAGCTGTTGCCCAATTTACAAGGGGAGCAGACCCAAACAAATGATAATCAGAAAAATCTTGGGAACTTTTCCAGGAATCAGTGTTTCTCTTTTAGCCATGGCATTCCGATTTTGTATTTCTTCATTTACCATTTGGTTGAGAGGAGTAGGCATGTCCCAGCAACTGGCACTGAAATGGGAAGGCCTTGTGTCTGTGCTTGAACTCCTCACTGTTTCTTGCAGAAGGCTGCTGACACTGTTGGGTGCCCAGGGCGTCTCTCAGAGCTGCTCTCACTCAGGGCTGCTGCTGCTCCTTCGTGGTGAGGCACCCTTACCCTGCCCACACTGCTGCTGCTGCTTCCCTCTTCTCTGTGCTGCGGCTTTTCCACATATCCAAGGTTTCCCCAGTTTGTCTCTTCCCAGCACTTTCCCTGGCCTCAGGTTAACCCCTGCACTGCCAGGATCCCTAGATTGCTGATGAAGGAGGAGCTTTAAAGATTCCATGTCCCCACTGAGTGCTTTGCCTTCAGTCTCAACTAATTTGAAGTGGATATGGAGCTATTACAGCCCAGAAAAAAGGTTGTGAGTGGGGAAGGGGACTTGAAGGACAAAATATCAAAACACTGTGCCTTTGTAGCCCTGGGAAATACAGAGATGTCACAACTCTTTGGGAACAGTATTATGCCACTGACAAAAGCTATTTCAGCTTCTCTTTCTTATTTTTTAATGATATTAAATAGCATTCACTCTCTCTCCTCAGGGCACATTCTGGATAATTCGTATCTCACTGTAAACCAGAAGCATTTCCACTAATCTCAGCAAAGACTGACTCAGTGGAAAGTAGGATTTTTAACCAGATAATTAGGGCATGAAAAATAGGGTGGTCGTAAGGCTTCAAAATTTTTCTCCGATATTTTTTCAATAATCTCTCTGCAAAGGTGAACATGCAACAAAGGAACCTGCTTTAATAATTAACTCAACCCTCCCCTATGTAAAAACTATGCTGATATCTAAATTAAACAACCAAAAGTCACTCTTGGAGTGGCTACTTTGTTACACTGATATTTGTGATGATAAAAACATGGTCAATTTCAACACCTTGCAGTGCTCCTCACTGGCAGAGATTTGATGGTGCCTTTTATAATGACAATACAAAACACCAGAGTGCTCAGTTTTTAGCCATGTTACCATTTGAAAACAGTCTTATGTAATAACACTGTCACCCACATCCTTCTTCTCCCAGTCCTATCACTGTCAGCTGTATCACCCAAATTTAAAACAACTGACAGGGGAGGAAAATAGAATCTGAAATGTTGTGCAGTGCCCACCTATTTCATTAAATAAGGGGAGAAGACAAATGCTATTAAGGACCTCAGCTTGCTGTGCAGGGTGAAGGGAAGGCTGGGATGGAGATTCCCCTTCCTAGATCTAGGAGGGTCCATGCTGGAACTCTGCCTGTACATGAACCCTCAAGAACAACATGTCTGTGGTTTCATTTCAGCTCAGGCTTTGATGTCTCTGTGCATGGCTTTCTTCCCACCCCATTTAACATTTTAGTTGAGAAGGCATCCTCCTAATGTGGGCTATAATATCTATTATTTCCACAGACCACTGATGGGACCACGAACAAGTGAGTGCGTTCATCTGGGTTTCTGTTCCTCCACTTTCCTCCCCTGTCAGCAGCAGCAACTCCTTCCTCCTTTTCCTACCCCAGAGAAGCATAAACACCATGGACATTGTGAGCAACCCTCATTTACCACCTCTGTTCACCCTAATCCCAAATGTATTTCTATGCTTACAACAGAAATACTCCAAACACTTTCAGTGCAGGTCACCTCCTACAAGATAAAGTGTCTGAACAAGTGTGAGCATCCTTGCACAGACCCTGTTGTCCAAGCAGGTCCATGCATTTGCTATGGACCTTTGGGGACCTGTCCTTTACAGAGCAAGTGCATTTTGTATGATGCTCACACACCAGCATTTCACACTTCCTCCTCCACCCCCACATTAATTAGCTCAGGTTGGTAATTCACCATTGCTTGGACATCTGGCACTCCAGTCAAAGCAGGATCTCACTTACTGAGGCTGCAAGGCAAGCACATCTGTGTTTCCCTACAGCTTTGCCACCTCATCATGTTTCGCAGCACAAAGTTCATTGCTGCCCCCATGACAAGGCTCTTCTGCTACTGAGGGAATGGTTTCTCATCAGGAATGCTCTGGCAGCAAAGCCTGTCCAAGAAGTTTGTCTGAGTTCAAGCTCCCACCTACAGGTGCTTCATCCCATTCAGGTGTGCTAACTTAACTTTTTCCTGTAGTTATGCCCTCAAACTTTTTTTTAAGTGAATTTGCTTCTGGGAAACTGTAATGTAGCATGTCACAGAGACTCAACTACTCTTGCCAAGCAAGTAGGAGTTCCTCTTACACTACCCTATAAAATACTAATGTACACACGGTGAAGCCTGGACTTTAAAAATAAGTACCACCACCACAAGCAAAAAAAAAAAAAAAAAAAAAAAAGCAATTTGGTATCATTTTGTATGTTTTGGATGGACGAAAGGCTGATCAAACTTTAAACTTCTATTAAATTAGGGTTTACTGCTATGTTGCTACTAAATTAGGGTTTATTCCCATGCTTCCTACTCTACAATAAAGTATATTTCTTTCAAGACCAGAATGTGCACACAGGAACTTACTCTGCCAAGCACAGAATGAATCAGAGGGATATGAGAGGATCTAAGGACTCGGCTCAACTTTTCCCACTGTGCCCATTCACAGCTGCATTCAGTGGCACTGAGTCACAAGACAGATGTCCAGCAGCCCTTCCACACCTGACCCTGCCCCAGGAATTCTGTGGTCAATGCCCCCAAAAAAACAAATCCTTCACAGAAGTACAAGAAAGTCAGTGCAGGAATGAGGACACAGATAAAGCAGTTCTGTATCTGAAATGTGATTTGTTGAGATGTCATCTCTTTTGATCTCTTTTGTTGGAAATGAAATTATTATTTCAGCAATAACTGCTCTATCATGCTGTACATATATTAAAAAACTAACAAAAGCTAAAACCTTGAAATTATATAAGAAAAACAAAGCTAGAAAAATTTTAAACTTCCACAATTACCAGTCTCTCTTGGGATCTAGATGATTTTATTTCCATCATCTTCCCCAACCATGCTATGTATTATTTCAGTCAATTTGATGTTGAGCAGTGTGGTTTCCTACCCTTTAGGAGCAGGCTCTTACATTTGCTTTATAATTGTCAGTTGCTGCTCTGTGTTTTTCCTGCTTTTCATATTATCTGCTGCTCATGCTTTGGATTTCTTTCCCTCTCTTTGTTCCCAAATGCTGCAAGTACAAAGCAGGTATCTGTAAACTTACAGCCATTCCTTCATTTACAGAGCAGGCACCAACACATCTCTGAGATCTGTCTGCAAGCATCCAAGGAAAAATCAATTCCAGACATACTGTATCAATTTCAGCTCTATGTAGGAACTGGCAGCGTTTAAATCTCTTAGCTTTTTACATCTTGAATCAACTCTGCCTTTCTCTTGCATAGATACAAAGGCAGAATAATCTTCCTAACTTTGAGGGAGTTTAATTCAAGGGTACATCTGTCTAAAGAAATTAAATATTTGTTTCTCCCAATTCATACATTTTCTGAGGAAGGGGGAAGATGCAATCACTTGATTTTGATACTTCTAGGGACCATCAGCTAATTTTACCTTAGTCCCACATTCTCTGAAGGAATCACAATGGCATAAAAGCTTAATCTTGTTCTCATTCAAGTCAATAAAAAATTCCCATTGGTTCAAATTAGAGCATGAGTGATCCTGAAATGAGTCAGAATTGCACAAGCCAATATTCATTGGGCTAGGCCTAAAGAATCTCTTTTAAACCACATATTCACTCAAGTTCCTCATGTACGAAAGCACTGGTTTACCAAGTGAGGCCCCAAACCCTGACTCATTGAATTCCCACTGCAGTACTCTAAATATTACCTAGGGATTTAGAGATTTGTTCTTTCACCTTACAGCACCATCACTTTTTTTCCTTCCCTAAGTCTTCTCCTCTGCAAGCCCCTACACTTTGCCCTGTGCCTTTATAGAAACAGCAAAAGCAATAAACTTTTGTTTCCCTCTACAAACATTATGTAGCTGCTTAATTATTAAAATGTCTGTGTTGTTTCACTGGAGGGAAAAAGTCAAGCTCTGCATGTTTTAATTGTTTGTTTTCTTCTCAGTTTCCTTGGCATAGGTTTATTTTTTTTATAAAAGCTTAAGCAAACATTTCTTCAGGCTCAGCGTTCAAAAAGTTTCTGGTGAATTAAACCAGTTGAGACTCACCAACCTGAATCTTTCCATGCAGACATGATGAGGGAGGTGATTTCATTTTATGGTAAGATGTCTGCAGGACATCTATTACTCTCTGGAAGTGAAAGAATACAGCTGGCCTTTTAAACCCCAAGAGTTACAGTCAAAGACATTCTTGAATCTGTAGCTGAGCTACAAGGCAGTGTATTGCAGAGGGGGTTTTCTAGTCAATATGTAGCTGATGCTGTAATAAACTGTGGTTCAGGAGATCTTTGTGGCTGCCAGGCCCTCACATGGGGCATCCAGCCCAGCAGCAGCTGTGCAGAGAGGCTGAGCAGGCACAGCTTGCCACAGCACTCCTCACAGCAGTGACACAAGACATGGCTCCTGTCTGGAGAAACAGCCTCCTGTCAAAGAGCTCAGGCTCTACCTCTTGCCCCACATCACTCCTGCCCATGCTGGGAGCTTCCTGCAGGAGCTGCAGGCAGGAGAGAGCTCTCACTTCCCTCTCTTTCTGAAAATTGTCATCACTAAGGTTTAAGATCCCTTTCTCTTTGCCATTTCAAGGCCCCTCAGGCTCAGCTCCAGCAGATGGGCAGCACAAACATGGTGATTCCAGCATAGCTGAAGCCAGCATACACAGGGGATTTGAGTGTGCTTCATGGATCCAGTCCAAATGTCAGCCAGCCTGGGAGGGGTTCCAGCCACAAATGAGTTCAGGACAAATGGCCAAAGTCTTTTTTCAGCCTGGAGAAAGTTGGCTTTGTGAAACATGCCCAGTGAAACCTGCACATATGGTAGCTTTAGCTGCAGAGGACTTCATGTGCATAATCCGCCTTCCCGCACTTCTGTCGCTGACAGCTGGGAGGTCACTATAATTATCCTGAATTTGGATGCTGAGCAGCACTCAGCACTTGTCTGTTTAGGGGAAGAGAGAAAATCTGTTTGCAAACGGCTTGTAGCTTAATGCCTTCAAAGTGTGCCTGCCCCTTCTCCTTTCTAAGGACTGTGCACTGGGAGATCAGGGAGAGGATTAATGGAGTGGGTACTCATCCACTCGAGGTTTTGTTAAAGCTAAGTCACAAAACCCGATTAGTCGTTGGGATGTCCAGGCAGGATTAGTTATAGGCTGGTAAAGAAATGCTGGGTGTGTTTCTCCTCCTCCTCTGTCAGTGCTGTGAGAAGATTTCGTGTGTGTGGGATGTGGTGTGATCAAGTGGCTAGTCCATGAGGGAGGCTCTCAGCAGCAAGTGGAATAAGACATGTTGCTCTCTAAGCTGCAAGGAAAAACAGAAGGGAGGTCATTTTGTTCTCTCTCTGCAATGTTTACCTGCTATTTTATCAGAACTGCAGAATCCTTCTCTATTAAAAAATTATCTGTACTCTTATCTTAGACTCTTGATGAAGCTGGAAAATTTTTAAACAGAGAGATACACTTAAGGGATTATACAGTTTCTCAATTTTTTTCATGGCAGCTAAGTCCTGTTCTGTTATTTATCAAGTATTACCCAAAAGGTACTTAAAGAAGCCCAGAAGAATCCGAATTTAAGGCCAAGAAGACAGCAGAACTGTCCTGATCCTCCATTCTAGAGACAGAGCACATCATCCTATGTGCACTACTCAGGTTTTAGCAATGCAAATTTTTCAGGATCAAGAATGTTTTGGGACGGTGGCAATCAGAGTGGGATGTGCACAGGGTGTACTTCCAAGTATGTTCCTTAAAACCACATTTTTGTGTCAGTCCTTCCCTTGGAGTAGAGTAGGCTGGAGGACCTAAGGGGATGGACACTACAGGTCAGAAGCACCGTGGTGTTTCACAGGCAACTCCCAGCATGGGAATTTGTACAAGGACCTCCTGTACCTGGGACTTTCTCCAAATAACAATTAGACTTTCCAGGAAAGTACACACAAAAGCATGATGTCATGACTTCTGTGAGAGAACACGGCACTCTCTGCTTCAGAAACTGGCCTTAAAACGTACAGTGCCTTCAGACAAAGAGAACTGGGGCTTCATGCCTGTGTTTAACTCTGCTCCCATGCATGGTTACTCACCGTCCTTCAAATGGATAACATTACCTGCTCTCAGCTATGCAGGTGTACTGTGCAAGCAAGGAACCATAACACAGAGCAGCAGGATGGCATCAGAAGGAGGGGTTTTTCATTTTTGACTTATTTATGACCCATATAGCTAATTTAAGTGATTTGTATAATTCTGTTTAGACAGAACGTGTTGATGTTTTGCTCTCTTAAACCCAGAGGGCATTTTTAGGATATCTAATATGCTATTCCAATGCTTTCAATACTAGTTCTTGAATGAACTTTCTGATCACAGAATCATTGAATGGTTTGGGTTGAGAGAGACCTTAAAGATCATCTCTTTCCAACCCTTCCACCTTCTACTAAACCAGGCTGCTCAGAGCCCACATCCAACCTGGCCTTGAATACTTCTAGGGATGGGGCATCCACAGCTTCTCTGGGCAACATGTTCCAGTGCCTCACCACCCTCACAGTGAAGAATTTATATCTAATCTAAACCTGTGCATTCATCTGTCAAACAGAGGTATTTCCCATAAAATCTAAAGAGGTACAAAACTGGAAAGAACAGATCTGTAGTGAGCTATTGTTTGTACTTGAGAGGAGAGGAGACTTTCTGGGTTAGCACAAAGCTTTAGAAAACAGAGGCCTGAAACACAGCTCTCTGCTCTGATATCTTCCTGCAACATCCCCTGGAGGAAAGTATCATTTATGAAGCATTGAGCTTGCAAGTTAAATGAGCCATGTTTTGTGATCTGTGCATTCAAGAACGGGCTCACTTCTTACATGATATGTGAGACGCCGCAGGCTGCTCTTAGAGAAGCGAGTGACACTCCTGGACCAAGATGATTCAGTGTTTCTGCTTTCCAGGTCCTGCTATTGTGCAGATATTAAAAGATGGAAGAGGCACAGCATACATTGTTTGTTGTGCACTGCAGGGAATCTCTTCCCAGTCACGCAGCCAAGTTTGAAGTTAAATTCAAATGAAAACATTTCATTTCAATGAAGATAAATTAAAGTTTGCAAAAGATATTTCCCAGAGAGTGCAACTGAGACAGATGATTTCCTCATCATCTTTGGAAGGAGAAGGTCACTTGGGAAGAGGTGAGTGAAAATTAGTCAAGAGTGCCTGTCCAACAGCCCTTCACAAGGAACTGGATCAGATTCAGCTTTGGAGGATGAAAAATAGCAAGAGATGGGCATTCTGTCAGCTGCCCTTTCTTCCTTCCTGCCATCAGGGGATTCTTTGGTACCAAGCTTAAGCCTTTCTCCTAAGAAAAATTACCAGATAGAAAACTCTGTGGACTCCTCCAAATACTTTAATTCTTTCAGTGCATAAAGTGCTGCCACTGGAGGTGTCAATATGAAACCACCCCTGGAGAACTGACAGGGCTAAGCCCATGCTGCTTTCTGCCAGCTTGTGATCCACTCCACTCTCTCATCACATGCACCATCAATGCCCATGCCAAAGCAGACAAATGCCTCTCACTCACTAGCTGGGAAGTGCAGGGACATCTTTTCCTGTTGTCTCGACCATAAAGCACAGGGAAATGTGCCAAGGATGACCTGGCCTGCTGGTGCTTTTTCCAGCAGTACCATGTGAAACCCTCCAAGAGGTGGGAGGTAAGAATGACCTCTTGCAACTGCTGCCTGTTTTTGGAATGGTGGTGCCCAGGGCTGGCTGGCAGCTGATGGAAAAGCAGAAGGTGCTGCAGGGAAGGGGCACAGGTAAAATGCCAGGGGTCAGCTGGAAGAGGGAGGTGGCTATGTGTGCATTAAGGGTGAGTAAAATGGGAGAACTCATTAAATCATTGTTAAGGCTTTTCCCCTTAAACAGACATTCCTCAAGCAGACGAAATGGAGGTGGAATTTGGGATGAGCTTTGAAACCATTCTTATCCATAATAATGCAACAATAACAAATAATCCTATTACTTGTGCTTCCCCCCATGGTAATCTTACTTGGCACACTGACTTTTTGGAGCATTGTGTCCAACATTATCTAAACAGTGTTTAGGGCTCTGAACACATTTGGTTGTTGCACAAAGTCCCCAGCTACTTTAAGCTAGTATTAATTCAAGACCAGCATAAGGAAGGATTGAAGACAGTCTGTTTCTCAAAAGAAAAGATCTCTTGGACAAGTCTAAGCAGATCACTCTTCTGCTTAGAAAAAGCGAGTAAACCCCAGGTTACTGAAGAGCACATGCAGCCCTAGTGACCTCCTGGGAAAGATTGTGAATTGAGACTCAGCTGTGTGTTGTTTATCCAAAAGTGATTATGTCAACAAAAGTGCACTTATTTTTTTTCTCCACTGCTTTTCTGAAAATCTCTTATAATATTTACCTTGGTTTGAGATAGCATTTGATAGCATCTAGCAGCTGAACAACCTTGATTGGCACCTCTGATTACAAGAAACTAGATGGTGGGAAACCTGAAATTTAGCTTTATTTGCTTTAGAGTACTTATTCTTTTTATGTTTGATCCAAAGCCCACTGGAGTCCAAATGAAAGTTTCCATTTCTTTAGGTTTTAGTTCAGTATCTTTGCCAAAAGTCATTTAGTCACACACTGACTACTAGCATATGGAATCAAAACCAATCTTACAAAGAGATGTTAAACAGTGTTTGTGGACAGCAGGGGCTCAGCACAGACTTTCACACTGGAGAAGGAGGCTCTCTAGGTCACTCCTGAGGTACTTTGGCAGGATAAAGAGTGGTACCACGAGCGCTCAAAGGTTGTGTTGTCCATCTGGCACAATTTGGCCAGACAGATTGATTCTTCAATGACCTCAATGCAGCAAACTTCCCCCTAACAAACCCTGATTCTGTTTTTTCTTGTCTGATTCTGTTATTTCTTGTCTGGACCTAGAGTTACTTGGGAATGCAGATTGTTAGAGCTTAAACATGTAGTCTCTGAAAAACAAACCTGCAGGCAGGTTTTGTTACAGCCATTTAAATGGATTAACTCTAATACAGACAAAGTTGGTTACTCTATTTATTTCCCCCTGCCCTGTTTTCATGCATATTATCTTACTTCCTGCAATCCCAATGGCATAGAAATCAAGCATCTCCTCATTAAAATTCAGAGCTAATAATTTTGGCATCCTCTGTGCAATAAGCAGCTTTATTTCAGATTGCACATAGCCTACATTTTGTACCATAGACAGCTTTACAGAGTAAAGCAAGATATAATGGCCAAATAAAAGATGAAGGAGCAGGTTGAACCTTTCAGGCACAGAGCTTTTTAGCTAGAAGGTCTGCCAGGACTACATTGTCCTTGTGGTCATTATCAGAACAGGGTTTTTAGGTCTAGAGTTTTTATTAGACTTTTCCCAACACTAACAACAGTATACACACAATTGAGATCTTGATTTTTGTGTAAAATGGCTAACTAGTACTGTTCACATCTTTAGAAATGGTCCTTAATGCTTGTAAATTTGCATGTTAGAAAGGAAACAAGACTCAGGTGGCCTGGATCATGAGATGAATCAATTAACCTGGAGTATATTTAAGGGGGAGAGAGAAGTTGCTAATGAATGACGTCTGTTTTGGGAGAAGGTGTATTTCTGTTTGGTCTTTGTATTGGGTTGGGTTTTTGTTTTTTTTTCCTCCCTATGTTGCTGGGTTTTCTGCAAATGAAGCTTTTTGCACTGCTCCTGACTTACTGCATTACTGAGGATAGGCTTGGACAACAAACAGGTTTGTCAATTTTTTTTCATTTTTAAATTTTTTTTGGTCTGCATTATGGTTTCTGTCTGTGTGTGCCTTTCCACGTAAATTTTTCATTCCAGTTCTTCCTTTGCATGGAGCAAAAACAAGTACCTGAATGGTCTCCAAGAGTACTCAGGAACAGGCTTCCTTTCCGGTAACTGGATGGAATGTTGACATCTGTGTGCAGAAAATCATGGTATCAGAGGGATCTGTAAGCTTTAGTCAGCTCTTGCTGGTTAGAGTGCTGTTTTGCAAGTTCTCCTAAATGTAAATCTGTTAACTTTGAGTGAGTAAATAATGGGGTAGAAACAGATACGTTTATTATAATTCTTTTCTGGTTTTGAGCTGTGGACACCATGACTCCTCACCTGGTTCTTAGATGTTGTCCCTCATCTGTGAAGTTGCTCTCTGTAAACCACTTTGGCTGTCTATAGCACTTGATATGGCTGTTCCTGACTTTGTTTTTAGCACTAAATTATCTATGACAAGCTATCCAGTGAGTAGTTATCATATTATGTGTTAAGTTTTCCTTTGTTTTTATGGGTAATGTGGACTGCTCCTTCAAATGCAGCTTCTAGGTTTTTGATTGACTCTCCAGTTTGCCAGGTCCCATGTGATTCTCCAGATGCAATTGTGTAATCAGTCACTGTTATCAGTTCCAGATTAGCAGGGAGATTGGTTTGCATTCATCAGAAGTATTCTTGTCATTTACCAACTTCTGTTTCAGAATGTGGATTATTGGTTATCCCTGTGTCTTCCCTTGTGACATACAAATGTAAGCTCCAGTGCTAATAGCCTCTTGCAGGTGTGGCCTAACAACCACAGGTCCCTGCCTTGCATATTCTTTGTCATAGAGTTTCATACTTGTTCATCTGCACCTAGCATTTATCCTTACCACAGTCCACTTTCTCAATCCTCTGTTTATATTTTAAGGTGAAGAATGCCTTCAGCTGGGGAAAAACAATTATTTCTACTTTGGGTTTTATTAATAAATTGTTAGGAGGCTTGAAGAGACTGTAACACTACTGACACAAACAACAGACTCTGAAACAAAACTGGTTTCTGCAAGCCAATGCACATCCCCTTTTGTAGGATGCTGGATGGGTTGAAGTTTGTCTCTGAGTTTTCATGGTTATTTCTCCTTATGCAGAGTTATTTGTGGGATGTGAAAAAATCCAGAAAGGTTATTGTTTTATACTATGAATATGCTTTATCACTTTAAATGATACGGCACCTGTGGTCCTTCACTTTACAATACTGAGATCTGGATGATTTTAGTTTTGGGCAGCTCTGGGAAGACAGCATAAAAATTTGTTGTGGTGGGACTGTGGGTGGCAATTACATCAGCTGTGTAGATCTTCAGTGCTTATTTTAAAAGGTACTCACATCATCTTTCTTTAGAGCTTACTTTCACAGATTGGGATGCTCATGCTGCAAGCCAGCTATAGGAAATTGTGTGTAGCCTGCACTTCATTAGCCATCACCAGCAATACATAATTGGAGTGGCAGTAGATGTACAAATGAACTTGATATTATGGTATCTGGATTTCACTTTAGCAACTATCCTGAAAAAGCTATTGACCCAGAAAGCTAGTATTTGATTAAAGATGCTCATAAACCATGTAAACAAACCTATCTCTTTCAAAACAAATTTACTGCCTAAACAAGAACGAGTCTCTCTGGGTGACACTGCTTTCTTTAGACCTTTTATCTGAGAGAGGATCTCTTCAAAACTTAATTCATTTGCAAGCACACATGAGCTGACCCAGTCATATGTAAAGCTGCAATATGTGCAGTCTCAGAGATCTGTGCAGTCTGAAATACAGCTCAAAAAGTTTCATCAAGTACTGGAAGATCCTTAAGTGACTGATGCAATAGAAAACATGGACTGTTCAGTGGCCGAACACGTTTTCCCAAGAAGAGAGTGTGGGATCAGACCCTTCCCTCCTACACGCTGCCATACCACAGTGCTAAAGCAGACAGATTTCACCTGGTTTGCAGGGTGGTTGGTTATGGAGAACAGCTTTGGTTTGCTGTAGCTGCTCTCTGCTTCACACACTCTGTGTAAGACATGATCAGCTCCCACTCAGAAGCTGTTATTTTTCTCCTGTTATACATGCTGTCCAAGAAAAAAGCTGTGTGCTACAGCTATATGTGATCCCATCTTCTCATGGTGACCTTTTCTTAAGTGTTTTAAAGTAAGACCTCTGAGGGGAAAAAAACTAGGTGCCACTTTGAGAATGGGTAAAAAACTGTAGGCAGGTATCTTTGAATTAGAAACTCAACAGATTGGGCCTGAGTCTCCAGCTCCCCACCAAAGCACTGGGCAATCAGTCGGGTAACATAGAGAAAATGCTGGATTTCCAGTGCCAAAGAAAATTATTTCTGCATTAACAGAATGTGTATTTTGTTACTGTTTATCAGCTTGAGTCTCCTTTTCCAAGACAGTAAAAATGTGGATCTGAGCTTCGGTAATAACACTGAATATGAAAAGTCTTAAACAGATTGAATTAATAGGAATCCAGTGTTCCAGATAGATCTCACTTTAACGTTCATCTTGCATTTTCTCATAATTTAATTCTGTTATTTCTAGTGACAGCTCTTCCCTAGAACTGGGATGTCTTTACAACTGACTTGAGGCAGAGTGGAATCTCTTGTCTTTTACTACAGTAGAATGTACTGTTTTTTAGACTAGCTGGTATTCTCTTTGTAGCTTCCACAGCTTTTAATTAGACAGAAAAAATTACCCTTATCTGCAGTGATAAGGACCTTTCTGGAAGGTCACAGCATTTGTGAAGCAATCCAACCACAGAGTAGTGCTCAGTGACCACCTAGGTTGATTGACTCAGTGAAACAGCCCCAATTTCTGCTTGCTTTCAAATATCATTACCTTTGCAGTAACTTCAAATATTCCCAAGGTTAGACAGTATGATTCAATCTGTTAAATATTATACCATTGCCTCAAAGTATTGGCATCCTCTCCTTCCCAAGACACACTTCTTCCAATTCTGAAGGGAAATGGTGCTAATTAGCTGTATTATGAAGATATGACATCTTAATTCACTATAGTACCTTCCTTTTAGGAGAGCTAGCTAAATGCAGGACCAGAGCTCTTTAAAATAACTGTATTAGTTATAGACAGTGAACAATTGTTCTGGTTAACAGCTTGGCTCACGTGCACTGCCCAGAAATCCCAGGCTAGACAATGAACTTGTGTTTGTCAGTTTTCATTTGATTTCATCAAAGGACATCACAATGGTGTCTGTAATGCAACTAATGCAATGTGGTATAGGGTCTGTGCACAATGTGGATACACCTGAAGCAGTTTTAAATAGCAGTAGACTGCTTGCAGAACCATGGGCTTCAGCATGAATTGATTTGACCAGACTCTGCAAGTGGTTTTGCTTCTCAGCTCTCTGCTGCAGGTATCCAGATTTTCCACTAGCACCTGTGTTCACCTGGATATCACAGAATCAGCAAGGTTGGAACAGATCTTCAAGATCATCCAGTCTAACCATCAATGTAGCACCACCACAGTCACCCCTAAACAAGGTGGATGTGTGTCTATTAGCCTCAGCAGAGACTGCAAAGCACATTCAGATCAAGGATTTTTTGATGATTACACTCAAAGGAGTCCTGCTTGAAGGAAGAATTTTCTATTTTACTTCACAGGGTGCTCACTCTATCAACTTCTGGTGCATCCAGATAGAGGTGAAGGGAGCAAGTACAATTAGCCCCCAGTCTGAAAATGCAGTAGCAAAGAGATAAAAAGCTGCATATTTTCCCTTTTCCATGTCTGCTGCCACAGAGAGCCTGTCTGAGTTTAGGCAGGTCTGGATCAGCAGATCAATATTTCAAAGACTCTGGAAAGAAAAGTTAGTCCCAGAGCTGTGAAGCCATCCAAATGACTTGCAGCCTCTTTATGGCTTCCAAAACACTAGTTTTTCATCCCTGATCAGTTCCAAGCTGTGATACATTAGGGAAGAAAATATCTTCCCTATTCTTTAAAGACTCTGCTTTACTGTGATCTACATACCTGCCAATACCAACAACAAAATGAGTCATCTTTTTAATCCTTCTTAAATAGACATATATAAAAATACTGGGGTTTGAAGGTTTGATTTGAGACCAGAAATAGAATTCACTCTTCCCATGTGTTTCTGAATGTTCATCCTTTATTATGCTTGTCTACATCACCCATCTTGAGAGGAAACACTAAGTGTTTATCTTTAATAACATGCACACATCCCAGGAATAAGAAAAATAGTTGTGAATAGTCATCTTTTTCAACAGAGGAGGTCCAACAAGGAGATGGGAATTTTTTTTCCTACTATTTCTTATACATGGCTTTGATTCTCAGCATAACAATGCTATTTCAGACAAACCTTGTCTGTAAACCCAATAGAAAGTGCAGATGAGAAAGCACATTTTCCTAACTGTGCCAAAAGCAAAATCCTGGCATGCAAGCCAAATTTGCAGTTGTGTTCCCCATCAGCTGGTGAGTGTGACTGTTCCATGGGTGGAACACATGGGACTATGAGGCACAGTGGGAATGGGACGTACAAGGATATATTATCAATATTGGCTGCTACTTCCTCTTTCCAGCAACAGAAACTGCTGAGATCTGAAAAGCTGCACCTTCATGCTTTTGCTTAATGCTGTGTACACTTCAATCCCACTGTCACTGTGCTATTTGCTGCAATTTGGAGATGGGCAACTTGCTCAGAATGACAGCTGGAAAGCCCATCTTGCCACAAGCTCTTCTTCCCCTTCAGTGCAGTAAGATGACTGTTCAACTATGAACAGGCTCAGCCTTTTGGCACCTGTCAAGAACATTAAAGGTCACTTAATATAGCAATTTTCAATGCATTTTCTGCTGAGTTGGAAGTGTAGGCAGTTGTCTTTGCAGGTTCCAGCACAGGCCATTGTAAGTCACCTAAGTACAGGTGCTTTCTAGGCATTTGTTTTGCTTCAGAGCATTGCAGTCCTTCTGCATGTTCATTACTGAAGCACTGCACTCAGCAATACTGAAAAGTGGGCCAGGGAGCTGCTTTTAAAAGAAGGCTCACAAGTCATACCCTTCCTTCACAGTAAGAGCTCCCCCAGATCAGCCAGCACATCTCACTCCAGGATCTTTTTGCCCTCTAACATTTCCTCTGGTCTTCATCAGACTTCTCTGTCCTCATGTCCTGTAAAACCCCCTAATGTCCACACTCCAGTTCCCTGGTTTTCATGATTGCATCCATAGGTGACTGGCAGATTATCCGTGTCCTGCAGACTTTGAAATCTCTCTCCTGCAACACCTCTTTCATCTGACACCTGGGACATGCATAAATTTGTGCCAAAATTATAAGGTTCCTACTACCCTCTGTTAAAGCTCATCTCTAGGGCATGGATTATAGAAAAACTTGCATAAAAGGGCAGATAAATCAGATAAACAGACTCTATAAAAGAAGATGTTGAGGGGAGACATGTTTACTTCTTGGGCTGATGGACACTCACTGACCACATTTATATTTCCACTTTGGAAATCACATGAGCAAAAGAGACTGCAAGACCATATAAATTTTTAAGCAAAATAAATGATTTTCAGTTCTGTATTTAAATGTCAGCCTTTTTCCTAATGCAGCAACAAGGCTTTATACATATGGATTGCAAGTTAGAGAGGCAGATGATGGTAGGTACCTCTATTTTATGGTAAAATATGCGAGAGAGATCGCTCACATTCCTGAATGAGTTAAGGCAGAGCGTGTCCTACAGCACCACCTAGCAGGCTAATTTAGAAGTGGTCCATATGCCTGGATCCGTGACTACAACGATGTGTATGAGCATCAAAACCAGGGTGCACTTCGGTTCTTGTGCCAGTGTGGTGATTAGTAAAGCTGGGGTGTCTGTTTTCCCCAGTTGTATTAATTATAAATCTCTTAAGAGAAACCATAGTAAGAATGCAATGCCAGATTTTTGAGGTTTAGTGTAAGAAACCCTTGTTTTCTAGATTTCTCCACCTGGTGCAGAAGCACCTCTCAAAGTCAGATTTCACAAACCCACCCAACCTTCTCTCTGTATTCACCAGCAGGATAAGTAAGTCTCAGTGTGATGAGGGATTTTAAAAGCCTGTGTTGGCTAGTGTGAGTTTGTTGTCCGTCATCACCTACATAAACAGTTTTTTGTGCATCTGCATGAAGTGTGAATACCAATGCCAACTTACAAATTGTAAGTTTTGGCAGATGATGAAGCTCCATGCTGAGGCTGCAGAATGAAGACTGTAACAGCTCTCTGCTGATATAGAGAGAAATACGGGGTTTTTTTGGTTTGTGAGGGGTTTTTTGTTGGTTTTTTTTTTTTTTTTGCGATTTTTTTTTTCTTTCTGGCTGCCTCATACCTTGTTAGAGCCTTGGCACTTCTCAGTTTTCAATGCTCCATTCTGCTTCATAACCTAGCAGAAAATGATGCCTTTTTGTCTGTTACTATGTTTTCTGCTAACAGTGAGATAAACATGGTACATAAGAAGGTCTGATGGGTGACAGAGCTGGCAAAAAGTGGCTCAGAGGGGAACAGGTGAAAAAGGTGGGATCTTTTCTCTGACTTCTCCCTTTGGGTGGCAGCAAACTATTCATCTGCCTTGCCATACTGCATGGAGCCATAACCTAAGGGTAGAACTGTGCCCTGTCATGAAGAAGTGTCTTTTCTTAGTAACCTGTTTATTGGAAGTTAAAACTAAGGTTGTCTTTACCAGCTTCTCTTCACAACAGGCTACGCCTAGCCTGGCCTGTTTAGTACTAGCATTTCTAAAAATCAGATAATCTAGTGGGAAAAACATAGGATAAATTTCTTCATGAAAGTCCTAAAAATCCCCATGAATTTGAATGAGAACTCCTAAGTAGTCAGTTTACGATCTTAATCCTTTCATGTGAACTCGAGTGTCATGCTAAAATGTCTGGGAACTAAACCTTTACAGGTAAGAAATGCTTCACTCAGGGGCTGCTGCAAAGAAAGCAAGATCTGTCAAAATTAATCACAAGTAGAAAGGAAGAACAGCTTGCTTTTATTTCTATTCTGTTGCCTCTCACCCAGCATAACTTCCATTTGGATAGTGAAAAATTATTACCTTGACTGCCTGGTGTGGAGGAACACTTTAAAACAAGCATCCCACATGAGTGCAAGCTTCCTATACTGAGACAAACACACTCTTTTACTATCCCCTACCCAAATAAAACCCTAAGCTGGGCAGAAGCTATTATGTATTCTGGCTTTGGAAGGACTGCACATCCCAGGGGCAAGGCTGGACTTTGCAGAGCTCAGCCCTCGGGTACCAGCGCTTCCAAAGGGCACTGCCCTGCCACACACCTCCTCTTATTCCACGTCTTTCCAGGGCTTTCAGAGTGCCCAGGCTGTGAATCAAATCCACACGGGCTTACTGAGAAACCACACTGGCCATCTGCTTTGAGCAAACAATAACTGTAAAGCAAATTAAAAAAAAAAAAAAAAAAAAAAAAAAAACCAAAAAAAAAAAAAAAAAACAAAAAAAAACCCCCAAAACTCTGCCTATGTTATTTTACCATTAGGAATGAGAAATAAAACAAATCCTACACGACGGATGCCAGCTCTGCCACTTGCTGCCTTAGCGGCAAGCACTCCTGCCCTGCAGTGGAGAGGGCTGTATTAATAATACAGATGTAAAGCAGGAAGAACGCTGGGAGTTAGAGCACAGAATTAAGTCATGAGGCGGGCGGAGAGCGGCAGTCCCCGCCTCATGCTGCGGCTGCCCTTGGAGGGGTAGGGTGGGTGTCTCTTGCTCTTCGCCGGCAGGGGCAGCGGGTCGGACCTTCCCCTCGGTGCGTTCGCCCGAGGCCAGGTTCAGAGGGTCAGATCCCCCCTCAGTGCGCTCGCCCGAGGCCAGGCTCAGAGGGTCAGATCCCCCCTCAGTGCGCTCGCCCGAGGCCAGGCTCAGAGGGTCAGATCCCCCCTCAGTGCGCTCGCCCCAGGCCACCCCCGGGCTGTGTCACTGCAGCCACACCCGGCCGCTGTGAGGGGAGGGGAGCCGAGCCCCGCCCGCCATGGCGCCCCCGCCCGCCCCTTCCGCCCGCAGCCCCGCCTCGGCCCGGGACCCGCGGTAGGTGCTGGGCGGCCGCGGGGCGGGGGGAGCCGGGCGGTTCCCGCAGTGGGGCCTCGGGGCTGTGCATTTGTATTACTCTCCTCTTTTGTGTTTTTAATTTCGTGACGGCCGGAGCCCTGGAGGCGGCTCCGTCCCGCGCCCCGTTTCCTGATTGATCGTGCTTTAATCTGGGCTTTCCCCTCGACTACGTGTGATTTTAAAGCAATAAATTCAGTAATACACACGTGTTATGGCCAAACCCGCCCAGATATCCCCCATCTGAACTTTAGCTGATCCAGATCTCTGAGTTCAGTGAGAATTAAGTGCCTGTGACACGGCAGTCAGCGGTCAGTATTTCAGCATGTGGGGGAGGCCGCCGTGTAAGCATGGCTTCATGGTTACTAAACGATTAAATTAGCAGGATATGGGCCATATAAATTCCCTTGCAGTTTCCGGTTGCTTTCTTCGTACATAAATTGCACAAAGTGTATGAATAAAATAAAGATGCCGCGCACGGTTAGGGTTGCAGTGGGATATCTGCAGGAGCTGAGCATCTGCATTGACCTCTGAGGAAGGTTTGAAAGCATAAATGCTAAAATGTATTGTGAGCAGTTTTCTTTTTATTTTCCTGACTATTGACTATTATGAGAAAAAATGTGGCATTTCCTGCTTACTTTTGTGTTCGATGTGCACAACCACATTTGATCATGCAAGGGAGGAGTTTTTATTAGGCAGTGCAAGAAAGGAGAGTTTGCAGTGTGGTGTGTCCTTCCCCACATGGGTGTGGATGTAAGCTGAACAGGGATTTTTTTCCTTTAAGCATTTCTAATCTTAAAACTATGTTAGCCAGCTCCAGTGGGAGGGCATTCTCTGACAGGAGAAACCTGTGATGTCCCTTCCTCAGCTTCACATGAGGGTCAAGTGATAGGCTCCCCACAGTCATCCCCTTGGAAGTGCTTCCCCTGCACTGTAAATGACATGACCTTTCCAATCAGATCTAGATACCAGATTTGCTGAGAGGTCATAAACTTCAAAATGGTCGTTTGATATTAAGTATTACCATTTTCTGGTTTTTAGTTCTACTATCAAAGAGATTTTCTCCTGAAATTTGGTTTCATCCAAGGTCTTGGCCCTTTAGAATGTTTTTCTTAAATAATATTGTCAAAAAACTCACCACCTCTGTCTTCAGCAGAATGTAAGAACACCACTAGTTATTACACTAAGAAATACATATTAAATTACTGTATGATTACATATATCATTGTTTTTATTAAGCACTCAGTGTGTGTTTAGTGCAGCATAAATATTAAACAAGATTATTCTCCCCCTGGTGGGTTTACAGTCTGAAAGATCTTCATAGGAAGGAGTAGTAACAACATATCATTAAAACACCACCTTTTAATTAATCTCTTTTTGTTTCCCTGTGGTTAACACTCATTTGCTGTTGATCATGACTGGTGTATCCTGGCATGTCCTGTGGTGCTGTTTGGTGATGTTACAGACCCCAGTTGTCCACTCTGCCCCTCTGTGAGAAGTTCTCGCTCAGCCCATGTGGAAGGAGAGCATGTGTCCCTGCTTCAGCTGCTGCCACACAGAGCCCAGCAGCATGGCTGAGCGCCACCTTTGACGGCACTGCACGCTCAGACTTTGGTTGTTGTATCAAAGCTCAATTCCCTTCTGCCACCTCGGCTTCCTGTGAGGACAGCTGGAAACATTCATGTCTTTAACAGCTGCAGCAAGATTCTGTGAAGCTGGTATGTGAAAGCCCTGAGAGAAGAGACTCTGCAAATGGAAAGAGTGATGCCCAGTTTTCACTGATTTCTGCTGGATTTAGGTGCCTAATTCACTTTTATACCTTCCCAGTAGCATCGTTCTAGGCGGGGAATTTTGTACCCAATAGAATTTTTTTTAAGAGGAAATTGGAGCTTTCCTGGGCAGAGCATGTAATGGAGCTTGGACCATAAAAAGAACTGATGCTTCCCAAGGGAAGCATGACTCTTGAACTGAGTGAGTTGGCAGGTTTGAAAGTTTTTATTTGCTTATTTAAAGAGTCGTAACACAGTCGTAGGCCTGAAACAATTTATCTTCCAGTTTCTGCACTAGATTGAACATCGTGTTTGTCAGAGAAATTATTTCAGAGTCAAATTTTTAAAAGTAGCTCCTTGAAAGCTGCTTTCTGAAAATACCTTTTTGCTGAGTAAGCTAGAACCACTGCCTAGAAGTTTAAATCTGAAAGAAAAGAAAAAAACGTATAGAAAACACATACTGTTTCTTGTTGGTTTTTGGTTGGTTTTTGTTGTTGTTTGTGGGGTTTTTTTTGGTTTTTTTGTTTGGTTGGTTTTTTGGGGGTTTTTTTGGTTTTTTGGTTTGTTTTGTTTTTGGGGGTTTTTTTGTTTTTTGTTTTTTGTTTTTTTTTTTACTGAGCTTGACTATCCATGAGAACAAACTCCTAAAGGAAAATTCTGTCTCCTGAAATTTTTCAAATCAAAATGTGATCCTGTTTGGAAAGTTGTTGTCAAACTCAGCTTATTGAATTTAGTATTCAGGTTACGGATTAAATTTTTTGCAGCTGTACTGTAGAGGAGGTTGGCACAGACTGATCTAATTATTGGCTCTTTGTGACCTCAGTACCTATAGACTGTATAGGGGAAGGCAGGACTGGGATTGTGGTAGCAAGGACTAGACAAGTATGTTGGGTAAATACAGGGCGTGTATTGATTGCTGGGGGAGGAGGAAGTGTGGTGGCTTTAGTGTTGTCTTTATTGTGGTAAATTGATTTACTGGAGGAAAGGCAGAAGTTAATTCTTCATATCAATCATCCTGTGTTGCAAGGCTCCAAAATTATTGTGTATCTCTTCCTCTGTAAAGATGTTTTGTGTTTTGTTAATGTAAAAAATGGTTTCTTTGGTTATTGTGCTCTGCTTCTTCTCATGTTTTCTGCTTTGGTTGTTTGGGGTTTTTCAGTGCTAGAGAGATGACAAATCTATCTGTGCACACTTTAATTCTGGTTCTGTGTTACAGACAGGTTAGGATTTGACTATGGCAGTGCGGTTCCTGTGGAAGGCATCAGTGTGGTTCAAGAAGCACAAGATCGCTGTGTTGGCCGTTTCTTGCATGGGACTGCTTGGCACTAACCTTTCCTCTCACGTGTTTCCTGAGCAGACATTCAGACTGCTGCACCAGTGCTGGTCCGAGGGGCAGCCAGTTGAGCTCTCAGAGAAGCTCTGTGCTGTGTTTCAGGATGTCCTTCAAGATGCTGCTGTGAAGTCCACTGGCTCCTACAGAGCCTTTGCAGCTTCTAGCTTCCACCCCATGAGCGCTGGAATTCCCTGGCTGCCCGAAGGCTGTTTGGTGGGCATCCCACCTAACTTTGATAGCACAGCTGAGGATAAAAAAGGAATAGTCAACCATGTTGTTGTAATAAATGGCAAGGAGGTAGACTGGGAGAGCAGTGAAGGTGTGGCTTTGAAGGAAGCTCTCACATTTTCCCTTAAAGCTCAGAAGTTTGCCATTGCCAGAGAAGTTGTGTACTTGCAGAGTGGCAGCCCTTTAGCAAGTGCAGTTGTGGCTCCCACTTGCTTGGCTGGGACTGTTGTCTGTGGGAGTGCTCTAAAGCTGCTGCTGGGGTTATCCCGTGGCCCTGTGATCCTCCGGGGCCTCTGTAACCTTGTCACTGCCATGGGAGGACTGCTCTGCTACTATGTCTCTTCTGATGCCATCACCCATCACCTGGACTGCAGGGCCGACTCCAAGGCAGCCCGGCTTTCCAAGGACTATGCCAGCGGTGGCCTTGAGTTTTATGATAAAATCTTGTCCCGCAACAGGATTTTTCGTGGTCTGATGGGCAAAGAAGGGATGAAAATGTATGCCCCAAGTGGTAACCTTTTCCCAAGGCACTGGTTCAGATTAAAGTATACCCCATACACTTACCGGAGAACTTTGATTCTTAATGTTTTAAGAGAGCTCCAGGCATCTGATGGGAGTGCATGAATGTTAAACTTGTGAATTATGTATTTTGGAATACCGCTGTGCTGCTTTTTTCTTTTTTTCCTTCTGTATCTTCATTAGAATTTCGGGGTTTATTTTTGCATATAGTTCAGAAAGAGTTATTGCATGTTTCTTGAATAAAGAATTCTCTCTTAAAATATTAAAGACTTGCTTCCAAAGTGCTCAGTTCTGTGTGCATCTCAAATCACAAGACTGCTGAGAAGGGAAACTTTTCAAACACTGATCTGGAAGTTCTGCTGTGCTGCTTTGCCTTCCTGCCCTTTCAGTCTGGCAATTTGCAAGGTGCAAGTCCAGCAGAGGTTTTGGAATCATTATAATTTAAACTCGGGTGTTTGCTCTTTCTCCTGTGGAACAACACAGATATTTTAAAAAATGGGCAGTCTGTATCATGTGGTTACATAAATATCAAGACAGAGTGTTTCTGTTCTGTGTAAGTTCTTGTGCTGTGTATATTCTTATGTTGCAGTCACCATTCTTCAGTAGGAGATGTTAGTTATGCTGCAGTTCCTACCAGTACAAACAGTTTATTACCAGCACCTGCATCAATTTGCTTAAACCTAGTTCTGCTCTGTCTAGTACATGGTGACTGTGACTGTTCCCCAGGAGTGGTAGTATGTAACAGGACAGTCCTGGGTTGTTTTCTTACAAGTGGGATAAGCATGTTGAGAAAAGGTTTTTCAGCTTGCTTTGGTATAGTTTTTTTGTTTCATTTAAAAATGTGTGTCACCTATTGGTGGCATGAGACATGAGTCTAGCATTTGGTGCACAAACTGGTGAGGTCTTGGATGCAGAGTTGCCAAAGGAGATGACTCTCCTGTATCCAAAGGAGATTATTCTCCTGGCTCAACAAGATTTTGTCTGGCAGGCCAAGCTTTGCCCAGGATTACTACTCTCCTGGAGAAGTGTTTAGTGCATGGGCAGTAAGCTTTCCACTATAGCCTCACCTTGATTTTCAAGGTGATAGTTTTCAACTTTGTGGTTCCTTCTTTCCTATGTTTCTGTTGCTGTTCCAGTAGCAATCCCTGGTGACGTCAGCATAGTTCTCATCTCTGTCTCTGTTGTCATTCTCACCAGCAGCTTCTGTTATTTTGTGTTTTCTCAGTCAGAGATGTGCTGAGTGTCCTTTCTTCCCTGGCTTTGTCCTTTCTTCATCTGCTTCAATAGGATCTGTCACACCTGTGTTTGCTCAAAGCATTACTGAGTTCTGTTTCCCTTTTGAATCACATGGTGACATAAAATTGATATTCTGGCTGCTGAAGCACTGCTGTTGCTTTCCATCGCTGAAGCCATGTCTGTGAGGTGTCTGTTTTTGCTGAAGTAATCTGTGCCATGAGCTTCTGAAACATCACCTCTTGCTTGCACTTGTCCTCAGCAGGTCATGAGATGTCTCAGGTGTTTTTCTCACTGTAAGACATAAAGCTATTGTTTTTGTGTCCTTTGTGAAAGAGTGATAAAGTTTCCTAGTCAGTGGAATAAGAAGAGACTTTACTTTTAGGCAGGGTCTTTAAAAGCTTTGAGCTAATTTTTTTTTTACTTGTCTTCCAGATAAATCCAATATAAGACATCAGAGAAGTTTGTTGGTAGAGTGACATAGTGACTCAAGACTGGAATATAATTCCTGATTTATATAGTCTGTGAGTTTATTTCATCCTCCTGTTACTCCTTCAGACAAATCTAAACTCTGTGAAATATTCTCAGAGAGAATTTGGCCCATTTAGTTCATGTGGTTGAAGGAGCTGCTGCTACATAAAGAGTGCAGAGAGGAAATCAAGGCCTTCTTGGAGATTTACAAGTAACAGTTTAAACAAAATTAAATTAAAGTAATCTACTTGTCTTTTATCACTCCTTACTGTTGCTTTTCATCATGATGCCTGCAGCTAGTGTGGTTATTTGACATTGTTGGGGTGTAAAGCCCCAGTGATGCTAATGGGTTTTGCAGCTGTGCACTTCACTTGACTCTTGCAGTGGCTCCATGTATCTCTAAATGTTGTGTCCCATTTACCCTTCTCTGCACTGGCTGTGGCACATTGGTGTTGGTAAGGAAGGGCTGGCTAGCATCAGGATACATGACCCTTCTTTCCAAAGATTCTTGCCAAGGGCTTACACACTTCCCTGTCTATGCTGTTGAGCACAGTGTCATAGTGTCAATACAGGGAAAACAGGAACTGCAATCACAACTGCTTTGTAAGATTTCCCTGAGCTTTGGGAATGTGCAGGTTGTCCTGGAAAAGATTTTTGTGTGTGTGTGTGTTGCCAGGTAATTGCTGTTTGCAAGATCACCATGCTATTTGGCAAGTAAGAATAGCACAACTCAAATACATGGCCATGACAGTACTCATGAAAAGTCTTTTATTATACTGCAGACGTTTTCCTGTAGGTAGAACTATCATTGAAATCAAACATGACCTCCACATACCAGTAATAAAAATGGTCTGGTTTTGACAGTTCACTAGAAGCAAGCATCCTAGAATTAAAGGTGGAAATGTTCCATAAGAATGGTCTGATGTAGAAAAGCAATTCATTTAATGGCCCAGAAAAGGCCAAACAAATCAGTTTTCAGTAAATCATGTCAGTGAATTGCCTCCCCCAGCTCTGAAGCTGAAAATCTGAGGAATTTGAAGAACTTGTTTTAGTATTAACTGGCTTGTCTTTTGCTGCTCAGACAAGGCACACTTTGTACAAATTTTTATGTAGAAAAGCAACAAAAATGTTAAGCTAAAAGGAATTGCTAAGAGATGTAGATAAAAGAAGTCTAAGTCTAGAAACTGTAAAAGCAGGGATGTCAGTGGAATAATGAGCTCTCATAAAAATGGATACTATCTACAGATATGAACCTCTCTGTCTGGTAGAGTGATTAAAGGATGAAGAAGTATAAGTAGCAAATGACCAAAATGAGTTGCTAGTTTAAATTTAGATAAAATCTAGTTTAAAGAGGGATTTGCTTGACTGGTTTACTTGTGTTATTATCCTGAATGTTCTGTAACTGAAAAGAAAATGATCCTTGTAACTTCTTTTTTATATAAATGCAATCCTTGCTGCTTCATAAAGCTTTAGTGGGTGATGCTGCAAGAGATGAGGGTCACCAAGGTGCTTTGCTCAGAATTCCCTCTGAAGTGTAAGAAATGTACTCCAGGACCTGACTTGCATATTTCTTTATCCTAAAAATTGCAGTTTCTTGTTGTGGAGGTATCTTCAGCTTGTTTAATGGTTAAAAAACATAAAGTTGTCTGAAAAGAGCAGTATTGAGAGCTAGACAGTTTTCTTGAAGACAAACAAGCTGTGGAAGTCATCTGATTACAGCAATTCCTGAATCAGCTGCTATGGGTATCTGGAGCTTCAGAGAGAGGGAAATCTCCACCCAGGTGGCACTGAGTAAAGGATGTGGACTTGCCCAGAGGGCTTCAGTTGAAGGGTAGTGGTCCTTTAGAAAACAGCCTTTTTTATTACAGTAGAGCACTGCTATCTCCCCATTTCACATAAAGTGGTTTCCATAATTTGACAGATAAGATGGTGAGAGAGCTGGCTGCAGAGCTGTGGAGCTTCTTGCCCTGCAGGGAAAGCTGCTGGTGTTGGGAGAGGTGATGCTGGGAAGAGCCTACTACTGTTTTGCCCTTGGCTGTAGCAGTTGTGAAACTACCACAGTGACAAAGTGTGGCTTGCATGGGTGGGGTGTGAATTTGAATGTATGAATCAAATCATCATGACTGAAACACAAGTGGCTTTCACCAGAGGAGCAAATGCAGAGGATGCATCAAGGAGTGAGTAACTGCTATGTGCAGTATGTGGACCCTGTCCTGCAACTATTATCTGCTCCTGTTCCCTAAAAGCTCCATATAGCAGGTGGGATTACATTCATATAAAAATCAGTACCTTGCAGACAATCTGCTGTCCATGCATCCAGTTCCTCCTTGATTTCACTCATCTCAGCTGGGAGTCTGCATTATTGAAAGGCAGAATGCCTTTCTAGCAGAACAATGCTGATGTAGGAAGACATACTTAAGATCTTGGAATAAAGAGGACACCTTCAGGAAGAGAGAAATTTGGTTGTTGTCAAAACCAGACTTAAGAATAGAAAAAACTTCTTATTCTCTGGGAATTGGTATGTTAGACAAATTAAACTGAAGGCACTAAAAAATGGCTTATGGATGTTTTGCTGGGCATCTTTTTCACTGACAATATATTGGTTTGTTAAGTTGAAGTGAGTATATTTGGGCTGCTCAAATTGCCAAATCCATAAAGTGGAGAAAATTAATAAAATTTGGCCAGAAATCCATCTGTTTTTCCCATCTGGAAAAATACAAGCCAAACTCTTAAGTTTCGTAGCCAGAAATGAACATTGAAATATCTCTGCAGTTGGAAGTATTTACTCTTCTCAGTAAGACCAAGTTTGCCAAAATCTATCCAGGTCTTCAATTTTGAGAGAAAGAGTGTTCTTAAAAACTCACTTTTGTGTCCAAAAATGCACTTTGATAAACACAGCCAACCCAGTGTACGTTTTTTTGATTCCTACCTTAGTTTTTCTGTAGGAAAAACATACTGCAGGAAGAATTTGTGGTGTTCTCTGCTTGTTTTGAAAATATATTTGTCCCCCAAATCATCCTTACTGGAGAACTTTCTCCTGTTTAATTTTTTTTTTCCTCCCATGGTTGAACTTCCATCATCCGGAAAAGTTGATCCCTTTTCCAGTCCTGACCTGGTTTCTCAGAATCACTTTCTGCTTTGGTTTGCAGGAGCATTACCCTGTTAATGTAGTCAAGGTGTTAACAGCTTCTTTCCATATAAATGAGTAACAGATGAAGCTGAAGCTGTGTCCTCCTTTGTGTATAATAAAATTACTTCTGTAGAAGTCTTGCAAAAGCAGGTCTCATTAGGGTGACTAAGAGAATTTAGAAAACACAAGACATTGTGAGCCTGATCCCAGGTTCATAGTTCCTGCAGTTCTTGCAGAGTGAACATGAAGAAAGGAAATGCAGTATCCAAACAACTTTTATCCAGTAACTGTTTAGTGGTTTAGTGCAGACCTGCTGACCTCTGGAAGCGTTGTTTCTATCATATGCTGGAAGTTTTCCAGTGGGAATGTTGTTGTTTCTTCATTCTCTGTTTCATTTCCCCTTGCTCTGTTACTCTAATTGCCTCTTCTGCCTGCTGACTCATCTTACAAGCTGCTTTAGCTTGCTCAAGCAAGATTTGTGAACTTTTAAGTGCTCACTTGCTGCTTGCACTTTCATTTGCACCTCCTACCTTTTCCTACAGTACTCACCTGCCAAAGACCACAGCAGCTTCCATTCTCCTGTGTTTTACTACATTTAGTCTAAATGTTTTTTCAGAGAAAAATACTTTTGACTACATGAAAAATAGGCATTGTAGTTAAAACATTTCCTATTTTGCCATAAGAAAATAATTTGATGTTACTTTTGAAATTTCCACTTAGCATTACTCTTTAAAAGATGTATTTCTTATTCACTGTCTATGGCACCCAGTTCCCTTTTTTTAATTTGCCTCTGTCAGTTTTAAGCTGTTATTCCCTTGAAGCCCTTAGAAACTTTGTTTCCTGTTCCTGAAAACTGCAGGGTATTTCATATACTGCAGGCTAGGTGAGATATTGTGAGTTGAGAAGTTATAACTTATGTAGTGCTGTTAGCTGCTTAAACTTAGCTCAGGCACATCCACGTGCTGGTCTTGAGAATTGTGGGTTCTTAAATTACACCACTATAGCTATTAAGAGATACAACTTATGAGGAAGTAAAGATAAAACTATAACCTGCATTAGTATTTTAAAGCTACATTGATTCTTAAATTAATTATTGCACAATGAAATACTTGATCATTTTCTCAGGGAAGATCTAAAATTAAGATCAAGCCATGTTGTAAATAACAAGCCTGTTTGGTTTTTTTTTTTAAATCTTTTTTCCCCATTTTTTTATTCTTCATTTTCTGACTAGACTGGAGGCAGCTATATAAATATTTCAGACAACAGAGCAGGGTAAGAATTACTCTGTAGAAAGTTTTCCTTGTAAGATCTTTTCTCATTTGGGATGAGTTTCACTGCCTCAGTGACCATGTTTTAAAAGCATGTTATATAATTCTCTGTAGATACCCATAGACAGATGTATTTATGGTTTTTGGAAACTTCATGTAATTTAGGCATAAATCTTGAAGTGTGTTTTATAGTTCCTCATTAATAATAGTTGAGAATTATGCTCATCTAAGGCAGCACACATAAATTCTTAATGTTCAGACATTGATTATATGCCTGTGATGGTTAGAAGTTGCCATAGGAAAATAAAAGCCAGTGATCCCAAAGATTATTATTTTTATATATTCTTTTAAGTAATTTGGAAAATTGTGTTCATCCCCTAACAGTTATTTCCCTTTGATTTCCACATTTTTCATCTTAACCTAAAGATATCATAATGAATATTGAAAAAGTCAAGTCAGCAACCAGACAAACTTTTTATTGAAGTTTTCATTAAGCATGGTAGCACCTTATAAAAGGAAATGCTGAATCCATCATTTTATGGAAGTTATAAATTCAGTAGTTTTTTTGCAATTGCAATTTAGAGATGCTAATCATGTTTGCCTATATCTTATATGAAGACAGCTGTGGCACAGTTGCAGGTGGCTGGATGAAAACTTGGCCTGTGTATGATGGCTTTACACCTGTGAAGCAGGAGAAAAGGCAAAAGCTTTTTCTTGCTTTTTTGGCCAGAACATATTTTATGTATTGCAAATTGAAGTCATGCTTTAGCAATTACAAACTGAACTCTAAAAACATTTCTTTCAATGTTTTTTTTTTACTTTCCAATAGCAGAACTGGATATATAGAGGCATGGAAATGATCTGAGAGCTGAATGAGAAGAAGAGTAATTGGGATTTTCTACATATTAGGAATTTCTTTCAGTTAGTATTAAAGGAAAAAAATCTCTGCTGAGACCTCACAATAGATGAATCAAAAAGGTACATTTTCTTCTAGAGTCACATGGTGAGTAAATCTTTTCCCTGCTTATGCAGAAAAAAATGCAGTAGCCAAGCAGGATGCCATTTTCTAAACAAGCAGTTCAGCTGGCACACACCTTTATTATTTCCTTGATCCAGATAAAAAATTTGCTTGCACTGGAGAAATGTTATGTGGAAATAGTAAAAGGAAGTTTACCTGTTGCACAGATTTCCCAAATTTTACTATAGCTGTCTCTGAAGTTTTATTCTGAGGCTGGAAGAAGATTTAATGCAGCTTTGAACTCTGCAAAAATGTGTGTGTGCATGTTCTGGGATCAGATATGTCCAAATTTTTCTCCTTTTACTGAACATTGTCATCTTGGACTTTGCAATATGTTGTCTGGTGTGAAATAATTGTTCCTTAGTGGGTTTTTATGGGTGTTAGGTGCATGTTTGCTTTAGCCTAAACTATGCAAGCTTCTGGAAAAGAACAGACCTGCTATGCACTAGTTTTATTTCATGGTGTTGCTCTGGTTTTAATCTTAAAGATTTTCTACTGAATTTTGCTTTGAATAGTACACAGAGAGGCAATATTGATGGCCAAATCCAACAGAGGTGCTTGCCTCAAACCAGCAGGAGGCATGGCAGATGTTGGGATACAAACTGGAAGCCATGGAAGGTGCATGACCCAGCACAAGCTCTGCTCACCCGGCAGGCTCTGCAAGTGCCAACCAGGGAAGGAATGTTCCTGCTCAGCCCCTGGGTCACTGCTGCTGGATCTGGGGAGGGGATCAGACTGCTCTGTGCTCAGAGCCACCCAAAGCTTCATCCATTACCACGGGGATCTGGGATGTCCTTTTATCACATGGCTGCAGGAGGGGACATTGTGCCCCCTGTGTTGCGCCATGTGGTAGCGTGCATGTTGAGAATATAGATCTGTGCTAAATCGTCTCTTCAGGCTTATGATTTGTAGAGTTAAACCATAATCTCCTGGAGATTATATGAAAGAGGGAGTTGCAGGCACGAATGGATGAAGGGGATCCCAGTGTCATGGTGCAGGAGGAAATTTAGGAATTGTGGCTTTGGAAGAGGAAGAGACAGAGGGAATATTATGGTGGGTTAAACAGAATGGGGACTGGGATACTTGTGTCATGCAATCCAAGGAATATTTTCATCATATTCATTGTAGCTAATGTGGAAAGTGTTTAACTCCTTGGGAAATAAGGGACTGAAACCAAGTAATCCCACAAGGTGGCTGACCTCCCCACAAAGCACTAATTGGGTTTTCCTTGGACAGATTATTTTCAGCAGTGTGGAACAGTGTCCCCTCTGCCTCCTTCTCAAGTCTTATTTTACCTTGGGTTTTCTTTTTATGCTGGCTTTCTAGAAAAGAAAAAAAAAGAAAAAAATAATCAAACCAACATTTTCATTGCTACTAAATAGGTTATGGAAAGCAAAAATCTGCTAAATTTTTCATTATGATCAAAAAAGCTCCTTTCTATAGACTTTGGCACAGAAATATTATCACCTCATGTCTTTTACAATTTTCCTTCTTTACAGTACTTTCTAATACCTTGTAATTTCCTTTGGATTAGTTTCTATCCAGGCTATCAAAGAGCACACAATATAAATTTCTTATTGCATGAACAGGTTCCATGAAAAGCAATGTGTAAAATACAGATCATGTTGTAACTGTTTTATTTTCTTGGTGTTTAATGTGTGCATCTATCACGCCGTCATAAACTCATTGCACATTTTGTAACTCAGCTGTTAAAGGTTTTCCACCCTGCAGCTCATGGATGGGTTCATGGCCTGTCAACTATGAAACAGTGATTCCCTAGCTTAAAAATTACTGCTCAATGTCCCTATAAATAATTTAAGGAAAATCACAAATTCAGAAGTTTTCCCCTGCCCTGTTTCTGATGAGAATATTGTGGACCAAAGAGCAGTGGTGTGCCAGGCAGAGAACATCCAGGGGAAGCCTCTGTGTGTCAGATGTGAATTTTGTGTCCCTCTTGGCAGGCAGGCAGTCTCACGTGCACTGGCAGCAAAGCAGTGATGAGCATATGTGCTTGAGTCACTCCTGCCCAGTGGGGATAACACTTGACATTCTCTCTGAAAGAGAACTTTTTTTCAGGAATTCAGCAAAGCACAAAGACTTTGAGGACATGACTGCATTTCCTGGAATTAACAGGCTGAATGCAGTTGCAGGCTGAGATTCTTTGGTTCACCTAATGTTACATCTGCCATGTGTAGTCCTGGGATTTTAAGTGCCAAGGCCACGCCGATAGGAAAACTAGTATCTAGCTCGAGGGCTTGATTAATGAGAGTCAAACCAAGGGGAAGAGAGACTGGCCCAAGGTTGCTGTCATCTATTAATAAGACAAAAATGAAGTGTCTGCACTGTGGCAACTCTGAATTATTTATTTACCACAGATGGACAGGATGCCATTTGAGTCAAGAGGGTTTGACCAGACAGTGGCTTTGCTTAAAGCCTGGTGTAAGGCATATGCAGCAGGTGTCTTGTCTTGCCAACTGAGCCATTTTCTTTTTCCCATGGAGCCCTGGCCCTTGAGCAGCCCAGATGTTGGTCCCTCAGAAGGAACTGAATGACCCTTCAAGACTTTTATTTGTGCCAAGTTTCCCTCAAAAAAATTAGGGTAATTCCAAGGTGCCTACGATGTTCTGTCCCTAAAAGTTTCTGTTTGGCCAATAATAAAAAAAAAAATTATCAGCCCAGCATTGCTTTTACTCTGTGATATCTGTTGACCAAGTAAATGGTACTATAGGCTTGATGTGTAGATTATTTTCAGGCAGCTCTCAGTTTGTGCCTACCAAGACAGCAGGGGAGCAGGTGCCACATCCTGGCCATGGCTCCTACCTGGATTTTCAGAGTGCTGTGTGTGCCAGCCCAGCATGGGCTGGGGAGAGTGGCAGGCACCGTTCCAGTCCCCCTGAGCTCAAAGCAGAATGGGCTTTGTGCACCATCAGCCCCAAGATCCTGTATTTGGTTTGTTTGGTGACTGGCTTTAACAAAAATTATTATTGTAGGGAAAAGCATTTCATCCAGTTAAGTATTCACCATCACCAACTTTCCAAGTATCTCATGTAATTTCACTCCTCTGTGAGGATGAGGATATCTTCTATTTGTCTGATGTCTGTCCAGCTTATTTAATCTTTCTTGTATAACAGAGGACCACTAACATGATATAGTTTTCTAGACAGACAGAATCCACTTTCTTTGTGCAAACACGTTCTTTGGAGTCCACAAGAAATTCGAATGGTTGCACTGGAAAAGAGTTGCTAGCTAGAGAGCTCAGAGACAGAAGGATTTTGCTGCAGAACAGTAGGAGAGCTTGAGACTGTTTAAAACTATAATCTTTTAATGTGCTAAATCTCAGTTCCCTGAACTCACAGTCTTTTTATATTATGGTAAGCTTGTCATAACTTGCAGATATAGGCTGGTAAATAATCTTATATTTAGCAAATAGGAAAAGAAAATTAAACTTTCCCTGTAGAATTTTTTCTACTTAAACTTATTGGAAAAAATGCAAGATGACATGAACTGTGAAGTACCGAGACAGCAAATTTAGATCAGCTTTTTCCTGGGCATGAATATTCAAGGACACTGAAGCCTTTCTGCTTCAATTCTGAAAAAGATGCAGACAAAGTAAATACTAGGTTTGTACTGATTTCTTTTCTTTGCACATCAGGTACCAAGGCTTTTGCCAGTTTTTATTTTGGCCTGCCTAATTACGAGGTTTGCTTGCCAAGGCTGTAGAGAAACATCATTTGTTGGCAAGATGGACTAGATGACATAATGCTTATGGTTGTTCCTTGCTGCAGCTTCTGTACTTCTGCTAAACATTGCAGCACTGTTGTTTGGAGGTTTTGTTATTGCCCTCTGAAGTTAAAGCTACTTGCTTATAATAAAATAAAGCACAATGTATTTGAAAGGTATGAGCATTTATCAAAGCTCTATTCACAGGGTTTGGGTGTCTGTGGGTCACATTTTCAAAGGTGCCTAAAAACATAAAAAACATGTAGAGAAACATGAAGTGACTGAGAGGCTAAGTGATAGCTTGCTCTTTGAACCCAATCTCCTGGTAATGAATGTTTCTCTACTGAGCAAAAGGATTTGGAAGAACAAATTTCCACCTATTTTACCACGTGAGAAAAATCTATTAATCTCTCTCCCCTCTCCAGGAGTGCTATAAATGCACCAAACCATGAAGTTAAGTGTTTTTATACGTTGTATAGATAAATTGTCCGTATTACTGTTCTTCTTTTAAAAGCAGGAACTATATAAGGCACTTCTTCAGGAAATTGGCTCTCTCCCCATTAAACTAATCTTTTGCCCCAGAACATGGAGTATTCCACACATTCACAATTGCTAAAACATGCTCTCACCATTAAGTTGTTAATGAAGGTACCTAAGTAAGAGATACCATTACAGTCATTACCTACTGACAAGATATAAAATTATTCTGACACCTCATCTTTTAGGCTGAATTCTGTTCTCATTTGGTGTTTCATTATCAAGATAGGAATTAAAATAATGCAGACAGGGTTTAGCAAATTTGTTTCTGATCTTGAAGCCATATGGTCCTGTTTCATGATGGTAACTGCTGCGACCTTCATCTGTAAGCAGAAGAGTGGCAGTAAATAAAGATGTTAAATAATTCCTATGATTATTGTTCTAAAAAACATGACATAGGTGAATGGAAAATTGCCTAAACTAGAACTGGATAATCACCATTTACTTTGGCCATCCCTGGATCCTATCCTAATCCCCTCTGTCTCTCCATCACTTGGGATTTAGATCTGGCCAGAACATGTGCTGCTATTATCTTTTCCTTCTTGACACACCAGCGTTTTGTTTTAAAAGCAGCTATGACTTACATCTTTCTATGTTCAAAAATTACAGAGTCATAAATATCTGACTGATCTGTCTGATCAGAGATCACAACAGACTTTTAGGTAGCTGGCAGAGTAGACAGAGACTCTGTTCTGTGAATTTGCTTTCTGTTTTTTTATTTATTTTGAGGACAACATATAGTAATGTGCATTATATTTAAGTAATGTGTGCATGTGTTTGATACGTTTATTTTCTTTTGCTTCAGCTGCAGTGATCAGCAAATGCAAGTGCAAAGCTGAGTAGAGGTAAATTGTAATGCTAGTAAATGGTTTGCCAGAGCCTCATTACTGGGAGGAAGCAGTAATGCCAGCTTGCAGCTAGAAGCATTTTTAAAGTAGCATTTCGTTCTGGCCGGAGGGAGCGTGATCTGCTGCAGGAGAGTAACATCTGTGCACACACTGTAGGTGCAGCTGCACCAGCATTTCAGTTGTGCTCAGGAGCATGATTTTGAAATGTCTCTCCTAACTCTGCCCAGTGTGACTCCCCATCACCTTGGCTGGTTTTCCAGTGTCACCCAGAGTCCCTATGTTCCTGCACACCCCACAGGAGGCCAACAGCCTGAGCTGTAAAAGCCTCACCCAGAGGGCTGCAGCACAGGCACCGCGTTATTTCACACGGTGCATTTGAAAAAAGCCAGCTCCCTGTTGGTGGCATTACCATAGCAGCAGTAATGACAGCAATAATGGTAGTAATGATGGTGTCTCACAATAAGAAGGGCCATCCTGTAATGTGTGTGTGACCTTTCTAAGAGGGAGGGAGCCCTGATCCTTATGGACACAAGACAGCCTGTGGCTCCAGGAGCTGGGAATCACTGGCCGCATTTTACCTCATGGCATGCACATCTTCTATAATTTATGAGAAGAAATACTATCCCTGAAACCTAGGAAGTACAGGCTGGCCACAGAGTTTTGCACCACAAAATGCCAAGGCTGTCCTGTTTTGGCCACTGATGACAAAGGCGAATTTTGATCATGGTGATGGTGTGTTTATATTTGAAAATTAAAGGAAAGGAGACAAAAGTAGCACCTGCATGCCTGGGGTTAAGTCTTGGAGAATATTTGCATGGCTGGAGAATTATTTAGTTTTGTATTTACAGTCCTAAATGCAAGAGAAGCACTTGACCAGAAATTGAGGATTAATTGCCAGCAAATATAAACTGGTCAATCTCAAACAAATAGACAAGAAAATATGAGATTGAGTGTTTTCAGGCATTAAAGGAAGAAAAGGGCAGAAAGACCAAAACCAACATAAAGAATGACAATGAATGGAATAAAGGTATATAACCGATACATATGCATTGACTTCATAGTTTGAACTTTTGAGTCACTTTTCCTTGGTTTCCTGTGTTTCTTTTATCTCCATGTTGATGCCAGAAATATTGTGATAGCACAGAGATCCACTGTGTGCAAGAGTTTGCATGTATGCAGCTGAGATTACAAGTACTTTGGGGCTAACACCAAGTCTGTTTATTAGCCTAGAGAGAAACAAGCTCCATGAATACCATTTATTCATTTGTAATGAATAAATAACACAAAGGAAATTGATTTGGAAATAACTATTCAAAGGAAGAAAGAGCTAATATTTCAGTGCAACATTTGCATGAAGAATTATTTGCAAGGTGTTATTCAAACATACATCAAGGTACTGAATAAGGAAAATATTTATCCATAATAAGTATTTGATAAAAATATTGCCCAGCTTTGCAATGAATAATCCAGTCTGCATTAGTAAGATGTGCATGACTCTGCACGTTATTCATATCTTTATAAATGCTATGGTAAATTGCTACAGGTTAATAGGTACTTACATCTTTTTCTGTGTAGAATGCTATTAGGTCCAATTTCTCAAAGGAGTTGTGCCACCCAGAAGTTTAAATATGATAATGAGTTGCAGATACAAAATCTGTTTGTAAATCAGGCCATGGCAATGTTAGTCATAGAGAGTCTGTTTGGGACCTGCGTGGAGGAACAATGCAGCAGCCCAAACCAGGGATATGTGCTGTAGGGCCCTGTGTGTGTTCTTTTCACCCTAAACATCCTTTTCTTACCAACACAAAAGGCATGCTTAAAATGGATACAATTTAGTGTTTAAAAGCTGATTAGAATCTGAACAGATTGCTGATGGGAAATACCAAAGGATGGATAAGACTGGTTATTGGACACTGTGATGAAAGATGAAACCCTTGTGAAAAACAAGACAATAATCTAGAAAGCTCACTCACAACGATCTCCCCACCAAGTTTCTTCTTCTCTTTCATTATAATTGACATTTAGGAGTCAAGCAATGTAAATAGCTGTGAATCTGGCATCCTGTTGTTATGCCCTGGACAGGCAGTGAACAAACTCATGTTTCAAGCCACAGAGATGTATATGAGATATGTGTAAGAAAAAAAAAAGAAAAATATATTGTGGAACAGTAATAACATTTCCTTTAGATTTAGATTTTTAAAAGCTTGTCATTCTAAAGCAAACTGCAATTGCTTGATTCCAAAAACTGTGTGCTTTTTGAGAGGATTTAAAGTTAAGCTGGTTCAATTATTCACCCTTTGACTTCAAAGAGCTCTCTAGATTGTATCAGCCCATATGTCTGGTTAAAAGTTTGCATCTGTTGTAAAGCAGTTTTGATAACACAGCAGTCATACTGCCATAATGAAGATATATTAATAATAGAACATTAGGAAAGCATTGTATCTATTTATATCTCTCTGCTTATCTTTATGCAGATCCCAACAGACCATTATTTCTGTACATTGAACTATCCAGTGACCTTAGAGTGGGGATGTACACATTGTGCTAGTGAAACATGAGTTATTTTATCAGGAAGCCAGGCCTTGAAGTTCACTGAAAGAAAGCAGAGAAATACAGTGCAGGCCACCAAAAGCACAGGAACACGATGTCAGCAGGGCCTTGAAGGCACAGGACATTACCAGAAGCCTAAAGTACACATCACAATTAGTAAATTACTTTTCTCAAGAGAAATGAAATCTTGAGAGCTGGCTGAAACCAGTTTTAGGGACTAACTGGGACATGTGTTAAGTTGTGTAACAGCCTATTGCAGCTGGCTGGCAGCACAGGTGGAGGCTCCTGTAGATGGAACAAAAGATTGCAGTGAAACCAACTAGTCACACAGGAATCTTATTTCAGAACTGGGTATGCAAATTGATCACTCTGATATCCTCTATGGATGCATATGTAAAAGTATTTCATCATTGTATTTGCTCTTGTGATGTATTGCTTTTGTTTGGTTTGAGCCTTTGGTTTAAATTGGATGCAGAAAGCGAAACCCTTTGGTTTTTTTGGAAAACAAACATCTAACTGCTGTATTGCTTGAAACACCTTTGCTTTATACAAAGTTTGCAGACCTTCATCATCCCCAATGATGCCATTCCATATGTCCAATGCTAGCATAATTGGCATTGTAAATCACTGGAAAAGACTGCAAGAAGCAGATATGTTTAGACATAAAATATGGGTTTACAGCCTATATGGTCTTTGTAGGAACAAAATTCTGTGACTGATTTTTAAGCTAAAGAAAATTCATGTGCCTTTTCTACCTGCTTTTATTTTGTGCTGACATAAGCTGATACAGCAAATAAATAAATAATGTCTGCACAAAGCTGTACTAGAATCATGTAGGTTTTATAGCATGGTCACACCTGAACAGCTTGATGATGTTGAGTATGTAAATTAAAGATGTTCTTGCTGCATAAAAAGATGCTGCATGTTGTAAGTGACAAAGCTGAAACACTGACTTACAAATTAGCCATGCCATCCGGTGAGCTTGTTAAGCAGCATCCCCTCAGGAGACAGCAGTAAATGTGAATGATCAGCCATGAATCCACTTAGTGGATATCCTGTAAGGATTCATTTGGAGCCCACATTTTTTATCTGCAGACAGTTCTGAAAAACAGTATCTGTGAAATGATTCTTTAGTGCAGACATTTGGTACAGGGCTGGTGTTACAACTCCAGGACCACCTTTTTCTCAAAGTAATAATAAAGGATTTGACTAGGAAATAAGGTGAGCAGGATTCTGATCCACCAGAAGTTGACAGTGCATGTCAGCCGTGGGTACCGACAGCCAGCCTCCCTTGGGATCACACGGGACTCTGCGTTAAGGCAAATCTGCTTTCCCCCTCCCTTGAGACAGAAGTTCCAACCTGCAGAAACAGCACAACTTCACACTTCAGCTCTTATTGACACCTCATTGCCCGAGGCATTACTCTTTCATTTTGAGACCTTCTTACCGCTTTTCCAGATTTGACCTGCTTTTTCTTTTCTTTTTAAGAACTAGTGTTACATGCTATTCTAAATGAGACACTTAAACACTCTCTGAGAGATCCCTTCTTAGAGTTCTTCTTTGGGGTTTTTCCCCTGTGTTACCCCTGATGTTTTCTACACAAGTAGTCTGTGTTTTTAGGGAGTCATTGATCTCTGCTGTATCAAATCTTAGCATCTTCATTAAGGACCTGTTTCAAACAGGCAAAATCCTCTCCACTTTTCCTTCCTATCCATGGTATCTGGCCTCTGGCTAAAGTATACTGGCTCCTCACCTGCCTCCCTCAGCAGCCTTCATTCTGGAAAGCTTTGCTTGCTAAGTACCTGATTTCCTCCAAAGACCCCTCTAGGAGAAAATGAGGAGCTATTGGCAAGCTGAGGAATAAATAGCTGCAGCCTCCATGCTGGGACAGGGCAGAGTGCCTTCAGACCAACTCCAGGGTAGCTCACGCTGGGATCTGAGCAGGCTCTGACACGAGGCTATGTAGTCCAAGTCACAGTTCTGCAGGGTGTTTTAGTCACCTCAGCTCTAACAGGCTGTGTGATGTAAAAGCAAAAATGCATTCATTTTGCTGAATGTCTGAGCAAGTGTATCTTAAAGATATATTTTCCATTTATATTTTTTCTTGAGAGGGTATTCATGCAATAATAACCTGAATTGCTTTGTACTGAAAAGACCTACTTTAATGCCATTTCTCAGCTTCAGAAACTATGTTTAAATTTTATTCTAGCAGGATCTAATTCTTTATTTCACTCAAGCCAAACCCAAGATGTTCACGCTGCTAAAAACAAACAACAACAAAAAAATCCCCAGCCTGGCAGTTTCAGCAAAATTTTAACAGTATTAAATGATGCATTAGCCAAGGCCTCATTACTCTCACCAGATATACATAGCATGGTGCATTATAACTATTAGCAAAACTGACCTTCAGTTGTGAAATTAATAGATTTGAGGAACATTTGGCCAAACTTCTACACTAGCATGTCAAAGCTAATAGCATAGAGCTGTATTCTCCTCCTAAGGTGGGGTGTAAAGGTAGAAATCACAAGTGATGAGCCTTCAGGTGGGCTCAGAGCACCTCTCTATGTGGACCTTATTCCAGGGTTAGTTGCAATATTTGGGGCCAGATGAGGTTACAGGGACCAGTCAATCTGACCATCCATCAGAGAACTACACCCACTGCAGTTGGTAAATTTGCTTCATACAAATGATATTGCTGCACCCTGGCTGCTTTCAATTGAGCACTATATTTCCCTCTTTGTTTGTGCCTCAGCTTTGGCAAAATCACTAATATACAGTGACAAAAAGCTCTACAAAGAATACTGTGAGCCTTGGGTAAAATGCCAAGAAGTGTAATTACTGATGTGCACAACAAACCATTTCATTTGTGGTGGAAGTGTGATCCTAGCATTGACTTTTTCTATTAAACTTTGTGTATGATGCATTAACAATGCTTCAGTGGGTGGATATAAAAATCTGTCTCTTGTTAGAGCTGCCTCAGTATTCCCTCCAACAGCCTCCAAAGCTGTGCTGTGCTCTGCCAGGGGGCACTGCAGTGGTGTGAGAAACGATCCCTTTGACACATGAGAAGCCAGATAGTGAGAGGGACACGGCAGCACATCCTGTGTGCAAGATTGCACCTGCCAAAGCACCCTGAATGGTGCAGGCAAGGGAGCAGGGGGTGGCAGAGTGAGCAGGAATTAAATGAGGAATCTATCCCCTGAGATGGGGAGCTGCCAGTGCCAGTGTATCCTGGCACTGCATGTGGGGTACAACCTGCTGTGCTTGGGGCTGGGTGAAGCCCTTTGTCTCATCCTCCTATGAAAGCACTGATCCAAGGCATGCATGAAAAAAAGAGCATTCCCACAGTTCCTATTTCTATGTAAGGATATTTTCTAAATCCCTAAATATAAATTCTTTGTTATCCACTTGGTCCACCTGCCAGCAAATTTGCTTTTGAAACACACTTGGTAAATGGTTGCTTTGTGTGGCTTAGCCATCCTGCACAAAGTTTAATTTCCTCCTTTCCCCACATTCAGAGGTTCTTTACTTTCCCTAAAATATGTGTGAGGTGTCTCACTAGGATCCTCAGATCCATAAAAAAGGACAGCAAAAGGAGTCAGTGGCACACTGGACTCTCCATCTTCCAAAGGTGGAAATTTTTGGAAGGAACAAAGTGTAACAAGAGTCAGGGATGTGCTGTCAGATGCTGTGGTTAGAGGGCTGGTAAGAAGAGGTGGGGGAGTGCATCAAAATCTATGCAGCATTTGGATAAATCCAGAAATAATGGTCTTTTACCAGCCCAAAAAACTGGTAAAACTTGCTCAAGTTCAAGAGATTCCAGGCAAGAAGATAGTTAGTAAAAGATAGAGTAGAATTGGGAGAGATGCAGGGAGGATTGGGAGAGTGAGAGGGGATAATGAGAAGGAATAAGTTTTTGTAGTTATTGGCTTTTTATAAGCCAACAACTCTGCCCCACAATGCTGCTCACTCACTGCCCCTGGTGGGATGGGGGAAGAGAATTGGAAGGGTGAGAAAACTCTTGGGTTGAGGAAAGTACAGTTAAATAACCAAAATAAGATAAAATTTTATCTTATTTGTGATGAAAAGAAAATTATGAAAGAGAAAAAAATAGAAGCCCAGAAAGACAGGTGATGAATAAAACCTGAACTGCTCACCACCAACAGACCAGTGCTCAGCCTGTTCCTGAGCAGTGGCCCCTCACCAACCTTCCCCAGCTCCGTGTGCCAAGCGTGATGCCATATGGGATGGGACATCCCTGGGGTCACTTGGGATCAGCTGCCCTGGCTCTGTCCCCTCCCAGCTCCTTGTGCACCTCCCAGCCATTTCTCTGGTGGGTGGTGCAGAAAAGGCCTTGACCGTGTATGTGCTGCTCAGCAATAATGGAAACACCGTGAATTATGAGCACTGCTTGCAGCACAAATCCAAACCACAGCCCCAAAGCAGCTACTGTGAGGAAACTGAGCTCTACCCCAGCTCAAGCCAGCACAGTGCAAGAGCAGTGCAGTATTTCTTGAATGTGCTAAATGGAAAAGTGGTAATCTGCTGAGATTTTGTATCATAGGGTCGGTTTATGTGTGCATGCATTTTCCAGTGCTTGATACCTGAAAGTGGTATCACTCATCCAGACTTTCCTGGGACTAGTTCTACCATAAAATGACAGGCACTCAACAATTGTGATTTGAAGACAAGTTAAATTTCTTTAGTATCAGCAGTGCATCCTTCTACATGGCTTGGGGCAGTGTGATTCATCACATGCAAGGCAAGAATATTAACTAATCTTATAGGAATATAAATGTGTTGAAGAAATTCTTCCCCAAAAATGACTTCCTTGCTTTCAGTAATTCCTATTACTATTTATTTTTCAGCAAACTTTCCAATACTGCAAATTGCAACACTTCCTGGCTTTGTTGCTGTTTCTTGTATGGAGCAAAAAAGGTCCACATAATGTTTGGGTTTCTCCCTACAAATGGCAAGAATAAGCTCCAACCCAGGGACTTTGAAAATGTAATGCTTCCTCCCTGGTATTCCTTAGAAAGCAAAATTTCTCCACCCAAAAATTGTCTGATGCTGTGCAAACACAGAAGCCAGCAGAAGTGGAAAAGAAACACAGGGATATTTTTGCTTTCTTCCCTAGTACAGGCAGATAAAGAACAATATTTGTCTGCACACATGAGATCACTTAAACTTTTGTAATACCCTATCAAATTTGTATTCTTCCTACCTCCCCCACTGGCAGTGACATGCCACCAAATGAGTTCTCTAAGTCACCCCTTGTGACACTGCCTCTGTTGGTCTGACTCCACGGAGTCACCTGTGTGGTCCTGCCTGCAGTACCAGCAGCTTGGTGGAGGAGCTCAGCAGGGCCGTGGGAGAGGCTGCCCAGCCCTGCTGGTTCGCATGTCTGCCTGTGATGGGCTCTCTCCAGCCTGTTCTCTTGCCATGAACTGCCTCTCACAGGGGAGACCTGCAGCAGCCCTTGAACTTGCTGCTCCACCAGCACTCAGCAGACTGAAATCCCTGCCTGAATAGCAGAGGTGCAAATCTGCTGCTGCCCTGCCACATCCACCCTTCTCTGTGGTCTGTGCCCCCCACATGCCTCCAGCTCTGCCAGGAGGAATTCTCATCCTTACAGCTGCTCCTCAGCCTGACCTCTCTGTTGGAAGGCTGCCAGCAAAATTAGAAATTAATTTCAGGTCTAGTGGTGGTTTTACGAGATGCTACTGCTTGTGTGCTGGGAACATGATTCAATTCCCAGAGTCACTGGGCACTGAACAGACTGTGCAGAGTAACAGTTTTCAATCAATACTGACCTGAGCTGGAGATGAACCCATCTGGAAAAGATGAAAGCTCTGCAAAGCTCCCATTTACAATTCCCTTTGACATGCTGATTCCCTACCACTGGCCGATGCCTTCCTTCCCAGGATCATTACGAAGCAAACTCTATTTCATTTAGGTCATGACCTTATGTCTGATTTTTCAGAGAATTATGACCTACTTTGAGGCTGGGCTTCATGCTTGTTTTCAACTCTTCAGATGGAGTAAATAGTAAGTAAGTTAATTACCTGAGGACAAGCATTTATTTTTAGTACTTTTAATAATTTATTTTTAATATTTTTAATAGCTTCTCGGTATAACCAGTGCAATGTAAAAATATTTAGGGCCCTTCTTTGTAAATCTGTAGCTTTTACTCCTAACCTTTTTTACTCCTAACTGCAGAGTATTACATGAAATTCATTGACTTTTACTCCTCACTGCAAAGTATTACATGAAATTTTGCCAAAATGAAACCTCTGGCCTGAAACACTGTAGAGTCCATAGCTTAGAATAAATAATGCTTCATCTTGCCACTGGCTAAACTGCTCTAAGCTTAACCATGTGTACAGGAAGAAAAGAAAAACAAAAAAGGAGATTCCCCCTCACCATGCTCTTAATCCACCTTTCTCTATACTAATCTGAAGATGAGCTTGTGAATGGTCAATAAGGAGGCCAGGGCCCAGTTTGCTGAGCATGTGGCCTAGATCCTCAGCTGATGTATATAATTTATATTTTGAACCTCATCACACCAGGAGCAGATTATGTTCCTGAACAGTAAATATTGACTGCCATTAGGCCCTGTTGAACTTCAACAAACCATTTTTTTCTATTCTAGTTCTTTTGCAGATTAAGACCAGATAAGCAAATTACAGCATGTCAGAGCAGGACAGGCCAATATAGCAGGGTTTTGAAGCTGTGTGTTGATTTTTGCTGGAAAGGAAGTATATCACTTAACCAGGTCATATTGCAGTTTTCTCAAATTACATTTACCCCTTTCTTGAAACAATAGAGGTGCTGCTAATTGGGTTACAACACACAGCACATTTCTGAATAGTGTGGTACATAATAAGTCGACCTTTAGGAATGGGGGGTAACCAAAGACCTGATAGAAACGCAGCCCTGAAGACCTTAATTAGCTGAAACCATCTCCGACCTTCCCTTGGCTTTGTCCAAGCAGAGCCTCCAAGACAGGCTGGAACACATTTATCCAATAAACTTGTCACATGAGAAAGGCTCTGCAGCAGTGTTTGGTTGGGCCTGCCTGCACTGGGAGGTAAGAGGATCTCAGGTTGTTTACCAGAAGGTGTTGCACAACGCACGAGTTAAAACCAGGCTGGCAGGCTCTGTGGGAGCCACACTGCACAGCCCTTCCCCAGCTGCCTGGGTCAAGGGCTTGCATAACATCAAGAAAAGTCATGTGTATCTGTGATATTATTTGAAGAAGCTTCATAAAAAATATAATCTAGTGTAATTTTCCAACTCAGCATGCAATTTTGAATTTCTAAGACATAAAGAGAAAAAAGGAGTAGCTCATTGTATTGGCATATATTATTTGGTTAATTTCAGATTTTGTGGCACTATCAGTAAACTATTTCACACATTTAGGTAATTTCTTGATACAATTGCATATGAATAATAATGCCAGTAAACACAAACTTGCTTTATGCCTCTTTCCTGCAGTGCCAAGTAAGAATCTCTGATGAAGTCAGAGCAGTTACTCCAATGTGAAATGCACGAGTCTCACCCTCACACCACACAGAGCAATGCTGTCACTATTTTGTTTTAAACACACTATTCTGTGCTAAGTCTTCAAATTTATGTTATTTGACTCAATAAATGTTTGATGGTCTCAGTGTAGCATCTAGTGGAGAAAGGGTAAATAACAGAAAAAATGCAAAGCAGAACTGTGCCATTAACCCTGGTGCACAGTGGGGATGAAAGTGTGTTCTGTTGGGGAGGGGGAATACTGGGAATATTCCCTCAGATCATTCAGTGGAACACTTTGGGGGTTTCTGCAAAGTGGCTGCAGTTAACTGGGTACAGTGCAAGGCTTCTAATCCAGGCAGAGCAGGATGGTATCACTGGCCTGAATTCAGCTCAGGAGAGTCTCTGTGTCTGAGCTACACAATTGCTATGAAGGCAAATTGTCCTTTAGAAACTTCCCTACTTAGTTTAAATTTGCTTTTGCTGCAGCAATAATGTTTCTGTCCTGGCTCAGTGAGTTTTGTGTTTTTTGAGTTCATGCTAATACTGTCTCCAATTAAACTACAGAGCCAGAGCTGCTGTTCCCCACATTTTGTCCTGACTTAGCCCTTGCACAACCCAAACAATATCAGTGTTGCTGCAGCAGCTGGTCACACTGGAAACACCACAGCCAGATCTGGCTCACAGGGGACTTGGCTCAGGACTGGTCCAGGACCCGTGGTGCAGCCAGACCTTGCAGGGCTCAGGGAAGTTGTGAATGCACAAGCAAAGCAGGAATTGTTCCCACTGCCTTTGCATATTTAATCTGGGATTCAAGGGCTTAGCTTTCGAGACATACCAAATCTCAGCAGGTCCTGAAAAATGGGCTCCTCTGTGTAATTACTTAACAGCAGCAAAAAAAGCTTAGTGTAACATTTTTAATATAATTTTTTCTGAATATCATTATTATATTCTGTTTATAAACAAATTAGAGTAGCATATCCTTGGTAAAAGAGAAGAAATCTTAATTTTCAATAACTGCAACCTTAACAGAGTAAAGAATAGAAGGCTTGTTTTATAATTATTTTCTTTAAACTTTATTGTGACTTTTTAAGTGCATAATGTCTTCAGTATTTCATGGGGAGGTGAACAAAGAAGCACAAATCCATACACCAGAGTCTGCCTCTAGGCACAGTTCATAGTGAAGAGTCCTCCACTGTTAGAGGGGGGGAGACAACAATGAAATTAATGATGGCTTTGTAGAGCCAGTTCCTCATGATATGGCATGGAAATGTGCTGCCTTGGGCAGGAATACAAAGTAGAGGGTATGTCCCTCATTAAAAGTACCTCTAGAGAAAACTCTGATTAATCCAAAATTATCTAAGATACAATTTCTTTGCAATTCATGAGGCCTTTGTATGTTGCCACATATGTGTAGCAAGCAATTACAGAAGAATCTGCATTAGCCTTGTGGCACTAACCAATAGGCAGCAGAATCAAGGGTTCCCCATTCTGTATCTGTCCTTACTAAATCTTGGGAGTAAGACAGGCCAGACTGCTACCTCCTGAATCCCCATTAGCACATTGGAAGGTGTAAAGTAGGGGGGATTCCTGTTTTCCTACCTTGGTGCAGAGTGGAGCTGATAGTGCTGCCTGCAAGCAGTGGGACTGCCCCGCTGTCTTCCAGAATGCTTCCCAGGTAATCTAAAGTGCCTTTCAGCTCTGTGCTAATCTCAGTCCAGCCCCTCATTACCTGATGTTTTCCTGCTCCTCTGAACTGCTGAGGGTCCTGTCCCATGATCCCATAACAAGTTCACTGCAATGAGGGTAACTATCCTGGTTTTGAATACTTAAGAAATGGCAGCAGACGTCACCAAAAAAACCCTCTCACTCCAGTCCAGTAACTGCTGAGACTGGAGCTGGACAGAATGAGCTACAGATTTTTACCTTTAGCACATGAAAGCTAAGATTCTTAGATAACAAGCAAATTTTATGAGCTGTGGGTAACATTACAGACCTGCTATAGATCAGATAAAAGCCACATTCAATGTGCAAATAAATGCTAGCCTTGGTGGTGGTGTCACCAGAGCCACGAAGCACTGAGAGATCCTGTCCTCTGTGTGTGGTCCCTTTGGGGTTGAGTAAGGAAGGTGCAGGCAGAGCAGTGGTGTAAGAGCAATATTGTGCTTTGCTGGTTTCAGTGTTGTCAGTCCATAGGGCTCCTAACTCACCCTTCACTGGCATCTCTCTTCTTCTATTCCCTGGTAACCCAGAAGCCACTTTTGTGTCTGTGAAAGCATCTTTCCAGGGTTCTATTCACCAAATGGCAAATAGTTTGAAAATTCCTGCTGGCTCTCTGGTCCTCTTGTCTTTGCTGAAAGTTTCAGATGTTAGCTGGTACACTCTACCCATGCTATTGTTAGGATACAAATATTTTTATATAAAAACCAACACGTACAACATTTTGCATTCTTAATCTGAAAATATTTTTCTGCCTGATTAGAAAATGCAGTGAGCTGAATTTTCTGTAAATATTGATGCTTTTTTATTATAATTGGTCTGGCTAATTTCTACATGATCAGCCCAAGCTTTCTAAAATTTTTTTCTGCTTATGACATGAACTTTGGAACCACTTCAGGAAGCCAGAAAGTGAACATTCTATGAATCAAAAGTGCAGAACAGGTTACACAGTTATTGGAAGAACTTAACCGGTCAAAAAATCTGTCTTGGCAAATTTTTTTGCAGGAGGCCAGAACGTGGGTGTACCAGGAAGTATTTTGCACATATGTTTTGTTTAGTTGAGTTGCTCCTGTGCCATCTTTGTCTTTTTCTTAGGGCAGGCCAAATTTGGCAGTTTTCTGTACCGCACTCTAATTCAAGGTCAGAACAAACCACAACAGTCAATAAATGCTCTTTTATTTTCCTCTTCAGAAATACTTGTAAAGAACACTTACTTTGGAAACATGTCATGTTATACTGCAATGGACAAAGGCATTTTCAGGACTGGGGGTGCATTTCTGGCTATGTTTTACCAGCAGGGGAAAAGCCCTGCACTGCTGCTGGCTGTAGGCAGACAATGGTGACCTCAAAACCACAACTGTGAAACTGTGGCACAGTGAGAGGTGACACACGGTCCCCACTGGGTCTCACATGGGTGAGGAGTTCTGTGCAAACTTTATAAAGAAGCCTGGGAAAGGCTGAAGTAACAAAGCACTAAAAAAAAGTTGTTTTTTTTTTAATCCTCAGGAAAAAAACATGGGAAAGGATGACAGAGAGGCCATTTTCTCCTCTCTTCTTCTATATCTACTGGTAATTTTCAAAAGGTTTCCTGATGTTGTACTGGAAACAGGGCTGAAATATGAAACTGCCCATCTGAAAGTGTGACCTTATTCCAGTGTTTTTCTTGTAGATCAAGGAAGCAAAACGAACTCAAGCAACTTCTTTTCCAATGTACAGTGTGCACTGCTTATCTTCACAAGTTGCTGTCACCTTAAGAGAATAAAGAGCTATGGCCTTCACTCAGGGATCTTAGCAACAGAAATGTAAATAGCATTGAGTACAAAACACAGCAACCTGTGCACTTACATCATTGTTATTAGAACCAGTGCTATCTGACTTCCAGCTTTGAAAGAAAACTGTCTACTTTCTGGATAGTTACCTACAAGTCAGTCAAATAAAGGTCAACATAAAGTTAGGGGAAAACAAAGCCTGTGAAGGTAAAACCTGTGTGTGTCAGCTGCTCATTTCAAATATTACTTCAATTTTTTTTATCACTGTAGAAAGAAATCAATAGTAGGATTGAACCAATTCCACACAAATGGAGCCCACTTATACTCCACTTTTTGCATGCATCTTTCTCTCCTCCCAAATACTCCAGAAATTTTCTGAAGAGTTCCAAATCTAGAAGGCTTTAGTGGCAGTTGTCAGTGCTGGGTTGCTTAATGATGGGCTTAGAAAAAGGGAAAAAAAACTACTCTAAAACTTGCAACACAGCTCAAACCAAAGTTATGGGCTGTTGCAGAAATTACTGGGTGAGGTTCTTTGGGCTAAGTCAAAATGAAGGTCTAACTAAACCATCATTTTTGGCTTTGTATCTATGCAACTGGTTTGCTAAATTAAGATCTTAAAATGTTGATTAAATCCCTTTTAAAGTTCTAAAAACGTTCATTAGATGTTCCATTGATTTAAATGTTTTACTGGGATTTCTCTGGTTCAGTCCCCACAGGATATGATAGGAAGCAGGAGGTTGGAGGTGGGGACATCTCTCTGCTGCAGCTGCAATGCAAGAAAGGCTGACCCAAGTCACACCAAAAGTCCAGGTAACCTGGTGCCCTGCAGCTCCCTACAGTGGAAATATAAGGAGAGAGCAGTTAGAGCCTAATTTACCAGTTCAACCTCTGAATATCTAAGGATGGAATTGGAGGCTCTCTCCATTTCTCTGCAAAGCAGCCTGTTTTTCTGCAAATTTGTCTAGGAACTTCTTGCAGCCCTAAGTATTTTTGGCATCTAAAAGATCTCATGATGATGAATTATCCAAATTAAGCAGATGTTGTTTAAATAGTACTTCCTTTTGCTTTTTTTACACTTCCATTTGAAAAATATTATTAGATTCATCGTTGTTCTCATAAGAAATGAGTAATTGTTCCCTATTCACCTTTCCCACGTCAGACTTGATTTTTGATACCTGTATTACATCTGCCATTTCTCATCTATATGAGAGTAGTTCCAAGTAGTTCCAGAGTAATTAACCTGTCTTAGAAGGCATTCTGTCTTTCTGATCAATCTGGTCACTCTTTCCTGTTTTTTCATGTTTTTCCAATGCTTAAGATGCTACCACATCTCAAGATGCTATAAGCAGAATTTTGTCTTGTATTAAAGGAAAGAACACGATTCCTGAATATTTATACGATAGCATTTTATTGTTGCTTTATCATTCTCTTCTGTCCTTTTCAGTCCAAACTGCCTCTCTGAGCACTGAGATAACAATTTCAGAAAATTTATCCATAGTGACTTCAAAATATCTTTGCTGACTGATATGAACTAATTAGAGCCTACTATGTTGCACAAGTATGTATTTTTTTGTTTTCATTTCATTGACTGATCGTTGCATTTTAGCTGTTATTTTATCACCTACTCCATCTTTATCATGATGGATTTTTCTTTTGGCTACTTTGTGCCAGCAGTTTTGGTTTTGATTTTCCTGAAGAATTGTGAATCCTTAGAAAACACTGTCCAGTCCTGTTTCACTTACCACTTGTGAACATGTTGTAAAGCTCAGGTGCATTTGGTATCTCACTGGCTACTCCCTTTGTGATAATTTACCCATCCATCCTCCCTTTGAAGCAGTTACCAATCACACAGAGAGCTTGCCTCCTGGGCTTTGTAAAACTGTTTGGGGAAATCTTCAAATGTGATTGCTTCATCCAGGCTGCATGTTAAATGTTCTTCAATCATGTCCATAGCTCCTTCATGGGTTGGACTGGGAAGATACCCCGAACATGCTCTGTCTCCCCTGGTGCCACACATTTGGATTTCCTTTCTGTGGCAATTAGACTGAGAGTAAAAGCAAGCTGGGAGGAGGAGAGGAGAAAGAAGATAGCAGGAGCTTGTACAAACTTAGTCTTCTTCCAACAGGGAGTTGATTAAGGCTGAAGATCCAGAGTCCCAGTATTTATACAAAGTCTACATAAGCCAGCTCCTCTTTATCAATATTTGCTGACTTTGCTGACATTTTTAAAGCTCTACCAGGTTTGCAGTTTCCACTTCTTCTCATTACATGGTGATGAGCCATGTGTTAGACTGACTGGGTTGTCATTTCTGTTTTCTCTGAAGTCTTGTCTAAAAACTTCTATTCTTACAGAACTGGGTTCACTCCAAACCATAAATTACAAAGCACAGTTAATAGTTTGGCGATTTCAGATCCAAGCTCCCTTTGAACCCTGGGGTGAAAAATACATTGTCCTGGCACTCAGGTACTGTACAGTTTACTGACTGGCTCCAAAACCACAGACACTCACTTTTGCACATATGTTTTTTCTGACCATGCCCCTAAAAAAAGGTTTAGTTGTAGCAATCACCTCAAAATCTGCCAAAAAGAACAGTGACACAAAAAAGGCACTTAGTTTTCTCCTGTTTTCCCTGAATGCTTTTGTTTCATCTCTGTTGCCTGCTAGTTCCTCATATTCTCTGGCAGATCTGTTCTTGATGTGTTTGGGGAAAAAAAATTATGCTTCAAAGTATTTTTTTACCTGGTTTATTATGGTTTTGTTTTGCCAGTTTATGCTACTTGCCAGCATTTCTCCTTTTGGACAGAAGCAGAAAATAACAGTGTTCCACGAGTGAATGCGCAAGTGGACTTCACAGAATCACTGGGCTGTTTGCAGTGGGTATCTAGAAATTCAACCTTGTGGTACTTTGATGTGCATTAAAGGCAAAGAAGTTTGTCAAAGAAGGCTGGCTGGAGAAAAAATGGACTTGGTGAAACATGGTCCAGAAACTGTAAGTACTGATGTTTCCATTAGCTTTTTGTTTTTGTATCATTTCTGAGCATTATCTATAACATATATTTATAAAATAAATAAATACAGCCAGCCTCCAGACTGGATGATAGCTGCAACAAGCTTATTACCACAAATTGCTATTTTGCAGTATTCTAACAATTAGTACTGTGGAGCCCTATGGCACCAGGTATTGCACAAACTTGAAGAGAAAGTGAGTCCTTGTCCCAAGCAGCAAAATTCTTCTGTCCCCATAGCTTAGGACACTGCTACCACTCACATTCAGTATTTATGTCCATACAATGCACTGTGATACAGTAACAGTGATCCCAAAGCACAAACTGCTCTGCCATTAATGCTGAGCAGTGGCACTGCCCATGAGGAATTTGGCCAACTTTAAGGTTGTTTCCTGAGTAATGTGTGTATGTTGTAAGGGCTTTGCTGAATTAGGACCTCACTTTATAGAAAACCCATCTGCTAACAAACACGTTATGCTTGATCAAGCTTAGCGTTAAGATTAAGTGCCTTGTCTCCTCTTTTCACAGCTAAACTCCACCTGTAGTGAGAGTAATTTATCTTGAATTGCTTTAATGCAGTGTTTAAGTATGTCTTCTTGGCCACAAAGCAGTTTGCATGTATTTCAGTGAGAGGCTTAAAATCCCATTCACATTTTTCATGTACAGTTTTCTCAGATAAATTAATCACAGCTTGGTTGGCAGGTCTTGCATGAGTAATAAGGTTGTTGGCACAAACACACACCACAGGTCTGTTAGGTAAAGGAGAAGCTTTTGTTTGCTTCTATATTTACCCAAGAGGTTTAACTTGTACAAAACAGTTTAAGATAGTGGTGCTTTACTAGCAGGACACAACAGGCTGTGAGATAACATGTCCTCCCCAAAAAGCATCAACAGAGTACAGATAAATCCCCACACACTGGTTTGAAAATTAAACTCTTGCTATGCAAAATATTTTCACAAAATGCAGTTTCCATTGCTTATATACACAGGCAGACAACAGCCAGAAGCTTGCTGTTATATGAAAGAGCCATGCTCTTGAAAGAGAATTGAGCTGAATGCACTTTTTACATGAGAAAGGAATGTGCTCTTTTGAGTAAATAATGACAAAGTGACATTTTAGTTTGCTTTTTCTCTTTCATTCATAATTTTGGGAAGTGATTGCTCAGGGTTTATAACATGTAACTCAGAATTCTGCAAAGTAAGTTTTTTGCTGAATTCGTCTGAGCAATATCTGCACTCAAACATTCTGCAGTGCAATTTTGCTCCATTGCTGTTGTAAGAGCATGAGCTGGAGAGCTTTGTCTCAATATCTGTGTAGTGCTCTTGCAATGTAGGCCTGACCTGAGGTACTCTGCACATGGTGGGAATCTTCCACTGCCTCGATTTAGGGCTTTCAATCAAGTCTTCTGTAAACAACAAAATGCAGAAAAGACAATGTATTGCAAGGAATTAACATTGGAATGCACATATAATATCTGTATGTGTCACTAATTTTGTGTTAGATCAGCAAAACAAATCCCTTTGTACCACTGCAAGGCTGCATTTGCCAAAATGATGTTGTGGAGTTCTACAGTCACCACAAGGAGTGGTTTGGGTTGCTCCTCCATCACACACTCTGTTGAAAGCAATGTATTAATTATTGCTCTTCTCAGCTGGAACATAACTTTATGTCTGACACAAACCATGCACAAGAAAATGATATGAAAATGTGAGAGGCAGAATTGGAATCTTAAGTGCAAATGGATTGAAATGTACGTGTGCAATTTGTGCCTAAATTTGACATGAACTTTTGAAAAAGAATTATCAGGCAACCAAGCCAACTCTGCAGCCAAGGAGGCCTTTAATGCCCAGAGGAACATATGCCCTGCTGGAGAGGCTGGCAGCAGCTCACAAATGCAGCATACAGTGGTGGGATGTCTCTGCTTGCACCACAATCAGTCTGTCAACTACAGAGATGTTCAGGAAGAGCTGGAGGAACAGGAATGCAACAAGGAATGGCATTACTGATGCTGTGTGTACTATTTTGGGGCTTTATGAAATCATCAGTCTAGGAATTGTTCAATCTAAGTTCAATTCACATTTCGAGCTTTGTCATCTTTTAGATTTTTGTTAATAAAATGTAAATCTCAGCAATTTATAAGTGTTTTCTATTCATTATCATTAAGAAGTCTATTATTTAAAAGAGCTCCAGAGATTGTGATCTGAAATTTCTGCTTGACTGCTTTCCCCAAATTTGGTCTTCTCACCCCTGATTCACATTATTCCTGGAAGAAGTCATATGGAGTATCCTGTATTATCATAATACTCACTAAGTAAATGGAAAGGTTACAAGTCCTTGGATTATTTAGCCCATTATCATGGAAGGGGTATGACTGCTTTATTAAAAGCAATTGAGGGAAAACACTGCTAAGAGGGAAGGAGTATTTAAGCAAAAGAACAAAACTGGCACAAGAACAATTTAGGCTGGAAATGTATATAAAGTTTGCAAACATCAAACAAATGAGATTTTAAAAAGCTTCCTAATTAGAGGAGAACATGCAAACTCCTTCAGTACTACTCCACATCTTGCTATGGTTAGGAATTTAATTGTGAAATCCAAGAACTCATTCCCAAACATTGGACTCAGTAATCTCAAGGGTCTTTCCCAGCCTAAATGATTCTATATATTCTATGTGTCTGTTACTCAGTAAACAGCTTGTGAGAGGTTGTATTTTAATAAGTGGACATTAAAGACATTTTTAACCAAACCCTTTCAGACACAATATAAGTACATCAAAGGACCGGGTTGTGTTAAACCACGTCTTTGAACGCAAACCTTCCCATGGGCCACATATGAAAATGTTTATGTGGCCAGGGCGCACAATACACCTCATGCTCTGGAAAGCTCCGGCAAAGACCTACAGGCAGTAATGACCCCCTGGGATATTTGCAGGGTGAGGCTGGGCGGCCATGTGACCAAGACGGAGGGTTACGACATTAACACACCCCCACTGCTCCAGTGTGGCTCATTTTTCCCTCGGAACGGAGCGGGTCAGAAGGGCAGCGTGCGGCTCCCACGGGCACAAGGATCCCTCAGAGCACCCCGTCCCCCGGGCGAGCTGAGGGCGGCGGGAGCCAAACCGAGCCACCGAGCGCAGCTGAGGGCCGCACCGCCACAGGTGTGAGTGACGGCTCACCTGACCAATCAGTGCTCACCGCCGGCTTCAGCCATGGCAAATCCAACCAATCAGAACGCCAGCTGCACTCTCGGTCATGCCCTCTCCCTTTTACGGACACATGGCGGACCAATAGAAAGGGGAGCACAGCGCCCGCCCCCCCATCGGCTCTCGCGAGCTCTCGGGGGCCGCCTCCCGCCCTCCGCCGGGTGACTGCGCAGCCGCCATGTTGGTTGCTATGCTGCCCGCGTGAGGCGGGCAGGAGGGCGGCGATGAGGGGAGGAGGCTGCAGGTCCTCCCCCCTCCTCCCCCACGGGCGCTCGCTCGCTCGCCGGCAGGGAAGGCGCCTCCGCAGCGCCCCGGCGCTCCACCTCCCCCCGGTCCCCTTTGCCTCCCGGCCGGGGCTGCGTGCGGGGCAGCCGCCGGTCCGTGCGAGGCAGTGCCGCGCCCCGTGAGAGACAGCCCCGGCCCGTGCGGCCCCTCCGGCCGGTCTCTGTGAGGAGAGGGGGGAAGGAGAGGCCGGAGGGTGGGGGTGTCCTCCGCCTTCCCCCCGGGGCTCCTCCGTCCTCTTCTCCCCCAGCTTTTTTTCCCTCTCCTCCCCCCCGCTCCCTCGGCCCAGTCGCTGCAGTACGATGCGGCGCTCGCCGCTGCGGCGGGGCGCGGGGCGGCTGCTGTCGCTGCTCCCGAGGCTGCGGCTCGGGCGGGCGCTGCGGGAAGACTGAGGAGGGGGGGGCGGCGAGCGGCGCCTCCGCTCCCGGTCTCGATCCCGATCCCGCGGGGGGGCGCGGGCGCTGCGCGTGCCCGAGCGTCTGCGGCGCGCGTGCCCGTGCGCGCGCCCGCGGAGGCGGGTTGGGGGTCGCGCGGGGCGGCAGCGGCGCGAGCGCGCAGCCCCCGCGCCTCTCGCCTCGGCGCTCCCCGCTCCATCTGGAACCAGGACGTGGATGGTACATGAAGGTAAAGGCGGCTCCGGGCTGGGGGCACGAGGGGCGCTGCGAGCCGCGGCCGTGTGCGTGCTGTGACCCCCCCGCTCCCCCTCCCGCAACTTCGCGCTCAGCTCGCCGCGGGCGGAGAGCGACTGCCCTGAGCCCTTTGGGGAGGGGGGGTGGCCGTGTGTGTGCGCTCTCCCTCCGCTTCCCCCTCCGGAAAAGCAGCAGAGCCGGCTCCCCTCGGCCAAGGGGGTGTGTGGGGGGGAAACAGCCTCGAGGGGAACGAGCTGCGGGGGCAGGTCGGGGTCTCTAAAATGCACTGAACTCCGCCGAACGCCCGAAACGGATTTTTATTTTAGCGTGTTTAATAAAAAACTTTGCGATCCTGTGCTTTCTAGGCACATGTGCGCGTTGCCCTGGTTATGGGCAGGGAAAATAGGTTTGAGTGCTGTCGCTGCATTCCTCTGGTACATTTTTAGTGTCTCCCTCGAGCAGAAGGCTTGTATAATCGCTGTGTCTATATGCGACAGAGGCTTTTCGTCTACCTGGTGATGGGTTAACTCGTGCATGCTGTTGCAGCACCGGCTGGAAGAAGCAAAACGTCTTTTTCCTTTCAAAAATCTCCAAGAGCTAGTGGCTAAAAGTAGATAGCTGCCGGTGTACGTGAGATGTTCCCACCTCTGGTCTGTTCGAAGGGTATATGCATCGTTCGGATGTAAAACACACGTGAACGAACTTTATGCTGTTATTTACAGCCATCCAGGACTTCAGTGTGGCCAAGCTGTTACAATTTTTGCAACTGTGAGGTAGAAAATATTTGTGTGACTTGGTGTATTACAGAAGTGCTAATGGATCTCAGCTGAAGGATAATTTTTAGGCTGCGGTGTGCACATACATTTGCTCACCCACGGGGCATTTCTCTTGCCCTGAGCTAAACTCGGAGTTGGGTGGTGAGGGGGTTTTGTGAGTGCACGTTTGCCTGCTTGTTTTGGCAAATAAGTGCTCTGTAGTGTTGGGAGCCACCGACGTGTTCACACGCATGCAGACATGGTGTGCTCCTCTCATTGGAAATGTGCGTTGCAGGAGTACAGGAAGGAGTTACATTAGAATTGGTAAAACCATTTTTTGTTAGATTTGTATATTGTAGGAAAGTTTTCCAGTTCATTGCTTGAACATAATATATTCACTATTGTAATCTTATGGGTGCCATTTTCTTGACAATGGATTTCTTGCTTCACTGACCTAAAAAGTTGTTTTTACATATTGGCACGACTCTGGCTTGCACCATGTTGATAAAAAATGATTCTGGGTGATAAGCTTACAGATCTGTACATGTGTGTCAGTATGTTTCCCAGGCAAGTTTATACTTTGTAAACTCAGAAGTGTACTGTCGGTGGGATTTTTTTGCTATAATTTTGTTGTCATTACTGTTTCTTTGTATTTTTAGATGATGTGCGTGTTTTTTAGTTTTTCAGAGTCAGATTAAACATTGAAATACAGATGCATATTATTCACAAGCTGAAATGTATTAAGTAATTTTACCTTTCAGTATGTTTTCCTTACGTTTGCAGTTAAATTTGTTTGGAATCAGATTTACCTGTTTAGAGTTTACTTCGATGGTTACTTCTTGTTCAGCAAAATTGTCCGTGGAATGTATTGTTTGTTGCCATGCTTTACAGTTCTCATGTCCTGTTAATGTCTAATTTAGGATGTACATAGCAGTATTGATTGAACACCCTTGCTAAAAATACTTTCAGGGTTGGGTACACTTACACCATAGTAGCAGGAAAGTTCAGCCAGTACCGTTTTTCTGTGACTAGAATTAATTCATTATTAGCAGCTATACTTTTAAAACATGAACAAAACCCAAAATCCTATAATCTTAGAAGTAATGCTAATGGCTCTCTGTTAATGAGCAGGGTTCATGTAGTACTATTTACATGTCACTGCCATTAGCATATTTGGAATATATGGTAAGTTAATACTCAGGGTACATCATTTTGGCTCAGGTCCTGCAGTGGCCCCTCTGTGGGCAGATGTTTCCACCTGCACAGGAGTTGCTGCAGGAACTTGAGCTCCAGCGTTGGTTCAGGAGGCATCAGGCCTGTGTTTGTCCTGGGCATTGCTGAGTGTGAGTGCTTGGTGGTGTTAGTGTGGTGCCACAGGGGCTCGTGGGCATGCAGAGCTCCAGGGCTGGCAGCCTCATACAGCAGTGTGTGACATGATTGTGGGGATAAAGGCACTTCTGAAAGATTGCTTTCACACTGTAACAGCACTGCTGAAAGGTCCTGAGCACCATCTGGGGGCTCCATTTCGCTGGGCCATTATTTATGGTTGCTGCTTTGTAAGGATTTTACTGAGTGTACATGGGAGTTGTGTGCCTGGGTTTGTGTGCACGTGTAGAAGGTGGGATGCACACCAAAGGTAGCCAGGATGGGTCAGCCCTCAGCTCAGCTGTGTGTGGGAACAAGAGCAGCTTGCTTGGGGCAGTTTAGGCTTTGGATGGAGTCAGTGGGTTGGGTAAATGTCTTCTTAAAATTACAGTGGATTAATAGTCTGTTCTAACTTTTCAACTGGTCAAATCTTTAATTAAAACAAGCAGTAGACATGTGCAAGGCTTTTTTTGGTGTTGGAATCAATGTTAGACTATTTTCCCTAAACTGATAAATAGTGCATTCCTATGGTTTGTCTTCTTGGGTCTTCTTACTACCAATAGTTTGATCCTCTGATTGCTCATGATTGTGCCTTGCTCCTCCCCTCCCCCAGTTTGGGTTTAAATTTGGTGCAAGATCATATGAATCCCATGCCTTCACATCCTGTTTCTGTGTCACCTCACTTCCATTCTCACCAATTAAAAAATGGCCAAACAAGAGAATCTTTCAGCAGATGGTTGACTGTGCTTTTTTTTTTTTTTTTAAATACAACACTTTCACTCTGATGCTGTCACTTTTCATTAAATGCCCAGACAGAATTCTCATGGGTATTAATGTCCTCCAACCTAAATAACTGTAAAAATGGTTTGTGTATGTATATAATATGGAATTGTTCATGGGGGAAAGTAGGAGCTGTGAAGGTGGAAGAGCAGAGGGAGGGGAGAATGGCCTGAGCAGGAGACAAAACCCAAGGAGCTCAGCAGAGTGCTGGTAATACAACAGCAGGTCTTTACTGGCTGCACCAGCTGTTCATATATGCTTGTTTGGGAACAGAGGCTGGTTTTCCTTCAGGACTTATAATCCCCTGAAGTAGCACAAAAACAATTTTCTGTAGGCTTTGGAAAACCTTTAATTTCTAAAATTTTGGAGTTCCTTCTAAGTCTATATATATATATATATATATACACATATATACACACATATATATATATATATACACACATATATATATAATTATTACAGTGTTATATATGCAGGTACATATTCAAAATCTCCATGTTTATTTTGGAGAATTCCAGAATTAGAAAACTATTGCTGTTTGCCACTTAGAAAATAAATTACTTCAAGTTTATAGCAGTTAAAGTGTTCAGAGAAGTTTGATTGATGTGCTGACATACCAGAATCAGGGTCCAGATGTGTAGGTTAAAAGAATCTGGCTAACAGCACACTGAAGTGTGTGCTGGGTGTGTGCAGTGTCCCAGTACATGCACAGAATGTTACAGCTGGTGGTCACAGAGATTCTCAGTAGGTCACACAAACATAACTTGATGAATTTCTCTTTGAAATGTGAGAATTGAGGCAGCTTCTCCTTTCTCAGCTGATGCACCTTCAAACAAAGTCTGGTAGGGTGATGCAGTTGGGCCTCTCTTGGGACCCTGCTTTGTCTGACACTGCAATTACTCTTGGACAAGTTTCCTGTGACTATTGGATGATAAATGCAATTCCAGTTGTGTGGTTTATGGGACACTGCCATCTCTACAGTTCCATGAGGAAGGGGAAATGGCTAATATCCATTTTAAAATAAACAGTCTTTTGATTAGGAGTATTTATGACCTGTAATGAAGAATGCTCTGGGAAATATTTTTCCTGATTGGAGTGTGAAGTGAGCTCTTCATTGCCACTTGACACTTTTCAGTCTGACCCTAAGATTGATGAGGGAGAAACAGCCAACCCACTTCCCATGGCACGTGCATTCTTACATTGCCTTTCTGGGTATTTCTTATCTTTTTCAGGGTAACTAGATTAGAGAATAATAACTGAATTATTTTGCATGACCAAAAGCCCAGATCTTCAAATGACAATCAAATGTAGTGCTGCTAGAGATTACCATTTTCATACTTGGAATTTTTACTTTTTTATAATTAGAATGGTGTAGATAAGCTTTAAGGAGGATGTATTCAGTTCTCTTATTAGCCTGGATTTTGGACTTTAATTTAAAAATTGCTCAATATCTGCTAGTCAGAACCTTGTTCTACTGGTGCTTTTTCTTAGGAAACATCAGTTAAAGTCTGAAGGTATTGAGTTCTATATGATTTTTCTATTTTGTTTGATAGTTTTAATAAGCCAATTGAAAAAAAAAATGAAATATAAGCTCTTTTCTGGTGTTTGCTAGAAGTAACAATTTGAATTGGTTTGGTTTTGTGCTGTTAACTGTGCTTGGATTAAGCAAATGATCCTCATTTTGTCTCCAGAAGGATATTCACTTTTAAGACAGCTGAGTGTATTTTAGCTTTTCCTGAGTCCTTTGGCCACTTTTTTGTGTTTGTGTACCAACATCTCTCTGACCTACAAATCCCCCACTCTCCCAAAAACCCACCCACCCACCCAAACCTCCAAGGAGCGTTTTGTGTCTGCTGCAAAAGACAGAAATGAGGAACAAATGATATCAGTAGTGCTCTGCAGCTTGTGTCAGTCACTGAGTGCAAGGAAAGTTATGTAAGTGGTGTTTTCTTAGATGAGAAAACGATTCTTAGTTAAGTTGTTTGCTTTTTTATGTCAGGTTTGAAAGCAGCAGTTGAAACTGTATCTGCAGCAGATCCCGTCCACGCAGCAGCTGTGACAGAGCCTGCTGTGGCTCCTTTGTCCCCGAGATGGGCTGGCATGCTTTGTCTGGGAGGAGGTGAACACGCCAGATTTCTGTGTTCTCTGGCCACAGTGGAAGGTGCCCGTGCAGTGGGTTTGATGACACTGCAGGGCTGTGCTTCTCAAAGGACAAATTCAATGTGACACACCAGAGCTGGTGCTCTCTTGTGTGTGCCAGCAGAGATACAGGGCTGAAGTAACTCCATACTTAGTTCAGGCTTGACTAGAACTGGAAATGTTGTTCATTCCTGTCCTTCAGGTAGAGAAATGACCACATAGTCAGTAAGAGCACCTGGAAAATACACCAGTCAGTGGAAGAACAGTTATTGCTGCTGATGCTCTCTGAAATTCCAGCTTAGCACAGTTTTGTATCCAGGCCAAGAGAGAATTTCTTGATGATGCTTTCCCTTATATTTTCCTAGGCCGTGAAGTTGCAAAACATATTAATTGTAATTAAAGTTCTTATAACTGATGTGAACAAAAAAAAATCAAAAATGTAATGTATTTCTTTTGGTACTGAAAAAAAAATGCTTCTCAGATTTTACAGCTTTGATCCAATGCTTTTGCTTTTAAAAATGACCATTTATGAGGAAGATCACATAATAAAACTGGGTTTGTTTTGTTTCTGTTAGCCTTGTCAGTGAATTCAGAGATGTTTTTGGGGAAAAAACCTGCAGTCTTCCCATGAAAAATTGGCTTTGGAGAGAGTTAAAATTAACATATGTCACTTTGCATTTGTCTGTCTTGATACGTGCAACAAGCTTGTAGTGTCGTCTGAAAAAGTGAGAGATATTTTTGTCTTTTGATGTGTAAATAGGGTTAAAGATGGCCAGTGCTGATGTCCAGTGATGTGTTGCATTGTAAGTTGTTTTTTCCCAACGAATTGTGTGTGTGCACTGCATATGCCAGTTTTGCATTGTCTCTGAACTGCATAGAGCCTCAGCACTGCTCTTAAAACGTTTCTCTGAGTTTATTGAGTGCCCCTATTTAGAAAAGCTTTACTTTGGGAGAAGGGATGTTTATCAATTTGTTTGACTTAAAAATAAAATTTTATGGAACTTGGCATTTGAGTTTGAAATCTGTGGCCTGTAAGCTCCAAACTGTGAGCTGCTATTGACTTGCCTTGGAAGAGGCTCTTGCCTGTTTTTGGGAGGCAGGCTGCAGTTAGGATTGATGCCACAGTCTGCTTTTAGTGCTTGGGTGCAAATGAGGCTATGGATGGGAATCCTCATCTACCAGTAATTCCCCACTTCCTCTGTTTTAGGCTTGTGTGTTGGCTCTGTAAGGAGAGAGTGCATCCTGTTAGCTCATCCAAGTGCACCTGCTTTCCATGGAGCAGATCTCTTGAATATTTGCAAGGGTGTAGTATTTATGAAAAGAAGGTTTTGAAAGACTGAAATGTGTCTGCCTCTAAAACTGAAGGGGTGTATCATCTTTGTCTAAGTTGGGATGGAAAAGAGGGGAAAGAGAAGGACAGCTGCCCTGCAACAATTTTAAAGTGTGTTGGGTTTTGGTAAACATAATGAAGAAGGAGAGGTAAATTTTTTTTTTATTGTCCACGAATCTCATGACCTGTTGTGAAGCTTGTGCTGCACTAACTGTGGCACCCACCACCACAGGAGGGAGAAACTGAAATGCAGAAGCTGTGTTACAATGGAACAAACACACCAGATGGTTACATTGTGGGGTCTTACCTCCAAGTGATTTGAACTTTTTTTTCGGGCTTATTTGTTTCCTGTGGGCTTAAGTGAGACTACTGGTTTGGATTCTCCAGCCCTGAGAGCTGATGCAGTTGCTGCTAGTTGTGGTTCTGCCACCTGTTCTCAAGTTTGCTATACATGCAGCTGGGTGAGGAGGGACAGAACATTAATGGTGGCAAAAGCTTCTTACCTTTCTTAACCCTTCCCTAATTAACATTTTGCTTCTCCTTTCATTGTATGATATATTAACATATACCATGTAAGTCAGATTTGTAAACTACTCAGGCTGGAAGTGGCCTTAGATATTCAAATTTGGACTAAGGAAATAATTTTGGAATTTGTTGTTGGGAAAGGGTTATTTTTGCTTTGCTTTTCTGGGTGGTGTAATGTGGTTACAATTTTTTGGCACCTTCACCTAATAGGTTTACTGTTACTTAAGAGAATTATGGTATTGGTGATACTGTCTCTTCCCTTTTCTCATAGGATAGATTTGAGTATTTTGTTCTGCAGTTCCTGCATCTGTCTGGGGAAGTGACCATGTGAGTGTGCCTGGGGAGGGATGCACTGTGGTGGATGTTCCTGGGTTCTTCTGGTAAATCTCTTTTTGACTTTCCACAATCCCCATGCTTGCAGAAACTCTGGATTGTGTTCAAGCCTTTCAATAGTTAAGTAAATTGTATAGGATTGAATAACAGACATTATAAAGGTATTAATTAAAATATCTCTGCTTTCAAAGACATGCCACTTGAAGGATGGAGAGCTGTACAGTAAGAAAATGAGGTGTGAGTAACCACTAAGGATGTGTACATACAGTTACACTTGGAACAGAATTCCTCAGCAGAGGGCTAGAAAATAGATTGAAAATGAACATCTGACAAAAAATCCTCCAAGAGGAAATTCCTGCAGGAGAACTTCATTCTTGAGATTAATTAAATGCAAGATTAGAAATTCTCTAGATAGCTGTAAGCTATTTAATAAAACTGAAGTGAGCAATTAAAAGGCTCAGTTGTAGTTAGCAGCAGAAGCATTGCTTCCCTTTAATGATGGTGCTGCTGTCCCCTCCCCAGTTCCATATGCTCTCCCTCCTTCTACAGCAAAGCTGTATGGGAGCTTATTAATGCTGGGTGCTTGCTGCAGCATTTTCATAAAAAGCATCCTTCTCTGAATAAGGGTCATATGGATAGTAACTTCTTTGGCATTGGAAACACATACACAGTCCTGAGAAAACAGAAATAAAAGTGCTTTGTAGAAATGATACTAATGAAATGTATGTGAGAGAGTAGCTTGAAAGAGAAACCTGATTAACATCTGAAACTTCAGCTCATGTTCAGCCACCTTTGAATAGAACTTATGTTGCCAGTGAAGCTACTTTGTCAAATCTCTGTTTTCTATTTCTAAGTTGCATTGATGTAAGCATTTTCCAATCCACCTCTTTGCAGTATTTTTTCCCTTTGTTTGCCAGACAAACAGATTCATTCTAACTGTTGTGGGAAATGATTGTAGCTGCTCTGCTATCTGCAAAAGCCTTTTCCCACTGAAGTCTTTCATATTCATGTGAATATATTTTGTGTTGTGATGTGCCATGATAACTGTGTGTGCTCCAGCAGTTGTGTACAATAAGCTGGGATGTGTTACATGACCAGAGATCCATCCCTCATTGGATAGTGGTGTGTGATAGCAAATTGTCATCATGTTAGGGACAAAGATGTGTAACTGCAGATTCAAAGAAGTTGCTGTAGTTCAGCAGAATGAGTGTGCCATGAGTAATTAGGAAAAATAGAAAAAAAATTAATATATGTATGGAGTAATGCTGTAATAATAATAATTTTAAATAGCTTCAAAATAAGATACTACTTAAGTTGTTGAAGAGCACTCTGTGGTAAGATTATTTTAGAAGTGCTCATTACTTTCAATGAGAAAACAAATGTGGTTTCTATTAAAATAAAAATAGGCTGATACAGAAGTTCTGAAGATAAACTTATTAATGTTACTATTTCTCTGCTGTAGACAGAAAGCTACATTCTAAAAGTCTGCTTTCCAGACTTAAATGTCTCTTGTTAGTACTCAGAAAAACCCACAGTGAAACCTTTTCTTTTGGCGTTGTATAAATATCCTTATTTTCTTAGCATAATTAACATAATATACACTTTGGATATATCTGTGTTCACAGTAAGTAAAATATCATCATATTGGTGGTGGATAAAAAGATGGAGTGATTGCATTTTAAAATTCTGTAAAATAAAACTATGTTTTACTATAGATTATATTTCAAGATTATAGCAAGTAATTTAGAAATAATGTCTGAGAAGCAAATACCAGTGTTTATGCTTCCTCTTCAGGAGTGCTGGGGAAATGTATTTTGAATATTGTTTTTGTATTACACTTATTTTCTGTCAAGCCATGTCATACATGCTTGCACTTCAAAAAACGTTGAAATGTTCTGTTGACTTTTTGATACTTTTTGGCAATGTGACACTCTCCATTTATTTTGTCCCTTGTTTAAGAGTTTTTGTGTGTGTTTTCAAAAGCACTTCCATTCACCATTCAAGGAATTCAATAGAATTCTAATAGGAACTGCACATAAATAACTACAGAAATCAATGCTTCAATTCAGCCAAGAGTTTTTTTGTGACTTCAAAAGCCACAAGAGCATTTATTATTAGAAACATACAATTGACTTTTCTTGTATTATCATTTTGCATAGTGATTTGGTTTTTACCACCACAACAAGATGTTTGACAGTTTCATTTGAAAATGATGTATTTACATTCAGCATTCCAAAACAGTGTAATTTTTATCCTTTCTCTCGAGCTCTATTCATGTTATTTTGCATGTTGAGCTCTGTGCTAAGGTTGTTAGTGAAATTTTCACTGGTGGGTTTTTCCTCAGAGATCAACCAAATGTTAGGCACAATCTCCTGTTCTTATATTGTGATAAAAATGTAAAAATTGTCTTCAAAGAGCGGAGTTTGATTAATTTTCATCTGTTCAACTCATGCAGTGTAAAGCATTTCCTCTCCTCCAAAACACTCAATTTTCTGATGCTAGCAATCACAGAAGTGACCAAGCTGTGGTCATGCAGGGTTAGGCTGGAACTGCTTCCAGCCTCTAGTGTTCATATTACACCTCAGGCTGTGGCTTCTGGAACAGTTCCTTTGATCCTGAAGGTTTTAGGTGGGTTCTAGGAAGTGAGATTATCTTCAGGGACGTGGTTTGAGCACACCAGAAGCTTTAAAAAATTGATGTTTGTCTTTTGAAGTAGTCCAAAGATGATGTGATGTGAAATACAGCGCTCTGTGTTCACTAATGCTTTACTTTTCTAAACCCTTTGAGTGGTGTTGCTCTTGGGCAGCTGGTGCAGTTCCCCTCAGGTAATGGTGCAGTGTTACACCTGGGGTGGGGAGCACATCTGCAAGGGAACAGTTTTGTTCTGGTTGTCAGCAGGGTACTCAGATTAATGGATTTTTCTGTGTTCTAGTTTTACTTTTCACTGCTGCTGATAATTCAGAGAGCCAAGTCAAGGTACCAGCAGGACCTTTTAGATGCTGGCTGCCTTTCCCCACCCTCCCAATCTCCTAATTCCTGCTCACCAGACAGTCTGGTTCTGTGTGAGGAGAAGGAGGTGTTAAGAGCTTCTTTGTGGAATTTCATCTTGAGAACCAGCTAATGCTGAGGCTTGCTGCCACCAGCCCAGTCACCTTGAGATGCAGCCCCACAGTCCCCTCCTCACCTCCCTTGCTGCAGGAGCAGGTGCCTGTTTTGGCACTTGGGAAGCATTTCAGCTCGGTGGAGGCACAGGGAAGCATGGCCTGTCTCTGGTCCTTCCCTGTGCTAACACTTGGAGTGGAAACACTCTTCAGGTGAAATTTACACTGCACCCTGAGAAGTGTTTTGCTGGCGATGAGGGAAAGAGGGGCAAGGTGGAGTATGGTGAGGAGCAAGATTGGTACCACAGACAATATCATAGCTGCAGAGCCACTGGTGTTCAGTGGTCTCATTTGGAATGATATGCATTTGGGATTTAAATCCTGTCATGGTGTTACCTTAAAAAAATAATAAAGTGAAATGAAATTAGATCTTCTGTTGGTTCCTCAAAGTTCTTCCCCATTTCCCTTTCCATTTCTAATTCAGATTGCATTTGAGTCAGCTGCTTTCATCTTGACACTTATGTCATTCAAGGATCCACAAAGCTAGTATGTTAATGTCTGCATTTCAGCTGACTGATAGGTACACCAAAACCTATCTTAATTTTGTCACTGCAACATGAAGCTTCTTTTAATTTCCCAGGCTGTTCTGCATTTATCAAAACAAGATAATGGAATGTTGCTGGCACAATTTGTAATCCTAATGTTTAAAGTTTATTAAACATGACTTTTTTTGCTTAAAACACATTCTTGCCCTTCCTCTGTTCTTCTAGGTGCTTTGAATGTAACAAATTTATAAGCTGGAAGAAATAATCATGGGCATGTAAAAATAGTTTAGGTAGGGAAATTTGGTTCTGCTAAAGGGCAAAAAATAATTTTAAATCTCTCTAAAAGTGGCCATCACTCTGTATTTTTAGGTTTATCTGTGTTCTATTTCTTTATGAAAATCAGTTCATGGCAGTAAGCAAGAGAAACCAAGTACTTCATGTTTTTTTTGACACAGGTCAAATATTTGTGGGTATTATCAATCTTCTTTGGCTGTGCTGTTCTTAAACAGCCAACCTCAAATATATCAGAAAACATTTTGATACATTTTGCATCAAATGTTTATAATTTGTTTTGATTGCAAGAAGAAGAAACAGAAGTGGAAAAACCAGAGAATGCCAGAAGTGGTAGGAGACGAGGGCGACTTGGAAAGCAGCAATCTATCCAGCTCATGCAAGTAGGTGCCAGAAAACCTGAAGCAGGGATATAATAAAATACAGTACTGGTGTGGAGCAAGAAAGAAGTTATTATTTGGTACAGCATAGTGTGTTTCATAGCTCCCCACTGTCAGGTAATCCCTTTTATTGAACTTTGTTTTGAAGTATATACAAGTATATACCTTGTTTGTGGAACAGGTAGTTAAAAATGTATCTCAGGGACAAAAATACAGTCCTAAATTTGAACTAAATCCTTCCCTGACCACTTTAGTGTGTTTTGTACTTGTCATCCCTTTTCCAGAAGTGCTGTCTTCTGCTAGAGCAGGGTTTGTGAGTGTGTTGCACTCCTCCTTACCATAATAAAAGAACTGAATCTAATATCTAATTGATGTAACATTGAATGTCTTAGTAAGCATTCCATCAGCTATATATGGATAACAATTGTTTCAAAGTGTTTGAAAGCTGTGATAGATTCAGTTTCTGTGGTATTGTATGAGGTAACTGGACTGTTCTTATTTGACCTGCATCTCTGGGTTATGAAGCTTCAAACCAGGTCCCTTTGAGGTTTTGCAATGCTGAGAATCATGAGGGAGGACCTTCATCTGTCCCGTGGGTTGGGCGCCTGACTCTGTATCCTCAAATGAGGGATTCCCTCTCTACAACAGCATGACATAGTTGGTTTATGTTTGTGTCTTATGACCTACTAAAAATATTCTCTTGCCTTCCCACTTACCTTCTAAGATCCTCTTCAGCAGAATTGGTGTATAACCACCTTGTATGCAATTACGGTATTTTGTAGTGAATTGTGCCTGCTTGACAGAGTAAAGAAATTCTCCAAACTTAGGAAGGAAGTGTATGTTTTCAGAAAATAGTTTTCTTTTATTATTCTGGATTGAAAGCTGAACATCTGAAGCCACTTGCCTTGATCTTTTGGAGGAGGCTTCTTTATTTTTTTTTTTCTTGAGGAAAAAGATTTTGTGGAGTCTTTTTACACATGTTAAACATCTCATGTATAAAAATAGAGGGAAGCAGAAAATATCAATGCATATGGAACATAATATTTGAACAAGTAAGAAATAAATTCATGTCATGTGATAGTTAAAAACTTCTAATTCTTGACATTGATTCCTAAGCACTTACAATTTATGTTATGGAAAGTAAATTTAAAATTTTATTTCAGTGTCAGTCTCTGTTTTAGAAAGAAAACATTGCTCTCTGCAAATCATCTTTCAGTTTGTAACATATAGCTAACTAGGCTGTGTAATAGACAAGTACACCTAAAAATATATAGGGATATTTCTTCTCCCTTCCCTATGCCAATTAAACATTGGCCTCTGTGTATAAATATTTTTCTTCTGTAGCAATTACTGTTCCAGGCCAGGTAGCCACTTTGCAGAGGATGTTAGCTTAGCCACGCATAGTTAAGCCCATGTCCCCTCAGCTCTTCTCACTGCTGCATTGCCTGCCACTGACTACAGCAGTAATACATCCCTTGAGCACTGCAGAAACTGTGAAACACAGTTACCTATGGCTATGCAGATTCCAATGTGCATTTTAAAAATAGAATCATTCTAAATGTTATGCATACTTTGGCTTCTTAAGGGAATGTTTACATTCACTGGCAGCTAATGAGTTGTATTTGTACATCAGAAGCTCAAGAGCATGTGTGTGTACAGGTGGGGCTGCTCCCCACACTGTAGGAGCCTGCAGTGTCCCTGGAGGGAGGTTGTGTCATCCAACTGCCTTTGCCTTTGTAAGTCCAGTGCCACCATCCCAGTACATGTCGTGATCTTCTGTCACCAGGGTGTGACAGGGGTGTGTGCTCATTGCTGATGTGGATTGATAGGTTTTTAATTGGCATGGTGCAGCAGAAACAATCACACAGGGGCTCAAGCTACATTTAAATATCTATATTTAAATGTTTGAAAGAGCTGTACCATATCTGTTTGAAATAATGACAGATGTTTGGAAAGGAAGGAGCAGATCCTGTTTTCTCTCTTCCTTCAGCTGCTGGTGGTTTTCTGCTTTACCCACAATAGGTCTTTGGAGTCTGTGTCTGTACAGTTACATGGCATTTTCAGGTGGGAGAAGTTGTATCAAGCAGCTACATAATCAGCTTGGCCTTGCCTACTCACCCTCTGTTGCCTGAGCTGAGAGCTGTAAGCCAGTTCTGTTGAATGCACTGGCATGAAACTCTTCATAGCACAACCTCTGTATTTCCATACATCAGAATAGCATTCTTTGGTTTTCATTGGCAAAAGTGGCAATCGTTATGTCCAATATGAGTTTATCTGTTTGGACTTGGACATGTGCAGGATAAGAAAAACTGTGAATTAAAAGTCTAGACTCCATCAGTATTCTGGCAAGTGGTAAAACTGAATGCACAGTAAGAAACTTCAGTGAAAGTTCTGCTGCAGAGACTAGTTGTGGGAAAATGTATTAGCACCAATTACAACAGTCTTCCTTTTTGGAAAGGTCTCCAAAGTCATTGACAAAGATAAAATGCAATCATTCCCGTGGTTGTGTGCCAAAGATGATATGCTAAAGGGATCATAGAACTGATGCCAAGTTCTGTGGGTTTTAAGAATTGCTTGTTAACTAGAGGAGATTTTTTTTCTTTGAGTTGCATAAATTAACCTTTTTTCTAACAATTCATCTTTTGTTTATGTGTTACTGTTCCTTGTTCATTTGTACTGTCATCGTCATTCTCCCCCCACCCCTCATGCTCTAGTCACTTTTCATACCACAGGGGGAAAAATTTTGCATCCAAAGGGCTGGCACAGTTATCAGCACGTGCTGCAGATAAGAATGGGAGTGCACTCTGGGATCAGATAAAAGATCCGGAACTCAGTAATCCTGACAGTGATGAATAACATGGAGATGTATCAGACTTGTGTCCTGTGTACAGAGAATCTTCCTTGGTGTAACCACATACAACTGATTGTAAATCCATTCCTAGGTTTGTGTGGTTTGAACATGTCGCTACTCATAGCTATAACTTTTATTTTGTAGAATATTTAACTATTTTTAAGTGTTCATTGTAAACCCAAACACAAAAGCATTTCTGGTATCTTTCAGTCAAAGAAATACTGGGCTGGAAAAAGATGGCACTAATGTGTTATCTTTTAAATAGAGTGCATTGTATAAGCTTAGTATTCATTTTCTGAGCAAAAGAAAGAACGAGCATAAATTTGAAATTGTGAGGATCATGTTGTTGATACATATGGATGTAACTATTATAAAAGACCTTATTCTAATGCCAGTACCTGATAAGAACAGCAAGAGATGTATGACCAGTGTGGGCTGCTGCCACTGACTCACTGTGTAATGACAGGCAAATTACTTGGTTTTCTGCATCTTGTTCTATTCCTTTATAAATGAGAAATGGTTTCCCAGTAAAACTCTGAGATCATTGGATAAAAGGAGATATTTTTTGTACGCCTACTGAGTATATAAATTTGAAGATAGAAAGTGCAGCAAATACCAGGTTCTGTGCAAGTCTTTTTACCAGTACAGACACAGTAGGGTGAGTCTTGCTGCTCATTATGGATTGTATTAAGCCACGTTGTACTTTTGAAGACCCCTTAATGCACAAACAAAACTAGGGGTGTAGGTCAGATTCAGCACTTCGGGGCGTATTCTGTTCAGTTTCTTTTAGTAGTTAAGTACAGCTTCAATAAAACTTCTCTGCTGTCTGCATGGGTAACTGCCATTCCATTTTCCGTGATACGCCAGACGTGGCTCTGCCTTCAGATGAAGCAGTGCAGGGAGCCCTTTAGAGTAGCTCACTGTCAATCTCCATCACCTCTGTCATGTTATGTCTTTGGCTGCAATTTCATTTTGGCTCCCTTCCTTTTCATAATGTTTTGGGGAACTTGACCTTTTCAGAATTGTCTGCATTAACACTATAGTCTTAATCCTTCCCCTGGCACCTCCTGAAACAAAATACAAATTAGTGATTCAGACACCACAAAACAAATCACATGCCACTTGTTTCTTCCCAATGATTCTTCATTGTCATTGTTTGCTGTATTGTATGCAAGTCCTTGTGTGTTCTGTGGTGAAAGGGCCTAAATAAGGCAGGAAATTTTAAGGGAGGTCTGTAGCAGATAAGTAGGGAAATGATGCAACAGTTTCAGGTATATATATAAAAGATTATTTGGATAAACATAAAAAGAAAGGCATTATTTCAGCACTGACATATGGAAATCAACAGGTTCGATGTGTGCTTTGTTTTTTTAATAAAGTTGTACTTTTATTGTGGTAGCCCATAGGTACCTATGGAAAAAGTGGGAAATACGTGAAATTTCTGGTCTCCAGAGCTGTTTTTGCACCTTCATCTCCTTCCAATCTGTTTGTCATCATTCTTAATTCCTTTTTAATTTGCTCACTTTCTTAGCTATTTTTCATCACATGAAATGCTTGCTTTAGCTTCATAATTTAAAAAAAATCCTGTAGATGATTCTAGTTATCACCCCATTTTATCTGGTTGTGTTCTGCCCCAGATTCAGGAAATGCACAGTCAAAAGCTTCAGTTTTGAGTTTACCTTCACATTTTCCCCACCTTTTCAACATTTTCCACCCTTTTGTTCTTATCTTGAAAAGGCATTTAACTAAATGGAGGAGTGAATGATATAAATTTGGCTGGATGCTCATAACATTACTCTTTTCCTTGTTTTGACCATGAAGGAAGCCTTCCTCTCCTCTGGCCACCTGCTGCCCTCCTTGTGCTGCTGTAGTGCTTCTGCCACTGCACAGTGAGTCAGATTGGGGAATTGCTCTGACTGAAGAATAATTTTGCCAAAATTGTGTTGCTTCTTATTTCCCCACTCTGGTTTACCATATGGCTGTACAAATGGCTATGTCAGCAGTAGGGAGAGGATGATGCAAGGCTGGAAGCAAGAGGCCAAACTCAGGAGTGGGTCAGGGATGCTGTGTTAGCTAACACTGCCAGGTTATGTCAAAATAAAGAGTTTGTCAGAGTAAAGTCTAGTTGTCGGTGATACTGTCACATCCTACTTCTAGAATTCCTGATCTCTTCTGCTTTTTTCCTTAACCTCTCCCCCTTAGTGTTTGACATGTTTTCCAAAGCTCCTTGTTTATCTCTTTCTTAAGAGTAAGTGATCAATAACTGCATCAATAGAAAGCCTCCATTTCTCAGTGTGCACAGGAGGTGGAGCCTGTTGCCCTCAGTATAGGTTGAAAACCTCCTATTTGAATAATTTGTGTGGGCATCATGAGTTAAACCTGTACTGTTGTTTGTTCATACCCATAAAATAATTGCAGTGAGGTTTAGACTGGCAAGCTGTTTGAGTTAGATATGTATAAGTTAAAAAAAATTATTTAAATCAGTAATTGTCCACATCAGTACAGTATGGTACCTGCTTATTGTGAAATTTGAAAAACTTTAGCCATTGTGGTAGAATCATTGGTAACAAAAAAAAAATGTAATGCAACCTAACCTGCTTTCATAGTGTCTTTCCATCAGTGACTGGATATCTTGACAACAAAATATTTCATGTCCCTGAAATTAATCACAAGATGCTCTCAGCAAACCAATGCAGTAAATAATCCCTTCCTTTTCCTAAGTCTACAGAGATGCACTTGGTTACTTTGCTGTCAAGTTATTAACAAGCAGCATGAAAGTGTTTGGTGTTTTTTCTTGTTTCTATGTTTGTTGGGGGATGTTAGTTTTACTCTACAGATATTAAACTGATGCTGAAATGATAAAATGTACATCTGAACCTAAGTTACCTGCAAATATGATAATTTTCCTGAACTTAGGTTAAAGTGCAGGAAAAATATGAATTCCACTCTAAATGCAATTCTGCATGCTCCCATGTAAATAGACTTGTTCCAAACCTGTAAGTAATGGTGTGGCTACAAGTGTTGAAGTCTCAAAACGTCTCAGCTGATGTAAGAGTAGAATATCTTTTTGTTTTTCCCCAAAATTAATGTATATTATGTTCCTTCTATTGTAGTACTTGTTTGGAAAACAATAACAGAAAAAGTGGCATTGTTTAATAGAGTGATGCACACCATGGAGACAATTTCTGCAGCTCGGTGTGTACAACTTTCCAGAAAGGAGTGATATTAGTTAACCTCTGGTCAGTCATATGATCTATAGTCCATTGTCTTGTCCATGCCTTCTTTCTGGCTATCATAATCTCAATTATTGGCTTTGTAAATTGCCATTTGTTTCTATACAAATGAATTAATGTTTGGTTCTTTCAAAGACTGAGTAAAACAAGAATCTGAGCTTAATGCACCAAAACAGACATGAGCTCACTCAGGCTACGCACGATCATTCAGTATTGGGTTTTTTTAGTAAATAGGTCATTTTCCCAAGTTTAATACCAGGAATGGATGCATGTGATGAAAGTGAACCACCAAATTCCAGCGTCTTGAAGTATAATCCCAAATTGGAAATAGAAAGCAAACTGTCTGTGGCACATAAGGTGTAAATAAATATGACGTTTTGTGGGTTCCTCTCTAGCTCTTATCCCAAAATATCCTCTGGCCTTGTTATGTGCACACTTGGGGATCTGATGCTCAGATCATCAGGCTGGCAGCACTCCTGGGAGCTCTTCCCATCACCTCCCTCCTGTTCTCAGTAGTTGTGTAATGTCTTTTTAGCCTGTATCATTCTGCATTGCTCTTGCCTGCTGATAACATAGATCCCACTGCCTGCTCTTTTCCATAAGCCCTTGAACCCTGTTCTTTTTTCCCAGCTGAAAGGAAGGCATGATCTTCATTCAGGAGTTGCTCTCAGATTTCTCAGGTAATACTTTCCTGGATCTGCTGCCAGTGGAGACAATGGTTGTGTTCTCTTTACCTTAATGTTACTGACAAATTTTCAGCTATTTGTCTCCTGTTGCCTTGTCTGGATTTCATATAGCTCCCATAGGTGTTGTGGTTTTGTGTTTTTATCGGTAATTGTTCTGAAAACAGCAGTTAAGTAATAGCTCTCTGATCATCTCTAACTCTGATAGAGTTACTCTGGAAAGCAATTTTTTATTCGCTTAAACTCTCAATCATATTCAATAGAAAATGGAAAAAAACTTCTTAGTGAAGCCAACAAAACAGGAAAACAAGCTAACTACAACAGTGAATTTTAGATAAATGTTCAAACACCTACAATTTTAACACTTTTCTCATCCCTTGTGGTTGAGACTAAAAATTCACCAGTCCATGGAACTGCAAGATGAGATGTAAGAACCAGATTTGTAGTGGTATTAAAACTTGCCATGTAATGGTGGCATGGCTGCTCCTGCTCCAGCTACCAGCATCTTCCTATATCATTTTTCAGAGGAGTATTACAGTCATCTTACAAAGTGGCTTAATAGAATATATAGTGGCAAAAATATCAGTGGCCAGTCATAGATTTTTTTAGTTATTTTGCCATAGTGATCACCATGTGACAGAGATGTCCAGGTAGTGTAGCCTCTCCATCTGTTAGAAAACAAAGCCTACCACAAAGTATGCATAAGCTGTAGGTTTGGGTGTATGTGTTCTTGAGTTACTTATTTTGGATTTCTTGAGAGCTAGATGAGATTTTTCTGCACTTTCATGAGCTCTGTCAGCACTTGTTCAGTCTAGTTGGCACCTTTTCATTTCTCTCTGTTTTTTTCAGCAGATTTTCTTACAGAAAGGCGGATGATCTAAGACTGTGAAGAAATTCTAATTTGTGTTTCTCTTTATATACTTCCAGAGGACAGATGGACACGTCTGTTATTTAATAATGCTTATGTTACATCCTTCATGAGGAATCAGAATAGCTTGTAGCAGTCTGCCTGCCTGTCAGTAGCAGACAGAAGCTTCTTGCTGATTTTGTGTTAAATAACAGGGATTTCTGCTCTCTGGGCTCTAGGTTTCAGAATTTGAGAACAGAAAATTCTCAGATGGGCATTGTAGATTGTTCATACTCTTAGCTGCTGAGAAGCTCCCTCAGATATTTTTGGGTGACCTGGTAAATAGGCATGCTGTGCTGGTTCTTGGAGGGTGGGAGCTACTTTTCATAAGGATAATGTGGTGATGGTATTAAGCTCTTTACCATTGCCTCTCTCTGTGATGTACATAACATCATGCTCGTCATTCTTAACAAGTTGCCAGAGCACCCTGACACCAGTTTCTGCATCTGGAAAGGACAAACCTTGATACATTTCTCTCCTGAATAGTCAGAACTGAAGAGCTCTTCAGATACTCTTCAGCTTGAGACACCCTGCCATCGAGTAATGCTGAAGGAGTCACTGTGCATGGCACTGGCCACCACTGTTCCATGGGCAGTGCATATTCCTGGTAGCCTCAGTTCAGTAATTGTGTGATCCATCTGGAGCTGCACCACTTCTTCCTTGCTTTCACAGACTCCAGCTTTGGACCCACTAAGACTGACTTTGGAGGAGAGGACCTGTTACAGCAGTGGACAGAGCCAAAACTTGGCAAACCTTTACTGGACTGTAAAGGGGCTCATTCATCTGTTGGTTTTTACTCTCTTTGCAACTTCCTGGAGCTACCAAAACATTTCCAGTCATGGGTCATCAGGATCTGCTTCCTGTGATCTGGGGAGCAAATTGTGTCTTGTCACGTCTTTCCACAGAAGGTATTAACAATTTCATGGTACATTGTCATTGGTGCTAGTGTGCTGACAGTTCTGAGACTCTTGAATTCTCCTGTCATCCCATTTCAACAACTGCATGGTTGTACCTAGGTGACTACTACGTATGTGTTTATCCATGGCAACAGACACTTGCTCAAGTGTACTTGTTCTGTAGTCAGTATTGCTGATGCTGCTGCTGGTGGTGGCTGGAGTTCAGAAGGATTGATTCAATCTGGCTTTGTCAGACAGAGTGCTCTGCATAATCATAATGCAAATGTGGTGGCTTCAGATGTCATTTTTTATTCTGTTTAAAAATGTTGTTTCTATGTCTGTTCCCAGGTTTAACCTGTAATGGGAAAAGAATACTTTCCTTTTTGTGGGTTGAAGATTTTTGCTTTTTCATAATATGGCAAACTTGTTCATCTCTGTCACTGATCCACTGATTGTGTCAGAGAAGACATAACTGGGAAAACTGAACTAAGAAGCCAGTGGTTTTGGTTTGGTGCTCTGCACTTGGTGAGCCTTGCTATTCTGGGCTGTCCTGTACATCTTTGTGAAGAGGAAGCTTGTTGCTAACTGAGTTTACAAATGCAGTTTTGAAAGTACTGGATCTCCTAAGGTCCCAATTTAAAGTACTTGTTGCCGTGAAAGGCCCGAGTCCCCAGAAGAACTGGCTCTGATCTCTGATGCTCTGATGAGTCTGTCTTGCTGTTAAGAGAGAAAGTGACTGTGTCTCACTGGTGAGTGTGGTGGCTATGGCTAGTGTCTTTATTTTTGGAAAATACCTCTTCTGAGCGTTTCTGGGAGCATGGGGAAGAGCTCTGTGTCCTCAGATAAGCATAGTGCCACTGTTCAGAGAGACTTTTGCTGCAGACCCACATTCCTGCTGCTTCCACCTGTGGCTCCTGCAGCTGTTTCTAGGGAACCTGGGCTGTGCTGCAGAGCTGCCAGCAGGGAAAAGTGCATGTGAATAGACTTGGGAAATAGCAGAAATGTGTTGCTTGGTTTTCTTTGTTAATGTGCACGTTCCATATCCTGCCATATGTTGCTCTTGTGTAGCCTTTTAATTCTGGGATGCTATAGTGTAAAGAGTTTGGGGAAGCTGAGTTTAATTACAAAAGAGTGCCTAAAGAGGCAGGTGTGAGAAAGCCATTTTGGCCTGACTGCAGGGGCACATGAATGAACAGAGTTCTTAAACACAGTGCCCAAGAGGAGCAGTGCAGATGTGCTGACTCAGCTTGTTGCCTTTTAATGCCATCTTCATTTGTATGTTGGTAGACTGCTCCTTCTCAGTGCACTTTGTAAAATATTTTCACTGTAAAGATAGGTGAGTGTTATCTCTTGTCAATCTGAGTGTCTCTTCACACTTAGAATCTTGGAATTGTTTAGGTTGGAAAGATCTCTAAAGATCAAGTCCAATGGTTAGATATGTAAGTCCAGCTTGATAGATAAAAAGCTTTGGTTTTAGGTTTCAGAAAACTTAGCAATGTACTCATGTCACCATCAATGTGTTTGTGCATGTTGAGAATAAATGTGTACTTAATCAGTTTTCCTTCTGGGTCTTCTGTTTTGAAAGTCTTTTTGTTTTGAAAGAGGTTGTCCCTAAGCATTACAAGCTTGACTTAATTTTGTTGGTGAAAATGATAGAAAAATAAACAATAGATTTAAGTAAAAATGTATGTATGTAGGAGACTGCTAGGGTGAAATAACTTTTCTGCATGTTCTTCGTGGATTTTTGTAATGGTTTGGAAATCTTTCTGTACTGCATGTTAAAATGTGTGAAATTTAACAGCCTTTTAATGGCTTTTGGTAATGCTGCCTATTTGATTAGGTTGCCATTTATCCCTTCCATTCATAACCACATGGAAAGCATCTCAGGAGAATGCATCAGACATCTGTGCTGTAACTCTGACTTTAGATGTACCTGGCAGCTCTGCATTAACCTTGGGAGTGGACTTGGGCATGGCTCTTGTCTCTTGGCTGCAGTTTTTCTTACTGCCTTCAGGCAGAACTTGTTTGATTTTCTGTGCATTTGGGGACATTCTTGTGATTTCTGTTGCTGTTCCATCTTCTGTACCCACCCCAAAGGAAGAGGGCATTGACTTAGCCAGAGGAAATTTGAAATGTGATTAGAGAAATGGACAAAATGTAGGAAAGGATTTGAGTGAGGAAGGAAACTGAACAGTTAGAAGGGGACTGTTAGAGCTTTGAGAAGGAAAGAACATACATGGAAGAGATCTGGAGTATTTGCAGTAAGTGAATGGTAGAGAACTGATGGTTTACGTCGTGAATTATTACCTCTGTGGTTTCAGCATGGCTACCTCAGCAACCTGTGCATGTGACCCATGTTTGTACCTGCCTATCCAGGGAAAACAACAGGAGCAAGAGCCAGGCTATTTTAAGATTAATTAATATATTGTTTAAATTGCTAGTAATGTCCAATGACTTTTAAAGTACCCCATTGAAATGTCCAAAAATCTTAACAGTTTATGTTTTATGTTCAGCTTAACAGTATGCTATCTCCATTGTCCACTGTTATCTGTTATTTCTGTCAGGAATCACAACATACTTGCTAAGACAAAAAATCTTGCTTTTCATGTCAAATATTTATAGAAGAATGATTCTCCCAAGGGACACCTTGTGTCATTATAAAACAAGAAAGTATATTGGAAAAAATTGTATTTTTTATATTATCAACTTAGTAGGCTGGTTTTTGATCATAATGGTATTCATAAAAATATCTTAAATATTCATTGTTGTAACTTGTTTTCATTTCTGTGCAAGTCTGTGTTGATACCTTTGAGCTTTTTATTGTGACTTAACAAACTCTGGATGTAAGCTAGAATTGTAGTGGGAAATGTTAGAACTGCACTTCCCTTTATATAAAACTAAAATGTCTTGAGAAAGCTCTTTTAGAGCTTTTGGAAAACTAAGCCAGAATTTTGTCACAACTTGCTCCATTCATTATTTTTGGTGTTTGCTTATTGAATTGTTCTTGCAGGTAAGATTTCTCATTTTTTCAAGGTAGCACTAGTGGTGAATAATCACCCCTGATCTAGCAGTGACATTTCCTATAAGGACTGCTGGTAATTTGGGGCTGGCCCAGGCTGACCCCGGGTTGAATTGAAGATGTTCCTTCCTTTGACCATCAACAGCCTCTGCACTGGTGGTTTTCAGAGGGCAGCCCTGGACAGTCATTTGTGCTCTGTACTTTGAGAGGTGGAGGCTTTTTCCCCTTTTTCTCCCACAGTAGCTTCTGTTCCCTTTTAGAAAAGAGAAATGAATCTGTCTCAGAATGTTGACTGCTTGGCAGTTAAGCAGAAAAAAAAGTGTTTAATGGTGGATTTAAAGGAAAGGTATTTAAGGAAGTGGTGATTGTACTTGCTGGCAGCTTCCCTCCCACTGCTTTTATAGACAACAGCTAAAAATCTTTATTCTCACCTTTACCAAAAGGATAAGAAGTTGGGAAACTTGGATGCATTCTGCAAATCTTTTTCTCTGTAGGGACAATTACATTTATAATTTATATAAAGAGTTTTGAGGTTTTGTGGCTCTGCAGGCTTGTAGGAATTTCAGAGTTCATTTGTCAGAGATTTGTATCTTCACAAAGCAGTTCACACTGCAAGTATGGGTCATGGAGATCCTTGAGAGCTGTAATGCTGGGCAGAAACTTGCCTACTGATGTAAGTCCACTGCTGTATTTGGCTTTACCATAATTACACCCGAGGATGTAGTTGTGTCCTAGATTTAAGGACTGCAGCCCAGTTTCTGTGCTTAGTTCTGACCATGGAGTTACTGCCATCTTTCATAGTGATTTAGCATCAGCACGTCTACATAAAGCTCGTATGAATTACCAAATGTTGAAGGTCTACTCTCATAAAAGTATATTGACTTGTGTAACTGAGATGCTTCTCAAGTAGCTTTGGAGTCAGGATGTTGCCCCGTGTATAAAAATAACAAATATGATACCAGGGTGAGTTTTACACTCTGACAGTTTCTTATGCTGTCATTGCCAACTGTAGATCGGCTGCTTGAAGTGTGTTCCTTGCAGGCTTTTGGAAATTGTGGGATGTTTGTTTTTCCTTGCAGATTTACATTACCTTTTTACTTGGACTATGAAATTCCTTTCTGGTATTTATAGTGTGCCCACTTTGCTGCAGACAGGCTTAGTAAGCCTTGCTTTGGGTCTCTGCTGTCAGGGTTTTGTAGGCTACCACGTGCTTCCAGTCGTTGTTACGAATTTGAAACAGAGAGAGACATCAACGTAATCACACGTTCTTAGGAACTTTGTCAGTGGAATGGAAGGAGAACTGAGAGCACTCGGTTCAGGTCTGTCATTCAGAGCTGCTGCCTTGCACAGCCCCTGGCTCAGCAGGGCTGGGGCTGGGAGCTGAGCACTTGTCTGAGGCAGCAGAGAACTCACTGCAGGGAAAATGGGACAGCCCTGCAAAGTTCTGGTTCCTGACAGCCTGGGGACTAGAACTGCTTCTGTTGTCTTACAGTCTCTCTTACCTGCAATATAGGGGAAAAGACTATCCAAATGGGTTTTTTGCTAAGCATTTTGTAAAGCTGCTCTGTGTTGAAAGGTGAATTAGCTTGCATACAAGGCTTCTAAATCAAGTTTACAACTTCAGTCCTTTGATTTAAAAAAGAGTGCTATGTTCTTAGTTTTATTATAGTGGGAAAAGGTTGTTGAAGACTAAAACATGGCAATCTCTCCTGTATACAGCTGAACAGTAAAGTTCATTTTTGACGGTAATTTTCTGTGCAAGTACTATGATTCTCTGGCATAGAAAGCTAAATTAATCACTGGATTAAGACTTCTTCTGAGAGTAACTATTGTGCTTGGATTACTTTATTCTGAAGAAGTAGATGTCAGTTGTAGGCACTATAGTATAAAAGTTCATTTGTGTTACACTTACTCAGAGTTTAGTGACTAGATATATAATCTTCCCTGACAGCATGATTTTCTTGGGATTAGGCTTTATTGAGAAGAAAAAAAAAATTGGTCAGGTCTTTCATACCACAAGTTGGAGAAAATTTGAAGTGGTGACGTGGACTTCTGTATTGGGCTATGGTTACAATCAAGTTGGCATTTAGAACTGTTCTAGGGGAAAAAATCAAAACCCAAACTTGCCCCCAGCCTCTTGGCAGAGACATAACTGTGTGCTCTCAGCTGCAGCACAGTGAAAAGGCTCGAGGTGAGGATTTGAACCATACTGCAGTTTTAGTGACAGAAAACATGTTTTTACAGGGTCCTTCCAGACCTCTGGTTGTCTTAGAAGGAAGAATAAGAGGTAATGTGATCACTGCCACGGAGTCATCAGTGCCAACGAGCCCTCCCCACACTGGTTTGTGGCAGGAGGTGTGTGCTTGTGTCCTAGCAGGGAATCAGTTTGGCCAGATGAAAGGAAGGTCCTGGGAGCAGCAGAGAAGTAAATGCAATTGAAAGCCCTGTGACATGCAGGTGAATAAACTGCATTCAGGGTTTTGTTCTTGCTTAGAGTTGGTAAATGCATGAGAGAAAGCATAAATAGCAGTGTGATGAAATAGTAGCATGACATGAAGCCTATAAATAGCCTTTTATAATTTTGTAGTACTTTCTCCTTTTAATAGCTTTTTGCTCTTTAACTTTAGCACACACAAACTCTGCATGTGTGGGTTCAGTTGCCCTTATTGGTAATGTTTTATTCCACTGGAGTTGTGATGTTTCTGTTATTGCTTTGTTTTCAGTTGAATAACTGGTTTGTACCATGGTTATGCGCTGTTTTCTCAGCGGATGTGAAACTTGATACTGAACTGAGTCAATATCATAAACAAGCATTAAAGCCTCAGTGTCTTCCTGAACATGAATGCATCAGAGGAGATGGTAGAAGTTGTTTTCCTTCTAAAAATAAACTCAGTAAATAATAGAATAATTCACTTCAATTAATCTCAGACCAACCAAATTCAAAGTTTCTTGCTGGTTCTGAATGGCAGCTGATTGTAGAAGTTTCCAGCTCCAAGCAAAACGGTCAGGTAATTTTTCTCAGTGGGTATTTTATTAAATTCAAATACACTAGATGGCTTTTTCTTTATAGAACATGTATACTCTATACCTGGAAAGTGATTTGCTAATATGCTAGTAAAAGAAATCTAACTTCTAATGAAAGGTTTGAGGTTGAGTAGATGAGAGGTATAATGCAGAAAAAAAAAAAATAAATATATATATATATATATATATGCAGTCAGTGAATTTTGTTTGTCAGTGAATTTTAGTTTCACTGGGGTATCGTGGTGTCTTCAGTCTGGAGCTATAGTGCATTATAAACTTCGTGTTTTTAGCTCTTCCTCCTTTTCCAATTGTATACCTTCAGCTTTGTGCCTTTACTTTTTGGATTTAGGAATGTAGGGATTTCTGCTCCCCCCACAGTACATTCATAGTTAGCCATGACAGGGTTATGTTGCTTTTCACACCATTAATAGCATCTGCTATTTTTGTAAAGTTAATTTTGTGAAAACTGTCAAGTATTACTGTGTAATTCTATAAAGAACAAAAGCTAAAAGGAAGAAAAGAGCCATATTCAGAAACAAAAAAATTAAACTTTAAGGGGGTTTTGAAGTTTGGTTTGATGAACTCTGATAAGAATTACAAACTTTTATGTAATTTTGGATCTTGTCTTTCCTCTTGCATTATTCCCTTTTTTTTTTTACAGATGTTTCTGTAAATTTGTCAATTTATTTTCAAGAGAAGGAATACATCCCAAAATGAAAAGTGTTTTTAGATACTCTTAGAAATATGCATGAAGATCATTTATCTTCTTACTTATGTCCAAACTTGAGTGTAGTTTAACAATTTTCAAACCTCTGAATGCATGAAGATGAGTGCAGGGGGCCTGCAGTCTGTCCTTAATGTGTAAGGGTGTCAACCCCTGACAAGGGTGAGCCTGTTGAGGTCAGTATGCCACAATTTTGGGAAACTTTTGTTTTGGCTCAGAGCTTCACTTTGTAAGAAGTACAGATACAATTGTTACAAAATGGATTTTTACAATTCACAAATCTGTGGAGTATAGACATCTTTAAGATACTTTGCTAAAGAAACTAAACACACAAAAATGTGATTTTATATTTCCTGTTCAAAATTCCATTGCATGTGAATGATTATAATATTTGATTGCTTGAACATCATATGCATGATATTTTCATTGTCAGATTCATTCAGGTAATTTTGAATTTCTAATCTTGATCTGGCTTGAAAATGGAAATTATTTCCTCTAAAGTAAGTCTTTGAGAAGAGGTGGAAGTCAGAAGAAAACTTAAACTGAGGTGAAGTTGTGAAATGTAAATAAATAAATAAAAGGAGGCCTTGCAATTTGGGCTGATGTAAAATAGGATGGTTCTTTTGCAGCTGTGCAGGTGCCCCAGCTAAACTGATCTTGCCTCGTGTGGGGAGCTCCTTGTTCCAGTCCCAGGTTTGCTCTGGGCTCTCTCCAGTGCTCATCCCACAGCCAGCCAAAGGTGCCCTGCTGCCTTTGACAGCCTCAGCACTGTGGAGGGGCTGAGTGCCCCTGAGGGGTGCAGGGCAGGGTGGCTGCCAGCCAGGGCCATGGATGGACTGGAGGTCACTTTGCTGGGCAGCCCTGCCAGAAGACATCCCTTGATTTGGTTTCTGCTGGAGGAAGAAGTGGAGTTGACAAGCGTTTTCCAGGCAGGTAGCCAGACAGGCATTATTTCAAGGTTTCCTGCAGAAAATTGGTGGGCTTTGGCAAAACTGAAAATTTCCACGTGAAAATTTCTATTTCATGGAATGGTGTTTCTGATTTAAAGCTAATCTTGATGGAAAGTGTCCAATTGGTTACACTGAGCCATAGAATTAGCATCTGCTGTGTTTAAATCTATTGAAGATAATTTGGCTAAGGTTTAGCAACTCTGAACAAAATATACACAGACAACTTTTCCTCCCCCTGTCTAATACCTCAGTTTTAGTGCCAGCCAAAATTCAACTTGAAGTTGGCTATGAGTAGAATACAAGCTTTTTCTGAGTTTTGCCAGCTTGTTTTCAGTTCAGAGTGCCTTTAACTTGAAAGGCTTCACAACCCAGGTGCCACAGCTGGACCTGCAGCTGCTGGTTCCACTGGCTGCTCTGGACTTGTGGGTCCTTCAGCGTGCAGCAGTATTGATCTGTGGGTGCTCAAGTGCCTCATGGCAAGCCCACAGACTTTCTCCATCATATATTTTCTGTCAGTGCTGTTTTCAGATAATTGTGGTTGAGGCTTGTACCACATACAGGATACAGTGGGACTTGGTGTTCATTTACAGTTGCACCAATTTAGAATGTGTAATTTTGCATCATTTGGTGTTTTACCTGTCTTACCTGCTTAATTGTGTACAACTGTTGAGGACCATCAGTTGCTATTTGCATGTAACTTTTCTCTTTTTGAATTCTTAAATTGTGTTTAAAAACCCCTCTTATTTGTTGATGGAAAAGCTGAAATCAAAACCTAATTTTCACTTGCTATATTTCCTCGATTCAGGGTGTGTAGTTGGGTTGTTGCTCAAATTTAGAGCTGTTAATAATTAGTGTCATGAAAGGACTGTACTTGGTTATTCTAGCTACAGGCAGTTGTGCATTGTCATTAAAAGCTCAAAAATTTAAAAGACTCCTTTTATATATTGAGGAGCTTTAGTTTTCTACTAGGTCTGTGGAGAACTGTAAAGTCTTTTCTTTAATAGGTGGAGAATTTTTTAAAAAGTCATATTGCAAAGGGGAATCAAATTTAATTAAGCTTTGAAACCTTTGAGGAAAACTGTAGGAAGAAATTTGGATTTGGGGGGTTTTGAGGTGGGGGTCTATATTCTCCCTCCCCTTGAGCAAGACATTAAATACTAAGTTCTTATCACCTGGTGCTTCTGAACTTACTCTGATTTCAGCCCTTTTGTCTTTTGATAGGTAATATTTAGGCTTCCTGATCTGAGATTTAAATCAGAGCCAAATTTCCCTTTAATGAAAGATCTATTTAAATCTATTTAACCTAGTTTAGGAACACGTTTTAAAAAGTACTGGGGATTTATTTTGAGAAGTCTCTATCAAGATATTTTAGTAATGTTTCGTTATAGTCTTCATTTACTACATCTTATTATAGCTTTGAGTCATAAAAGCAAGAATAAGAGATCCAGCTCCAGGAATGGGAAGAGATGGATGTAGTGATCATCTGTGTGAAGGTCATGGATTACCATTTGTAATGCTACTTTCAAACAAGGGCAGGTTATGGATAGAATCAAGTTTAAAATAATGGAGGTGGAACTCACTTGGAAAACTTTTCTATTTATTCCTAATAATCTTTACCATGATAAACACCTCCAAATATCATGAACTGAGAGCTGCATGCTGGCAAACAAGGAGGTTTTATGTCTTATAAATGCATTTGCATATTTGTTTAATTTAGAAAATTTTTAAATATAGGAGGATAGTTGAAATCACTCTTTAGTGATATTTAAACACTGCTCCTCTTCCTGTTCTTGTTTTTCCTGGCAGACAAATCCTTTACTGACTGCTTCAGCTATCTGCCTTTCCCACAGGGTTTGATTGGCTTTTTAAAAAATAAAGTTAGATTTAATCTTGTCCCCTGCTGGCTTTGCTGTTTGCACCCTCAGTGGCTCGTTGGGAGTGTGGGTTGCTGCTGCCGTGGTGTCTGTGTGTGTTTGCTGCCTCCCTGAAGTGGCCTCAGCTGTGCCCCGGGGCCTCTTCCCTCTCTGTGGCCTTACTGCCTCACAGGCTGGCCCTGCTGGAGCTGCTGCTTGCCATCAACTTGTGTTTCCATGTGACAGGCCTTACATGATACCAGTATTGTCACATAAAGGCATTTCTAGCCTCAGCTGCCTTCTCTCTGTCTCTTCACACCGAGGTATGGCTCCCTAAGCCATTCTGTAAAGCAGTCACACTGTGCTCAGGTGATTCCTGAAGATCAGCTATAGGCCACTGCTTAATAGGGGGATAGATGTGCTCTTTTTTCTGGTCCTTAAGGTGTGTAGGGTGTATTGCATATTACAGAGAAATTTTCTGTGGTTTTGCTCAAAGTAATCTCTGAAACCTCATGTGAGGTTCTTCACACATCTTGTTCACATGTATGTGTGACTTGCTCTGTAAAACCTCCCTAACCCCTGAATAGCACCTAGAAATGAAAAGTCTCCAGGTTGGAACCAAAAGAGCTGCACAAATTCATGTGATGTTTCCACTCTGGTTGTGGCTTCAGTGTGTCACCTGCAGGACAGATGGGTTTGTGTTGCTTGTGAATAACCACAGGTGCTCCCTGTGAAGCTTTGCCTTAAGGCATGTGCACTCCAGGCATTTTTCTTATATTGTGTGAAAGGTCTTGTCTCTTCTGCAGCATTGTTATCATCAGGGCACTGAGTACTGAGCCGTGAGCTGCCAGGAGTAGCTGGAAGGAGGCTTTCTGTTGTCTTTGCATTTGTTCACACTATGGCCTGTAAAACTGATGCAGTGAAAAAGGAGATGGGGGGCCCTGATGAAGTAGGAAGGGCTGGGGGGGAAAGGTCTGACTGTTTTAATCCTAGCTTTTTCTTGGTTCCAGACTTTTAGTCTATTGGTTGAGTTTCTTCAGCCTCTCTGACAATCCAAAGCTGTAATGTATTTGGACAGGTGTTCACTAAGACTAAATTTGAAGCTTAAAAATGGGTTTGAACCATATTGAGCTGTTTGGAATGTATAAGTCTATTTGCCTGTTTTATTTTTCTACTTCTTTTTTCTTTGCTAAAGAAATTTTAATCTTCTCAGGCTGTTATCTCATCTAGAGTCCTGGATAGTGAGGATGGAAAGGTTATTGTCTGCATGTGAAACATGACTGAGCACAGAAAGTGCTCAAATAAGTTCAAAAGTTCAAAATAATGGTCAGTGTTGATGGTGTGGTTTCTAAGAACTCTTTTATTTATTAATATTGCTCCTAAACTGCCAGTAGGTGTTGTAATCTCTAACTAATGGATTTTATCGTGCTGTTATGTGTTTCCTGAAATGTTGCATGCAGGAGCAAAGCAGATACCAGTCTTCTGTACTCTGCTGCTTCCAACTCAAACCAGAGAAAGGGATCAGCTGAATTTGCGAGGCTTTTTTGTGAGTGTGGTGCCTGCAGATCAAGCATAATGAGTATTGACATTTAATTAGATAGGAGTGTCATTTATAATAGGCTTCTCTGTTAGCTGTGCCCTTCTTCTTGGGGGCAGGGAGGAGCAAGGGAGGGAGTTGTCAAATTGTCCAAATAGTTTATTTCTCAGAGAAAACAGTGGCATGCTACAGTACTGTCTCACTAATTTGCCGTGTTCTGGTGTACAGCCTCCAGCTGTCTCTAACAGATCCTGTGTAGAGTGATTGAACACTCATTAATTATTATTTTTATGTTAGAAAGTATGAAAATCTGGGCGTGACAGAGCAAGGTATTTCATCTTTAACCTTTGTCTCTATCAGTAATTATGTGATTATAACAGTGAGCATCTTGCTGATATCACACAGCAGTTGTTCAAATTTGAAATTTCATTCCAGAGAAGTAGATAAAAAGCATTATTCAAGGAGGTATTGAGTAATTTTTTTACTGAGAATGCTTATTAATTTAGGCATCAAGGCTGCACTGAGATCCACAGCCAACCCTATGAAATCCTCATGTTCATGAGATGCATTAACACTCTTAGAAATTTATCTGAGTAAGTGACTAGAATATTAAATCAGTTCTCTGCTATTGGCTCATGTATAGGAGAAGCTGATGGTGGAGGAGAGGGGCTAAATTCAACTTCTTTTCTCTCAGCTGTTGAAGTTTTGGCCCAATATTTTCAGAAAATGTCATATAAACTAAGAACTAATGCTTTTTTTGTTAGATTTGGCTCTTCTTATGACTAAGGATGTGGGAAAGGAGGATGTAAGAGTTGCTTATGCATTTAAATGCAGGTGAGATAATGGATGTTCTGAGGAGAACATGGTATGTTTCTCTTGGTGACTTTGAGAAGTGAAGTAGGACTTTCCTTTACTGTTCTATACTTCCGGCATCCATGAGGGATTTGCTCAAGCAGCTCAGTGTCTGCAGATAGCAGAGATCTTGGAGGAATGTGTAGAAGCAGCTGCAGATGAGCTCAACTTGTGTGCTGTTTTTGCACAGGAAGCGTGGAGACTGCTCAGTGCCAGGCTGTAAGGGAGGATGCAGGAATGCCTGACCCAGGAGCAGGAGAGTTTGGAGTTGGCAGCTGGCAGCCCATGCAGGTACCAGGCTAAAGAGCACAATCTGGTTACCCACCAGTGGAGAGAAGTACTGGGGGTTTGGGGAACTTGAGCTCCATAGCTCCCAAAGGCATTTCTTGTACCCAGTGCCCTTCCCAGGACTGTTTGGGAACACAGTAGCACTGAAGGACCAGTGGCTGTAGTTACTTTGTATGGTCAGAGTAATAGCTGGTCTACAGTAAAGATGTGATATCCCTCTTTTTCAGTGAAGCTTTAGGAAAAGTTTAATAAGTGGCCATATGATAACTATTCAGAATTATATTATCTTCCTTATGTAGAATGAATGTGGTTGATTTATATATAACTGATATTAAATAAACTTGAAATAAAACAAAAGGGTTTGATAGAGCCTGGAATCATTAAGGATGCTGTTGCCTGGCCAGAAGTCTTGCTGGAATCCTTGTACCTGTGACAGCAAAGTGAAATAAGTCAGTGTTTACATAGCAACTTTAATGATACTTTCCATTATTTGGTCAGCATAAAGCAGGAAGGAATCACAGAATCTTAGACTATCCTGAGCTGGGAAGGACCCACAAGGATCATCAAGTCCAACTCTCATAGGAACAATTTCAGGATTGTAGTGCATGGGTCGAGTCACTTAAATGAAAATGCATTTCTGCTCTGCTTTCATTTATAAGCAATGTCCTGAAGCTGTGTACTGCATCAGAATTGTTGAAAGCTTTCAAAACAAAATTTTTAAAGACAAAAAACAAGGAAAGAACAATTTCTTTGGATTTAATGTGGAATTCCCTCAGAAAATGCATGACCAGCTAATGCTTAGCATTTTCAAACTAGTTTGGATTGAAACATTTAATGTAGTGTCACTAATGTGTTTTCAGTAAACCTCTGTGAAGATGGGCTCTAGGTGTATCTCAGTGTTTGTCTGAATTACAGTATGTTGTATTATTCTGTTTAAACCTTCATAGTTGTCTTTGTACATTTAAAAGGGTGGTTTTTTGTTATATATATGTAATTAAGTTGTCTGGATAATTTTAGTAACAATGGGGTCTGCATTTTATTTAATATATTCAAGCTGCATCATGTTTAAGGACATGGGTCTTCTATGAGTCTGACCTACTTTCCTGCTTCTTGTAGGAAATTGATGTACTGTGTTACACCCAAATGAGCAGGTGGGCCACAGTGCAAATCTGTGCCTTCTGGGTTGCTAAAATACAGACTCCTAAACAAATGGAAATCTGACAATGCGTGAGCTTCTTTAGCTGCTTTAGATGAGCCATGAAAAATGAAATTTCTCATGTCTTTGCATGCACATGTGCATACAGTAATGTGTTAAGGGTGGTTGTTTTTCTGTGCATTACATCAAGAGTTCTTTTAAAGAAAGTTCACATCAAGTCAGCAAATTGGCTGCACTCTTGGATAAATTAAATTTCAGTTAATTACCTGCTTAACCAACTGCTTATTTATTAAGCTGCTTAAAATCAGTCAGTTTATTGTATGCCCAAGCAAATTGTCATTATACTGTATACATTTACGTAAAAGAATAAAGGAGGCCGAAAATTCACTTGTGAAGCTTCTGTGTGCTCTTTAGTGCCCTAACCAAGCCAGTATTGCAGGAATGTTCTGCCCTTTGATAGGGAACACTCCCTGGAATTGCTTCACCACTTGAAACCTGAGCTCAGGCAGGAAATGTACAACTTACTCCCTCCACAGACCTGAGAGGTAAGAGGAGTTACTTTGCACGAGTTCTGTCCTCCTCCAGTTGCTGTAGCAGCATGTTCTTTAGACTGTTAATTCACATAAATATTACATGCTTACCAGAAGATGCTGAAAAATTATAAGCAGAAAACCTTCATCATATGCAAAGAATAAGTCTGGTTTAAATAATCCACTTGCATGTATAAAAATATTTTAGCATTAAGTGGCCGTGGCACTGCCCACAACATGGATATGCCCACACAGTAGTACCTTGCTGAAGTTAACCTGCTGTTTAAGCCAGATGTTCTCAAACTGGTTTTTTGGTTAAATCTCAGCTTTTGTTTTTACTCCTGTTTCTTTTGGGGATGCAGATTTTACTTTGGAGCTTAAAGAAATCCTCTCCTCCTTACTAACATTAGCTATAATATTTTTATTGCAGAAGTATGCAATGAGTGTAGCTGAATTTCCATCAGATTTTCTCATTTTATATATCAATATTTGTTAGGAAATCAGCTGTAATTTGTAACCTTACAAGCAAGAGCTAGCCATCTCACTATTAGTAATTTTCAAAATATATAGCAAGAATGGCAATATATGTTTGGGAGACATAATACTGTCTGTGTTCTTGGTGTATGTATTTCTGAAAGAAAGAAGTCCCAAAGATGATATGGGTACAGTTTGGGGCCAATTATGTTGTAAAACAATTGTGTCAGTAAAACCAGTAATTGCAGGGTCTGTCTGTGCTTAACAACCACGTCCTTTTTGTTAAGTGTACATGTGCTGATAGAGGTTTAAATATGGGTTGTGTGCACATGATTGGCCACAGAGCAGTTCTGTGCAATAACCCTGGCAGGTCTTAGAAGGAGGAGTATTTTTGTAAGTGCATGTGATGGTGAAGGTGTTTTAACATATTCCCTACATTCTTCCATAGTTTCTTTGCTACATATAGGGAAAGATAAACTTGGAATGTGGATAAGAGAAAACAATCAGTCTCTTGTCACCTTCCTCTCTATTAGTTTCATGGCTATTTATTTTGATTTTGTAGGTGTATTTCAGGATTTGAGTCATTCTACTTGTAAAACTGTGCTCTGTAGTTGCAAAAACCTCTCAGTTTCATGCAAGAAACTTGTCTGCTATGAGATGTTGGTTCCAGCTACTGTGTATTTTATATGGGACATAGAATATAATGTTTTATTGCATAATCTGAAAGTACAAACCAAAATTTCATAAATCCATGAAGAAAATGTTCATGAATGACTGATGTCCAGCATGGTGGTGCCATGAGCTTCACACCAGGAAGATGCTAAACTCCAGACTGGAACAGCGTGAGAGGTGTGTGTGTCCTGTTTGTTTCCTTAAAGAGAGTGGAGAAGGCATTGCCCTTCCAGTCTGCAAGCTACATCAGCTGTTGTTCTGGCCTAGTATAGCTGCTCCTATTTCCATAGCAAACTCATAATACAGTGCCTCTTTCTGGAATTTGATAATTTCATTTATGTACATTGAGAAAAATCCCGTCATTGTCTGTAACTATGCAATATTTTTTTTGTTTGGCTGGAGCAAAGATGATCTATGTTACAGCAAGAACCTTGATAGATCTGCAGGTTGGGTCTGTTGAAGGGACAGAGTGAATGGTTTCATGGTGTTAAGGATTTTGAGGGTCACTAAGGGATGATTTCTCTTTGCTCACTCTTTTGGATTTGTTGCTGTGTCTGAAACCCAGTTTTCTGTCTAGTTTAAGGCAATGAGGAAGGAAAAGGTATGGCTGCTTTTGTCTTGATCAGCAAATATCACAAAAATAGAGGAAAGAACAGGAGAAAAGATGAGACTTACCTTTTTCTTCTCTTAAAACATGATGGTTTTGAGATTGTTTTCTAGTTTTAAACAAGTCCTTTATTCTCCTCTGCTGCAAAACTATGCTTTGTTGAGTTAGACTCTCCCAGCTCACTACCAAATGCATTTGTGAGGACTGCAGGACTTAAATTTGAAAGCTGAACAGTCCTTTGTGCACTAGTGTTTGTATTTGTGGAAAAGCACTCTGAAGATGACACTCACTGTTTCTTGGTGTATTTGTAACTTTTTCAAATCCTTGTATATTACACTTATCAAGGAGTTGTTTCTGTGGTATAAAGAAACTGGTTTTAATCAAATTGTGTGCTTTCCTGAAACCTTCTTAGTTTCAGCTCAGCAGCAGATACTGTCCTAACATTTTGGCTGTAGTTACCAGTTGTGTAGCTGCACTGATAATGCCAACCTTTATGCCATTATGACTAGTAAGGCTTGTAGATTGTGTCTGTGTGGCAAAACACTGTTTGTGAAATGTTACATGGTTGGCTTGGATCACTGATATGGAGGTTCAATTCCTATTTGGTGTTTAAAGGTTTTCTCCTGCTTTTTATTATTGAGGTCTGGAGAAGGTAGAGCAGAAGCAGCCTTTCATTGAGGAGTTGTCAGATGGACTTTGTTTTTAGGGTTTACTTGAGAGTTTTAATGTTTTGACACAATTTTTCATAAATTTTTAATTAAGACATAGTCATAAATTTAGCAGCTGGTGGCTTTATCTGGTGTCTGTATCATTCAGTTTGTCTTGTTGGTTTAGCAAAACAAAAATAAACTTGCTGTAGTTCTACATGAATACAGCATTTCAGTTTTGAAGCCAGTGACTGAGTAGCCAAAATAAAAAAGCTGTCTGGTGAGGAAGCAAGGTACTAGTTAATCTGAAAATGCTGAGTAAGTCAGAACAAGCATTTTGCAAGGATGGATGACCATCAAGCAGATTTTTGTATGTCTCAGGTGTGTGGTCATACTTAAAGAGCTGAAGATGTGATCTAGAAAAGCAAAATACCTCAGGGATTTAGAGGGCAGTTGCTGAGGAGGTTGTCTGCAGGCAGTGGGAAGATGATTGAACCGCCAAGTCCCCGCTTGGTTCTTGGTATTCCACTTTCCCATGAGAGCCTATCTGAGTTACCAACTATGTAGGAGGCATTGATCTTTCATTTCTTACCCCTCCCTCTTCATTTATGTATATTGGAGCATAGATACCTCTTATGGTCCATGTAAGCTCTCTAGTCACTGCTGGAATGTTTGCTGTCCTCTGCTGAATTGTCCCTTTTTGGGTTTTTTTTGTCATCATATGCTCCTGCCCCCCTCCATAAATGTGAAGTTAATATGTAGATGTGTTTGAAGGCTTCATAATCTTATGCAAGATCAGGAAAATCAATCACTTTATATTCAGTTTTGAATGTACCTGTGTTCTTTTGCTACTCTTAGGGTGTTTTAATTTTATGTCTCAATATATTCTCTACTTAAGTTATGAAACTTTCTGTTTGCTTACGCCCTTGTCAAAGGGTGTAGAAATAGTTTGCTGAGTGTGTAATTAAGTGAATCACAGGCTCTGATCCTGTGAGGCACTTGAGAAAGTAGCTGGTATCATTGGATAGAGCTGATAGCTTCAGGTGGGCCCATAAGGACTTTGCTGGGCTGGGGCTGGATGATAATCACAAGAATCTTAGATTAGAAAAGTGGAAGTCAATTCTTGCATTCTATTTATTGGCTCTCAGCACAGGGCATACACTTGTGATGGTCATGGTTGCTTCTGAGAGGATGAGAATTGTTTGTACTCCCAAACTAAATGTCTAAATCCAATCAAATTGACATAGACAGAAGATTCAGTAGTTTGACAAACATTAAACTATTCATGTTGTAATTTAAAAAAGGGGGGGGGGGGAAGAAAGGATGCTAATGTTTTTGTTTCCACTGTACATTCTCATATTTTGTGATTTTACAGTGAATGCACAGGCCTTGCAGAATAATGCATCAAAGTCTGGTTTGTTTGCTGTTTTCTTTTTCTCCATAAAGCTTTTCATGTAAGCATTTTTTGCTGTTTTGCACTGAAATTAGTTACTTAATTGCATCTAATATCAGGAAGCTAGTAGCCATAATGCCTAGCAATTACAAAGCTTTGTGAGTTGAAAAAGCTGTTGTGAATCTTTGAAAACAAACAAAAAACCCAACGAGAAAACAGCAAACCCACAAAACAACCTTAAAATAGAGAGGGTGTGGACAATGGGCAGAAAGTAAAGGACTGAGTATTTTGGTATAAGGTTGTGTTGTAACATGTGAGGCATTGCTTTCTTATTGGCTACTGTGAATTTTGTATTCACTTTTCTTCTGTCTGTAATGGACTTTTTAAATAACGGACTTGCTGTCTTTTCACCTTTCTTTGAAGTGAGGCATTGTTGCATTTGCAATTTTTGGCTCTTTGTGAGTGTTGTGTTGGTTTTGCCCGCAGCCCCTGTGTGGACAGTAATGACCGCACGTTTCCGATTGCCTGCTGGCAGAACCTACAATGTCCGAGCGTCTGAGCTGGCACGGGACAGGCAGCATACGGAGGTGCTCTGCAACGTTCTTCTCCTGGACAGCACTGTACAGGCTTTCAGAGTTAATGTAAGTACTGCTCTTACTGCACATCCATATCTGCCTTATTGCAGATCAATATCCTCAGCTTGCTTTCCTTTTCTGCCTTTGTAGGGCTGCAGTTTGACTTTCAAACTGTGTGAAGTAGAGAATAGAAGGGGAAGTTGTGTTCAGGCAGGCATGCTTGTACATGTGTGCAGTTACTGGGAACTTAGTCATTCTGGCATCCTCTGTCATACTAACATATCTCCATTTCAAAATCCAGTGTATGGAGCGTAATCTATTTCTAGTAATTCTCTTCATGGATTAAAGTTGTCCAGTGGAAATGGAGGACAGTTTTGCCATTGAGTTGAATGCAGCTTTTGTTCTGCTACATTCTGGTTTTTGTATTTTGAGCACGAGTAAGGTGGAGTGGGAACTCTTCCCATAGGTGTATAACTGACTGTGTTCAATCACCTGTATGGTTATACTTGGTCACAGCTGCCATCTTAGAAGTATCTCCCTGCTCTTTGCTTTCCTCAGATAATGTTATTGTTCTGTGATTTCCCTCACTTCAGCTCACTGCCTTCTACTACACTAATGAGAATGACAGGAAGGAAAATGGAAAGCTGGTTGCTGAATACTGAGAACTGTTAATGGAAAAAATCAAAAACTTTTACACATGAACCAGAATTTAAAATAGGTTATTCATCCCATTTTCTAATAAAAATGTTCATGATGTTGTGTATATGTTACATGAGTGCAACCCTTTCTTTCAGCTTCCTGAGGGGGAACAAAAAAACCAAATGAAAAATAGGCAAGGACTTCACAAGAAAACATTAAAACATTTAAAGTCATCTGTGTGTGAGAAGAACTAGAACTCAACAGGAAAGAAGCTGTAGGTTTTCCTGTGGTAGTAGAACTCTGCTTTTACTTTGAAAGCCATAGAATTGATGACTTATATAGAGAAAGGTTGAATAATGTGATGGTGAAAGTTAACAGGTGGCATAATAATTACAATTTTTCAGAAGGAAATTGAACTTCAGCAAATGGAGTGTAGGAGTATCAAATAAGGCTGTGACACTTCAGATGGGAAGTGAGGGAGAAAGTGAAGCAGTTGTCAAATCCATATGGACAAATACAATTCAGACTATTTGAAGAAATCCTAATGCTCAGTAATTATATTGGATTCTGATACCCAGTGTTCAGCAAGGATATTGATATATTTGAATGTTTCAGGGAAGATTTGTGAGAGAGATTGCCTTTTTCTATTCTGTAATCAGTGGTTAGAGCCTGGAGCTGCTGGTCATAAGTGAAAGCTGTTATGTGGCAAAAACTTGCAAGAACGCAGCATTCAGAGCTTAAGGTTCAGAGGCAGATCTGGTGGTTATTTGTTTTAGATATGTCAGTCAAGATGGAAGGGTTTAGGATAGTCTCTTGAGGCATTTTTGTAGTCCATTCAAAAATTTCTTAATTTTCCTGGACTTTTGAGTAGTAAAGTGTGGGAATTTTGGATGATGGAGCTGAGGGACAGATTTTTAAAGACTTGAATTTATTAACATCAAGCCTCCTTTCCCTTCTGAGATAATTTTTTCTATATCCTTTCCCCTTTTCTGTATCTCTTAACTTCTCATCATTGCTAACATTTCCCAGTCTATACTGCCTGCCAAAAAGCAGTATGTGCAAAATGTAGTTGGATATAAAGCATTAGAAGTGCATAAGAAATTTTAAAGGTTGTCATCTTTCCTTTCAGGTGCATGAGTTTTCCATTAAAGTATCTGTCTTGTGGTTTTTTCTTATGAAGAAAGTAAAAATAGGGAAGAATAAGGAATAATTGTTGGGCAGTAGGTATGGGAGATGTGCTTCTTTCTGATCTAGGTGTTCAAAAGCTATACATTTTTAGAGGATACTAGTGCCTCTAAGAAAAGCAGAATCACCAGCTATAAATCCTCAAATGTCTGTTCTGTCTCTCCCAAGAAAAAATTATGTAATATGTTCTTACCACCTCCCTAGTGTACTAAATATTTTAGTTGCATGGATCATGCTTTACTGCTTATACAGATCAGCCTGCAAGTTTGTCTATTAAAACTGAGTCTAGGGAATAAAAAGTTCCTTGGTGCTGAACATCTTGATCCCATGTCTTAGCCTCAATCTGTTTTTTCACAAATAGGGAGTAATAAAGTATTCATTTGTAGCAAATGTAACCTACATGCCATACAGGTTCTCAGGTTTTATAGCTTTGGTTTACTTTATTGTGGTTGACACTATACTTAACCATAAATATTTATGGACTTGTTTTCAAAATAGGAAGAACAAAGATAACATCAAATAAATTAGCACCTTTTTTTTTTTTTCTCTCCTGGTGATTGCTATAGGTATTCTACATGCTAATGATTGTAAAAATAATCTGGAGGATGCAGTGGTGTGTTAATAAAAATGTACTCAAATGCTCTTTCTTCTCCAACAGCAAAGTGCTGATCACAGACAATGTCTCTTGATAATTTATGTGATGTTCTAAGTTCACAATTCAAGCAGCCCTTTCCATTGATCTGAACAAAAGGCACCTTTGTGCTAAGCCTTACCTTGTAGAGAGCATAACAAATCAAACCAGATAATCCCCATGGATTGTAGCCAGGGAAGGCTGCACTGGTTCCAGGCAGAAGAGTCAGTTGGAATTAACCTGTGCCTGTGTTTGAGGAGTACAAAGCCTTTCTCTAAAATGCTCTGCTTACCAAATGAAGAAATCCTCCTTCCATCCTGAAAAGCAGACTTCAGTAGAGCAGGTAGCTGGAAGAAGGAAGGCTGATGTGAGTTAACAACATGATCAGGATGATTTGCATTACCATAAAACTGTTTCTTCGAGATCAAATTACTTTAATTTGTTTTAATTACTTGTTTAAATACCTAAAATTACATCTTTTCCATACAGGCTGGCTTATTTATATTCCCTGAAAGCCAATATGTCAAGGTAGATGGGGTGGGTTGTTCTGTGAGAAATGCTAATGGTCGTGGACAAATGTTTCAATTTGGAGCCTTCACTATCCCAGAACTTCAAACTTAATGAATTTACACTCTGATGGAAGCAAAATGTAAAAACCTGTAAAATAACTCAAGCCAAACAAGAAAAGAACAAACCAAGCAAAAAACCCCATACCACCCCTCTGTAATTTTAGATGTTTTTAGTAATTCTTAGTAATTTAATCTTCAGCATTACTTTGATACTTGCCCTTTTTCCTTTGACAAAAAAAAAAAAAAAAAAAAAAAAAAAAAAAAAAAAAAAATTATAGCATGAGTTGTAGAAGGAAAGGAGAGAGTTGAGCAGTGTTGGGGAGTGCATCTCCTGGAGCATCAGCCCAGGCATTGTGGTGAGCTGCAAGGGAAAGGGTTTGTGTTGCCGGTAGTGAAGGAGCAGCTCAGCCTCCCACAAATGTGTGAGCAGCAGAGCTGTGACCCACTCCAGGGAAGCCCAGAACCTGTCATCCTCTTCCTCTGGCATCAGAAATCCAAATTTTTTTGGGCTGACACGGCAGCAATGTCTTGTGTTGTTTGCTGTGGGTGCAGCCAGTTCTGTGGGCAGCAGCAAAACCAGAGCGTCAGCAATGGGGACTGAGGAGAGGCTGGGAGCTGCTGAGCAGGCATCAGACCTGTGTAATGTGTAACCCTGCAGGTGTCTGCCTAAATTTTCACACATGGTGCGTGTGAACAAGTGACAATCATTTTGCAATTAAAAAATTAATCTGTATATATCTAGTGATACTAGATATATAGTTCTTAAAATAATTCATAAAATGCAGTTCATGTGTTGATGTCTAGTGTCTATGTCAAATTTGGCCTAAGAGGCCAAAATTTGTGACACATTCTGTCTCCAGCAATAACTAATAAGTGCATATAACCCTGTAATTCTTCAATTCAGAAAAAAATGGACATTCTTGTGTCTAACTCTTGTGGTTTTGTCTTAGCTAGTTCTCATTTTTCATACATGTTTTCATTATTTCTTGTTCTATGAAGAAATAATGTTTAACTTTAATCTGTAGCAACAAAACAAGTTTCTTATCATGCTCATTTACATTTATTTGGTTTGCTTTTTTATAAAAAACCCCAGATATTTAAACTTGCTTTCATACTTTTCATATTTTTGAGCAGCTGTTCAATGTTATGATAGTATTACAAGTATTTTGGATCTTTCTCAACAAGCAGAATTGTGACCTTCACCTGCTTTGGCAAGCGGCAACATCATTACATAAATATCAGAGATGGGTTAAGCTAAGGTCTGGTTTTGCTAGATGCTTATCTTTATTTTGCACTAAGTAAAACATTGTGATCCAAACAAATGCTTCATGTTGAAACCTGTCTTCTCTTACCAAATTTGCCGCTCAATTGCGGGAAAAATACCTTCCTTGTGGCTGTGGAATGATGTTCTGTGTTTCTTAACTCAAACTGATCAGCCAGTTCTAAGCTTTTTCATTAGGAAACATTTGTTCGGGTTTTTAAGAAACAGTGTACATTGGCAGGATTAGATTGGAAAAAAGCTACAGAGATGGTATCTGCATGCTGTTAGAGGAAGTAACATATCAGCTGTGGTAATTGCAAGACTAAACTTAGGTTCCAGACATCTCCCATCTCCCATTTCTGGTAGTTTCTGTTGTAAGTTCTTAGTTTGTGTTCTTATTTAAATCTACGTGGGAAAAATGCCAAGAGGCAATTAGTGTTGCTATGTAATTTTAAAATTAGCTTTATTTGCTGTAAAAACTGTACTGATTATTGGTTTATTTCAAAATATTACAGAAACTTCTAATTTAGTAAAAATTTAAGTGACTATATTTGGATTGTATATAGAAATGCCTTATGCATTTATGCCGTTGTACATTTATTGTGTTAACATCTGTTTTTTTCTTTGCTTGTTTTTAGTAATTTGTAAAGTAAATTTTTCAGTGGTGGACTGCTTATCAATGGTGCTCCTACATTTTGTAAGACATCTTCTCTGTACCATTTAAGGCAAAATGAGGTCTTTTGCAAAGTAAATACTGGAATTCTTAGGTCAGTTCAATTTAGCCAAATTTATATGGGACCTGAAATATATCCCTTATGTAATTTCAATTTAAAGATCTATGCAAAGTTATGGGTATTATTGTCCTCATGGGATTATTTCAGACATAATTTGTGTATAATTATTCTCTACTTTTTTATTATTTTGAAATAAATTATCTTGATTCTTGGAGTTTTTAGGCTCAAACAGCTGCCTCTGACAGTTTATTAAACTTCAGTTGAATTCAGTGTAGTTTCATCTGAATAAAAAAAGTTAGTTTTGATAGGATGCTCTTAGATGTTAACAGATATCTGAAGGTAGATGTGTCGATTTTTCTCTTGTATGGGTATTAATGGAACTCTTGCAACATTATCTTGATCTTTTAGCTGCATACTTCCATTTCAACAGCTGTAAAGGTAAACTGTTATGTAATCTCTATGCAAACCAGGGTCCTTTGGGGGCAGAACAGCAGGGATTTTTGTTCTAAAACTCTAAAATTATTCTTACTGCCTACAGTAAACAAGGCAAGATGTATCAAATCCACTGCAGCTGCAATAATACTTGGCACCTAGAAGATTATTAGAAGCTTCTCTGCTTGGTGACAGAAAGTAGAAAATCTGGGTGGAAAATGTATCAATCATCTTTTTCACATTTCTTCTTATTTGACAGTTCTTGCAGAATTTTGCTTGTCTTTTGTATTTCAAGGTGCTATGACACTTTTAACTTCTTTGGGAAACTCCCTTCAGATTTCACCAAATGTATTTATTGAGTCCTGTCATAATGGCACACTCAGAGTTTCAGTTACTATGTTGGCAGTATTTCCAGGTTAGGCAAAAAATTGCTGGGTACTAACAACTACAGATTCTTTTTATATCATTTTGTGGGTAACATTTGTCCCTGTAGTGGAAATCAAGATTGTTCACTTGACTCTGAAAAGAAGTGTGATGCTACTCAGTTACCTTGAGTTAATTAAAATAGAGTGAAGTGCTGTCTTAGAATGTATGTAAATGATACTTCTTGGTTGGGTATTTGGCTGTTTCAGCTGTCTCTGCTATTAAACTCTGGAAACATTTTCAACATGCTGGTTCATTTAAAGTCAGGAATAGATTTTGAGATCAGGAAGGATATTTTGTGTAGGACCTGTATGTTTGAATTCGGTGACCCAAACAAGATTCATGTTTGCACGGAGTTCTTTATTAATTCCTGACTGGTTTTTTTCCTTTTCTGCTCTCCTTTTAAATATCAAATTTGGCTAATAAAAGGCTTTCAGAAATAATCATGTAGCTAGCTGAGAAGTGAGAAGTTCTTACTGTCAGAAAATGACAGAGAAGAAAAATGATTTCCTTACATATGTTTCAAAAAGAGATGAAGCTTGTTTAAAAATAGTGCTGCTGGGATACACTTTGTGATATTTTAAAAAGTGCTGCTAGAGCACATCTGAAAGAATTGATATGTGCTCTACCTGCCTGAAATCTGTGTGTCCAGTTATATATATTTATTGATTAAAAAAGAGGTCTGTATTTTTTCTCCGCAGAAACACGATCAGGGCCAAGTTCTGTTGGACGTAGTCTTCAAGCATCTCGATTTGACAGAGAGAGATTACTTTGGTTTACAGTTGGCTGATGAATCTACTGATAACCCTGTAAGTTATCCCTTATAAAACTGTTTTATAAGTACAGTCTTTAAAACTCATAATCATGTTCATCACTGTGGTTTGTGTTATTTAAAGAGAGGTAAATAGAAGCTGTGGCAAGATTGTGCTATCCTCCCCAGCTGTGTCATTTGTGAGGGCCTCTATCATCTTTTATTGTAGTTACAATAAAATTGCATGTTAATAGTCCCTGGTTTGGAGTAAAATATGGAGTTCTGTGCTTATGAAGTAATATCTTAAAAGGATATTGCTTGTTTTGTTATATCTGTTTACTAGATTGTGTTATTATTGTCAGAAAAAAGTGAATCTGTTTTAGATTTGTGGTTGTATTTGTCATTAGGACTTACAGAATAATGAGGGGGTTTTACTTTGTTGTGTATGAAGTTTCTGTTTGTAACCCAGATACCTGCTGATCTTTCAGTAGTGCTTGGTATGGTCCAGTATCTGACAAGGGCAGTCATCTCATCAGCTTAACAAATGAGGGACTCCCTTGGAAATTAGTATTTTCAACAGTTCTTGGGCTTAACTAAAAGGAAATTCTACACAACTGAAACTTTGTAAATCTTGAGTAGAAACTAAGAGATGCAAATGTAACATTCACTGCACTAGTTACAGTGGTACTACTGGGATCTTGATTGCCTCGAGAGCACTTCTTGGATATTTTCTTTTATAAGTATCAAATAGTCAGTACTTGTTTTGCAAAGTGCAGTTTAGCTAATCATTATTGCTTGTAAGACAGTTCTTTACCTATTTCTTATTATATGTGCAGCACAATGATGGGGTCAAAACTTACTTCCCACTTTGTACATCAAAAGTCAGCCACATTCACTTGTTGACAGTTTTGTTAAGACATTGATGGACTGCCTCTGTAATATTTTTATTCTAAACTTTGTTTCAGGCTTAAAAAACATAGACAAGCAGAAGAAAAGGCTGAATTATTTTTCATATTTTTAAAAGTATTTAATTGAGTATTGCTCATTATTTCACTTGACATACAGAAATTTATCTGGCTTTCCAAAGGGTAGACCTCTAAGCTCTCTTTCTTTTAGTTTATCTCTCTGGGAGCAGCTGAGCACAACACTGTAATACAAGGATCTGATTAAGGGTTAGTCTGAAGCAGTGACTTAACAGATATTTGGTACAAGCACATACTTTAAAGTTTTTTTAAATTTTTTTTAGTTTCTAAATATTTTGTCTCTTCAGCACTATCTAGTTGCCATGAAAACAGTGTGTCAGAGCTAAAAAGAAATATTACCTATATTAGTCATGCAAGCTTGAAGAATGCATGGGTTTGAATAATTTCAGGTTTTGATACACATTTACTTTTACACTTGGTTCATTTGGACAAGGAAACCATATTAGGTTGACAAATATTCTAGTTATTTGTGAAATAACACAGCAGAATATTGCTAAGATATAGTTAATGCAGCAGCAGATAATGATGATGAGGAAAACGGGATTCTGCTGATTGAGTGTGAAACCTCTAGCATTGTGTTTAAACATGGATCTCATGAATTGCAGAGCCTTTGTGTTTTCTTATAATATTAATATCAAAGGAAAAAAAGTATCTGTTGACATGTTTTGAAAGATTCTTATATAAATTACCTATATATCCCTAGCTAGAGTGTTCTTTAAGCTTTTACATTTAGTCTTCAAAGTTAATTGATCCTGCATGAGGCTTTTTTTTCAGGTATTCACACTTTTGAGGCTGTATCAAACAGTCTCTTTACTTCCCTTTGAGCTGACTGCTACAAGGATACAGCATGTAGATCTAGTCATCATTATTTGTTATTCCTCATGAAAAAATTACTAACTTCAGGCTAATGAATTAAAAAATGACAAAAATGACAGGACTAACTTCAGATCCACAGTGTGTGTTAGGTAGCTCAGGTACCTGTGTGTTTGCTTCCTTATCCCTCACCTGAAAAACTAAAAAGCCCTGTGATAAGTGTGAGGGGGTTGCAGGCTGTAAGGGGTAGGTGTCTGTCACTGCTTAGGAACTGTGCCCATATAACAATTTCCTGAGGCTTGTGGGCTTGCCTTGCAAGGCAGCTCAAGGAATAGAGCAGTATTTATACCAAAGATAGACTTAGGAGGCACCTGGACTGAGTTGGTGTGTACAGAGACTGCTGGGTTGCTGATGGGCAGTGGTTTAAACAACTTTGCAGGCAGTTGTACTTTCAGCTGAAATTTGCCACATTGATTTTTATAAAGCTCTGCCTGTACACAGCAGTGTTCTCTTGCAGAAATAATCAATATTTGGAACTGTTCAGTAAAATTATTCTGTAGTCCTTAATCCAGGAGGCTGAGTGCTGAGTCTCTGGCTTCCAAGATCCAGTTAGTGATGTAGCAGTGCTGACAGAGGCTGACAGAGCCAGTGGGATCACTCCCTGGATGTGGCACTCACAAAATCCAGAGTCAGAAGTACTGGAAGTAGTTAAATTACTTCTGAGTTGGGTAAATGAGCCTGCTTACAGCTCTTCACTAGGTTTGGTGGTTCTTCTTAAAGAGTAGCTGACAGTTGTTAAACACAACATAGTTGGGTTCTGACCTCTCTCAGGCTCCTGTGACAATCATGGAAGCAACTCAAAGGGGAATTACTGCTGTAAAACAGGTATCTGAACAACATAACATAGGTTAATCTTGGGGAAAGCTGAGCAGCAGCAGTTGATGATGATAGTGGTGATGTCTCCAGAATCAGTAATAACCCTGTGTATGCCAGTGAGGTATTTTGGTAAAAACCAAGTACAAAGTAATAAAAAAGCACCAGTTTCTTGATGTATAAGGCTGTGATTTGTACTTTGTTTCTCTGAAGTTTGTGTTACAATTTGTCTCTTTCCAGAGGTGGTTGGATCCAAACAAACCTATCAGGAAACAATTAAAAAGTGAGTAATGTATGTATTTCGTCAATTCATCTATTGTTATTATGCTGTTTTTCCAGGGTGCCCTGATTAATTAGAAATAACTTTTCTTGACCATAGGAGGATCTCCTCACAGTCTGAACTTCAGAGTTAAGTTTTTTGTAGGTGACCCAAACAAGCTCCAAGAGGAATATACAAGGTAGGTTTGATTGCTTTGTCAATAAAATACTTCTCTAGAACAGTCATTAATTTCTTTAAGTTATAACATGGAAATTTTCTTTTAACTCATTTTTGTTGTATGTACAAGCTTCTAAGTTTTGTCTAATAATTACAGATATGAGCTATGTAATTGTACCAAATCAGTATAACAAAAAGCATCTGTGAATAAACTTATGAATTTATATGCAAAGTGAAGTAACTATATGAAGCAGATGCTACCAAGTAGAAACAGAAAAGGGAAAATAGAGAAAAAAGGAAGAACTTAATCCCAGTATTTACCAATAAGTACAAATTTATAATTCTATCCTTCCCAGTGACTAAAAAGTTGCTGAACATTCTGCATGTTTTCCTCCCCAGTTTTCTACTTAAAACTAATAAAATTAATCTCTGTGGTTGGAGTTGTAGTTTGAATCACATAAGTTTATTTTGATAGCAGTGTGTTGAAATCTGTTAAAGAAAATGCTCAGTGTGAATCAAAATCAGAGGCTTGTGAATTGCAATTAGTCCCTGAAGAAATGCCTCAAATTTTCCATATTTTTAATTACTTCTGGTCCTCTACAAAAATGGCATGAATCGACAGATTGGAACTTTGGATGTCGGCCATTCTGAAAACAGGTCAGCCCCATTCAAAAAAATTATTGAGGATAGCTTTTGAAACCTGAGTACCAAAACTGTGGCAATTTGAGTCCACATTTGTTTATCATTGCCTTTAATTTGTCATATTTTGGACAAAATTCTGCACATATCTATGCAGACAGAATTCACTAAAACGACTCCCAGAGATTCTGCATGAGACTTTGTTTTACTGAAATATTTACTCTAGGAAAATTTGCCAATTTACTCTATCAAAATAATGAATAATGACAAACATGTTTTCTGAATTAAAGGAAAATATGTAATATTCCTCAAGAGATGAAAAAAAGGATTAATGTTGATCAGTGTGAAGTAAACCATAAAGAAGGAGAGAACTGGAGAAGTACTATTCTCTAAATACAAAGCTATAAATACAGCTTTCTTTTAAATGGGAAATAATGTATGGTTTCTGTATCTAGGTCAGCTCTGCCTATTTTGCTAATAGGCCTAATTGCCCCTGAGAAAACTCATTTGTATTTGGAATTATTATAAAGAGAGAGATATTATCCATGGGCTTCTTTGGAGTGAAGTTAGGATGCCATGTCACAAATATGCGCCTTTCACGTAATCAGTATTCCCACCTCAAAAAAGGGAAAGAAAAGAAAGTGCAAACTTCTGACAATTCCAGCTGAAGCTGAGACTGCTCCAAAGTGCTCAGTTTTTACAAATTCTGTGAGAACAGAGGAATGACTCAACACATGTAGCAGCAGGAAGAGCTGTCAGGGAAAGCTTCAGTGTCTCGTCAGCTCTCTGTAGGTTCCCGTGAGCGAGGCAGGTTTGAATGCCCCGGGTCAGGAGAGGTCAGCAGGAGCTCAGTGTGTGCTGCAGAGCTTTGCCTGGAACTTGGCTGGGGAGGGAATGAAGCTTCATTAGTGCTCCTCCTGGCAGGGAGAATTGCTTGTTAACGTTGACTCCATTAGCAGTAATTCTGTCCTGCCCTTCTCTGGCTATAGCTATATAAGCAAGATGAAAACATGGGCATGCAGTGCTGCCTTTGTTGCTTTAGTGGAGTTTGTTGTTCAGGCTATTGCAGATCTGCTTTGCCAAAGCTTCTATTGATTTCCCATTTTGCTCAATAATATGTGAGGCTTCAGTGTCCAAACTGGTGATTGGCTCACAAGCCATTAACCTCACTCTTCACTGAAAACAGTGGATAGAAGATGAATTCTGCTTGGTGTGCCTTAATCAAGATGTCCTTTAAGTACCAGGAAATATTTCTACTAAAGCTTTATACCAAAAAAATCCAAATAAAATGGAAGTGCAGCTGTATATTTGTGAAGAGATGCTCAAGAAAAGCATGTGAAGCATATCCATTTAATATATAAATTTAACTTGTAATTTATTGCATTTATTAATCAGTTAAGAAATTTGCTTCATCTGTTTTTTTATTTCAATATGCATTTTAAGTATTTGAAATATTTGAGATCTCCAAAGTCTGGAGAATGTCTAAGTTTTAACTTCTTGAGGTTAATATCTTTTAAACAAAGCTTCTTGCCTTTTTGGTCAGTTAAAGCATCTCTAGATGTTTTTGTAGGGATTGAGCACATGGACTAATCTTTGCTTGTCAGTTCACACATGTTTTTCCCTTATATTCTTACAAACTAGTTATATGTGTTTTATATATCTATATATATATATGTATAGCTTTCTACTGTTATATAGCTTGTAAATAATTGGATTTCTCTGTGAATATTTGTAAATGTTCGTAGATAATCCACTTTCTGGAGACTACACAGTAAGGAGAAGTCATGTTGTATGTAATAAAGTGATATATTTTGGCTTTAATTTCTTAGTTGAAGTTGTTACTGTGAAATAAATATTTAATATTTAGTGCTTTTCATATGTAATATTGATGTTTGTAATGAATGGGTATAGCCCAGCTTTTGAATCAGAACTACACAAAGAAGACCAGGTGATTATTATAATAGTAATAATGTAGGGTTTAAATTTATAAGAAAGCAGGAATGATGTTTAAATTTGCCACTCAGTGACACTTTTAATAAAATATTTAAAAGGCAGTGGAGACAAATTCTACAGCAGGTTTTATGTTCTGTTACAGGGATTTTTATTCTGAAAGTTTAAGCTTTTGCTAATATCCTGCCACCTTGATAAATCTTGTTTGGCACCCCAGTGCAATCTCTAGTTCAGTGAAGCTTTTTAGCAGGTGTGATTTGCCACTTGATGTACATGTCTTACTTTTGTCAAATTTTCTAAAACCTCTGAGTTAAATGTGAAGGAACTAAACTGAATGAACAAAAGATTCATTCTGACACCTTAACAAAATATTTGGGGTTTGTTGGAGAAACAAAGGAAGCAATTTGGAGGGAAATTTGTATTTTCTGTCTTGTTGGAGTTCAAAGTCATGGTGTTTCTGGTGCTCCTGTTTGGTGGGATGTAGTTTGTGTTTTAAAATGTTTGGCTGTTCTTTTTGTTATATCAGTCTCCTTCCTGACTTGAAAGAGTGGGCATGAAAAAGCTAGATGAATTTATAAAACAAGCTTTTTTCACATCATAATTTAAAGAACACTTTGGAAGCTCAAGGGAAGTTAATTGAGAGGTGTTTGACATAAAAGAGTGCTCAACTTTAGTAATAACAATGTAACTCCAAAATACTAAAAATAATGGATAAAAATAATGAATATAAATGAAAACACAGCAGTATCAAATACTCAGAATATATTAGGTCTACCTAGAGTACAGATCACTCTTATGAGGGTACCTCCATACACAGATGCAAACTGCAACTTGTGGTTGCTGTATAAAGCAGGAAAAATGTGAAATTTGTAGCCTTTTAGTGAAATATCAGGTATAACTTCATAGCCTGTAAGTCATTTAATTTGCCAAGTTGTATTAGTTTACTAAGCAAAGTTTCATTTCTTTCCTATTAGAGTTAAGGAAACAGCATGCAAAATGTCAAGTGTTAGTTTTATACTAACTGAAAGCAAATTATATCAAATTGATGAAAAATGATGGAATAATTTTAATTTTAATTGTAGTGTTTTTTGTTTGCTTTTTAAATAAGGTACCAGTACTTTTTGCAAATTAAGCAGGACATTCTTACTGGAAGGTAAGACATTTTTCTTGTGTTAAGCATTTAATGCAAATCTGGTCAAGAAAAAGTTCATAATGGGAGATTTTACCTGCAAAAATGAAAACATATTAAGAATAAATCACTGTCTATGAGTTTATAATAATTACCTGTCAAATTTGTTCATAGACTATAAAACCTAGAGTTTTCAAAACCAAATGTCATATGAAATATGTAATTTTATTTATTTATCATTTTAAAAACAAAACAGATTGCCCTGTCCTTATAATACTGCTGCTCTTCTGGCTTCCTATGCTGTTCAATGTAAGTATAATTAATGTTGTGTACTTGTTAGTACTGAAATATATAAAAAGTCTTATTGATTAGTTTCTAAAGAATGTACTTTGTATAGTATTATACTGTGGTGTTTGTGGGCATGGTGCTAATTTTCTCATGATTAAGGGCATTGATTGGTTGTCCTCCCCCAGTATGTTTTGCTGAATTGGATATGGAAAAAATACTTAAAGCCATGCTGTTAGAAAACCCCAAATCAATACTCTTATAATTTCTGTGCATTCTGAGGCATGGAATTGTGGCCTTGAGAATGATACTAAAAAGTATTTCTTAAGACACTAGAACATTTTTAACATTCTATACAGTGAACCTCCAAATAGGTGTGGAAAATGAAGTTCTGGTCTTATCTGGCCAAAAAGTTCAATACCTGTCTTCACAGTTTTAAGCCACCCAGTGAGTAGATGAGTCTTGAAAACTGAGATTTAGTTTTCCTCCTCACTCAGTTTTTCTTCATAAGCTGAAATGAAGCAATCCCAATATATTTATTCACATTCATGTGTTTTTCTACTCTTGAAGATACTTACATGTGCCTTAGTATTTTATACACTTTGTACATATCAGAGAAACAGTGTCCATGTTATTACTTTCATAAAATATATATTGTAATGGTAATGTCATGTTTTATGCATGGTTTTGCTCAGTGGTCACCTTTTTGTAGGTCAATCAATAGAACAGTTTCTTTTAAACAAAACTCCCACACTTCAGCTGCCTGAAAAATGTACTGCAAATGCTGTCATACCATAGGAATTAGTCTTAGAAGAGATGAAGTATTTGATAACAGGAACTGTGGAAACCTGATAACATTTTTTTGGGAAATACTGTAGAAGTGGTGGGTATGCACACTGCATTGTATTTACATTTATCCATGACATCCTGCTGCTACTAAGTTTGCCAGTGTGCAGAGCTCTATCTAATGACTCCTGTACCTGCTTAGTAATAAACTTCCTGGATTCTTTATAAATACATGTAAATAGCAGATTTACTCTTGGATTTCAGCAAGGAGTGCATTCTGTTATGAAACCTGGTCCAATTTTCTAGTTTCTAAATTATTTGTGGTGATGCAAGTGACCTTCCCTTCCTTTCCTCATCCTCCTGCTCAATAAATGCCTTCATCTGCCTTGTCAGTGCTGCTAGGCCTGCCCAGGACCCCAGATCATGATATATTATTTTTATCTCTCCTCTTTTCATTTTATGTTTCTTATCTATCACTGTCGATCTGCTACATGGATTGCAGATACTTAGAGCTGAATTTTTTTCTACTGTGGTTAGAAAGCTTCAAAGAATTTAAGCAAATGTTGTTTATATGCTGTTTTCTGACAAATGTGATTGTAATCTATTTCTTATAATTTTAGGAAAGTGTTACAAGTTATGTAAACACACGTTTTAGTAGTTTCAAGTAAAACAGTTTCAATGTAGGTGTATGTATGTGTACTTTGTTTCATACATACAAATGAATGTACAAAAAATATTTTTCAAATGCTTCTGAATGTATTTTGGTGCAGAATGAGTAGCTGGACTTTGCAGATCTTCATAACGAAATAGCAGTTGTAGTGTTAAAAGAAAAAATAGTGTAATCACATGAAAACAAGCAAAAGTAAAATAGTAAGAGAAAATTGAATGCTTTCCTATATATATATATATCCTACTTAGTGCTAGCTGTAATGACAGCATTTATGGATTAATTTGTCTGTTAAAAATTAAACACTTTATGAACTTCCTTCATAAGTGCATAATCAAAGCTCTCTCCAAATAATCTCGATAATATTCTCTGAGAATGTGACTGTTTATTCAAAAGGGAAAATGGGAGTCCAAATGTCTTCTCTATTTTTCTTTGCTGTGGATCATAAATTATGTGGGAGCAGACTCATGTGAATTTGGGGGCATTGCACAATGCCAAATACATCAGTGATAAACAATAACCTCTCTTTTTAATATTTTAGCCGAGCTGGGAGACTACAACCATTCAGAAAACTTGCCAGGCTACCTCTCAGAATATTCTTTCATCCCTAGCCAGCCTCAAGACTTTGAAAAAGAAATAGCAAAATTACATCAGCAGCACATGTAAGGATTTACATCAGAAGATACTGACTTTGTCAAATCCTGACTGCTGATGCTGTGCTATTATACAAAACAAAATAGTGGTTTTTCTTAAAGGTTTTGGGGTGGGTGGGTTGTTGGGTTTTTTTGGTTGGTTGGTTGGTTTTGGTTGTTTCTTTTAAGATAATGTGATTTTTTTCTTTTTATAGACTAAATACCTGTATAGTAAATACCATTGATGGTCTATACAAAATATGAATATCTAAATTAGTGAAATAATGAACATATTAAGTTAAAGGTTCTCTGAAAACAGTATTTGTGCATATTATGTTGTATATTAACTTGGGCAGATACATTTTCTTTAAGATTTTTTTTTCAGTCTTTGGGATTGTTCTGAGCATAAGGGCTTTGTTGTCATGATGCTCTTTCCAGTAAAAGAGTTGCTTTAGAAGTAACAAAGTCCTTTTCTTCAATATCTGCTCTTTCCTGTACACGAGTCTCTGACCTTTCAAAAAGAGGAAAAGGCAATGAAGCAATGGAAAATATTTTTTTTCAGTATGTAACATTGTGGTACTTTCCAGTGATGGTTCCTTCCTATTTTAGAACTTAAGTGCCTTTTGTTAGTTAAATGTAACAAAATGTAAGCCATATTTATAAAACATTTGCTTGATCAGGTCATTTTTGCTTTCAAAAGTACAGAATGTTGCATTAATTTCAGATAAAGGCTTAAAAATTTTTCTTAGCTATGTTAAAGACATTTGAATGAGTTGATGGTAGTTTAAATTACCAATTGCAAATACAGAACTGTAAAACTAATTTCCAGATTCTGGGGCTCCACAAACATTTAAATGATGAAGTATATTAAAATAAAATATGTTGTGAGCTCTTGTCAAGACTTCTGTACTTTTGGAAACATAAATACTTTTCTGTTAAAATTTTTGAATTACAGTCTGTTTATCATAAGAAAGGAAATTCAGATTTCAGGGTGGGGATAGAAGTAGTAAAATGAATGCAGATTTTCTGTCTGCACTCACCTGGGGAGCCTGATGTGGGAGGTCGTGTCAGAACATTTCTGATTTAGCTGCTTTCTTTCAGAGGGTTGTCTCCTGCAGAAGCAGAGTTCAATTATCTCAATACAGCACGTACCTTAGAACTTTATGGAGTTGAATTGCACTATGCAAGGGTAAGTTTGGATGAACTAGTGTTGCAATGTAAAAATGTATTCCTCTGAGATTTATGGGAAAATACACTTTTCTTTTTGTGAGCCTTCCTGGCTTTTGCTTACAAGAGAAAATAAGAGAAAAAAATATTATACTGTTAGGTGCCTTACTGGGATTTACTGATTGAATATCCACTGTTTCACTATAGAGAGGGCATTTCTTTGCTCCTATTTGTGCTTAGTTTATCTGTGTGTTAATCAAGTTGAGCTTTGTTGCCTTGAATGCCATATTGAGAGTTCCATAGCAGGTGCTTGATTAGAGTGCAAACATATTTCGAGAAAAAAGTGCTACTTAAATATGCTTGCAATATTGTTTGTTTTAGAATCTTTCTTCTCTGTGTTCTGAGATTGCAGTTTCCTTTCAGGTAGGAATTAAAGTTGCTGGTTGCTGGTAGCAAATGCCAAACCAGTCTATTAGTGCTGCTATTCTTAATAAACCAGAATGCCCTTGTATTTATTTCATCAAAGTAGGTGAAAGACAGAAGATCTAACTTTAGAAATTAAAATTTGTGGTAGCTTATAAGGAACTCAGAGCAAACATTCAGGTTTGTCCTAAAGAGGAGGGAATAATTTAATTTCTTATTTGTCTTATTAAAACACATTTCCTTTCACATTATTTTGTGTATTTAGACAGAGATGAGAATGAATATATATGAGGTTTGAAAAGATATTTATAATGTTCTTCAAATAATTTTCTTTATTTTAAAGGATCAGAGTAACAATGAAATCATGATTGGAGTGATGTCAGGTGGAATACTAATTTTTAAGAACCGTGTACGAATTAACACCTTTCAGTGGTAAGGACAGCTGTTTAATGTTTTTATTTGCTATTTCAAGATATTTTTACCACTCTTAAAAAGACTGAAGTTTATGTTGTTTTATATCACGTTGAAATTATTTATGTCACGTGCCATGGGGAATTTTGTGTGGGGTGGGAAGGGATTTGTCCTGGTCTGCATGTTGTGCTGTTAAACAACTTTGAAACTCTAATGAAACTGTAATGAATTTCAATACTCTTTTTCTTCAGGAGTTTGCCAGCATACTTTAACTATATAGCCAGGGCCAGTGTGGTGGGCTAGCTTACAGTCTTTAAAGAGACAGGTGAATTGAAAAATATTAACTAGATATTGACTGCTTTTACCTGTTTTGTGACCTTTAAATTAATTGTACTGTGTGCTTGAAATTTAATGTAGTTGTGATACTTGTGAATAACTGAGGTGGAGCATTTAGGATGTTGTCATCTCTTCATTTATAAATAACCATTTTCATTATATTATCCAAAAAGTGCATTTACTGCAGTAAATCTTTTAATCTCTAAATTCTTTAGAAGTACTCTATAACCTCTGTGGTGCTCTGCAGAAGTTATGTCACCTTTCTGGAAATGCCTTTCTTAGTTCCTGCAGAAGTAACCTTCCCTTGGTTTCCCTTGCTGGTTTGGAGCTCACTTTGACAGCCTTATTACTTGTGTTGCTGAGTTGCTATAGCTGCATTCTGAGTGGGTGAAGTCAGTCATATAAGATTATCATAAAAGATATTAGTTCACCAGGCACAAAAGCTGTTAGTTCAGGAGAAATTATCAGAACTGTTCATTTGCTACTGATTTTGCATTTTTGTTTGCTGCTGATGTGTGTTTGATCTTTTCTGCAACCCAGTGAATTTCTGAGATATTCTGGTCTTCTGTGCTAGGCTTAGTCTCAAAGTTTATTGTAGGAAGTTATATATTTTGTGGTTTATCAAGCTGAGAAACAGTGTCATTGGTTGAATTTTAGTTGATTTTTGCAGAGAAAGAAAAAATGAAGCTATATCAAAGTGTTATCTGCAGCCAGTACAACTGAATGTGGTGAACATTTTACCTGTATGCCTTTGAAGAAAAGTAAGACTGAGACAATTACAAAGCATTTAAATTTCCAATCTTCGTGGTTATTGGCTAAATTAAAACTGGAACTTGCAATGATAAACCTGAAACTACTGTACCAGTCAGTCAGACCTGCCCTTATAGTAGTAACACATTCCAGGAAAGAAATCCTTCATGTGGTGAGAGTTTAGAGATGTTGGAGCTATTTCTGGGCCAAGGCTGCTTTACAAATGGAATGCTGTAATAATCAGGAAGGTTTTATTTCAGTCTGATTTTACTGCTGTTATTTTTGGGAAAACAGCAATAGTAGAACTAGGTTCTGTAAATCACACTGGTAAATTACTGAGTACGTACAATCTAAGTCATAATTAAGCTGCATGTCACTAATGGAAGTTGGAGGTTTCTCTGAGCTCTGCTTCATATTGTTTGCATGCCAGGGATGCTGATCTAAATTCTCTTAGTGTGTTTTTTTTTTTGTGTGTGTAATTACCTAAACAGTTCTTCTTTGTATTCAACCATATCAGCTGACACCAGGGATATTAATTTCTTGCTGTGAAAACTATAGTTCCAACATAATTGGTCTTTACCAAAAAAAAAAAAAAACAAACCACCCTTCCCCATTTCACCCTGTGAGAGGCTTTCTTTTGCTAGGAGTAATAATCTGAAATACCAATTTCCACAATATAGCTCAATAATAGACATATTACTCTTTCTTTCTATCCATAATCATGCTGCTGCTGTTGTGCCACTAGTACTGATACTACTTCTTTTTGCTACCACTTACTCTTGCTCCTTGCTCCTATGCAGTGGAGCTATGTAGTGCTTTATAGGTATAGTAGATATTTGGATAGCTGTTTTTTAGTACTCCTGAGTTTTGAGACAAGTGAGAGGATAGAAGTGCATGTACATGGGAGGAAATATTTAACTGTATTGCTTAGAGAAGACTCAAGTAAAATGTCTTTGCCCTATCACTCTCAAATTTGATATTGTATCTAAATTGCTTTTGATGAACCTTTTGATCATGGGGAGAAATTAAACAGGAGGAAGACAAGTGTGGAATAGAGGAAAACAAAGGACACTGCCTTTTATCCATGTGTCCTAACTTGATCTTCCTGTATTGTATATAATTCTTCCTTTCCCTAAACTTTGCTACCAGGCACTGAGACCTGGGAATCCAAGGAGATTGAAGACCAAAGGAGCAGACCATGGAGTAGGTCAGCCTTTCCTGTGTTACTAGACCACCTGTTCAGCAGTTGGAAACGTGCTTTCCTTAGCCTGTTGTTTGTGGTTCTATCTCTGGAAAGCTTTGATGCCTTTTGCATCCAGTGCCAGTTGCAATTGCAGTTGTGCTGTGGATCTCCTGGTTTTACCCCTCAATGATTAGGTGGTACTGTGTTCTTCCTTGGTCTTCTGATCCTGCTTACACATCTTGTGCACTTCTTCTTGTTTTTGAGCCAAATCAGCAGTTCTGAGTGCATCTTGGCTGGCCTCTTTTCATGCTTGCATATTTTCTAGCGCATCAGGATTGTTCTGGATTGAGAAGATTGTCCTTTAAAACTGACTGCCTGTTCCTGTGACCAAAGGCAGCTTCTGTGGGATTTTGCCCACCAGAGCTCTGAACAAACTGGAGTTCCCTCTCCTGAACCCATGGTTTAGTCTTGTGCATCCTTCCCCTTCCTTTCAGATCTTTAGCTTCACCATCTCCCAGCTGCTGGAGGCCTTTTTGTCTTTGGCTACTAAATCTGGACAATCCTTTCTTGTTTGTGAGTTGGGCTGCCAGGAGCATCTTCTCTGGGTGACTGGTTCAGAACCTGTGTCCAAGAGGTCTTGCTCAAGAAATTTGCTGGATTGCTCATGTCCTGCCTTATCGCCTCCCAAGGGTTGGGGTGGCAAAGCCTTTGTGAGAACCAGGGCTTGGTATCAGGAGATTCCTTCCACATGTTCGAGGACAATCTACATTTTAGACTAGGATTTCAAATTTCTCTTCATTAAAAAAGATATATTTTATTATTTAGGATGTCTGAGGTGACTGTAGATGGGAAATCATACCAGGAAAATAATATTGATGCCTGCCTGTTCTTATGCTTTTCTTTTTCTATCCAGCATTGCCAACAGTCAGAGAGAGGAAGCATAGACAGGATGCCTTTTCCTTGGGCTCAGTATGGATATGCTCATTCAGTGCCTAGCAGGAGATTAGCACTGCATAGGAACTCTCTCATCTGCTGTATTTTTTTTGAAATAGCTGGGAATCAGCTTTGCTGAGTCATTTCTTTGTATTTGAATGGTGGCTCTTTTGAGTTGAGTTAGACCTTATTGGCTAATGTTACAGCTTTGAGTCTGTTCCAAATGGTTTCAGGCTTAAAAGTCAGCTGACCTCACTCTGTAAGCCTAAATTATAGGATGACATTAAAACCCTGTATGTATTAATCTCCTTGAGTTTGTAAATTACCAAGGGTAGTAATTTCTTTAGCAGAAGAGGAAACCCCAAAGAGTGAGAGATAGTTTTTATAAATGGAATAATTGCTAACTAAATCTGTGTATGTGTATGCAAAGTGTATGGGGCTTAATTTTTAGAAAAGGTATATATTAAAATGTTCTTTTAATTGCCCTGTACACCAAAGTGTTAGAAAAATTAGTAATAACACACTTGTTGATTAGCTGCAGCCTAAATAGTCTAATTTTTTTTTCTGTTTTTCCCACAGTCAGACTGTTAATCACTAGTGTATATCCTATCCAGCAAACATATGACCCATCCTACATTATCCTTAAGCAGGTTTTTGTCACAGGAGGTTCTAAGAAGATTGGTGCATTGCCAGGGGAATAATGTGATTTCAGTAGATAAGATATAACTCACCTTTAAGTGTCAAATCCTTGAGAAACTAGCTCAAATAGGAAGAATCTGTTAAGAATTAAAAAAAAAAACCCAACTAACAAATAGGACAGTTTTTGCTGCTGCTTTTTTTTTTAAAATGTTTTTATTGTTAACTGTTAAACTAATGGCAGGGCTGGGAAAGTAAAAAGAAACGGGAAAATATGTAAATAACCATAATTTAAACACTAATATTCATGGAGTGTCTTTATGTTACTGCAGATAAAGACTCCCACAAATGAGGACATCCCACATAGGTTCCTGCTCTGAATAATCCCCTGGAGAAAAATGTCTTTATTTGATTTAGTTAAGAAGATAATTTCTATATATAGATATCCAACTTAGGTGTCTGTCAATGTTTTGCTTCTCATCCTTCCTGGTCTAAAGGGGTTTTTATTCAGCAAGTGATAAATATGCAAGTAGTAATTCCAGTCAGTTTGCAGTATTTTATCAGTTGTTCATTTTTCAAGTAAAAAAAGTTACTATGTTTTTCTTTTTACAGTTTGAACCTCACTTTATTACTTGACCAAAGTGATACTCCTGTATATTTAATAAAATATATTGACTATCCTCATATTACATTTCTTTGAAGAAGTATGTCATTAGATTGTGATGAAAATACAGCTAGTCTTTTCCCATTTTGTGTAGCTACTATCAGAGTGACCATCCAAAACAGTCTGCAATTAGTGTCAGTATTTTATATGTTTATAAATAACCTGGAAGGTGAACATGTCTGTAGGCAGATTTTTCCCTTTCATGTGTTATTTAAATGTTTTTTCCTCCTAATAAAGTGATCATTTTTTTTAGGGTTGTGAGTCCTATCTCTGTGCTTACATCTTATCCTAACTATTTTACTAAAACAAGTTCTGGTAATATTTAAAGACATGTAAGAACATAGAGAAAGAATGTTTTTCAGGGATCAGGTGAAGTTCAAAGGATTTTTTTCATATTCTAAGGGATAATGAAAGCAGCCTGAGAAAAGAGAACATCTGCCTGGAATGACCTGAGGATAGAAAAGCTCTTTGGGCTTTGGAATGGGGAAAAGATACCAAAATTAGCAACTGCCTTGGGTTTGGGATGTAAACAAGTGAATTTGGTGGATAACATAAAGACACAGCTCACAAATTTCAAATTATACAGACTATTTTATATAATCTTTGATACCTTATATTTTTGTCCATGGAAGGGAAATATGTTCTCTCTAGAAAGTATATTTTCAGTAGGTGTATTTAAGCCTCTAACCATAATTCAGGATATGAAATGTTTTAATATTGTGGTTTTGTTTTTCATTTAGGTTGAAGATTGTAAAAATTTCTTTTAAGTGCAAGCAGTTTTTTATTCAACTTAGGAAAGAACTGGTGAGTACTGTCTTACATTTGATCTGAAAGCAATGACATTTCTTCTACTGCCTGTCTGCATTATACTACTGATACTATGCTGATTATTTGTTTTTTCTGCAATTAAAAGTCCAGTTTCACCAACATTCTGGCTCTTTTATGTTTCAAATAGACCATTACAATGCTTTATAAGTTTTCTTTTTCATTTGATTTGCCTTATATTTTAGATACTTCTAGTTTTACATTTGTATGCAGGAAATGTAACTTGTTTGTGTAAGATAAATGTGGAAAAGGTTGAAAGTAAATCAATATTATATTTAAATTTCATGAAAAACCAGACTCAACGTAAAGGTAGTGCTTAGTGCTGCTTCAGTTGTATATATGCTTGTAAATTAATGTTTGATAAACATGTTGATTTGTATTATTCAGATTTGGTAATACATGATGACTTTATTACTTATATTTAAACAGAGGAGATAAGAATTCCTTTGTAGTTTTAAATTACATGTAGTATATTTTTATGCCTACTTCTGAATTTCTTGTGAGAAGGGTTGGAGCTGAATGTTTCACTGCTTGAGTTGTGTGTTTGCTACCCCATGAAGCAGCACAGGACCACTGAGCATTTAATTCAGCACGAAATTGATTGTTCTGTGCCCCTGAGAGATGAGCTTCCATCACAGACACAGCACTGGGGAAAGATGGAGGAATTTATTAAAAATATGAGTATGTGATTAACCTGTCAGATTATTGCAATTCTTACATCTGAAAGGCTTTACTGTGAGGACTGTGAGACACTGGAGCAGGTTGTGGATGCCCTGGCACTGTTCAAGGCCAGGTTGAACGACCTGGTCTGGTGGGAGGTGGGTTGGGATTGGATGATCTTTAAGATCTCTTCCAACCCTTAATGTTCTATGAGTCTGTGATTTGAAGACCTAAAATGGAGAGTTACAGACTAGATATAAAAGATAGGCAGAAATGCACCTTGAGTACTGTAAGGCTGTTCCAGGTTTCCAGACAATGTGGTTAAAGAAGAGAAACACCTGTTCTGTCAGGTGAGGCCCATGTCTGGTGACTGCTAGTAGTGCTGAGTATCAACAGGTGCATCTTAAAAGCAGATCCTTCACAATCATGAAGTGAGCAGGTCTGTCAATATGAGCAGACATCATGCAACATGAGCAGAAAAGTAGTGATACAAAAAAGGTGGAGGAGGAATGTTTTATTGGGGTGACACAGCATTTTTGTAAAACCCCACTGGAGCTACAGGTCTCTTCTCAAAGGCAGGCTGAGGTCAAATTTTGTCATGATACCAGTGTGTGTAACTGCCTTTACAGTTGCAGGAAAGTTGTATTTGCATGTGAGGTGACAATTTGGGGTTTTTTGGAATTCAGAAATTATGGACTGCAATTATTATGGACTTAGTTGTTTCCTAAATTAGAACTTGATGAAAAGGCTGTGGTAGCAGAGTTCAGGACCCTGAAGATTAAGATACCTAGATATAAAATAGGATTGGTACTGTGTACTTGAGTATTTCCTCTATTTTCTGCAGAAAAGAAACCTGCTTATAATAAAGGTAATACCAAGATAGCTTTCTCATCTTAGTTCTCTCTTGCTTTTTAATACTCCACATATTATTTCTTGCATGAGAATGTAGTTTATATAATTAATGTAATTTCTCATCTGAGACATCTTATCCAAGCCGACAAATGAAAAAGTCTTGTAGTGTTTTTCTTTAAACTCTGTATATCAGATGAAAACTGGTGGCAAGAACTTTATTTTCATTTATTCCAAATCATGAATATTTTAAGATCAAAGCTCAAATTTGGCTTCCAAAGAAGTCATACTTAAACTAATTTTTTAATCACAGCTAATATTAAAATTATTGTTTCCAGAGTTACTTTCCCTGGCTAGATTAATAGGATAAGATTCATCTCACCTATATTCAGCTTCAGTTAGGTTAAAAGAACATATTCTCTGATTCATGATACTTGGCTCACCAAAGCTCATCATTACATTTCTTCTATAATAATCACATGCAAAGGCTGAAACATCTTGCCTGAACAGGAAGGATGTTTTAGGATGGATTAAGTTGTTCTCTGGTGGTATATTTTTCCTTTTGCTTTTGTTTTCTCTCCCATTAACAATAAAGGGAGCCTAAATGACTCTCTTTAGGCAGCAGAAACTAGGTGAAGTGACTCAGTGATTGCACATTTGGTATGTAAAATATCTCTGGTCTAGTGCTTTGAGTGCATATTTTAAATCACCTATTTACGATATGGCAGGGGAAATACATTCATGGTATGCTGATGATGTGTTTCAAACGGGTGTGTAAATATATAACAAATTGTACATCTGAGAAACTGCATTTATTTGAATGCAGAGCTGAGATGCTGTAGAACATTAAGTTAGTGGACTTGGGAAAGGAATTTTCCACTGGTTTTATTTTTTCCCAACTGCGTTACATACACTTTTATATGATTCTAAAAAGATATTTTTCAAATACTGCTAATAAGTGTTGAGAGCTTTTAATTGCAACTGTCCTCAAAAGTGCAAGTGCCTTATCTCATAATCGCCTATTAAATTTGTTTGCTGACTTGGCATAGCTTAAAGGCAGCAACATAAGTAAAGAATTATTTGCCTACTTTCATTAGATTATATCAGTGTTTAAATAAATCACTTAAATGAAGGGAGATGAAGCAGTTGAATGTCACAGTCATTTTCCAGTGCTAGTATAATACAATCTTGAGTGGAAGCTGGTGGAATATTCTGACGATCATATGGCTGAAGCATATTTCCACTGGAGTAGGTTTTTTCCCCATTGTTTTTTTATGATTTTGTGGGGGAAAACTATGTTATATGTGGAACTTCTTCATCCAGCATTAGAAGCCTCTTGAGCCATTACTTCAATAGCATTTTTTTCCATCGTACCTTACTTTCTTCTCCCTGCTCTATGTGCTGCTTCCCTTACATGCTTTGAAGCTGCTTAAGAATAATTCAATAGTTTCGTTTTTCTAGATGTTTCCCTAAACTTCTCTGGTTGTATTTAGTTGCACCCTTGGCTGCAGTAATATCAATAGCCAGCATCAAGCTCTTAATGCCATCCAGCATGTTTTTGTGATATTGACTCTTTGACAGCCAAAGAAGCTGTTCAACATTTTCTTTTGCTCTTCAAGAAGGCAAATGTCCATTGAAAAATTACCTGAGTCAGGAACTAAACAATATTATAGGTTTATGGCCATAACTGAAACCTTGTTTCAGTGAGTGGCCAAAATAATTGATTTTATTTTTTCTAATTATAGGTTATGTATATGAAGTTTGTGCTTTGAATTTTGTTTGACTTTTTTTGACTGACTTTTAGAAATAACTTGGTCTGAAATCACAAGGTGGTGCATGGGCTTATCTGCCCAAGTACATACTAGATCTTAAGTAGCACTAGCATTCATTAGATGCCTACCTGATTGCTGCCTAATTTATAAAGCACAACTCTGTGTCTCTAAGATAGGGTAGGGAATTTCTGCTATTTTTTCCCCTGGGATTTTTCCTTGGTTAGCCAAAGTAAGAGAGTAAAATTTTCAACCCAGTTTCTTTCCTGAGCAGCCAGAGATTGGAGCAGTGCTCTGGAGTCACTGTTTCAAAGCAGGCAAAGGTGGGTTTGAATGAATGGCCCCACTCAAGGTGCTGATTCAAAGTACTGAGCTGTTGTGTGTGAGAGGAGCACCAACATCCAGGCTGCTTTTTTGTTGAGTTTGCGTTTTTAGTAATAGGAATCACAAAGATGACTTGGACTTCACTCTCTCCTACCTCTGTTTGTCTTACTGTAGTTTTGTGCTGGGGCCCAGATCTTCATTACCAGTTTTGCATCCCAGCTGCTTCACTCTTCCTCTCCATGGCAAGCAGACTGTTTTCCTCTCTTTAATAAAAACCACAGACATAATTAGTAAGATAATAATTTTGGAGCAGAATCCTGCTGTGAGTCTCTGACACTGTCTAACACAGCAGACATAACTCCCTGAAATGCCTGCATGTCATTATCAGACCATAGAGCATGCTGCATCTTGCTGGAGCCTTGTGCTGTAAAGGCATTCCTTGGGCTGCAGGGCTGCAGTAGAACTGTCCTGTTACTTTATGTGTTTTCAGCTGAACTACCGTGGATATTGCAAATGTCAGCCTGGGGTCCTGTGCTGAGCCCACATTGGTTCAAGCCTGCTGTTTCCAAGGAATACAGGGGCAGCCTTTCTCTAAATCCAGCAGTAGAACCAGACCCTGCACCCCAGAATCATCAGCTAAGATGAAATTCAAGTGCCCAAGTTACACTGGAATATAACAAAACCTTCAGGGGTGAATAGGGGAGGGATGAGTGCACTTAGGAGCCAATATCATATATTATTCTTTATCCTAAACAATGTTTCCTAGCTGTAATTGAGATGAAGGGTAGGGTTTGAGAATCAGTTCTCCCCGCACTGCAATGAAAGCTTTACAAGCTGTGAATAGAACTATTGTTAAGGTACCTTTAAAGCTCTAGCACACCAAGTTCCTGTGAAAGTGCTGTCTTGCATTACAATTAAGTTGATCTTGCTGCAGCTCCTTCTCATCCTGCCATACCAGCTCCTCCTTCATGCTTCATGTCTGATCTACTGATCAGATGGTGGAATGAGATTCAGATCAGCTCGTTTCTGGAATACAAACTAGGGGAAACAGCAGGTTATGTTTTTTTTCCCCAACCCATAATTATAATACTTTGAATGACATTAAATGCATGATCACCAGCTCATGTAACTTGTCAGATTTTCTTTTCCAACTGTTTAAAAGGCTGACAGAACATGAAAATTTGCTACATCACGATTACTTGTTGATAGAATCTAAAATTTTAGCTGTTTCATCCTTTACTGGATCCAGGTGAAGGCAGTCCATAATTATACATAGTTGCTCTCTTGCAGAATAGTAATCTACCTTGTTTATATTGTTTGACCTTTAGGTTGTTGATAAAGCCTTTTATAACTGCATAGGTAATGGGCTTAATTTCTGTTATCTTATTTCTGATTTCTGATTTTTAAATCGTTCTGTTCTCATGTCTAGAAAATACGGGGAACAGTTGGCAATGCTTGGAAATTAAAAACAGATATAAGTAATCTTTGCAATTGAATTAAAATATCAGGATTTAGTTTCTTGAATATAATTTCTTAAATTTCATCAATAAGGAGTTAGAATTTGCTGTTTGTTTTAAATCTATTTTATTTTACTCCAAAGTTGTCCAGTGGCTGAAAATAGTGTCATTCTTATTCCTGAATACAACACTGGGGGAAGAATTGCAGGTCTCTGTGCCTTGGTTTCTCAGCAGATCTGAAGATGAGCAGACCAACAAAAGCTTAATTTGGAAAAGGACTTTACTGCTAAGTTTAATCAGTTAAGGTGTGCAAAGTGTTGGGGAGAATTTAGTACTGTGAAGAGAAAGAAAAATGCTGCTGATATTTCTGGACCTACAGAGGTTGTTATCAAGCTCTCTCAACAGGCAGAACAGCTTGGCTTGCTTTGCCATTTTGCTTTTTGCATTTCCCAGGAATCTAGTCAATCATTTAGAAGTAGAAACTGTCATTTATTCTTGAGATCAATACCTGTTCCCAATCTTCAACTGCCATGTGTTCATGACAATTACTCATTTTAGCTGTAGTTTTGAACAGAGAGGCACATTGTCTTTGAGCTCCCAAATCATGGAATTCTTTCCATGTTGTTTGGGTCATACCTTTTAGACTTGTTTCTATATAACTAAACAGACTGTTAACCTTTGAGCAGGCTGTTTTTAAAACAAAAATAACTCAGAGGAACAAAAAAAATTCTTTATAGAAATTGTAAAGGCATTTCAAAAGGGTTTGTTACATATAAAGTTAATAGAAAATTAAAGTCCTACTTCAAAAAAGCATTATTTAAAAAAAATACCCCAAAGCCAACAATATTTCTTACTTTCAAAAAGAACTTTAAATAATTCTTACGTGAAATACATTTTTCTCATTTTTTAGCATGAATCTAGGGAAACATTACTGGGATTCAACATGGTGAATTACAGAGCATGTAAGAATTTGTGGAAAGCTTGTGTGGAGCATCACACGTTCTTCCGTTTGGACAGACCCCTCCCGCCTCAGAAGAACTTTTTTGCACATTATTTCACTTTGGGTTCCAAGTTCCGGTACTGGTAAGTGCTGATTTAAAATATATGGAAGAAAATATGAGTAGTGAGCTCGGGGAATGATCTAGTATCTATATTCAGATGTAATTCAAGTAGGTTTTAAATCCTGCAACTGTTCCCCTTCCCTGCTGGCCTGAGTTTCAAATTTTTTAAGATAGCTTGAAAATACAATTATTACATTATTAGTGGTCATTGTTGCACTAGTGCTCTGAGATTGTCTCCCAGGCAGCATTTCTTGGCCTGTTTTCCTGCTGGGTTATGTTTATCTTAAAAATGTTGTCTCAAAATTTCAAAGTCTTTGACCTGGTCTTTTTGAAAACTGTTGAGTCTCAGGTACTGCATGCAGCAATAGCAACAAAACAGACCTAAATAAATACCAAATAGAAATCACTGAAAAGAAGCTTGTACAAGTAAAGCTCACTTATCTACATGTATACAAATAGGAATTAGGTGAAAACAAAGGACATACATGTTCCGTATCAAACCCAGAACTTTAGAAAATGAGGAGGAAATTAAATCCATAACCTTTAAGGATGAACTTAAAATTACAGGCAAAAAGCTTGGAGGTGCACAGAATGAATGTGGAGTAACTATAATCCCTGTAATGCTGGAGTGGGTGGTTTTGGGTTTTGCTGGTTTATACTTTTTATTTAAAAGAAAAAATTTCTGTTCAGTGACTGAATTAACTGTCTCTGCAAGTAATGCAGAATGCCAGTGGTTTAAATCATGCCTGAAACAGAGAATAACAGAGCTGCTACTAATCATCCATCTAGAATGGCAGTAGTGTCTGTGACGTACAAAGGGACAGGATGAAAAGCTAGAAAACAGAATAACAGGCTATTTCTGTCCCACTTGTGAATCGCATAAATGTATAAAGAGGAAAGTAATTCAGTGGCTAACTGTTTATAGCATCTGTTTTTGACCAGCATTCACAGTACCCATTTGAGAAACAGCACTCTATGATCTGAGCATTCAGACTTGACTCAATGTTGCTGTAGAGAATTTCAGGAAGCTTTTTCATTTCTGTAAAGATTTTGAATCTGAATCATTGTGGTTACTATTACAGCTCTTTGATGATGACATCCAACTTAAGTTAACATAAGATGAAAAGGAAAACTGCATGAAAACGAGGAAGGTCATTAAAGTTGCTGGAACAGCAAAAAGGCTGGAATTTCTGCAAGTGGTTTGAGAGCTTGTTGAGAGGCAGTGTAACAGGAATAACATGGCCCACAAAGAGAGGTTGAGGGCTCTAGGCTTGTTTAATCTGGTGAAGAGGAAGCAAAGGGGGAATTCAGCAGCAATCCTAAAGCTACTTCAAGGGTGATGTCAGTACTGATGGACCCAAGGTGCTGGTAAGAGGCAGGTGAGATTTCACCATGAAAATCCTGGATGGACATGAGGCAAAGTGTTTGGTTTTTTTTAGAGCTGTGTTGCCAGAACAAGTTACCTGGACTGGCTGTGGGTTCTTTGTTAGAGGAGGCTTTCAAAAGTCAGCTAGACAAAGCCATGGCCAGAGATGACCTGGTGTCAGCAGGAGATTGGACTAGAGACTTCTAGCCAACATCTGTATGATCAAAAGGAGTCAGTAAAATACAGAACTAACAGGTCTAGACAGAATTATCTCCACTTTTGAAAGAAATTGAGGATATGAAATTTTTGAACTATTGAATTGTTACATAATCTATTTCCAGTGGTCTAAAATACTTCTATGCATCAAATGTTAAAGAATATTTAGGATTTTTTTTTAAATAGAGCTTCCAAGAGGGACGTAGAAGATGGTTAGTGAGCAAAGGTGACTTCTTTACACTGCCATTGGGTTTTTCAAAGTGGTTCTTACAGTATTCCTCACCAAATACTTGTGAAAAAACATGAGGAGTTTTACTGTGTATTAGCATCTCTTTTAACCAGATGGGAAACAAGTAGGTTCCTTTTTCACACTGGAGGGAATTTACTACTGCAGTGATGCAGAGTTTTGTAGTAAAATCTGAAATCAACAGTAGGTTTTGGTGGTGTTTCACAATGAGGGGTAAATGGGCAATAAAATAGTAGATCAAGTTCAGTGCTGAAAAAAGAGCAGGAGCATTCTCTGAAAACCTTAAATCAGTTATTAGTAGCAGTTATAGAAGGACAAATAGAATGATAGAATTATTTGAAAGGAATATAGGCAAATACAGCCAGCTTACTGCTTGTTGGAGTTTAAAATGTGTAACCCCAGCAATTTTGCTGGCAGCAGGTATGGAAAGAGAAATTTCCTGGGTTTGCAGCATGGCAGAGGTTGGAGGGCAGCTCTGGACACTGTTGAGTGCAATGCCCTGTTCTAACAGGGTCCACTGTAGCATGTTGCCTAGGAGCATATCCAGCCAGGTTTTGAATGTCTCCAGGAAGGAAAACTGCACCATCTCTGAGCAACCTGGTTCAGTGTTAAACTATCTTAAAGTAAAAACTTTCTTTTGTCTTGGTGGGTGATGAGGCTGTTGTTTTGTAGCCCTGTCCTTGCTGCCTGCCCTGATTAAGATGTCTCATATCTCTGGACTCCCTTAAGAAGCATCTGGCTGTAGTTTTTACTTTCCCTTTGTGGCATTTGGTCCTCCTGAGCCTTCTCTTCCTGAGGCTGAGCAGTCCCAGCTCCCTCAGCCTTTCCCCATCCCTCAGATGCTGCAGAGCCTCAGTTGTGTTTGTGGCCCTTTGCTTGACTTGTGGAGCTCTGGAACTCCACCAGGCATTCCAGATGTGCTCTCACCTGTGCTGGGCAAACCTGCTCTCCAGCCAGTTGGCACTCAGCCTGTGCAAGGGGCTATTCCTCCTCAGCTGCAAGTCTTTGCATTTCCCTTCACTGAATTTCATGAGATTGCAGCTGACCTGTTTCTCAGGTCTTCACACATCCACTCATTCTGTAATATGAAGGTGGAAATAGCTGATTCTTTGCTTTCATTATGTAAATATCCCTGTAGGAGGCTCTGTGCTTGTTCTGAAGTTATTAATGGAGAAGTGGCTACAAGAGTGAGTGTTGCTGGTATCTTGTCACCAATTCTTAAGTGCTGATAGATACTCAAAAATGATATTTTTTTCTAGAAGAGAAATGATGAAATATTATTAAGAATCTTTGATTTGACACAAGACATCTGGTCTTGTATGAAAAGTCAGCAAGTTCCAAGATCTAAACTTAGTTTTGACAAGTTGCATAGAAGAATACAATCCTGATGTGCTAATCATGTAACTTTTTTGTCTTTTTTTACTAAACTAAGTAGCAACTAAGTTACTAGCAATTCAGTGAATAGTTTAGGAAGAGCATGGAAGAGATGCTGTAAATGTTTAACAGTGGCTATAACAGGAACTATTATTATGTGTTACCCAGAGATCCAAGCAGAAATTTCTTATTGCTTTGGTTAAAAAAAGCAAACAAAACGGAAAGCTTTTGTTACATCTAAAATTATTTGGAAAGAAGACCTACATTTCTACCAAATGCTTTCTGAGGTTATGCTGTACTGAAGCTAGGGCAATTGCTTGAGCGTGACTGAAAACAGAATTTAGGCATTTTGTTGAGATGGTTCAATTTTTAAAAAGAAATTGTTATTTAATCATGTTGGATTTAGTGGCTTGATTTTGTTTTGCTTTCCAGTGGGAGAACAGAGGTGCAATCTGTGCAGTATGGTAAAGAAAGAGCAAATAAAGACAGGGTATTTGCAAGGTAAGTAGTTTACATTCCTTAATATTTCCCCCATTTATGTATTTTAAACACTTAGGGTAGCCTTCAGTCTGCATAGTTTGTTGTTACCTGTATTACTCTCTGTGCTGTTTTTATTACAAAGAATGATCTCCTGCTGTTTAAAGAACCCATTAAAATACTGAGTTAATGGGTATTTTTGTCTGTAATAATATCTTGCAACTGTACACGTGTATTTCCTTTAGAAATAAGTGCAGTGAGTCTTACTTGTGAGAGCAGCTTTACCACTGTAGTCTCTGTGAGGTATTTTACTATGAAAAGTGAGCTGCTTCTGAAGGTATTTGGTCACAGAGTGGCTGGCTAATCAGGAATATATTACTTAATTTTCTTCCAGGCTCCTGAGCAGTTTTGTGATGTCAATAAAAGATTTGAAACATAAATTTAGTTGTTTCTTCAGAAATTATGATGCTGTTTTCCATAGTAAAGCACCTGCTACATCCACCTGGCAGTTTGCTCTGATCATGAATAGAATCCTTGTGGGGAGAGAGGGCAGCCCTGTCCTTTTTTTCTGCTTCTACTTTTACCAAGATCTGAGATGTCTTTTTGCCCCTTAAGGAACTCCGGAGTTGAAATTCACACTTGAAAACTTCTAGTAGTAAATCCAGCAAAGTGCTGCCATTTTCCAAGTGCCTGCAGACACTGTTCCTAAGAGCATTGGTGAATTCTGCCTTGATTTCCTTCCCTGTCTCCACCCCTTCTTTCCCTTTTCTGTGCATTAGAATCTACTTTGGGTTTTAGCTCAGCCCACCAAAGATAGATAGCTGCATACTAGGTTTGGGGGGCAGAAATGCTGGTTCAACAAATAGATTTTATAAAACCATTTTTTCTGTGTAAAACTCTTTTTTACTCCATTTAATTTGCTTTGGAAATGTGAGTTAATTTAGATTTTTACTTGGAGCAACTTTTTTTAGTACTCAGGAGACTCAGCACTGTGACAGGTGAGCTTTGCTTCACTGAATGACAGTTGTGAATCAGTTAAAAACTGTTTTTCTTGGTGCACTCTAAACTTGGCAATTCCCCACAAGTCAAGAGAGTGGAAGAGAGCTGATACTTTGTGTTGAGAAGTATTTTTATCATTTCAGAAACTCTTATGCTGTAGATGGCACTCTTCCCTTTGCAGCAAAACCCAGCAAGTTCTGCTGGGGGTCACATGTAGTTTATAAAATATAGTTGGATAAAATGGATGAAGTCAATAAAATCAAAAGCCATGGCTGGAACTGTTCTTATTTTCATAAATCTTGGCTTCTTTTAGTTAATAAAATGCTTGGCTCTTCCATCCTCAGGAATTTTGTTTTCTGTTGTTGCTTTTTTATTAAGAATAGAGCATTTATCCACCTATTTTGAGTTTCTAAGTGTTGATGATTGATGTCTGAGGCATATATGTTTGTATCAGTGAAATGAAATAATGGTGTATTGTAACAAATACATCTCAAAAGGCTTTTAACAAATCAGCTACTTCTTCTGTCTTCCTCATGACAGTGTGCAATTAATTTATTTTCAATTTTAAAGACCTTTCATATTTTCAAGAGTGAAAAAAGCTTGAAAGAGAAAACATTTCTAGAACTCAGTGTTGTTCAAGAAACTTAATTTAAGAACATTAATTCTTTGTCTTCTGAACATTTGCATCTCAGGTTGACATGCTGAGTAGATGTCAGCCCTTTTGTATTCATACAGAAGATAAATTTTGTTTTCTAAGATTTTCCAGCTATAGTGTGGGTTTTATTCCTGTAACCTGCCTTTCTTTTTTGTGGTGCGTCTTTATCAGGCAAAGTCATGGTAGCATTGAACAGCTTTTTAACCTCTCAGGCAGTGGGATTCTTTTGGTGGATTTTCAAGGTCTTTCTTGAGAACTAGGTGGGCACATGTGTTGAAATAATTGCTGTTGCTTTTCTTATTATTGCATAAGAAGATTAATTCAAGATCAGTTCAAGCAATATTTTCAGTGGCTTTTTGTAGAGTTATCCAGATTTACATTTGGATTTGTTAAAAATACCTAATTAGAAACTGCCTTATTTGAGTTAATGCTGTTTAAGCAAACCTTTGAATCATTTCATGGCGAGAAAATGAACATAGAGAATTACACAGAGATGTTACTGGAGTGATCTGTTTGCTCTAAGTTGGGAAATGTTGATTGCCACAAGTAATGGCTAGCTGCTCTGGCCTTTACATGCTGAGTGAAACGTGGGTGCAGAGCGTGAGACAGGGAAATAAAATTTTTTAACAGCCATTTAAATAAAACAAGCAATTTTTATCTACAGGAAGCAGGCTTAGCTGTTTGTTCTCAGGATTTTACTTTAAATTAGCTGAAGGATTTTTTTTTCAAACTATAGAAACCTTTACATTTACCTTTAAACATGGAATTTTTGTTATTACTGTGAAGGATATATTCACTAATAAATCTCATACATTATGTAGGTGCTGTTTTCTTAATCTTCATGCAGCACTAAGTTCAGCATTCTGAAGACCGTTGCAGCAGTTGTTTAGGTTTTTTTGTGGGTGTTTTGGTTTTTGGTTGGTTTTGGGTTTTTGTTGTTGTTTAGGGGTTTTTGTTGTTTTGGGGAGGTTTTTTTATAATTTTCATTACAGTTTTTCTCTTCGCCTCATTTATTGCACGATATTCACAGTCCATGAAACCTCATAAGAATTCCCAGAAACTTAATAAAAGCACATAATAAAAATATAAAAGGTTCAATCAAGTCATGAATTGAGAGAATTCTTAAAGGGTTAGGGTTTCTCTTAGAGTCCTTTCAAAATATTCTAGGACTGCTCAGTTCTGGTGTGCGCGGGGGGCTGAGAGCAGGGACTTTGAGTGAGAGGGTGTCAGTCATTTGTATCTGTAAACTCCCTATCATAAATTGGAGTCTCTGTTTCCAAAAATTCAACCTTGCTTTAATTATGCACTTTTTGAGGTCTATTAAATAACTTCTCAGGTGCTTTAAATTGCATATGTCATTTGTGCAATGTACCCTGCAGATTTGTGCATGGTTTTGCCCTCTTGGTTGGCAGCAGTATTTGTCAGATTTGCTGAGAAATGTGTTCCCTGTACTCCTTATCAAAATACAAAGCAAAGCTGTGGCTTCAGGTTATGTTTCTTTTTGGAACAGAGATTACTTTTTAAACTCCCACCTGTATTCCCAAACAACACCTCTATTCTTTCCCACCTTGTGCAAGGTTTTAGCCCTTCAGCTGTGGATGCCAAACAAATTCTGTATTTGAAGGCTTTCTGTACTGTAGCTGAGCTAATAAAATGTCATGGGTTTTTTTAGTTGCATTATGTAATTCCATCCCTGCTACTCAGTTTTGAGTGTTTGGGTTTATTTTTTGTATTTGCTGTAACATTGCAGCTCATAAGACTTGGGGGCAGGTAAAGTTTTCAGTTTCTGTCGCTACTCAAATAGATGGGACTGCTTCCAACTTTTAGGAATGTCTCTGCAGGTACACCAGAATTAAATCTGAAAATGGCTTGTTCTGTTAACTATCAGTGCCCTGTGCTGGGTGCAGTAGAAGCATCCAGGTTGAGCAGACAGAGGTGAAATTTAAAATTCAAAAATGTCAAAGTTTCATGCATCTTAGTTCTCCTCTCCTATCTACTCAGCTGCACTCTGGTGAGAGAAAATTATTTTAATATTGCTAGAAGTCAGAGATAAAGGACAAATTTATAGGTATATTTCACAACAAATCTTAAATGTTAATTAAAAAAAAACCTTATTGTTGGATTTAGAAGTGTTGACAGGAGAACTAAAATTGGCACAGCACTAAGAAGTTCAGTTCTGCAGTGTGGTAATTTTTTCTTTGAAATTTCTGCAAAGACAGGAAATTGGGGCAACAAACACGAGTGGGTGGGGACTCTGAGGTTAGAGCTGTTAATAAAATAATTGAGATGAAGCTTTGGTGATAAACACTGCAGCTGTTTATCATGGTGGTGAGGTGATCTTCTGAAAGATCAAACCCTATCCACAATAAAAGGTGAGTGCTTTCTTGACATTGGACGTTTCCATAGGGAAGAAGGTGATGCTTTGCTCATTTGTGTTCCTTTGTTGTATTGATTGAGGAAGTTTACATAAACATAGTTACAGACTTTGGCTTAAGATACAAAGCAATGGGGGTTATTCGAGCAGTCAAAAATGTATCTGTTGGAAAAACTTGGAATTTTTTCCCCACCCTATATGCTCCTGTGTCTCTCTTTGTAATTTATCTAGTTTCACACAGGCAAGGATGGTGCACTTATACTGTTGTTGCATGTTAAATAAAGAAAGTCCCACTTCCAACTTTCCTACATTCCATTTGTTGCCTTTTCACTGAAGGTAAATGAGGTTCAGTAATTGCCTTTACTGTATCTGCAGTCTGTACTTACCTAATTCAGCATTGGTTATATTACGTTCTTCTACAGTTTTTCCCTCAGACTCTTCTTTGGCTGGTAGTAGAATCCAGGTCTTGGCAGAGCTGGCTCTTGGTGCTCATTTGCTGGCTGCAAACAGATGATTAAGTGTCAGCAGGGTCCAGCTGATCAGAGCCCTGATCAATTAAAGAATAGCAAAGGGCTGGAATCAGACACACATTTCAGTTCTGCTGTTTCAGTTTCATGTTCTTTACCTGTTCAGAACTGCTTGCATGTACATGTTTGTGAAGAAAGATACCAAAGTTTGAGTTGCTCACATTTGAAGTAAATTACAGAAATTGGAGTTTTGGTTTAATTGATCTGATACAAAGCTAATTATTTTTCAAATCAAATTAATATTCCTTAAATATAGTGAAGCGTGCTAAGAAACTGGATGTGCTTCTCTGGAGGAATTAATTTATATTTCCCTCTTTTCAAATATCAATGTACTATTAGATTTTTTCCCCAAGGTGAAATAACACCTGAAATAGTATTATTAAAATGGCCCATCTCACTTAACTGCCTGAAATTTGTCAGCTATTACTCAGTAAGACTTTAGAGCAGTAAAGCAGAGTGCAATACATGTTTAGAACTGCTTGGTGGGGTAAAAATAAAAATAAACCCTCCACAAGAACACCATCACTCCATTAGTACCAAACAGTATTGACATCTTACTTATTTCTGTCTATGAAGCTTATTCAATATAGTACTTGATTGGTTCTTGTTGTAGTTTTTTTTGGTAATATTGAGGACAATATTATCTGCTCAAGGTGGTGACTTGCATTGAGTTTTAAGTTCTCTGAGAAGCAAAAATACATATTTGTTAGCAAGTTTCCCGTTTTCAGAGGATGTAGTGTGTGTGCAGGTAGTTCCTTAATTTCTCAAAGTTCCTTCTTTCTGGAGTTGCTGTTTCAGTAAACCAGTAATAGTGACAAAGATAAAGAACAGTTACCATGTGTCACAGGGACAGTGAAGGGAGAAATTAGTTTTTGATATTATTGTATGAGCAGCTCCATACATTCATATGTTGTCACCTCATTGGACAAAACTGGAGAATTTAGTGATAGAATATGAAGGTAAATGGAAAGGAAATTCTTATATCACAAAAGATTGAAGTATCACTGGAACTAGAGAGGGTTGATTAATTACAGATGAGAAATCTGAACTATGTAGTGCCATGAAAGCAGTAGAAGTAAAATAAAAACCTAGTAACACAAAATGTACGGGAAATGTATGGATTGTTTTAAAGTATTTTTGCTGTTAGTTGAAGAATTTTCAGTTGAAAACAGCAAAATGTGAAAGTCTGGGTATGTTTTTGGTTGCAGGATGACTGAACCATCCAATGCAATGCTAAGAAAAAAGCAACCACAGATGATTCATTTGCTGCTTTCCAATATAAACTGGAAATGTATTTCAGGAGAGATTGCAAGTATGGTTTCATTTGTGCTTAAGAAAGAGGTGGAAGAAGCAGGAGCTTGTAGGCATCCTGGAATGATCAGAGAATGGGAAGAACAAGTTTTGTAAATGTCAAGAGAGGGCAACAAGTAGAAAGCAGAATTCCTTTTGTATAAAAGCACTGCTGAGAATGACCTTGAATCTGAAGGACATTACTGGCACAAAACCAGATGAAGTTCTGTTACTCACAAAGAAATTTAAATAGTTAAATAATATTATTGCATCTGTCTGGCAAGTGACAAAGCATTTTCTGGGAGAAAGCCTGTGGTCTTGATGGAAATCCCTGATGTCTAAACAAAACTTTTTAACTCTGTTGCCATGTTGTTGATTACCTCACTTTCAGTTCTTGAAATTTTTTGGGAGTATTTTGGCCTGATGTTTTTGTTGCTTTATTTTTCCTGAAGAGGCTGAACAGTTGTGTTACTTAGAGGGTTTTTTTTTACTTGTTTTTTTGTTTGGTTTTCTTCTACATTTATTAAGTTCAGATCTCTCAGTGATTATGCTGTTTGAGTCAGATTGTCTTTGAGGCATTAAAAGTCTAGTGAGTTTGCCTGTCTCCCTCACAGCCAACACTAGTTTATTAGTATTTCAATGGCATTTTTTTTTCAAAGTACATTAAATGAAGTACAGTAGATGGAGAAAATACAGAACTGCCCATGTAAATACAGCTGTGCATTATTATGTTTCCTTTCTTACATATCATTTGGTTTCCTGTGATAGAACATCAGTTTCATTGTGGTGAGTTTTATATAATTTTGTTCTTACATCATACAATTTTTGGTTAGTCATTTGACTTTCTTCTTCTAGATCCCCCAGCAAACCCTTGGCACGGAAGGTCATGAGTGGGATGGATTGGGAAGTAGTGAGCAGGAACTCACTGTCTGATGATAGGTTGGAAACACAGAGCCTCCCATCACGGTCCCCACCTGGAACCCCAAATCAGTGAGTAGCATCAAATCTCTCCCTACAAGTGACTCTCTACCTCTGATGGGAGTGACCTGCTTGTGTAATAAAGGGATTCATGGGTTATGTAGACAAATAGCTTCAAAAAATATGTGCCAAATGATTCTCTGTAACACTTGGCTTCAGATAAAAAAAAATTTTTTTTAGGGATGAGTTTTAGGTGCTTCTCACTTTTCTCACTTGACCTATAAAAAGTGTAGGATGTGTCACACTACCCTAAATTTGAGAGTTTGAGTTTTCTCAAGCTCAGTTAAAAGTAAGCTATTAATTTGGTGTAAAAAAGACCCTGATAATAAAATCTATGGGATATTTTAAACATAATTTATTTCACTTAATACCACTTTTTTAAACATTGGGTAAAATTACTTTATTGGAAATCCTTGCAGGTTTATTCCTCTCAATTTTTGTGCCTTTGCTTTCAATGTTCACTCTTCATATGATAGAACCTTCTGTTTTAAGTGAGTGAAAAAACATTCCTGATTTCGTTTGGAGGGTAACCAATTTTCTCAGTGTGCTGAAACTTGCTTAAGAATCAGTGTTATTCAATTTTGTATTACATAAATGTCAGAATTTTAAGATTCTACAGCATATTATTCACAAGATCAATGTTGTAAATACCGGTAGCATTTAAAAATTACTTTAATTACTTAAAAATTACTTAATTACTTAAAAATTACTTTAAAATTGTGTAATAATGATGCTTAAAACATAATATACTTAATTCATACATGTTTAAAAGAATTTTAATATTGTCATGCTAGTTTTCAAATAGGAAAATACTGGATTCCAGAAATTATAAAACTCTCAGTGCAAAGCTTGTGATTCTTCTAGGGGAAGATTCAGGGGATAAATTGTTCATCTTAATAAATTCAGGTTAAGTTCTGCCATGAACAGAGTCAGGATTTGTCTTCTTAGGAATCTATTTTTCTTCTTGTTGACTGGGCTGCTGGCTTGTTCATTGGAGCATAATGGTTTCAGGCTTCTTTAATTAAAAGTAAATAAATTATTTCAATAGCCCTTAGTGTTTATTAAAGTAATTTTTGAACACTTAAAAAAATGAAATACATGTTGTTCTGACAACATAATTTTTTCAGTGATTTTTGAAATTTTAATAAAAATATGTGTACGAACATGTGCTTGCCCTGAGAGAAAATAATTTTTTTAGCATCCCATTTTAGTGGGTGTTATCAGAGATGTAGATTAACAATAAAATTGTTGTTATTTCACATTGCACTGCTCTGCTTTCCCTCTCAGTCGCAACTCTGCCTTCACTCAAGAAGGAGCCCGGTTACGACCCTCATCAGTGGGACATTTAGTGGATCATGTGGTTCACACCTCCCCCAGTGAAGTGTTTGTAAATCACAGATCTCCATCCTCCACCCAGGCCAACAGCATCATACTGGAATCATCCCCGTAAGTTCTGCTCCTACCAAGCCACTGTGGCATGCAGGGCTGCTGAAGGGAATCTGAGATCCTGGTCTTGAAGAATTTATTGCTGAATGTGGGGTCAGGGAGAGCCAGGCAATCTAATAAATAAAAAGTGGTTGTTATTTAGGGGTGTTAGTGTAGGTCTTACTGTGAGAAAGAGCTACAGATACAGAGCTGAACACCTGTGTCTGACATGTTCCAGATTCGGGATTACAATACCATCCTCACCAACACAAGATGTGGGTTTGCTGTAATGTGACCATCAGTGTCTGGATGTGGAACCAAAAGTTGGGTTTTTGATGGAATTGAATGAAAGTTTTAATTCCCACAAGTCTGCAAATGTTGCTTTTTTGTCAAGGCACAGAAGTGAGATTTACAAACTACTATGCACCTTTTTGGCAGCTGGGCATTTGGACATTGCTAGTATTGTTACAGAGTTAATTTTTTATTTTTTTTAAGCTGACACTTAGGCTTAAAAAATAAGCTTTTTAGTCAGGCTGGTTTTTTTTTTAATACTGCTGAATATTCTTTATAGTGTAAGCTTGCTTACCATTGGATGCAATGGGTGAAATAAAAACTATTATTCCATACTGGGTCCAGAAGGAAGACAAACATCCCCATTGAGTTATTCAAAGATACTGAAATACTCAATAAATTGTGTTCAGAATACAGATTAATAAGGAAAAATATTTCAATATATACCATTTTATCACTGGCACTGTACCCTCTTAGTGTAGCTGATAATGTAAAGCCAGATATGCCCTCATAGTTTTGTATCATAATCTCTATTAGCAGGGAAAGCATACAAATGGTTTCAGTTGAGAACTCTAAAGCAGCACATAGCTAATTACATGTTTATAAACAAATGGTATGTCTCAGGAAAAATTACTCTGGGAAACTCTTTAAACACAGTTTTAAAACCTTGCTTAGACTGACTGTGCTTTCAGTTTTAACAACTCTAATTTTTAGGAGGGAAATAGAATACAAAATTTTAAAAGTTTTCTAATATAGCATATGATGCTTTTTACGATAGACTACAATATTTACAATTTGACTCAGCTAGTTTCTTAACTTTCAGGGTTATGTAATATTAATTTGACTTAGGCGCGTAAATTCTCCCTTTTTTTGGTGGAATTTTAACATATTCACATGCCAAAGGACTCTCAGAACTGGAACAGATGAGAATCTTTTCTCATATTAGAGTTTTGTTGTCCAGAGGCCACACAGGGTCAGGTTCCTTCTGTTGTAAGACTTCCATCTGAAGTCAGTTAAGAGAAGCCCTTACTGAATGACACATGGATACAGTGAAGAAAGCACAATTATTAAATCTCTCTTTTATTTATATACCTTTACTTGAAGTTGTACAAGATCTCCCTGAGTGTTTAGGATTTGTTTATTTAGTACTTATTTCTTGAGTAAGTCACCATAGAAATGAGTCTTAGAAAGAGAGGAAGTGGTTTTCTACAACTATGGCTTCTTTTTCATGTTTTTGCACTTTTTATGCCCAAGCACTAAGTGTTAGGGGTTCCATTTTGAGGTTTTTTTTTCCTCTTGTTAGAAGCTTAAAACTAAAATTTGATATCCCGGTATTGATCTCTAGTATAAGATACTTTCAAGAATGGGGACATTGACTTTCAAAAATATATGAATTCCATTAAGGTATTTTGAAGGTTTAAGCTAATGTTATTGATTCAAGATTTGCCATTTATGAAGGAAAATAGTTGACATGAAGTTCATAGTAGCTATATAATTTTAAACTATACTGTTCTACAGTCCAAAAAGCTATTTCTTAATCAATTTGACCTTTCTGGTGGAAAAGATTTGAGTAGTCCATGTGCTAATTTGTCAGAAACTCTTATTTATTGATCAAATTTATATGTGTGCAAAAGAGGGGCTAACCTGACTGGCAATAGGTTTGGTGATCTTTTTGAGTTTGGAATCAACATAGCAAAAGAAATTAACAGTTTCCATGCAGTTCAGAAGTATATAATAGTTTAGCTAATATGACCTTTAATTGGACATCTTTTCTCCATCTGCACATCCTGTTTAACACTAAATGGAGAGATAGTGCTTGTAGTTCCCTTAGCTAATTATAACCTCAAATTCCAAAAGCACGTGGTAAGTGTTTAGTTTAATAAATTTATGGGGGTGTGTATGGAACTTTTGCTAAATATATTAAAAAGATCAGACCGGATATCTGTAACAAAAATACCCAAAGCTTGCCAGTGCCAGGGTTTGTATGTTATTTTATTATTATGTAAATTGCTGAATTCAGTAACAGAGAGCTGCTTTGCCTGCAAAATAGGCTGCTTTCACCGCCATTGTCTGAGCATTCATAAGGAAATTCAAAGCTGACTGGGCAAATATAAAGCACTGAAGTTTATGCCCGAGGCTTGATTGTTAGTTCTCACAAATCATTATGCTAATATATTACAGAACTTGCATTGCTGCTTGTAAAATGCTCATTTAAGTAACTTTTCAAATCCTTTCTTTAAGTTTGTGTGTTAGGTAGGAATTTACTTGTGTTTGTTGACATGTATGTACAGACATCTAGTCAAACATCAGATCCATCTTCTGCTTTTATCAGAATAACTTCTTTTGTGTTTCTATTCATGTTTTCTGTTCCTTTTTTCTTTGGTTCGAAGCTCTCAGGAGTAATTGTTTTCAGGAAAATACATAACTTAAAAAACTGAGTAATCTGTGCTGGCCAAACTTGAATGAATGAGTGCATAGGCAGCTAAAAATCTCTGGGTGACCTTTGTAAGTCGATGTCTAAATAGTTTATAGCTGCCTTGCAGATTTGTTTTGCAAATGTTGACAATCATCATATTTTTCTCTCCACAAAAATGAATTTAGAAAAGCTGCTTATCTTGAAAAATGAAATGTGCTCTTTTTTCTGTTACTTGCGCTGAAAAGTGTTAAGAAATACTATTTTTCTTCCCAACTGTGTTTTGAACATAAGGTTCTTCAGACATCAACTGAATAATTAGTGCTTTTTTTTTCTTGTAACACTTCCTGAAAAAAATATTTTCTGAAAGTTGAAATAAAGCAGAAAAATATTGTTGGGATCTTTTAGAATGTGCTGTTTTCTCTCATACACTGACAAAAACGTTACCAGTTTTGTTTTCTAAGACTATTGACTAATTTTTTTTAAACTAAAGCAGAAAATGTTTGGCATTTCCAAGTGAAGTGTTCTATTTCCCAGTTTTCATGCTTTTTGAAAAAGGTTCTTTTTTTTTTATCTGTATATTCCATTTTGCTGAGATTTTTATTTTTGAACATGTATCTGGGATCTGCCTTTCTTGAATTGCACAGAGACAAATTTTATGGTGTGAAGTTTGATGTGTGCCTTAGGTTTTCAGATTTGCAGCAACTTGAAACCTTGTGCAGTCTCATACTGAGAGTCTTGCCCTGCTAACAGTTCACTGAGGCGAGACTACTGAATACAGCAGGGCTGCTCATGTTTGTGTCTTTTGGAAGGAGTTTTGTGATGAGTTACCACTACAGCTTGCTGATAATGAAAGGAGCAGTGTCTTCCTTTTGCCTCTGGGAGTGTCCTTCCCTCCCTGCATGGTGGCCAGCCCTGAGATAAACTGGAGGACCCAGGCTTGTCCAAAAAGTGCTTTTGGTTGCTTGGTGTAAGCTGCCTTAGCCAAGGGAGGAGGACCAGTTCTTCAAGGAAGCAGCCAGGGATGTGGGTGAAAGAACAGACACCCTATTTTTGGTGGTAGCATTCTCTTTAGATTCAGCTATAACCTGTAAGTTCATTCTTGATGGTTTATGGATCTGGTATAAGTGGGCTGCTGTCTGAAATCGTTAAATGACTTAATAGCACCTTTTCATGGGGTGCTTGTGGAGGAGACGTATCCTGCTGGTATTTAGAAACTGGCATTCAAACAAGTTACTGGGAACTGTGAGCTCACTGCCCTTTTGAGCCTTTCCAAATGTTCTTTTTAATTCTTAAATATAAATCCCTATAATGAATGATGAATCATATATTTATGTAATATGAATTACAGAGTTTAGCTTTTATTCCGAGAGGACTAACAAAAGGAAATTCACCATAATATACAAAAACACAGAGAACATTTGTATTAATCTACAATGGAGTGCTTGCAGGTCAGAAGTAATGGGTTAAAGCATGTAAAACCATTTTTAAGAAGGTTGTAGGTAAAAGATGAACTTGCTGGTTCTGTGTACAGTTACTTGTCGAGAAAAATGCTGCAACAGGTGCAAACATAAGCTGCCAATATATTCTACTGCACTACATTTTGAGGTTCTAAAAATACCTACAGATAACCATCTCTCAAACTCTTTGAGTTTGTTCTAGCGTTTTCAGTTTATTTGCAGCCCTGAAAGAACTGTCAATATCTCATGGTTGTTCCACTTCATATTTCTATTTTGGTATTTAGATCTCAAGAGACTCCTATAGATGGGCAGCCTCCAGCGTTGCCACCCAAACAATTTAAAAAGAACAGTTGGAACCAAATTCATCATTCACACTCACAGCAAGAACTGGATAACCATATTAATGAAACTTTTGATGTTCCTGCATCACCTGAAAAATCCACCGTAAGTTTTTTGATCCAGTTGAACCATTCTGCTTTTTATCAGAATGATGGTCCTATTGTACATGGGCTTGGTTCTCAGGCATTTCAGAGCTGCTGTGTTTGTGCATTACCTTGCAGCACTACTGTCCCTTCACTGGCTCCTGCTGGTTTGACTCTAGCTGCTGGAGTAGTGCTTTGTCAGTTGATAACAAATCACTACATGGGGATGGTTTTGCAGACCTTTTGAGCATTAGCTTTTCAGCACATGCAGAAATTTCTGCCTAACCTCTTCTTTGAGAAGTCATTTGCCAAAAATTTTAAAGACATTGCAGGTGTTTAATCTAGCTTTAGCTGAAAAGCTAACCCTGAAAATGCCTACCAGCTTCTAAAGTAGTTTTATCAGGGGAAGCTTCTTGAGTCTGTGGTTGCATTTCTCATCAGAATTTCCAAGAAAGAGAGTATCTAGAGGCCTGTGATAGCAAATACAAAAATATCACCAGTTCTTTTTCCATAATCAAGCATGTGTGAGATGAGTAAGATAGTCAGTTGATTGTCTGACTGAGGAGAGATCTCCGTGATCACTTTTGTAGTTTTTGTCCTTCCAGAAGTTTTCCAGTGGTTCTAGATGTTATACCAATGTGAACAGTAAATAGAACAAGAAATGTGTTGGAGGATGGGGAAACATCCAGATGTAGCAAATACTGTGTAAACAATTTTGTCAGCCTCAGGCATTCAAAATTATGAGTCACCTCCCCAAACTGATATTTAGAAATGCCTTAGTTTGGTTTTTTTGCATCCTGAACTGTAAACCTCTGGAGTTCTGATCTCTCAGGCCTTACAACAAAGTTAAGATTTCCATAAAGCCCCTGTTTCATTTCATATCTGGGGTTCTAATAAAAGACTAAAAAGTGAGAGTTTTAAGTTTTTGAGTGTTTTGGGAATGTTGTAAATTTTTTTTGTTGTAATTAAATAATGAGGGTTTGTAACAGCTTTGTCTTCAGGCAGTGCTTACCTGAGTCACATTAAAGTACTGTTGCTGTGAAAGATAACACTACTTTAGTCATCAAGTTTTTCTGCCCTGTATTCAGTTATCTTTACCAAATTGACAAAAATAACTTTCACTTGTTTTTTTAACTCCTTTTAGTTCTGCAAAACCAACACAGCTGTGTGAATGAGCTGTTTTTTTCTCTGTGCATTGTCAGTGTGATTGTTTGCTGTGCTGCAGTGGGACACATTTATGCAGGCTCGCTGAAGGCAGCTCACTGTTGTAATTGAACATCTAATTTGGTCTGCTGATGACTTTTTATTTTGGGGATTGCAGAAGAAGGAACATAGCATGACTGAAATTTTTGGAATGTTGCTTTGTTTCAAAATTGCTTTTTCTGACCAGAATCCAGGTTCCTGCGCTGCTACAGTCTTCTGCTGTTCCATCTCAAATATTTTAGAGAGTACCCCTCACCATTTTGACTTCATAAAACTTTTGAATTTTCTTTGTTGCATGTATGGAGGGTCTGTGCTGAAAGGTAGTAGGACACATATGGGAATGACAACTTTTTACTCCATCGGCAATCCCTAAGTGTCCAGTCTGAGAATGTCAGAAGTACTTGAAAGTACTTGAAAACAGGTGTGGTCAAAATCCCTTCAGTCAGACACATTAAGGATGGCATACAGTCCTCTCTGCATACTTGCATTATAAACTTCTGCTCAAAATAGCATCTTAAAGCAGGAAATTAGCATTTCCTTTGTGTCAGGGGAATGCAGGGGCACAAAAGCTGCCAAATGCTGCAGGTGAGCACTTGGTAGAAGTTCATTCTGTCTGATCTCCCACGCCAGTAAGCATAGGCTGAAGTGATTGGCATATGATCAGGCTTCCTAATGCCCTTCCTTTTCATTAATATCTCTTGTGCCATTACTTTCCCAAATTTTTCACTCTTTCATTACTATGAATACATTTGGTGAATTTTGTTTTGTTTTAACCAAGAACAGAAGACACCTGCAGCTGAGTTAACTTCTAATGAGCCAGATTGTGCAGACTTCTTTAGCCTAGTGAAACTCCAGGTTTTGAACTTTCTAACATATAAAAATACTTGCTTTTCTAAGTTCTTTGTTTATTTTTCTGAGTATGAGTCTTCTGCTTTGCTGTAACTAGTAACATTGAAAACTTTCTTGAAAAACATTTCTTTTTTTACTTTGCATTCTCACTGTAGGAACTATGGAAATGCTAGCTAATGTTCAGTCTGTGAAATAAATATAGATGGGAACCAGCTAAAAATCACTTCAATGGCACTAAGTTGTTTTTTTTCAGATTAAAGAGGTAGCTAATATTCCTGAGTTTATTGGCATCTCCTTTAACAGTGTTGCTGTCATCCCAATAAAACCAAGAAGAAAGCAGCTAAAATTTTCAGAGGTGAATCAGTGCAGAGCATATGTCACACCACATAATCCACTAGACTGAAAATGGAGCAAGGGATAGGGAACCAGGATTTCCTTGCTTACTACTGGCATATTGCAGTTAAGAGAAACAAAAGGACAATTATCTTCCTTTTCATTGTAATGCATTCTTATTGCAGCTCTTCACTGTGGTCGTAATTAAAATAAATTTAAAATTAATTTAAGAAGTTTCCATTTAGTAAGCTATTTTTATTAGAGTTATGAAGCCAGTTAGTCTTTTCTAATATTCTTTCTTACTTTGAGCTTACTTTGACAGAACAGTCCTTTAAATTAGTTATGTCCAAGACTCTTAAATGTGTAATTTTTCCCTTTTATGCAAACCCAAGATGTTTGTGTTCTTGCTTGATATTTTCTCAAGTGTCCAGGAGCAGTTATTTGATAAGGAAACTGCAGAATTATTAAATACAATATCCTCAAAATCTAACTGTGAACAAAATATATACTAATATAATATCACTTTTGTCCAATAGCCCAATGGTGGTGTCCCCCATGACAATCTTGTTATGATCAGAATGAAACCAGATGAAAATGGAAGGTTTGGCTTCAATGTAAAGGTAACAGTACATCTATTCCTTTTACGTGTATTAAGGTTCTTTTCTGACATTTGGGATTTCTCACTAATTTAATTTGTTTTTAAAGGGCGGATATGATCAGAAGATGCCGGTAATAGTGTCCAGGGTAGCTCCAGGAACACCTGTAAGTTATCAAAAAAGCAGACTTGGTAGCAGTATCTGTGTATCTTGAAGGATGTACTGAAAATTATAAATTGTTTTCTAGCTGACTATGAAAATTAGGTTTTGCTATAAAGTTACCAGAACAAAGCAAATTACATGCAGTAAAAATTTGGTGGGGCTGTAGAACATATTTTTAAAATATGTTAAATCTTTAAAAGTATGTCAAATATTTAAATATGTCAATCTTTAAAAGTATTTTTTCCTGCTGAAACAAAGTTTAATTTCTGAAAATTACAAGGCATTACAGATGCTCAGTATGTACTGGTACTTGAGCTGTTCCATCCTAAAAATACTTTTACTTTATGGCTTTTTTTAGATATAGACATTCAGTAATTTCACATAAATTACATATTGAAAGAGTGTTAAAAATAACTAAAATAGCAAATGTCTTACTTCAGTGACAGATGTAGCTGAGTAAAGCCAACATGTAGATTAAAACCAGACATTATGAATCATTCATCAGGTCTGATTGTGTGTTGTTACTGATGTTTAGTGACTATAAGAGTGTCTTCAAACTAGGCACAATATTTGTCAATTTATTGCCAGAAATCCTGACCTGGTATTCAGCTGACTGGAGTGAGCTCTGTCAATAGGTGTTAGAGTGGAGTTAACCATTTATTTGCCCCTTTTTTTTTTTTTTTACTCTTTGAAAATATTGAAATGTTTGGTGAAATAATTCTTCATGTGTCTTGTTAATTATTATCCCTGAAATATTTAATAACATGAATAGTTTTGGCTTTAAAGATTCACTCTGTAGGGAGAAGATAGTTGGTGATGGCTTGAGCTCTTTCTTTTCTGCAGTGATGTTTAGAATGTGGTTATAATAACACTTTTTATCACCTGATTCCTCTCCCTGGGATTACTGGGAGTTGTGCATTGTTTTTTGCTATTACCATTGCAGTATTTCAGACCTGAAGCATTTAAGCCTGTGAAATTGATTTGGACACGGTTTTGCCATGTTTCTCCCCTCCCTGCTAAGATAAAAACATCCTGCTTTTTATTTGCCTGTACAAAGGGTGATTCAAACAGAGGAGCTTTCTGCATCAGCTGAGGGGTAGAGTAACAGCTGCTGAAAGACACATTACAGTGCCAGTCACCTCCCAGCTGCAAATGGGAATGGCACTGCCTGTGGATTGTGTAACTCTTGGATTTATCATTTAAATACAGTGCAGCAGCCATAGCAACAGGGCTGTTAGGGTTGGAGAGCCCAAGTATAGTTACTTTAAGTTGTTATTTTAAGGTAAGAAATTGGTAATGGCTTGTGTTACAGATGGTTTTGGTTTTTTCCCTCAACCTTGCAGGCTGATCTGTGTGTCCCTCGTTTGAATGAAGGGGACCAGGTAGTCCTGATTAATGGCAGGGACATAGCAGAGCATACCCACGACCAAGTTGTGATGTTTATTAAAGCCAGCTGTGAGAGACACTCAGGGGAACTGGTGCTCCTAGTTCGACCCAATGGTGAGTGCCTTGTGCATCATAATTAAAAATAAAAATCCACACCCTGCTCTCAGTTTCTAACCTCCATTTTGTGTCCTGGCATGGAATGTGTAACCTGTAAGAAATAACTCCCTTCCCTGAAAAGGAATTGTCACAACAGAGTGTATCGATCCCATAATCTAAGGAGCTGTGTATAACTAAGTGTTGCAAAATAATAAAGTCAGGCATAAAATATTTCTAACAGTGAGCTAATTTAAATTTTGTTCTCACTCTTATTGATAAAAATGTCCAGAAAGCTATATGGATATTGAATGTATTTCATAAGGTTATTATTGTTCTCTTAAGGAAAATTTAGAACAAACACAAACAAAAAACCCCCTACCAAATACTCAGTGTTTGGGTGACATTGGAAGTCAGTACATACAAAATCCTTCCATATATTTTTAAATCAATCCAAAACCACTGGTAACATTTCTACTGAGGAGTTTTAGTAGAAGTGCTAAAATGCAGTCTAAGTAAAAGCTTATGTAGTGTATTCACAAAATACACTGTTGGAGCATAGCCAGCAGATGGGCACTGGATTTAATTCTGCAGCACCTCCTAACTACAGTGGAGTTGGAGAGGAAAAAGCAGAATGAAAAATATTGACGTTTAATTGGAATAATTGAAATTACTTTTGCAGAGTACCTCATTCACCTCATAATTTTTTTTCCCTTTTTCACTAATTTGCACTCCCCACTTACATGTGCTGTCATTCTGTGTTCTCTTGCAGCTTTTGTGTGCTTACTTTCTTTTCAGACAAAATTATGAGCTTTGTTTGCACATTTTCTAAAACAAACTGTCTTTCCCTTTGCATGTGAATTACCTTTGTATTCTGGATAAAAACATGTGAGTTGTAGAAGTGAGGAGTTGCCAGTTTCCTTCTTTGTAGTGATGTAAAATAATTTTAAAACAGGCTTTTGAACAGCATAGGTCTGTTATGTGTAGCAGAGGATGCATATAATTTCTGAGCTTATAGGCAAGAAGCCCATAGAGCACTGATAGCTTTATAATGCCATGTATCAAATGCAATTTTCTCAGGTGGTCTTCACGTCTTGCCCTAATTACTGAAGCCTAAAATGAGTTCTGAGTGAATTGTAAGTAAAATATAAATGCAGCTATAATGATATCAGAGGCATGGTGTGAGAATCTGAGATTTGAGAGTTATATCAGACAAGGCAGGGTATAATGTGAGTTTTGATCAAAATTTTAGCTGTTAGTGATGGGCTTTCACTTAAAATTACTATTACACTAAAGAAAAAAATAGTTTTGTCATGGATTATAATGATCAGTGAAGGCTCTCTGTCCTTGCTGATGGGGACTAAAATCAATGTGCTAATAAGTGTGGATTTTTCTACAGGAGAAATGTAGTAGTTTTGCTATTTTAAATAAATAACTTACAGCTAACTTTAGTCAAACAGCATCTTCAGAGCATTCATACCTTTTCTTGTTGTAGCTGTCTACGATGTTGTGGAAGAGAAGCTGGAGAGTGAGCCTGATTTTCAGTACATCCCTGAGAAATCTCCCCTTGATGGTGTCCATCAAGATGATAATGCTCTGAGGGAGTCCATGATTCAGTTAGCAGAGGGGCTCATCACTGGAACTGTCCTGGCTCAGTTTGATGTGAGTACTGAATTGCCTGGAGCTGGGGGCAAGTTCCACCTCTTTTGGGACAGCAATTATTTTTAAATGAAGCAGATTTCAGTTAAATTTCAGTACAGTCAGCATTCTTTGGGAAAACAATTGCCTTACATTCTCAAAAGAAAAATAACCAAGGGAAAAAAAAATCAATCCTGTATTGTATGTGCAAATTAAGAACACCTAATCCTGGGTTTTAGTTTTATAAATAGTTTTATTGATTACTTACACTTCTTGTGGTTATCAGGGACATGCTAATAAAATACTTTCATAAAGATGAAGGCTGAAGAATGTCTACCAAAACATGTGTTCTGTACTCAGGCCTTCATTCCATACCTAGGTTGCCGTAGAAACTGAATGACACTGACATTCTATAGGCACTCTTGATGAGGGAAGGTGAAATAACCAATGGAAAATACTGCCCTAATGTTAAAGGCTAATGTAACTGTGTTTTTTATAAATGGTTGATTTTTACTGACATATTTCAGAACAGTGGTGCATTTTCTGTGGGGCATTAAGCTGCTGATAGCCATGGTCTTTCTTCAGCACTGACTTGGTGATATCCCTCTTAAATGCATGAGATCAAGTGGCTTAAAGCAGGAAAGAGTAGGTTTGTAAAACACAGCAGGGCAAATTTTGTGAATTCCTTACCGAATGAAGACCTAGCATTGTATTTTGCAACATATATCTATAAAATACATTTTATATACTATTCTTTAAGGACTTTGGTAAAATTTCCTTTTATATTTAGAAAAAGCAGATTTTTTTTCTAAATTATTAAGAACTCTGCTTTAATACAAGTTTTATTCTCCCTAGCAGGTTCAATGTGTAAAAGTTTTTTAAACTGCTTTTTTTGAACCTGGATTGTTTCACTGATGTTTTTTGTAGCACAAGGGTTGTGGCAATGCATGACTAAGGCATGAAAGGGCAGGAACCTCTCAAAAGCAATTTTGTACTGGAAAAGAGCAAAGTAACCAGGATTTGCTCTAAAGTTAATGGAATACAGAAGGACATCTGGGGAAAAAGCCAAAAATTCTAACTGAAAGAAGTGCAATGTAGGTTGATGGCTATACACAACATAATCTGCTTGTCCCAAATGACCAAGTGGGATGTCCATATCAGTGAGTTCACTTACCACTATACAATACTAGTTTTTCTCTGGATTAATGTTCTAGTGGAAGATTGAAATTTAATGTTCATTTTGTCTTTAACCAAGTTTTGGCTACATCTTGGTCATTTTCAGTGATCCCAGAGTATAACTAAATTTATAGTGCTTTATTTTTAAATGTCTTTTCATGTTTGTGGAAACTACTGTTGCTTCATAGTTTATGTCCTAAGAAGCACCTCTTTTTAGAGCAAATTCTCTCTAGGCAAATAATATAATAATGAGACTGTTGCATTTATTATGTTCTGACCATCAGCTTTGTCTTTTAGCAATTGTATAGGAAAAAGCCTGGAATGACAATGTCTTGTGCCAGATTACCTCAAAACATTTCCAAAAATAGATACAGAGACATTTCGCCTTGTAAGTATTGCTATGTCTGTATGTGCTCTGAAAGTATTTTACTGTGCTTACTAAATTAGTAACATCTTCCTGAATTTTTTCTTCAGATGATGCTACACGGGTTATTTTAAAAAGTAATGAAGATTACATCAATGCAAATTATATAAATGTGAGTAGTATTTTTCAGAAGTGCTTCTGATATTAAGTAATTCTATAGTTTTTCAATGAAAAAATTAATTTTAAAAATCTTTTTTCATGAATCTAGTTCAGGCTGGAATACTAAGCCTCTAGTCAGGTGATTTGAAATTTCCTGTAGACAATTTCCTTCCTAATGTTTGGTGGCACATCTTTTCAGAAATGTTTAAGGTCTAGCCCTGCATTTAATGTGAAAAAATGCAAACTGAAGCCAGCCCTCTCCAGAGCCATTAATTCTTCTTTTCTGATTACTTTCCTGACAGTTGTGTTCAACAACAGTAAAGTTTAATTTGGCATCAATTTCTTTTGCTTCTTATTTTTTTCATTGTTAGTAACAGAAAAATTACAGCTACTTACTGTAATGAAAAAAACTCCAGATATTAAATTCTGAGATCTGTGTTTTAAATCCTAGTGTCAAAAAGCCACAGAGCAAGAAATAGTTGCACCTGAATTATTTGCCAACTGCTCTGTAATTTCTTTTTTCACCCATTAATCTTCATTGTGGCAACTACATGACTGTCAGTAAAGTGTAAAGTGTATTTGAGTCTTTGTAGTAATTTGCATGTGAAACACTTAAAGAATTTTTATCTGTACCAATTCATATTTGCTAGCCTGTAAGAAATAGAATTAATGTCATGGCTGCTTTTTTAAAAATCAGTTGCTAAACTGTAAATGTCTGATGCCTGACTTTTATTTGCTGTAGGAATTGAAATAATGACTTTGTCTTCTTTTAGATGGAAATCCCTTCTTCCACAATAATAAACCAGTACATTGCTTGCCAAGGTCCATTACCAAACACTTGTCCTGATTTCTGGCAGATGACTTGGGAGCAAGGCTCTTCCATGGTTGTGATGTTAACAACTCAAGTAGAACGGGGCAGAGTAAGTAAAACATTTCCTTAAATGCCACTTCCACAATCTTCTAAAAAACTGTTGGTGATTAGCCTTTAAAATATTAGAGGAATATATTGTGATGGCATATAATATGTCAAGGGGACAGTAGGAAGTAGTATTAAACTAGAAAAGTGTAGGTAGAGTAGATATAAGGAAGAAATTTTTACAATGTGAGTGGTGAAATACTGGCACAAGTTGCCCAGAGGTGGTGAATGTTCATCTCTCTGACTGAAGGTCGTGTTGGATGGAGCTCAGAGTAACTCAGTTTAGTTGGAGAGCTCCCTGCTCACTGCAGGTGGCTGGACTGGATGGTCTTTAAAGGTCCATTCCAACCAGAGCTGTTCTGTCAGTCTGTAACTGTTTTTCATAAGAACAGTGCATTCCTACTTCTTTTGCAATGATGAGTCTGAGATTTTAAACCTTCTGGAGTTCTTAATGCAGCCAATAGTTAAACTTTGTTCAGTCCTGAAAAACACATAACTCTTCATGTATTTCCTCAAATACTTTCAGTCTGCTTTGTTAGGTTCCTTATTGTAAAGTAAAAAGCATCTAGAATTTAGCTTCATAGAACTTTTTTTCTCCAAACTTCAAATGAAGGAACTCCAAGAAGTTCCATCAGTTTTCATAGAATACTTCTTTGATATGTAGTGAGATTAATTTTTAAGGCAGCCTAATACAGCTTTGTAGGGTTAATGTCCCATGCCTGGATGGGTGTCTTATCAAGGATTTTCCTAAAACTTGAACTCTAAAATTTCCCATAAAATATTATTCTGTTATAAAGATTTGTTTAATCATGTGAAATAATCATTGCCCTTTAATTTGTATATGACATGTGTTAAAATAGAATACCAGTAATAGAGTAATTAAGAGTTAAAATTAGTAAAAATAATTGTGTGTTTTGCTATAAAAGGCCTCAGGTGATTTTTTTTGGCTTGTTTGGTTTTGGTTTAAGCTGTAGTTTCTCCTTAATAACTTTGGATTTCATGCAGTTCTATCCTTTGGAGATAGGCAAAACAATCAGGTGTGGTCATACACAGTGTAATTCCTGAGTTACTTGGTTTAGTCTGGAGCATTCACAGTAGCAGTGGCTGGTTAAGTGTGTGGACAGAAATGACTGTCTGCTATAATTCAGTGTAGTGGAATTCCTCCATATCAGGATTTCTTTTGAAGATGGATTTATAATGGGTTGTGGTTGTTCTGACCAGCTTGAATTGTAGTTCAGCTGTCTGTATGTATTCTGACTTTTTAACAACCATATACTTGCTGTGAGGTCAGGACTCTATATAGAATTAAAATAACTGAAGGGAAGTTGCAGTGGTTTTAAACCATTTTTCAGTGCCTCAGTGTTTGCATGATGCTGCCTGCTCCCAAATAACAATGATTAGAGGGAATTTCAGTACAAGTGCCCTTTTACTTTGAGTTTTCTTTGCAGATCTGCTAAGAACAGACTTGCAATAGCAGTTCTCTGAGGTTCCCCCACCCCTTCAATAATGATATTTGTGGAGTTCTTTAGAGAGCTGCTTAATAATGAAATAAAAGGCCTTATCTGTCTTATACCCATAGGCAGACTCCCTGCTCTAAAGCTGATCATGAGGCTTCTGACATCACTATCCCACTGCATGCCGGGATGTCTCAGTGGAGCAGGAAGTCTGCAAATCTGGCTGCTCTTAAAGACTCGCCAGGTGGGTTGGAAATGCAAAAGTACACTTGAGCTGAAATGACCTCTGTCATTAGGCATTCAAACCATATTTCAGAAAATCACAGTGTTTGAAGTTTTCATTCACATTTGAGGACTTGATTGGGAGTCCCTGAAGTCCACCATCCTCATCCCCTTATTTTCTGCATTAGCTTAGCAACGTTTTTGTTGCGTATTTCCCTTTTTTTTTGTTTGTTCTTTTCCCATCTAAGTGTTCTTTGAGAAGATCAGATTAGGATTCTGAAGGTCAGAAATATTTATAAAGCAGCATCTTTGTCAGTCAAGTGTTAAGATGGAGTATTTATAGACAAAGTCTTAAAAAAATTGTAATGGATGTTAAAGGCGGCATCCATCTTCAATTAAACTAATGCAAGAGCTGGTGCATGTGTCCTCTTGGAAAGAGAAACAGGAAATCTTTATGATACCCTATTTTATAAACAGTAATCAGGTAACAAAGTCTATTTGGTAAGTAATTAAATAGTGTTTACAAAATGATCAAAATAATCCGTAACAAATAAAGGTATAAAAACTAGAGGAAATGGAAATTATACACTGAATTTAAACACAGGCATCTTTAAAAATATGTTGACCTTAGGTTAAATGCCATCAGTACTGGCCAGAGCCATCAGGAAGCTCATCATATGGGAATTTTCAGATTACCTGCCATTCAGAAGAAGGAAATCCTGCTTATGTCTTTCGAGAAATGACATTGACTAATCTGGAGGTAAAATCTTAATATATTTTCATGTATTATTCTGCAGAATCCTTGGATACTACCTAAAACATGCATAGATTTTCTTTTCAACTTGGTGGCATATCCATATAAATGAGACTGTTTATTTCTAGAACCCTCTAGAAAACGAATTGTCATGTACTTTCCTAGGAGAAATTCTATCCATAAAATGATAACAAACTTTTCAAAAGTGAAAATATCACTGAGATTCATTTTTCATAATCATATTGATTGGATCACATGAAGGATATATCATTTATCCTAAAAGTTTTTATTGGTCTATTTCATAACTGGGCCAAAGAAAAAGAGTAATAAAAGAAGTTGAGAAACTTGTTATTCCCTTGATGTTTTCAGAACATGTGAGACATTAGAGGTGTTTCATCATCACACTGATGATGAAAAGTCTTTGTAGAGGCAAATAGTTCTTAATTCCATCTTGAACAGTACATGCTAGAAGATGGAAGATAAATCCTGCTGAAAGATGAATCTGGAGTGGTAACTACATGTAAACAAGGACCTTTTTGGACATGCATTGCACGATTGTCAGGGCATATGTAGTTTTCAGAGCCTTCCCAGGCAGCATTTCAATGTCAGAAATGTTTGGAAATGAGTATCTGGAATTTAGTTCACGTAGTTATTTCTCACTGCTTGAGTTGCCAGTTGAGAAGCCAGTTTTATAGAGCTGCCTTTTAGTCAATTTGCAGTTAAAATTCCTGCCCTGTGTCCTGTTGAGACAATTGCTCATCTGCTATCAGCCGTGGAATCTCTGTAAATGATTCAGTGCCTAAAGGCTATTTAAAGTGCAGTAGCTCCTCTTCTTTTGAAATTCGACTCCGGTTGCCCGGGCTGTCCCCTCCCCTAACCAGAGGCCGATTGATTATATTTGTGATACCACAGCATGGGCCGGGAGGGAGGGGAAAACAGTGTCATTGTGCCTTTTAGGTGTAGGAGGCTCAGATCAAGCCAACACACTGCTGCTGTTCACACAGGGTCTGAAGGAAAGCTTTTATGTCTGATCTCCCCTCCTTACCCCACTTCTGTAATTTGATCTTGTAAGATGCTATCTCGTTCTGTTAAATTTGGTTTGCTAAGAATATGACCACCTTCTTGTACATCTAGTGTTCAATTAGATTGCTGGTATCCTTTAACTGCTTTTCTATTACATGCTCTGTAATTTTTTTCACCTGTTGAAGATGAAAGCATTTGTGGATTTCCTATTTTACTTTTAAGGAAAAAAAAAAAGTAATTGTAAAATCCAGGATGACTGATGGTTAGCTCTCACAAAGCACTGCTAGTTGCCTGAAGCCACTTTGATTATGGGTACAAGTTGCTATAAATGTACTATTGATGTTTATATTATTGTTTTTGCTGCTTTTTAAAAATGGGACTTGAATTACCCTTGATGAAATGTCATGTTTGTGATTAGAAAGAGGAAAGCCGCCAGCTGACCCAAATCCAGTACATTGCATGGCCTGACCATGGGGTTCCTGACGATTCCAGCGATTTCCTCGATTTCGTGTGTCTCGTGCGAAAGAAGAGGGCTGGCAGAGAAGAACCTGTTGTTGTTCACTGCAGGTATCACATTTTTTTCCCATTTTATTAAATCATCAAAGGGAACTTTTTATCATCAAATAGCTGTTTTGTGCTTTGTTCCTGAAGTAAATATTTAATAGTATCTGCTGTGGGGATGACAGGAAAACTCAAACCTTGAGATAAAACAAATATTTAATGTGGTAATCACATTTCAATAAGCAAGATTTTGAACAGCAACATGTGTTGATCTGTTCAGGCATTTTGCTGGGATGTTTTGGGGTTTTTTCCAATTTAAATGCTTGTGGTAACAATCTACATAATAATTCAGGGAAATGGCAAAAGATACTTGGTAACCATGAGGAATAGGTTCCTGTTCTACAAAGCTCTAGAGTAGTTGTGTTAATAATCCATAGTGGAAAATGTGGCTGATTTATTAAAAGATCAATTAAAACACATTTTCTCTCAAATCTGCAGTCTTAGGCTATGTGGTATTTTGATGCTTACATTAAGATGAAACATTTTTCTCAACAGTTTACCTTGTCATGAGTTAAAATAGCTGTTGTTTAGATCTTTACATACACATGAAATGTAATTTTTCTTTTCCTTGTGCAATACTTCGTTATAGCATTCTCCATTCCTTTAGTGAATTTCAAGACCTTAATCATTTTAAAATACCTGATTGGCAAACTAGAATAATACCAGTTGTTTTCAAATGAACATGTGCTATCACAATTCTTGGGGAGCAGTTCTGTGAATATTTGACCTCTCAATTCTGAATACTCCCCAAAGAGTCAGTGTAACTGAGCCAGGCATATATCGTTCTTTTCAGAGAGAAGCTGAGAAGTGTTAGGGATAAAACAAATTTGAAGACTACAATAAACTGGACATTTATTGAAGGAGATGAAAGAAAAAAGAAAAATACACCTTGTGTATCAGAAATTGTATTTCATTAGTTCTGCTCTCAAATTCTGTTTTATGCAGGTCAGGGTGAATCTGACTAGGGAAACTAGTACCAGAATGCCAGTGTCTTAACTGGTACTGCTTCTCAGCTTCCATTATTAATATACTTCTGGTTAATATGGTTGTGCAAAAATGGTGAAAATGGCAGCCAAATACACCCTCTATGTTATAAAAAGTGCAGAAACACTGGAAAAACAACATTGGAGAGTAGGAACAGTTTCATTCATCTCAAGGAGGCACAAGTTCAGCTCCAAACTGATAATTTCAATGTGCAATTGAAGCTTTATGAAAAATTTATGTTTCACAGAAGAAAAGAGATGGATTATCACAGTTGAACATAACTTACTTAATTGGCCCAACCTGGTGGCTGTTGGGAAGTATAACCAAATTCCAGCAGGGAGTCAAGCAGAAGGAGCCCAGGTGTTCCTCCATATGGTGCACGCACTCTATTTTTAACATCTCTTCAGTATAATGGGACAGGGCATTAGTGCAACAACATTTGTTTTCAGGACTAAGCCACCAACTTTAGTGTAAGGAATCCAAGTAGCCAATAGAAAATTATTTTATTTTGTACAATAATAATAATGTAAATACAAAATGGTCCATACCCATAGAGATTATAAAGCAACCAATACCTTAAGGAGTTAGACAGGTTTTTGTTATATTGAGCTGCATAAGCCACTAGTTTCTGATGTTGTATCATGTGGTTATTTTTATCTTTACAAGCTCTTACTAGTTTTGTTGAACAGTTTCTAATTCTTGTTCTAGATGAGATAGGAACCACCCATCCTGTCCATGCCTTTCATGATTTTCAAGCCTTGTCTCTCAGTGTTCTACTCCATCAGTCAGTGATTGCCTTTTCTAAGCTGAAGAGTCCTACCCTACCTTATGTTTGTCATAGGGGAATTATCACATTTTCCATCGTTGTTGCCCTCTGAATCTTTTGAAATTGTAAAATGAGTCATTAGGTTCTTTGACAGTTACTGTTTGTTTGTGCCTGGATTTGATAAAGCATTCTGCATTTAAGTTCTATACATATAAATTCTAGAAATATAAATATTACTGAATCATTTTATATAACCAGCACATGTACAGCTTGTCTTAAAATTCTTATGACATCACTGAAATATAGAGTAGCTTTAATGCCACCTCCTGGACAAAGATTCAAATAGTAGTTTAGCCAGACTTATTTTGAAGTCACTCTTTAAAATCAGAACAAGTGACTTCCAAAGTTTGAAATGTTTATATTAATCACTTTAGATCCAAATAATTTGATTTATTGTATGAGTTAGGATAATGCTGGCATTTCAAAATATGTATTTGTTCCTATATTCCAGTATGGGGAAACATTTTTTGTCCATTTAAAAAATGCAACATTAATTGAAAGATTTGAAACTGTTCATTGAATTCAAGGCTAAATATTCAGTCTTCAAGGCCTGCCATTTCTGGAAAAGCCTAGGTGTACATAAAACAAAGTAGATGAATCTTTAAGGAAAACATATTTTTCTGTAAGCTCTCTTGATAATTTTTCCATTCTGAGATGTGTATGTTGTGGTACTTCCTTGTCTTGAAAGGGATTGCTATCATGTATTCCTTTTAATAACAAGAAAACAATCCTTATTGTCAGCCTACAGAGGTTTTTAGTAATTGTTGTTTTACTTGGAAATAGGAAGATGTGCGTTGCTTGAAGGACTTGAATCTGATTTTATTGGCCCAACATTGCAGAAATCATTTCAGCAATGGCCCAGCTGACACAAAGTGTCCAGCATGCACTGGTGTTGTGTTATCCCCTAGATGTCAGTGTGGTTTGTAACAGGATCCTACCAGACATCTCTGTCAGTTCAGCTCAGGGGATGGCTGGGTGAGGCACTTCCTCCTCCCAGGAGGGGCAGTGCTGGTGGGTACCTGGTGGGCTTTGCTCTGTTCAGCCAGGACTGAGGCTGCTTCCAGACACAGGCACAACCCGTCCTGTCCCTGCCCCAGCAGTATGGGAGCCATAATGGGCAACCCTGAGAATCCAGGAGAAGGAAGATCTTGAAATATGAGCTGTACTCCAGACACTTGATTTCATTTTCCACTTTGTGTTTCTGTTGCTGTTGCAGTGCTGGGATTGGCCGGACAGGGGTGCTGATCACGATGGAGACAGCCATGTGTCTCATCGAGTGCAATCAGCCTGTTTATCCTCTGGATATTGTAAGAACCATGAGAGATCAAAGAGCCATGATGATCCAAACACCTGTGAGTATCATCCCTGCTGTTCTGGGCTGCAGAACAATGATTTCCTGTGATCCAGTCATACTGGATGGGTTTTTAATGCACTTGTTGATCATAATGCAGAGATCACCTTTATCCAGTGTAGCTGTAGCCTTGGCTCCAAGTAAAAATAAATTCTTAAGGCTATTGGAAAGGAGCAATTCTTTAAATTTCTACAGAGAAAACTTGAAAAAAGGGCAGCAGCTGTTTCAGGGATACCTGGCAAATAATGACAAAAAGGTCAATTTTAAGCAGTGTAAAAATCACTCAGAGAAGAAAGAAGGAGCTTAATTCCAGGTGTTAAGAATGGGAGTAGTATAAAAGATAAACACAGAAAGAACCAAAGTATGCAAGAAAAAACTTTGGTGATGAAATTCAGTGATTTTATGATGCCTTAGTTGTAATGGAAACAAGCCTTAATTATGCTCTGTAAATGACTTAAAGGGAAGTGTTCAGAGAAATAATATTTGTAAAAATCAGTGTGTTAAATCTAATGTGAGATGCATCAAAGCAATCCTAAGTCATTTTTTCTTTAGTCTAAAAAAAATAACTTACTACAGGATTCTTTTGAGGGTTTCATACCTTAAGATACCAGAACTTAAGGTTTAGGTTTTGTGAGATAATTCATGTATTATATTTCAGATTTGTGAGAGTTTTAGAACAGATTTAGAGACTTGTTATTCTATCAGTCAGGTATTGCTTATCTCTAAAAGCAGTTTAGTGTAGTGTTTACATTTTTAGAAAGTACCTAAAAAGGGTGAAAAGTTTGAGTGGTGTTGCCTTTCAGAAAGAAAAAAAGAAGATTGGATTTTTGGTTGTTCCAAACTTTGGATGGTTGCAGGTTTTTTTATTTTTTTGAAAGAGTAATCATGAGTAATTGGTGTAGTTTTACTCACAGTATACAGCATTTAGAGAAAAAGCATCTTGAAGGAGAAAAGGCATTAGATCCAGTATTGAATCACAATTACTTGAAGGTATTTGCTGTAGTAATTTTCATGTTCCCGCTGCTGTTCCTCGAATTAAATTTGAATAAAATTTTTTTGTTCTTCAGAGAGTATTAAGGCTGACAAAAACTATGTATGTGTCTCCATTTCTAGTTCATCAGTCATTCAGTGCTGCTGAATTTGTGTTCCAGTACTCATGTTTCACTAAAAAGTTGTATTCAGGTAGCACAGCAAGGATGAGAAAGGTGATGATACATGAAAAATAGCAAAGGGTGGCTCTTGCTGTTTGTGACAGCTCTTCAGGATGGATAGCTGTCTCTCTAACATATGTAGAGGGGGAGAAGGTGTTATTAGTAAAGGTAGGAGTTGCAGTGGTGAGAGTTCTAACTGCATTTTTTCACAGTATGTGCTCACTATAATCTAGTGTAATATAATCTAGTTTCTTAATTTTTCTTAGAAAACAAAAAATGTCAAGGTTCAGTGAAAAGCGGGTGTTCAGTGCATCGGAGGGAGAAGCTCTAACACAGAAGCAGTTGGGGTTTTTTAGGTTCCGTGCCCCTCCGCCGCTCCCGCTCCTCCCCCGGCGGCCCAGCCGGGCCCGCGTGTGCCGCGGTTCGCTCGCTGTCCGCGGGGGGGCGCTGTGCGCGGCCGCTCCGCCGCCCTCGGGCGCGCCGGGGACAAACGGGGATTTACCCCCAAGGAGAGAAATGAATGTTTCATGTACACCCGGCAGGATGGCAAACAATCGCTCTAGTGCTAGATGTGTTCATAATCTCTCAAGATCTGACATCACTAACTGTTGCATAGAGAGGGCTGTTCCACAGCACTGACAGTGCAGCTGTGCTGGAGTTCTAACCAGCATAGACTCGTTGTGCAGGATGCAGTGTGAGTTGTGGTGCTTTGCATTTATTTCAGTTTGTTTTCATTATATTCTAATTTGATTGCTGTCGGGTTTTTTAACTCTTATTTGAATAAAACAAACTGTTAGTCCCCTCTGTGTATGCAGGTGCTAGACTTCAATGCCTTGAAGAGTTATACGTTATATAATGTTAAGAAACGGGAGGTTTGGGTTTTTAAAACATGAAACATTTCTTTTAAATCAGATTCTGACAGGGAGGTGCCAGTAACATGCCTGAGTTAATGTAAGTATGAAAAAGTGCTTTGAAACTATGGCTTCTAAATCCAATGGCATGGAAACCTCAGGTCAGTGAAATTTCAGCAAGGAAATAAAGAGGAGAAAATTGCTAAATAGGTGATGTTGTAATAGTAATACTGGGGTTTTGGGTTATGACTTTCGGTATATATTTCAAAGGGCCATTCATCCTATTCTTCTGTTGAGAAACAAAATGCTTTCATCTGAAGTTCCTTTTGGATTATGTTTCCTAAACTAACTTTGAAACACAGTTCTTGGCCTGTCAAGAGAATGGGGTGGGGAAATCTTAGAGGCCTTTTCTGTTTCCAAATGACATTTTTCAATTACATTTCTTTTCAATTTACTGAATCTACTTTCCTTTTCAGAGTCAGTACAGATTTGTATGTGAAGCTATTTTGAAGGTGTATGAAGAAGGATTTATTAAACCTTTACAAGCATCACTGCATAAGTAAAGAGCAAAAAACCTATGATATCAATTGAGGAATCCTGTCCTCTATAATGAACTGGCAACATTCTTTGTGCCATAATACTGCTTGCAGGAAATGATAGTGAAGTACAGCAAAGAATTGACAAAGGACTTTGAAAACTTCAGCACTGTTGCACTTTACGTTGAAACAAAATCAGTCTCTGAAACTCTTCTAACCTTCATCTGTTTGAAGACTTTATTTTCGTGATTTGCTCCGAACAAACCATGGACTGAAAGAACTGATTGTGTTCAGGGTAATCGCTGATATTTCATTGTAGTGCCATATACTGCGCTTCTGGTTGAATTGCTACAAACAAGGCTTGGAATTATTTCACTCTGTTTTACACCCATGTCTCTTAAAATGAAAAACAAATGAAAAAATACACTAAGCCATGGTCTTTTTCCAGTGCTAGGTTTATTTACTATGTACAGACTCTCACAGTTTTGTTTTTTACAACATTAGCAATATTGCCAATACTAGATAGATACACACTGCCTACTGATGCAGCACACTTTGTCCTACACCCTGACTAGAGACCAGCTGGTTGTTAGAGGAGAGCTGGCATCTGTTAACCCAGCAGTAGCTGCATAATGCCCACTTACCAGCATCTTGTACAAATAATAACAATAAAAAATTTAAAAAACCAACACAAAAATAAACAGCATTTCTTTGGCACAGCTCGTGTGTCATACACTGGTGTATTCTGATTTGTGTGACTTCAGATTATGTGATGGGAACTAGTGCATGCATTATGTCTTAACCCCTTAAGTGCCTTGAGACTTACAGCGTACATCCAGTGAAAGGCACTCATGATTTCATGGGGGTGGTATTGTCCTGTCATATTTATCTTAATGGGTTCAGATTTTTTAAATGGCCCTTGGTGCTTGAAGTATGTTACCACAAGGGGTCATGGAAATACCATTCCCTCTTTTGTTATACAAGTACCTGTGTGCTACTCTCTGTAGCAAAAGCACCTCTGCCAACTTACTGAATGAGCATTGTATGCTGCTGTGCTGTAATTATATCAAAAATCTGACACATTCCTTCATTCCTTCCAACTAGTAACTTACTAGCATCTTACTACAAAATGCTGATAGGTCATTAGAAGCTGATACCTTGTTTTATCCTTTTATTGAGAATAGCTGTTTTACTCGATTAGACATAACTCTTTAATAGCACTGATAATTAAGTTGAACTTACAATCAGATGTGACTTAATTCCATTACCTTCTAACTAACCTGTTCAGTCCTCATAGTTGATTTCAAGCCATGTTCGTACAGGTCTGCCTTTTATTTTATTTGTTTGGAGGGGAGAAGGGAGGAGAACACTATGAAGTTACCCCAGAACTTAATTTTAATTTCATAATGACCCCAGTCGCCTTCTGTTATGCTTGTGCAAAATTGTTCCAGTTGGTATGGGTTGCATCTTATTTAAGTAGGTAGAAGATTTGTAAGAAATGTCTGTCTGATACAGTATCTGAGCTCATTCTAAAGATGCATAAGTGTCCCCATTTTTAAATATTTTTCTAGTATAGGAGAAACCAAGTCAGAAGCAAGGTACCCAGTGTAATATACTGTAAGAAAAAAACAGTCACTTATTTGACTGCCCTCTGACAGCATAATTTTGTGCCCTCTATTTAAAAGTTTTAATTTATTGTATTGGTTTCCTGAAAATGTTTATCCATTAAGTTTTGTTGTAGGCTATATATATAGCATAGAATTTAAATGGAAAGTTCTACGCTAAATAATTTTTAACTATTGAAGAATTATATTGTATAATATACTTTGTTCTATGGACATTTGAAACAGATCAGCTATGAACTATTAAATGAAAAGGGATTCAGGCAATGTGAAATCCTGGCTTATGACTTAGTAATGAACAAGAACTACAATGCCAAATGAAAGAGAGTTTTAAATATTTTTAGAAAACAAAATAATATTAGGAGGGCTGTGGCCCTGTTACTTATATTTCTAGATTTGATGCTTAAATCAATGTTATCCCTCAGTGAAAAATAAATTTTACAAGAATCTCTGGATCTGAACTGAACTGAAAAAGAGTAATATGGTAGCTTTAATCTCAGTTATATTTTAAGCCATTTGCTACAAATAAAAATTCTTTTTTATAATTCTTTAACTTCCATATGATGAGGTCATTAGCTGAGTTACTGGCTAGTTAGAAGGTTATATTGAACTCAGCACTTAATGTCCAAAAAATAATTTTAAAAAAATCATCCATTATACTGAAAGAAATTTTCTTCATAGTTAAGTTGTAAACAAAAATAGCATTTGCCCTGTTATCCTGAGGGAAATCAGAAATGGAGTTTATGCAGCATTATATAGCATTGGTATGTCACATATTTAAATATTCTTATGTAAAATTGCCATAGCAGTTCGAGTTCAAAAGTCCCATTTATACCACAATTAAGTGTGGGATGTGTATTGGTCATCTGTCATTACTGTTTTGATTACAAACACAGGCAAGAATAATAGATTTCCTCAAAATTTTCCTCTGCACTGACTTGTAGTTTATTATCTTGCTGCACTGGGGAAAAAAATTGAAACAAAGTACCTATTCTTAATGAATTGGCCATTAGCAACTCAGTGGCTTTTGGCTGTTCCAAAGCCAGGATAAAGGTAACCAAAAACTGCTTGGGAAAGAGAATAGCACTGAAGCCTTTCTGCAGCATAAATCACTCATTTAAATTTTTCTACCTGTTGTGGTATAAATGGCCTTTAAAATATTTTTATATGGCCAAAAAAAGCAAAACTGCTTAATATTTTACTTTGGGTTATGAAGATCTGTATCATCCTTAAGAGTTTTTTAAAGAAGTTTTTGTATGTTTCATGCTGTACAAAACATGAATGTATCTTTCAGACATAATGACTTATAGACCTATATGTGATTGGTGTTATGACTGTTGGATTTTATGAATAATTATTTTCATACCATTTGATTAGGAAAAATGTTGGGTGGGTGTGGGAAAGAGTATGTTTCTAACACTTCCATGATGCAAATCCAGTTAAAGAAAAACAAAAGTAGTTTTCATTGTAAATAAGAGCAATATTATGACAAATTTGTGCCAATGTAAAATGTTAAGATTTTTGGTTTTACTTTTAGGTTCAGATTGAAAACTACCACTACCATCTCTTGTTTAGAATGGATTTGAAGGGGGTTTTGTAGTAGAAAGACATGGGGCTCTAGTGGGGGCTTTAAGTGGTTTTTGGGAGCATTTTTTACTTTTGCTAAATATGAAATAATATATAGGTGTTATTTAATAACCACCTACAGACTGTCAGCCAGTCCACTTTGAGAAATAGTGCATTAGATATCCCAGGTAACTGAGGGCTGAAAATTTCATTTATCCTGACCTTGGAAGCATTTGGTATTTTCAATCACTTGTAGGTCTTAAGCAGTAAAATATTGCTTTTATGCATTTTATTTTTATCTATTCTCTCCCCGTTACGAGAAAGAGATCGCCTGGGGATTTTTCTCACTAGATTTAATGCTAGCTGACATTTCTTCCACATTGCTCTGTTAAATCTCAAAAGCTTATATGCCATAGAGATAAAGCAATAACACTTCTTCTAGAATATCTGATTACAGTCTGGCACACCATCTAGTACAGAAAGGCTGAGAAAGCAGTTGGGACATTAAGGAACATGAGGAGGTTGTTATGGAACTTGTGTAGTTGGCAACTTTCCATGGAGACCTTCCAAAAAGCTTCATGGTACCTGTGGGAGGGCCAAAATGCAGCAGATGTGCTGCAGTTGTGCTACCCAGGGAAACAGGACGAAGGGAAGGTCTGGCACAGAGCTGTTGGAGCTCCAGGCATGCTGTGGAGCTGAATTATGTGATTTTTTTATGCTTATGCAGTGTGTGCAGGTATGTGGGTGATGTTTGGTGGCTCAGGGAATTAGCATGAGCATGAAAAGCTCTACAGATGCACCAAGCCAAGCAAAAGAAGGTTGTCAAGTACATGTGCTGTAGTTCTGACTGTAGAGCCACTGTGCAGGCAATCAGCAAGCCCCTCAGCCCTGAGGATAAAAGGAGTGATTGGTTATGGTCCACATGAAAATTTTGCATATTTGGACTTCCACCAAGTAGAGGAATGATGTCCTCTAGTATCAGTTGCAGTCTTTTTTGTAGCTCACATCTCAGGTCCCCAGTTAGCTGGGTTGGGTGTATTTGCCAATTTTAGTGTACCCATCTTTTGTCTTGAGACTGAAAAAGTTCTTTCCCATTGCTACTTCTAGTGCTAGGATCCAGTATGAAGATCTGGTAAAAACATATTCATTGATTAACTGTGGATCTTGCATGAATATGCAGGTATTTATAATTAGTGGTGATTTGGAAGCTGTTAGAAGGAGGAAATGGTTGGTTTGTTTCAGTGTAACTGTTCTGTCCAGTCTCTGTTATCCCACTGCACTTAGTCACTTGTTTGTTTAGAAGTCTGCAAAGAATGCCAGTTCCTTATCACTGGATTTTACCCCTGTGCTTGTTACTCCCACAGATGTCTGTCTTTTCATAGGACTTCTCCTGCTACAAGTTTTGATCTGGTGCATAAGCTGTAAGTTCTGGCTATTGGCTTTGGCATGTTTTGCTGATTGAGATTTCAATGGTAAAAAGGAGACATTAGCAACTTTCTCAAAAAAAAGCTGAAATATTCCATTTTTAAAATTTAGACATTTTGATTAGTAGCCTTATTTGAAAAAGCCACTAAAATGTCTGATTCTAGTCTGCTGTAGGAAGAATGATGGTTCACAGACTGGCTGGCAGCTTGTTAGTTGTGGTATTTCATATTTAGCAAGCTTACACATTTTAAAGGATAATTTTTTTCAAAGTGTTTTGATGTTTGAATAGTAGCACTTTATGTCATGCTTACTACTGACTGAACTATTGGACAAAATAAATTGGGTTTGGAGAGAGATGCTTAATGGGTTTCTGTACAGAGATGATTTGGCTTACACCCTGGTACGAATGCTTGCTGTTGTTGCAGCCATTTCTTGTTGATTGTTCACGTGTTTCTGAGGGATTTTCAGAAAATAGATATTAATAAGATAATTCTATCATCTCAATTTTCCTGTCTTAATACAAATATGACGCCTACATTTGGGGAAAAAAAAAAAACAAAAAAGGAAAAAAAAGGTGCAAATAGAATCTTACAGGGTACTTGTAAATTTATGTGATCTCTCTCATCTAGCTGCAAATTAGCTATGTTTACTGTAAATGTTTCCGCTAAGCATTATTTTTAACATTAGATCAATTACCTGGAAATCAGGTTTTTTTTTGTTTTTTTTTGTTTTTTTTTTACTTAACTTATTTGAATTTTGATAACTAAAGATAATGCACAACAAAGTTTAAGGAAGTTGTTACCCTTTTGCACCTAGGCCAGGGGCCTGAGACATGAGTGAGAGGGTTAAACAGTTTATGTTAAGCTGTTTTGTTTAACTAGAATATATCCACAAGGACTAGACTGTAAATGATCCAGTGCAATTATCTCAGTACATTGGGGCACCACAGTAACAACCCATAATAATGTTACAGGAAAATTAAGGGAAGAGAGTGAAGGTTTTATCTTATCCAGTGTATCCAGATTTGTTTTCCATTTGGTTTGCTTCATTTACCAGTGATCCCATTTTAACCAGTCAATTTGGCAGGGCTGTTTGTGTAAGGTTTGGGGTTTTTTTCTGTAACAGGTGCTATACTATGTGTAAATACAAAGGGAAGAGTACTATTTAGTTCCATCATTAACAATCAGATGGTGGCAATATTTTTGCCAGTTACTTCTGGTAATTAATTTGCATTTCCAGCTGTGGATTTCAGTTGTCAGATTTCATCTCAGTTTCATACTGCTGAATGATGGACTGCAAGTGTGGAGTAAATCATCTCAGAGTTGAACAGCTCTTGCATTGTTTAGACTAACTCTTGTGTATCTTTATTAATACTGGGGGGATGCAAAGGCTCTTCCCATAAGTAGACTTCTGCCTATAAATTTGTTTAAAAGCACATGAGGGGGAGGGAAAAAACAAACCAACAACCTAAATGCATCATCTTGGCTTAGCAGCCAGGGGGGTTGATGGAAAACGATGGAAACTTGAAATTGGTCAACACTGGACAATGTGAAAATAAATTCAGCTTTTGTCACTGCAGCTACTGTATGCTTTAAAAGGGCCTTATGTATTTGTCCTCATTTTGATAAAATTAAAATTCTTGCCATTAAAATTATACACTAACTTCTACTGAAAACCAGCAGTTCCCAGGATAAATATGCTAATTAACATTTAACAAGTCTTGTTTTAGTCTTAAGTAAAATTTCATTCTATTATGTGAAAAAATGCTGTTATGCATATTTTGTGGATATATTTAATTTCAGTTGACAAATAGTTGTCTAGGTACAGACTTGAAAATATATATATAGTTTACTTGTGGATCTTAATTGTTTAATTGCAAAATAAAGATGTGCTTTAGTAATTTAAAGTTTAATTTTTTTGCGATTTTCTTGCTACTGTACACGTGGTTTTGCTGTGCCACATTTCTTTGTGTCTGGTGCCAGATAATGTTCACCTTGTATTTTCCTTCTTGACATTGTATAACATAAATACACCCCTGTGGATTGTGCATTAGAAGAGGTTGCAAACTATCAGGAATTAAGTTGCTCAGTTAAAGCATCAGCCCAAGTTTTTGCCTGAAAATATGTAAATACTGCAAGATCTGCTCTAATGGAAAAATAACTTTTAAATTACCTTTTATGCAGTGAGTGTATTTGAGATAGTGTTCAGCAGAGATGAAAATCTGATCAAAAAGCTGAGGGTATGAGAAACACTGATGTGAAGAACAAAAACTCCAGATGGAAGCTTGTGATGAAGTATTTGCTGCCACAAAGTGAGGGGATGTTCAAAACAAAAGTGGGTAAAGATAATGAAAGGACTTAGGACACAAAACAAAATTCTCGGGAGGGATGAGTGTCTGAGACCCCTGTATGTTCTTAATTCCACTGATAAATACAGGACTTTAAAGTGAGGACAGGGTGTTTGGATTTGAAGTACAAAAATATAAACCAGTGGGAAAGCACTTTAAGGACAAAAACAGATTTAAGAAGAGGTTTTTCAACAGGAGATTTGTTTAAACTGGAATAGGAAGACTGGATATAAGACAAGTAGCAGATAACACAGCTGAATGTGTACTGTGCACACTTGGACTGTATCTGAGTAGCAAAGAGGGAGGAAGGAGCAGACTGTAATTACAGGAAGAGTAGCAAGAGGGTGGTGTGAAGTAGAAATTGCAAAAATGAGCAACTGAGTTATTGTATCACTAAAGCTACAGGAAGGACATAACCTTTGTGAATGGCTGGAAAGAAGCTCAATTTGAGGAATAGTTGAAGATGGTTAGAACATTTAGGGACAATGTCCAAGAATCAGGGAATTCCCTACAATTCTTTGTCATGTAGGAGAATGTGAACTGCTGTAGACTCAGTAGGCAGGAGACTCCCATTTACCTGGCAGATCTCCACTACCAACTAAGCATCTTTGATATGCAAACCATTGGTTAGTTGATCTGAGAATTCATCAGATATCTGCAAACCCTCAAGATAAATTATTTTTCCACATTAAATATAGTAAGATTTTGTATGGTTTCTTTGGGAACTTTATTGCAAGCTCCCACAGATATTTCATGATAGGCTACTGAGAACAAGCATAGTCCCTGCTCCTCTGATAAAAAGTAAATATCTTAAATTCTCCCCCGTTTTGTAATCCACTTTTCTGAATAAATAAACAGGCACATGAATGTGAATCTCACCTTTCCTCAGAGCTCGCCCTGCTCCTCCCAGCGGCAGGAGAGTGGCTGTCAACCTGTTACTTCGTCAGCAAATAGTGGGCAATTACCTGCCAGCTTTTTTTAATTTTTCCCCCATTTAAGTAAATGACATCAAAGGAACTCGATGCATATTCAGGCACTGGAGCTGAGGTATTAATGAATGTGGGGTTCGTGATGCCAATTCCACTGCCTGGCAGGGACTGGCTGGTGTCAGCCCGCGATTCAGAGCTGAGCATAAAAAATGTTGTGTTATCTTTAGCCCAATATCTGATCTCCCAGGCTATTAGATAGGCTGGAGTCGCAGTTATCCCGGGATTTTGAGGTGTCTGGAGCTCCTTTACGCCGAGTTTTGTCACTCTTAGCAGACATTACGCACGAAAAGTTTAATATTTCTTTTCCTCAAATACTGACTTGGACGCAAATATTTATGTAATAAAAAAGCAGAGTCTAGTGCAGCCCTCAGTAATTGCTGCCGAGGAGCGGGGCTGGTGCCCCGGGCTGGAGTGACTCGTTAGAAGAGCGATGGGAGCGCGGGGCACCGGCACAGGCTGTGCGGCTGCATTTAAAGTACAAAACTGCATTTTGTAGTCGCTTATTTCAGTGTATAAATATACACTGATTTAGTTATAGTAGTGAATAATATACAGTTAGTTCAGTGTATACATATTAACGGTGTTCGCTTGTAGACGGCTCTGCTTGATTTAATACACTGCTACTGCTGCTCTTTCAGGCACTGTTTAAAGATAAGACTTTCTTACAAATGTTATGGTTTAAGCGCGCGTTTACCTAAAGGTTCGAGCTACCGCTGGGCAGCCTAGGGCTGGTCACAGTCCTGGCCAAACCACCGAGGGGAAACCTCCACGCCTCATTAGCAAAAACTCCAGAACTTTTGGGAAATAACCTGAACGCGTCCCGAAAGCTCAATCCCCAGGGTGCCCCATCCCCAGGGCCGCCCCGCCGCCCCCGCTCCGCGGCCCCTCAGCCCGCTCCAGGCTCCGCGCTGCCGCCCCCACCCCCCCGGCCAGCACGTGGTCGGCGCCGCGCCCCCCCACCCCCCGCGGCGGCCCCTCCGCCGGGCGAAACCACCTGGCACGGGAGGGGGGCGCCCCTTCTCCACCGGGCCCCGCCCCGTTAAAGGGGCGATGGGCTCCCGGCGTGGCGGCAAGCAGAGTGTTCCTTGTCCCGTCCGGCTGCTGCCTTCCCTTCCCGCCGCCCTCCGCCTCTATTCCCGCGCCGCCATCGAGCAGGAGAGCACGGCCGGGAGAGCCGCCAGGTGAGTGAGGGCGGGGGGAGGAAATGGCCGGCGCGTCGCTGCCCGTTTAAGGGCCTCCCACGTCGCTCCGCCATGTCCGGCGGCCCGGCCCCTCCCGGGGCTCCCTCACCGCCCCCCGCCCGCCCCCGGGGCCTGGAGGAGCCGCCGCGGGGACGCTCCCGCCGCCCCGCAGGTGAGCCTGGCAGGTGGGGCCGGAGCGGGGCCGCGGGGCCGGGGCGTTATGTAAGGGCGGGGGTCGGAGCGGGCGGGGAAGGCGCTCGGTGGGGCCGGGTCTCGTGTGGGGTCGCCCCTCAGGCTCGGGGCTGGCTCCCCATACAGCTCCGGGTGTGTGCCGGGAAGCGCCGTGCTCCAGGGGCGCTCGCCGGTCCTGCCGGAGCCATTCCTGCTGGGAGAGCTGGGAGCGCGGCTCTGAGGCGGGAAGGGTCGCTTATCGCTTGTTTTCGATGGGAGAGGTGGAGCTGTGAGCCGGGAGCGCAGCCGGTGGTATGTAGCGCTCAGTTGCCTCCCAGCTGTGCCCCATCACCGTCTCTGAGGAGCGCGCCGTGGCGTTTGTGTTATTGAAAGATTGCGGAGAACAGAAGGTGATCTGCACGATCGCTGTGTTTTCCCTTAAGCGTAGTTTCGTGTATTCCCAAGAAGTCACCCAGCCGTCTTCAAAGTTCTGAGTTGGGGTTTTTTCAAAAGTCTTTTTCAAAGACTTTCACAGCCAAAGACTGTGGGTGTTTAAATAAAAGTGAAAATCTGTTTGATCCTTGACGTTTCTTTATCAAAGTCTAGGATTCTCTAATAACTTTATTGCAGTTTTTTTTTCGTTTTTATTTTTTTTTTCTGACTCGGTTTGAGGTTTGTTTGTTTTGGTTTGGGGGTTTTTCTTCTGTAAAAAACGTAACCCTGTTCATTTTCTCTGTTGGATTTTGTAGCAAAGATGCTGAGCTTTTTCCGCCGCACGCTGGGCCGCCGGTCCATGCGAAAGCATGCGGAGAAGGAAAGGCTGAGAGAGGCCCAGAGGGCTGCGACCCACATCCCTGCAGCTGGGGACGCCAAATCCATCATCACCTGCCGAGTGGCGCTGCTGGACGGCACCGATGTCAGCGTGGACTTACCGGTATGAGCGATCCAAGTGGGTTTTTGAAATACACTTGGGTTGTGTTATTCTCATGTGGATTGCTGTTTGCTGTTGGCAGTCGGCCCCGTGCCCTGATGTCCACTAAGTTGCTGCTCATGAAAAGGTTCTGAAAGAATTGTAAACTTTGGCATTCACTGAAATTCAAGAGTGTTTGCTGGATGTCGTCATGCCTTACACACTGAATGCCTTCTAATGTTTTAATGCAATTGTTGTGCCAGGGCATAACTTGGAGAGAGTAGCCTGTTTGGTAAATTGGGTTTTCTTTTTGGTGAGCTATCTGTTTTGACAAAGAAGGTGAATCTCTTGGTGAAGCTTGTTGAAGAGGGGGATGAGCAGAAGTACCAGCAGGAATTTCTGTGTGGGTTGGGTTTGGTTTGGTTTTGTGTCAGAGGTGGATGCAGTTTTTAGCGCTAACTTGAGAGGGGAGGGGAAGAGGAAAAATCTGCTTCCTTCCCCTCCTCAGGGCAGATTGTATAGTAGGGATTGTCTCATGGCATAGTGCTTTATTCCCAGTGAGGTGTTAGCCACTGTTTTACATTTCTAAAGCTTCCTTAATATGCACGTGCCTGTTCTGCTTGCCTAATTACATACCTGGTTTTGGCCAACAGGATGAGCAGTAGCACCAGAAGTGATGTGCTCTGTTTTTCCATTACCATGTGTTGTAGTTGTTTGTGACTTGTTTTAAGCTCACAGAGCTGAGCATTAGGAAGTTAGGAAGGTGTGGATCTGCGAGACCTGACTAGTTCCAGAGGATTTTGGCTGCAATCTCAGTTGTGCTGGTGTTGGAACTGCTGACTAGAAAGAAAAGCCATTTCAAGACTGGCTGCTCCACACAGCTCTTTCTTCCCTTTCTTTTTTAATCGTGCAGTGTTTAGGCAGTGCAAGGAAGTCAGCTTGATTGAGCAGTGCTGTTGACATAGCAGAAATAACTTGTGATATCCTGAACCCCAAATAATCTAGAGCTGGAGAAACCCTTTGACATCTTTATTTGCAAAGTGACTGTACAGATAGGCGTTTATAGAGAGTGGTAAAGTCAATTTGTACATCTCTGAAGCAATGTAATGAATATATCCAGTGGTGCTTAGTGCCTAGGATGTTTGATTTGAGGCCAGGAATGCCCACAAACACTTAATAGCAAGAGTTAACACTTAAAAAGTGCTCAAGTTTAAATTGGTGTTTCTGCATGAGCAGAGCAGTAATCTTTGGAGCTGGAGCCGGCTCTGTAGGCAAATTCCTGGTGGCTCCAACAACATTTCTAAGGCTTTGAGGAGCATAAATTGAACCTGAAGAGGTGTCACAACCTGCCACCTGGCCTATAAATCTCAGGCCAGGGTGCAGTAGTAACTATTTACTTCTCTAAGAAACTCTTTTCACTCCAGATTTTTTTCTTTGAAAGCCAGCATGGATCCCTGACTGTGAACATCTGAGTTATGAGTAACAGTGACCAAATTGATGCAGCCAGATGTGGTAATTACAGTGCATCGTCAGTGCCTGACATGTACCAGTTTCTTCAGTGATTAAAGTACAATAAATTAAAAGTAAATTAAATGTTTCATTTCAGACTTCCTAGAGTGTTTATTCTTGTTTCTCCACTTGCATCATTCATATTTTGAGGTTGACTCTTGGAAAGAAAAAAGGGTAGGGAAGACAGGGGATGAAGTGGGGAAGGATACAAAATCCTGGCAAAACAACATCACTTTCTAAAATGTGAAGTTTAAATTAAAAATACATGTGGGTATTTTTTTTCTTTTACAAAGATTTCTTTGAGAATCTTTGTGCTCTTTTAGCTAAGATCTTTTCCAGGACTGGTACTGTTACTTTGTTGGCAGTAAATTTGAACTCTTTCTCTCAAAGAGGTGCCCCCTGCTCTGCCAGTTGGTTTGTGCACAGTTGCATTGTCTACCTAAGCACTGTGAAAATCTTTTATTAAAAAAATAAATAACAAAGCTTTTCTTAAGAATGAATCACTTAGCAAACAGGTTAGTTCACAGCCAGAGAAGGGGCTGTCTAGGCAGGAATGAATGCCATACCTTTTTAAATCCATGGCTACACAAATACTTTACAGTGGCATAAGCTGTTGCTGCCACAGGAAGAAAAGATGTTGCTTTCGTTATTGCGTTTGTCCTTGTTTTCTCATACCCCTTGGCAGAAGAAACAGCATTTTAGCAGCCAGGCAGTGAGCTAAGTCAAGAAAATGCTGTGGCTGAAAATAATCAGTATAATTTCGTTATGGAGTTTCCAGCTGGAGCGATTCTCCAATCTGGTTCCCCATGTGCCTCCCCAAATGTGGTGAAGAAGCAGTTAGAGGTGATACCAGGCTCAAGTTTGCTCAAAAAGCTGTTGAGCTCTATCCTGTTTTTTACTGAGAAGAGTATTCTGCATTTACAGTCATTGATAGAATTGAACCTGAGATTGCTGGATTTCTCCTTAATTAAAAAAAAGAAAAAAGGAAAGGCAAAAGCAACAGCAAGAAGCAACCACAAGGGACGTTGCTATGTAAGCCAAACACATTTGAGAATCATGAAGTAGCAAAGGCTAATATTTTATGAATATTGACAATGAGATGGAAGGGGCAGGTTGTAAATGATGCAGTTGAGATTTAACCTATTAGACACAGAGCCAGGATTTGAGCAGTAACTCTGCTTTTTGTCCACTGATCTTATCTTTGGTATCTGTCAAGCCACTTAATCTTTCTGCTTTTCTATGTCTTCTGTTGTTTTTAATTAGAAAAATGCCTGACTTGAACTTTTCACCAAAGCTGCAGTCATACACAGTACATAGACTGAATTCTTGCAAGAATCTACTCCTTTTGTAGCTATGTCAATGACTGAAGAATGTCAGTGTCATGTGTGCTATTTACTGACACCTTGGTATGTTTAAAATGGGAGGCATGAACTTAATGTGAGTTATCAGTGTTTTTTTGGGGCAGATTGAATGATGTCAGACTTCTTCTCACAGCTTCATATCAGATTTAAAGTTGCTTTTTGACCTGGTAGTTTTCCTCTTACCACTCTTTTGAAGCTTTGCATTCAGCCATTTTTACAGATTTATGTGCCTAGTGAAACACTAAGAAGCTTGTTACTTTGTTAATCTTTAAAAAGTTTTTATAAAATAGATGTTGTCTGTAAATGCTGCTGTGGATGTTATACCTTCTGCTTTTCTGTTAACTTGAGCTCAGCTTGGAGAAACATCAGGTTGTGCTTTTTCTTCCCATTGTTTAAGATCCGTGGGTGGAATGTTTACTGAGTGGAATGAGTGGTGAGAGGACAAGAACTCTGTTTTGCTGACATCCCTTATCTCACTTTTCATCCTGTTCCCATGCAAAACTAAACTACATCTTCCCCCACTGCACCTCTGGAATTCCCAGGGCTCAAAAGCCATGAACAGCCCTGGTTTATTACCTGAGGATTCCATCAGCCACTCTGGTCTGTCAAGGGAACCCTTCAACAGCTGCAATATCAGCTCTCTTGGTGTTTGTGGGGAAAGACAAGTTGGTGAGGGGGAACTTGAAAGTACAAAAAATTTTCATCTGGGCTCACCAACAACTTATTAAATAATTAGGAACAAAAATATTTGCCAACAGTTTAAAATAAAGTGCTGTTTTAAGTAATAGAGAGCTCCAGAGGATTTTAAAATCAAAATATTTTACAACTGAGTTTTTGTTTAGTCAGTTCTATGCTATCTATAGTAGTAATTGGGAGAGGGAAAAGATAACGTAGATAGAGGGAAAAATGATAATATAAATAATGTAAATATGGGCACTTGAAATACAAAATTTTTGGATTGCTTTTTATGGGGGAGCAAGGTCAGCCTTACAAGACAGACTGTAAGTGTAGGGTCTTTGTCTTCTCTTACAGCAGAACTGCACTTTGTGGAAGCCAGCAGTGTTTCAGTAAAAAAACCTGACCCTGCCTAACCCACAATTTACATAATCTTCTCATGGATAATGGAGCATTAATTGTATTCCAGTTTCTGTACGTGCAAAGTTTTAGGTAAATGCTTCCTGGTGGTATAAGATGAAAGACAGAAATTATGAGAATGGATGCTCTCTCTGAGTAGCTTTTTATCTTGGAATATTCCTTACTTACACATGCATGAAATTTGATATGGAGGTTGCAAAATGAGATGGTTTTGTCCTTATTATAATGAAGTATCATTAGAACAAGGTATTGTATAAACCAGTCCAGTGGTTGTGTGTAATAGTGGAATTGAACTAAGCTGTTTAGACTTTTGGAGTAAAAAACAAGATGAAACAAGGAGTATATCTGTGGTGACTAATTTAAATAAAAATTAAGAAATCTATCTGGAATGTAAAAATCATTAACGAGCGCTAGTGGCTTTTGTTTGGAGAGAGATGATTGGTGTTGATCTGACTGCAAGATCAGAGATGCATTGTGGTAGTTGATTTTACTCAATAATCCACTCTAGTTTATTAAAAACTTTTGGAATATTTATGGCCACTTGCTGAATATTTGTGGATGTAGATATGAAATGCAAAATGCTCTTCCTGGCATGGATGCTGATTAACAAGAAAATCTAATACTGCTAAAAATGCTGGAAAATCAATCATCAAATAAAATGAGTACTCTGAGTGTTCAAGGCTGACCTCTAAAGTTTCAAAATAAGCTCAGCTGACAGAAGTAATAATAACATAAACATTTGAACGTGCCCTTTTTTGTGTGTGCTAAGGCTATAAAGTTTTGGATTAAAACTTTATTTCCCACGTGATCTTCTGTCTGAAAGTATTGACATGCTTTTGAGTGTTTGCTTAAACTTCTGAAAGAGCTGTAGGGGACTGAAAGTGGAGAAAAAGATTCGTGAGCTGCAGCAGAGGCGCTGCTGTCTGTGCGGTGGGAGGGGGCCGGCGGCAGCGCAGGGTGAGCCCGTGCTTCCTGGGGTGCCAGACTGCGATCCTGGCTGAGATGGAGCCTGAGCCTGGGATGCTGAGTGCCTGTGAGCAGTGTGGGCTGTGTGCCCTGTGCCTGTGCCCTGTGAGCAGCACGGGCTGTGTGCCCTGTGAGCAGCACGGGCTGTGTGCCCTGTGCCTGTGCCCTGTGAGCAGCACGGGCTCTGTGCCCTGTGCCTGTGCCCTGTGAGCAGCACGGGTTGTGTGCCCTGTGAGCAGCACAGGCTGTGCCCTGTGAGCAGCGCGGGCTGTGCCCTGTGCCTGTGCCCTGTGAGCAGCACGGGTTGTGTGCCCTGTGAGCAGCGCAGGCTGTGCCCTGTGAGCAGCGCAGGCTGTGCCCTGTGAGCAGCACAGGCTGCCTGCACCACGCCCTGCTCACAGCCCAGCTGCTTCAGGGCCGTGGCAGGCAGGCGTTGCAGGCTCGGTGCAATGCTCCGTGCCCTGGCACTGGTGGAAAGGAGGGAGGAAGGGAGCAGCTGGCAGCAATCTGTGCTGCTTGAAGAGAAAATTGTTTGGCCTGCAGTGTGTTTGGCTGCCGGAGTGTTTCTGGGGCTTGTGCTGCAGGCTGGTTTAGTTGCCTGAAAGTTTCACATTCTTAACTCACAGCAAATTTTATCTGGAGTCCTGCTTTCCTGCTGAGCTGCCTCTGCAGAGAGCTCAAAGGCTTGGGACTCTCTGGTGCTCTTAATCAGAGTGCTCGTGAGCAACCTGCAGGTGGAACACCAAATAAAACTGAAATGTTTGACAATATAATAGGAGAAGGCATTTAATCTGTAAACCTTAATACTGAACAAGCAATGTGGATATATTCTGTATTAGAAAGAATTAAAAAATGGATTAAATCAAATTGGTAGTTAGAAGATAAAAATTGTCAGGAACTTGAAACAGAGACTTCCACAAAACAAACTGTCAGACATGAATGTTTTGAGGCTTTGTCTTATGTAATAGGGTCAATAAGCCTGAGCACAGTACATTAAAATCCTCCTACATAGCACTCTAATGATTGTACAGTTAGGATGGGTATTGAAAGAAATTATTTATGAAGATTTTTGGGAAATGCCTTCTTTCTCCAGAGAATAAAAGAACAAAATATTTAATCACAAATGCTTACCTTCCTCTACTTGTGAGACACTGAGTAAGTACAAGAATTGATAAGCTGTCTCTGGAGGTAGAAATTCTCTCCAGCCTTCCAGCCTGCAGGGTTTTATATTCACAAGTGTGTATAGCAGTGTTAAAAACTGAGGATAAATGAAAGAAGCACTAGAAGAATTAGTGTTTTGCTGCCAGTGGCATATTTAGATGAACGAGAAAATTGACTGGAGAGTTTGGAAAAGTTATTTGCAGGAGTGGTGCTTGGTGTTTGAGGAGAGGAGCAGCTCTATTTGTAGGTCACAACTTAAAGCCATAAGAAGATCAGGGTGATACAAATAATGTGTATTTCTAACGCTGCCTTTGTAACGATAAGGGGTTTTAACCCTCCAATTCTGCAGCAAACTTTAATGGTGTTAACTATAGACAGACACCTTTTGTGTCATATTGATATGAAATCTTCTTCCTTTAAAGCTCACTGTTGAAGCTTGCTCACTGTTGAAGCTTAGGTATTTGAAACCTGTGGTTTCAGAGAAGAGGATTTACTTCATTTAAAAAATGGGCAGGCTTATCTGCTGCTTCTGTGCTGCTGTGGTCTGCAAACATGCATAGGTGACATCCTAGCAACTGGATAGCTGTGAGTCCTGAATAGGGACCCATACCTTCTCTGTGTGTGTGAATGGTGTATTTCTACGGAAGCTCGTATGCATATGAATGGTAACCCTCCTGATAAGTTGACAAAAACCAGGAAGGAAAGTTTTTGCCACTTGGTAGCTATTGAAGACAATAGCAACTGTTGGTTATTGTTAATAAAATGTTAACGTGATAATTTGAAGAAATCTAAACAAAAAGTACAGCTGCAGAGATGCAAAGAATAGTAAGTTCCATGAAAAAAAATAGATGAATAAGCATTACCTTCAAAGTTCGTCCTGTATAGGGCCCTCCATTTCTTCACAAAGAAATAAACAAACAGGAGGGGTTATTTTCTGATAAGTATTTTAATTAGCACATTCATTAGGCGGGTATTTTGATCTTGGGGGGTTTTTCAAGTTCTGGAAAAAGAATAACTACTTTGCTGCGATTTCAAAAACGTGAAATGAGCCATTCAGCTGGTGCTCACCAGCGCAAGCTCCTCTCCGGTTACCCTGAGCTTGTGCGGCTCCTCCGGCGCTGCTCTGGTACTGAAGGAGGCTTTGGCCTTTGATCAGGCAGGTTTGGGGCCCCTGGCTGGCTTCTCCTCATGGATGCGTGTCCGTGACATGGCCGATACCCTGAGGCCGGGAGAAGAGGGTACAGATGCCGCCTTTCAGGTTTTAGGCAGCGGCTGAGGTGCCTGAGCCGAGGAGAACGTGCCGGGATCGCCTTACCGGCAGCGCAGGGCCGAAGCAGCGCGCCGCGGTGAACACCCAGCCTGTTGCTGAGCTACCGGGCTGAGCCCGGCCCGCGGAACACCCACTCAGGCAGCAATTGCAGTTATTAAGAGCAGCAGGAGATGTCATTAGTTGGGAGCATCCCTTTCATTGGGAAAAGGGGGGGAGGGGGCGGGGGCCGTGTGATTCATTCCCAAGTGATCAGAAGATGCTTTTATCCAGTGTGGCAAAACCAGGAGAGGTCCTGCCCTATGTATATGATGTATTTTGTTTACATTTTCCTGTTGTTCGTTCTCCTGCTGTGAGATGTTTGCTGTTGCTTCCTAGAGAGAACAGCAAACTCTGTAAATCAAATAGTCAAGTTTTACTGAATTGCAAACCCATGAGAAGTTTAATTTGTGCCCTGAAGGGAGGACCAGCTACTGGCTGGACTGCTTGTGAGTGGAGTTGTTAATAGTTCAGCAGTAACCATTAAACAGTTGGAAAATATTTGTCCTTTGAGTGTAACCTGAGCCCTGCTATAAGGGAAAGAAAGGAGAGGGGGGAAAAAAGCATAGCACAGCAACAGGATAAAAATGTCACTTTCACAGAATCACAGAATATTCTGAATTGGAAGGAACCCACGAGGATCATCAAGTCTAACTCTTAATGGCCCATATAGGGATTGAATCCACAACCTTGATGTTATTAGCACCATGTTGCCATGAGAAAGTTAGTTCGGTCAGTTTCTTGCAGGAAAATGTAATAAAAGTCTATCTTTGCTCTTTGAAAACTCTACTCTTGAGATCTCAGTTTTATGAGTACAAAGAAATTAATTTTGATTCATGAAAGTTGACTGGTTACAAAGCATTAATATTTTTGGTTGCTATTTGTTTAAGGAGGAAGGACTTAAGTAAAGTAAGGCATGTGTGACACTTCTGCTGAGTTGCACTAAATACAGCTGCTGATGATTTAAGTCATATGCAAAGTAGTACATAATTAATTCCATGTTGACAGCCCTGGTGATTTAAGTCAGAGAACAACCAGAAGCCCTGCAGATCTTTCCACAGCTGCTCCACTGCTCCTTCAGGGGCTTTATCCCACATCAGTCTTTCAGGGTCCAGTTAATCTTCGAGTCCTCTGCTGAGATTTCTGAAATGCCAAACACATTCTGAAACTAATCTGACACTGCAGAAATTGAAGTTTTGCTCGTGGGTAGTCTGAAGTAGTATGTGTAGTATTCCAGGCTGGAGTCAAAGTGCTTCTGTCACCAGCAGGGAATTTGCTGAGATAACTGGTTAATTCCACTTTTTAGAGATGACCTACAGAGGAATTGAAAAGGACCTCAAATGTTCCGCTCAATAAGGGGAGATTTTCCACTGGTTTTAGACAAGCTACTGAAAGCTTCATGCAACATAGAGTGTTTTCCTAGTTTTGCTGTTGCAGGTGCTGAATTGATTGCACTTGTATTATTATACTAATGATTAAGTAGAAGATATCCGGTGTTGGGAAAAAATATCAACAGTTCCATGCCTTGGTCTTTCAAGACTGGGGCTACACATTCTATTAATGAAAGAAAGGTGTGGGTTTCTGTGTGTAGATGGTTTGCCTTAAGGTTTCTGTTTGAGCTGGTGTCTCATAAATCTGTTATTGCCTGAGAAATTATTTTTTCCTGAGACCAAAAGAGGTCACTTTGTCTGAATGAATTTGATAGGTTGACATTTAGTATTTGTATTACACAATGTTTTGTAGATGTTATGTGTTTGGGAAGTTGCCTGCTGGCCCAAATGCCTTCCATTCCTGCTATTCTTCCCAGTACCTGGAAAGAAATAACTGTGTGAGAATTTGCTTAGACAGGCTCTGTTTACAAACTTTCTTTAGGATTTTGCTTTAAGCTGTGATATGTTGTGTTGAATTTAACTGACACATGAAGTAAACTAATGATAGTGATTGCAAAGTTGAATATAAAATATTTGAAGATCAGGGTACAGGAAGGTGACAAGAATTACAGCATGCAGCTTTACTTACTTAGGTATTACTTACTGATTAAACCAGGTTATTTCTGAGAACAAAAATTTGTCTGGCCCAGAATGTTGAGAGCTGTACTAAATTTGCTAATTACTAGCTTACTAAATATGTGCTTAGAAAGTTATCCCATTTCTCATGTTGTGAATGTATAAATATTGAGGTAAAATGTTGCAAGATGGTGGTTTTACAGAAATAGAGAAACCCTTCAGCTGCTGGCAGAGTAAGCATAAATAATGTCTGTATTTCTTTGTGTTTAAGTTTTTTTTACACTATGACCTTTTCTCTGATCTAATAATTTAATGTATTTTATTGCATTTAAGCATCTTGTGTATAATAACTCTTAAGCTATTATTTCCATTTGTTGTTATAAAGGAGCTCACAGCATGAAGAATATATGTTGTGTAGAAACTGTTCAGTGCTATTTATGGGCCTTCTCTTTAAAAACAACTGTTTAATTTTTTAGATCATCACTGTAAAAATGATGTTTCCTTGGGGCTAGAGCTGTTTTTTCATAAATTATGTATGAGCATATGAGCTGGCTTTTTGCACCTGAAAGTTAGTTTTATGAACTTAGTTTTGTAAATGTGATATCTAAGTGTTGTTTATTCAACTTGCTTGCCCCAGACTGTTTCCTAGTAGTTGTTAAAAGCACTTGCTAATGGAATGCTATCTCCTCATTCAATGGGTTTTGCTACCTGCTTCTGAACGGGTGAAACACCCAGATACCTAACAGTAGGAAATTCATAAGCAATTTGCTTGGCTCCTAAAGTTTTCCAGTACAATGGTTATGGCAATTCTACTGGCTGTGTTTCCAGTTCTTTTGAATGTCAGTGAGTAAGGAAAACCTAAAAGGAAAAATGATAAAATGACATTTTAACTCCGTTGGCAGGGCAGTGTTGACATTTTCCAAGAAAAGAGATTATGCAAGTTCTTTATGGATATTCTGTGTTTCTTGTGGGGTGTACATTTGCCTTTCAGAAAAAAAGCCATCTGAAAATACAAGGGGGTGAACAAAGGTATCCACATTATATTTTCAGAAACTAAATTTTTGGAATTATAGAACATATTCAGACAAAAAGGTAGATGCTACAATAAATCCACCTGCTGTGTACTAAGTCCTGTTATCTTTTCAGAAAAAAGCCAAAGGCCAGCTCCTGTTTGAGCAGATCATGTATCACCTGGACCTTATCGAAAGCGACTACTTTGGATTGAGGTTCATGGATTCAGCACAAGTGGCAGTAAGTAGTTATGCTCTTTTTTAAACAACAATGTGAAAGTTGAATCCTAATACTGACAAAAATGCTATAAGAAAGCTGCCTTTTGTGAATTAAGTTTTGTGCTGAAGCTCTGTAGGTTTTCTGTGTCCCCAGGTTTAATTCTGCCTCCAGCACTAACGTTGTCTTCCTTTCTTGTTTCCACATGTTCCTGTCACACTCTGTTGTCACTAGGCAGGCTGGTCCAGTTGGACCCCAGAGCCTGGTGTGTGGTGTAGAAACTCTTGGTGCTGATGATACAGAGAGGATGGAGCAAAATCAGAGTGTGCATTTGGCCCTTTTGTTGTGTGCTATACAGAGAGGAGAAGGTTTTCCTTTGCAAATGTTGTCAGCTTCCTTGTCAGCAAAAGTCACCTTGTTAATGTCTGCTTGCAGGAAGGGTATACCTTTGATTTCTTCAAATCAGTTGTGACTCAGACCTCCAATTGTAAGTTTTTAGGAGGCTACAGGTGTGTTTGTATGTATCAGTTCGAGTTGAGGGTTCTTCCAGGACCAAGTTTGTTGATGTTTTATTGTGTGTTTCTAAAAATGTAACAGGTTTTGAAGTCAGAAGCAGAGCATTGTCCGTAGTAACCACAGTTCTTTCACTTGTGGGCTATGCACTTTTTTATAGATACTTCTTATACTCAAGTATTTAATCTTGCCACCTAGGGTAGCTGCAAGTTAAGTGAGCCTTTAGGCAAGGAGTGTTTTTTTCTTTGTCCTGCATCCCTGCAACTTAAACTTGTATTCACTTAGCCCAACATCCCCAGGTAGAATGAGATAGGTCTTTTCCTGCTGCATATATCAATCTTATTTAGATGTATAACCTAATTGTTTTTGTGTTTCAAGGCAACTTCAGAATTATTTCATGCTTAGGATGGCAGAGGGGAAGCACAGACAGTTGAGCTAAATATCTGAATTGTTCAAGGTCAGCATACAAAAATGGAGGCAGTGATTTATATTCCTTTATTTCTGTGAAGATCTGTGTCCATAACAGTTGGAAGGTGATCTCTTAGTTGTTGCAACTTTGTATAAAGGCAAAAAAAAAATCCACAAACTTGAACCTTTGAAATAAGCTAATAGCTTTGGATGCAGTGCTCCACCTCAAAGCACTTATAACCTGATGGCTTCTTTCCAAAATTATTGTTGTCAAATTTTATGCTTAGTATGTATTTGTAAAGATTGTGCTCCTCAGAGAAAATTGTTGGTGTTTTGCATCTGAAGCAAGCTTCATAGCCCCTGGGATTAGCTGCTGGTGGTCTGTAGTTCCCAGTAGTGAAAGTGGTCTTAAACCCCTTGCAGAACAGAAACATTTAGCACTAAAGAGAAAAGACCATTACACTAACAGATGGATGGCATTCAGAGCCATGCACACAACAGAAATGAGGAAACAGCCTGTTGCATACCATTTTATATTTCTCAAAATCATGTTAGCTGTGCTCAGCATGTGCAGTCCAAGATGCTGAGTGTTGATAGTGAAGTACTCTATTGCATTCATCCTTCTGCTTCAGAAAAGCAGTACTCTGTATGGTTAAGGTATCCTAACTCAGTTTCTGCCATGTGGCTTCTGATGTATTTCCCTGTTGTCCAGGATCTCATAAGAGATCAGAGTGGGTTAATTTTAACTGGTAGAATTCTCTATATGATAATTTTTTTCTCTTCCTGATCTGCTAGCAAAGAAACCTATTTCATCTTGAAATGTGTTAATAAGAATTAATCTTTTCTGCCACAGGAGTGGCTCATGCCTTGCTTTTGTCTAGCAAATTATTACTGCCAGTCCAGAGGGCACATGATTGAATATTTGATACTGCCCAATCTACCAGGTACAGGAGATTTCAAACTTGGTTTGCTTCTTTTTTTTTAACTATGTGTGACTGAAAAGCAGCAGAGTAGAGATAACAATCTGTTTAAACTGGACCTTAATGATGAGCTGTGTATAATGAGACAGAGAAGATTGAATTTTGCCAGAAGAGCTGAATGCAACAGCCAGAGATAATTACTTGCTTTAAGAAATGAAGAACTGTTGCAATAGCAGCCATTCCTGCAGAAGGAGCTGGCAAGTTTTAGCAGAAACCCAATCTGCAGCTGGAAACAAAGAACAGAGACTAATCAAGTGACTTGTCCAAGATTATTCAGGAGACCTGTTAAATAAACAGTGCAAGAATCCAGTCCCTTACTGTAGGCAGAATTGTCCAGTGGCTCTGAAGGATATAATCTTTCTGCTATCCAATTTAAATCTAAGAATATTGCCATACTTGCTAGTTAGTTTTACTGATACAAACTAGCAATACATAGTTACACAAAAGTTTTAGAAATCCCACACTTATTTTAAGTACAAATAAGTTTTCAGTAGATCTGTTGTGAACAACTGAAGAATTGCTTTTTTTCATTCTTTTCTGCTGCTGAAGTGATCACTAGTTGGGTGTTAAAGATTTCCTGTGGAGTGGGGGAAACCCAGATAATGGAAACTACCTGGCATTTTGGAGTTTTGTATTCAAATAATAGCTTCTTTGAAATGTTCTTGAAATCATTAGTGAAATGAATGAATTGTTGTTTTCATGTGATTTCTGTGTTCACTCTAGTCTGCTGTTCAGGAAGAGATCAATTTTAGCCTCAACATCTTGTCTAACAAACCTCATTTGCCCAAACTTCTTGAAATGTTGCTGGGTGAGGATTTGAGGGGTTTTGTATGTGTTTTGTTTTTAATTTCTGCAGCAGCAAACCTTTAGTAAGGACTTGCAGTACTCTGTGCAGTCTGTTGTTTGTAATGCCTTCTGTTTAGAAAACTTTGTCTGATTTTCAGCAATACACTGTGCTGTGCAAACCCTCATCAAAAGTAAACTTCTTTTCCAGGTCCACTTGAATTCCATTATAATCACTTGGAATAAATCTCAAGTTTCTTGACGTCTGTGTCCATTCATGTGTTGGTTTTGGGGCTGGTTTTTTTTGTTTCATTCCCACCCCCACTTAAAAGCAGTTCTGTTTTCCTTCTCCCTTGCGCACCATCACCATTGAGCAGAGCTCCTGTGGGCAGCAGCAGTCAGAGCCCAGCAGAGTGAATTGCTGTTGGTGCTGTCATGGGGCTGCCTCTCTGTTGCCTTCCCATGGAATGTGGAGGAGATGAGAGAAAACAGGAGGGAGATGAAGCAGGGGGCACAGCCAGCCCTGGAGCCTAGACAGGGCTCCCCTTGCCATTTCTAAATCACCTGCAAGCCTCCAGCTGTGTAGTTTCTGGGTTTTTTTGGTGGAGGAAGGAGTGAGTAAACTCTCTTACAGCAAGTGAGTTTATGGAAGAGGAAAAAAGATTATATGATTTCCTTGTAGAAAAAAAATTGCTTAACTCCCATTTCACTGGTAGCGTAAGCAAAATTTATGTAAATATTTGCTTCATTCCTCCTTAAGTTTCCTGCTTTATTTTAAAAATGTATTAGATACATTTCAGATAGCTCTCTGTAGCTACTTAGTTTGAATAGGCAATGAGAGCATTCTCAGCTGTGTGCACAGCAGCAGCAGATGGTTTAAGCATTCTCATCTGCAGCTAATACAGCAATCAGTCCCAGCCCGGCTGTGTTACAGGCTGACTGCAGCTCTCTGAGAAGGCAGGGCTGTTCTGGAGGCAGGAATGTGTTTACACTTGGCAGTGCAACCTGAAAATACTGGTTCTTTTTCATACCCTTCTTGCTTTTCTGTCCTCCCTGGAGCTCCCTGTGAACTTCATGTCACACAGTTTAACAAAAGGAGTCTTACTAAGTATATAATTCATCTGTATTAGTTGCAAGGCGACATTTGAGATTGATCTGATGAGGTGTTGCTCCCTGGCCATGGTGAGCCATGCAGGCCATGGTGTGTCAGGTAGTTGGCTCTGGCTGTTGAGTCAGTGCAGTTATGCTGGTCAGGGTGCTGTGTTTCCTGTTTAGGTGAGTCACCTCCTTTGGAGGAGGGAGCTGTTGGCCCTGCCCAGCACTAGAAAGGAGATCTGTCCCGCTAGATGTGTGTTGGATTTCTAGCTTTAACTTCTGCTATAAACTCTTCAGCAGTGTGGTTATTTTGGGGAGCATACTGTACATGTGTAGGTATTTCAATCTGCCAAGTATAGCTTTTGCATGTGCTGTTGTACACAGTGTAAGTCAAGCCATTGTTTTGGCTTCTTGTCCAGTATATAGCTTATAATTAGCATTAGTAGGTGAGGCAGTAACTTGTCCTCCCATGTGACAGTTCCTTAAATGTCACCCATGAATAGATTTTTGAGAATTAGGTAGAGCTGACTCTGATGTTGGGACACAGACAGCTCTGCTGTTACTGCACTTGAGTCATCAAAAGAAAATGCTTGAAAGCCAACAATATTTATTTTGTCTCTCCCCTTCCTGCCCCAAGTAAACATCACACACAGCTGAGTGCCAGAGTCTTCAGCTATGATTTATGCTTCTCTGGCTGATTGTCACTGGCTGACCTACTAATGTGTGAATTAAGTGTTTGTCTGGACAGGATGAAAATCTAGTGAAGTGGTTTGCTAGTATGTTTATTTTCTTTTAAGTAGACAATGCTGTCTTGAAGATTTGGTTTAAATAAGGTACTACAGGATGTTTCTGTTGTTCAAAACTGACATCTTGCATTACAAACTTTGAGCAAAATGATCTTCAGCAAGCCCAGAAATTGTGAATTATGAATTGTGAAAGATTTGAATTAGATTGTTTTAACAAACTACTTGTTATTCCAAGACTGTCTTCACTGACACTTCTTTTTTGTTCTTTCTGGGACTGTATTGATAATTCAGTGGAATTAATTTATTTTTCAGCATTGGCTGGACAACACCAAAAGCATTAAAAAGCAAGTTAAAAGTAAGTATCCTTTCCATTTTCTCTTGGTACATTGTATTTAACGCACGGAAAGCACAGCCAGTTGGAATGGATGGTGGGGGCAGTGTCCTGTGAGGGGGTGAGGGTGGCAAGTGACAAAAGCCCAGCATGGTGCTACTGATTGTTTAATGGCATCTTCCCTCTGTAGCTCATACTACTTTATACTAATGTTCTTAATTAAAGATGTTATGGGCTCATTAATTATAGTTGAAGTGGAGTCAAGGCAGCTGAAGATGTTTTAGGCTTATGGAGCATTTTCCTGGCTATAGGAAAACTTGTCTCGGACCTCATGCATGGCACAGTCCTGCTTGAATCTGTGTCCAGTCCACCAAGTCCTCACCTGCTGCACAAGGCTTCAGTGTGGCCTGGTTGTGGCAGTGGTGTGTGCTTGGGAAAGATGTTGTTTAGCAGCTTCCTTGCTCTGCACTGTGGGAAGTCTTCAGGGATTTGTGGTGTTGTTTTAATGCAAGAGAGGTTTTGGAAGCAGTGAGGGAGAAAATTCCTCCTGTCAAATGCAAGAATCAGCAGAGCGATGCACATTTTTAAAAAGCTATTAATCCACCCTTTTGTGGAGTTAACTCTTTGGTTTCCAGAAGAGATATGTCTTCTGTAGAAGGGTCTCTTAAATTCCCACATAGTATGTCTAAACTTCTGTGGAATAGAAGGGCCTGAGTTTTCAGTAGTGAGCATTTCCCAGAGCCTTGGGAAGGTGTTGCAGAGACCAACAGCATGCCTGAAGGTTTAGTCAACTGTAGAGCCCAGATGCTTAGCTTTTGTGGTGATGGATAGAGCCCTTAAATATAGGGATTAACCTGGATTCACGTGCTCTTGGCAGGAGGAATCACATTCGTGTGATATGATCATTGGCTTGTCTTGTAACACATAAAACTGTTTTGTGTGCATATTTAAGTGTCCTTTGACCCTGATGTTCCTCATGGATTTCCCTGGCATAAAGGAATTCCTGCCTTAAGACCTTGTGTAGAACATAGCCAACCAATTTCAGTCAAGTTTTGTGATGTGATTCTGTGTAATAAATAAATAACCTGTCTCATCCAGTAACTGTTACTGCTGTCTTGCATGAATTGTGCTTTGCAGTTGGCCCCCCATATTGTCTGCATTTTCGTGTAAAGTTTTACTCATCAGAGCCCAACAATCTTCGTGAAGAGCTAACAAGGTAAGAGGGATTTTGTGTCTGAGAGGGGGACCCAAATAAGGCCAGGGAAATGTTTTCCATTGAATTTATTTAAACAATTTGGAAAATTCTTTAGAACTGCTTGCTTACTTAGCTTTTTGTAAATGTAGTTTTCTTTTTGTAAAGTGGCTATTTTGTGTGTGGAAATAAATGTGCTGTGACACAGAGAGATCTAAATATTTATATATTACTTAATGCACCATTTTTCATTAGGCAATTTTGGCAACTGATCTGAGTAGCTTATACACGATGGACGGAGGTTTTCACTGAAGAGAACAGACATCATTCCTCTGCCTTTTTTTTTCTTAAGCTGTTAGTTTCAAATGCATGCAATCATCCTGTCTCCAGGCAGAAAAGCATTGAATTGCGAGTTAGAGGTTCTTTTTGAAAAAAAGGAATTTCAGTTAGCATTTCATTGCATGTTTGGTCCTCAAAGAGCTTATGGAAAGGGAAAGTATTATTTTACTGCCATGTTGAGCTAACACTACTATAGGTGTAGAATTGTAGTATCAGGTGAGCAGCAGTTCCTCTTGATAAAAGCATTTCACAAATCCATTCATAGAACTGCATGTCTGAATGGGCTGAGACTAGGAGGGGAGCTTTGAAAAAGAGCACACACAACCTACCACCTGTCAGGAGTATAAATCTGTTGTAAAACACAGCACTTCCTTGCCTTGTTACTGCTGCTGATCCCTTTTGGAGAGTAAACAAAGTTATGTTTTCATGATAGCTGTAGACATTTCATACCTCAGCCATTTGTAAGGGTGTGAAGTGCATTTGTTTGTTGTTCAGGTTTATGTCTGTGTGGATCTTCAATCTGCACTTTAGCAAAATCCCTTGGAGTGCTACCAGGAAGATTATAGTAGCATTACCCCTTCCAGCCATATGTACCCTGTGCAGCTTCATGTTTAGATGTGGTAACATAATGTGGTAACTGCTGCTTTTTAATGCTTTCCTGCTGATGTGGGAAGAATGTTTTACCTCCCCATACATGTTCCTGAATAATCATTTAACTGTCTTTAAAACGAGCAACTGCAGACAAAATTCAGACCTGTACCTGTATCTACTACTATGGAAGGTTTTCATCCATTTTGACTTGAGTTCTGCCAGTCAGACCTTGCTGTGCAGGTTTTAGCCAGGCAGACCTGAAACCTGAGGGCTTTTAAACACTGTCTGCCTGCTTGGCTAATCTCCCAGAAGAGGAGAGCAGCAAGTTGTCCTTCTGTCTTGAGACAGTGTGACACCTTGAAATAGCGGAAGCAGTGGGAAGCAGAGCTTTGCTGTGTCACTGGGCTTTCCCAGGGTTCCACCTTTAAACAGCAGGACACCCAGCTGGAGCTTTTCAGCTTCCACAGGTGCAGCTTGCTCTGTTCTCAGCCAGTGGTCATGTAGCACAGCACGGGAAGTGCTTGAATTGTGTGGAAGTGTCATGTGGCTGATGAGCACAGACTGGTCACACCCACTACACGCTGGAGGCCTGTGTTCATTTTCATATCTGAGGTCAGTACTAACCAAATTTATTCCCCATGAAGAGGCCTTAGTGTTCAAAAGGTTTTGGTTAATAAATTATTTGGCAAAGTATTTGTGGAGCTCTGTGGAACCTGTAGGAAAAACACCTGCACTTGTTTTGTGTCTGTGTATGAAAGAGTGAGGAGACACAGGCACATGTTGAAGCAGAAGTTATGTGTAAGGTTTCTGGGAGTCTGTGCTAGAATTCAGACTGGATACCATGGTGGATGCCAATGTTTTATACTTGATCAGAGCTCTTCTCTTGTTAAAGGAGAGCTGTGTACCATAATGGAGCAAGGGGATGCTCTTCAGGGGTTTTGGATCAGAATAATTAGTATTGCACACCAAAGGGATTTATATTCAATATTTGCCCCATTTCTAAGCAAAAAGAATAGAGGATGTGCAAGGCAGTGTAGGAGAGCTGGCTCTGGAGGGTAAACAAGTTGAAAAGGCTGCAGCCTGCTATTTATTTTTAGTCACTTTGCAGTCAGCATTCCAGGTTAGATTTTAACTAAGCAATCCATAATAGAAACATTTGTTTTTTCAAGACTTAAAAATAACCATTCTTTTTTGAGGTTGGTATGTGTATGAATAATGAAGGGAATGTGGAAGATGCAAGTTGTTCTTTGCTCAAGTAGAATCAGAAGAGAATAAAAAATATATTTACTTCCGTACCCTGTTTATTTTTCCATGCAACACTGTAGTTCAGCTTTTGACAACTTGTACTTTTGGGTTTGCTTCATTTGAAATGCCTGCAAAACACACAAACCCAACTGATAAAGCCTTGAGAGGTCACTGTGCAGTTTCTTTCGTCTTGGAAACTCATGTTAAGAGTAGAAAACATTTTTATTTGTCAAGCTCTGACTTACTCCTGTTGACTGAATGACACATTAGCACTAGTACTCAATGACTTATTTCTTATTAAATCCTACAGGTATTTATTTGTTCTGCAGCTGAAACTGGATATTCTTAGTGGAAAGTAAGCAGCCTTTTAAACCATTACAGTGTGTTTAGCGTAGAGTTTATTACATTTATATTTGAATAATTAATAAGTTTTGCTTAGTAGTGTAATGTTATTTTTTTTTTCTCTAAAATACTATTTTTCTATGCATGAATGTCAGGAGAGGAATGCTTAAATAATGTATTGCTTATCTCCTGATAATTTTCTGGAAACCTACCAATACTTTTAAATTTTCTTATCCCAGACATTTGCAGTTTCTTACTGTCAGTTACATAAGTTGTCTGCTAATGGTGTCAGTTCAGATTTTAACAGTGCATGTCTCTTTTGGCAGATTGGAATGTCCTTTTGACACTGCTGTCCAGTTGGCAGCTTATAACATGCAAGGTGAGTAGGTGCAACAAGGGAAGGGTGAAGTTGCACAAATAGTTTTGTGTAGCCTCTTATTAACTGTTTAAAAAAAGTCTGTCCTTGTTATGTCCATAAAATAGACTCTGCCCAGACATCAGTGATCCAGTGTGAATGCAGATCTTTTAGATTGTACTTGTGCTTGAGAGTGTGTAGAGAAAATTGCTCCATTTCTCAGGAAAGAGAACAAGGAGGTTCTGAACATAAACAGCTTTGCCCTGAAGTTGTTTTCTCAGGTGCTCCTGTGCAAATCTGTCCACTTTCACAGAAGATAGGAGGCCTGCAGCCTTCCTGAATCACTTTGGTGTAGTAACACAGCTCACTTCTTTTTCATCATATAGATTCTGTCAAGTGTTCTCTTTGTTGTCATATAAATCAGATACAAAATTGTTTTTCTTTGCACTGTGTATAAAATACCAGCTTTTGATTTCATCTGATTTGTAGGAACATCTTAATGCCCTATGTCTCATGCTTATACTTGAGCATTCCAGGTTGAACTGCACTTGTTAGGATTTCAGATCCTTCTTCAGCCACAAGATGTGACACACTTTTTCCTCAGCTATACAGCACTGTGTTTGAGTCATCTGAGATTTTATTAATAAGTTGTCTTTAACTTTTGATTCAAGATGAGAATGTGTTGTTTGAATGAGGGTGTGATGTTATCAAATGTGGAGTTTGCTATGGTTTCAAGCAGAGGAGCTCACAAAAGAAACCGGGGAGGCTTGAAGTTCCAGAAATGCCTGCTAGAGTAGGCTTTTGGGTCCTTATTGAAGCATATAGGTATATGGATATATGGCCTTATCCAAGCCAATTGATGTGCCATGTGTTTGAGCCACACAAATTCTCCACCCAACATTTATCTCATGAATCTGCTGTACTTTCTCTGCATGAGGTAGGACTAAGTCACTGAAATTTGGTCTCTTAAAAGTATTTTTCAAAACACTTTTTTCTTTTCATGCAGGAAGTGCTAATGCCCTAAATCATGTGTAGGTATAAGAGTTGGGATTAAACTGTGAAGACAGTTGTCTTTCTAACCTGCTCTTTTGTGTGGAAGGAAAGCAGTTAGAATATATTCCACAGTTATAAACATTAGCATTGTTAGAGCCTTAAGATACAGGTTCAGTAAATAAGATTTTGGAAGAACAAAGTGATCTAATTAGGCCATGTATCCACTGCTTTTTGTGGTGGTCTTTTGTTTCCTCTCTCCACAATGAGGCCTGTAGCAGGGCTTTAATCTTACTGTCTGACAGCTGTGTACTTTTATTTAAATCAGCTGGAACCTAAGCTGGCTTTGACAGCATTCCTTTGAACAGAGGCAGGCATTTTAGTGGGAGTAAATTATTATAGAACTACAGACTTCCTCAGTCAGCATTAAAAAAAAAAAAAAAAGAAAAAGGAAGGGGTGAAAAGACTGTTATTATGCTTGCAGCATTCAGAATCCAAGAAATGGAGTTTTATATCATGTGACATTTCTGTACCTGTGGAATACTGGCATTTATTTGACTTTGCCAGGTCTTCCCAGTGATTTCTCTATTTTCCTCTACATAAAGATCTATAGCTTCATTTTTCAGACAGAGCAGCTATTGGCCTGCATCAGACTTCCAAAGTCCAAGTTACAGAATTATTCCTAATTTTTTGGCTATGAGCTGCGCATTATGAAGCAACTTGAAATTAGTAGGAGGAGTTAGTGCTTAGTGACTGAAAATCAGTACATTTTTGTAAAGGTTTCTAATTGTCAGTTTCAACATTTTAGATATTTGTCTGTCTTTAAAACTGGACTTTTTAGGCATCTGTGGGAGATGGAGTTGTGTTTTTGATGTGGCAAACCCTTTGACTGGTATGTTCCTGTATGTTTTCTACATAGCATCTCTGGATGGAGGAGAAGAAACAAAAAAAGAAATTTAACATTTTAGATTAACTAGAAAACTGTGCAGAAATTCTTCTGTCTGCAGAAATATCCACTGTGTTTATTGAGAACAGTGGCTAACAGTGTTGTTCTTTTGTAGCTGAACTTGGAGACTATGATCCTGCTGAACACGTCCCTGAGCTGGTGTCTGAGTTCAGATTTGTTCCCACTCAGACTGAAGAGATGGAATTAGCTGTTTTTGAGAAATGGAAGGAATGCAGGTACTAAATCTTCCAATGAATGCTGTTTGCACTGATTTTTCTGTGAAGAGAATCTATTAAAAAGATTCTGCTGGATGTTTCTTCTGTGGCCTTGTTCAGAAATAGAATTTTAATATGGTTCTGTCCTATTTTGTAAAAGAATATAATGTGATAAATGAAGCTTTTTCAAAGGTCTGAGTAAAATGATGAGGTACAAAATCTTGAAACACAGTCGTTTTTGCAGCAGCATTTTTCAGATTAAAACTTTAAAAAGTGACCTTGATCTTCAATAAAGTGAACAGGTGTCACCAGTGTTTGTTTTTCAGGAAGTTCCTTTCCTCTTTCCTCATTTACCAGTTTTTCCTTTCTGTGCTTTTTCAGGCATCTACCTAACAGCAAAAAAATTTTATTTCAGGGGCCAAACACCAGCACAGGCTGAAACTAATTACTTAAACAAAGCTAAGTGGCTGGAAATGTATGGTGTAGACATGCACATAGTCAAGGTATGTTTAACCACAGCATGGTGACCTTAGGAAATGATAGTGTTAGTTTTGTGTTGCATTTCAACACTGGTTCTGCTTTGAGGGGGGAAAGAAAAGGAATATTGTTCTCCTGCAATCTATGTAATAAGTGATCTGGCTTTGTGTCAACATTCCATTCTTTGGTATATGTTTCTAGAAGGTATAACTTGAGTCCAAGCATATCTGCTGTATGTTAAATGTGTGATTGATGTGGAAGTAGTACTACAGTTTGTATTTAGACTTGGAATTACTGTGATTTTTCACAGAACTCCTATTTGCTGGGGTGTAGTCAGCTACCAGCTGAAGAACTACAAATAAGCATAGATCTCCTGTGGAGATACAAGTGCAGCAAATGCATAAGGATTTCTTTATTACACAAACAGATCAAGAAACTTTAATTTTCCTCTTTAGTCAGCCTTATTGAAGGGTTGCAAACAAGAAAAATACATTACATGAGATCATCAAGATATAGGAGTTTTGTTGTATAAGATAGCAGACGTGTGTAATTATAACACTTTGCTTGGACAAAAAAATTACATTAATCACTCTAGTAAATTGGATAGAGGGTCAAACACCAAAATGAATCTAATTTTTATTTTGTGTCAATTAGGCAAGAGATGGCAATGATTACAGCCTGGGACTAACACCTACAGGAGTTCTTGTCTTTGAAGGAGACACAAAGATTGGTTTGTTTTTCTGGTAAGCTCTCTGATTGTACACTGGAATCTGTTCTCGATTTTGGCTCTTTTGTTTCTTTTATGATAGCAAAAAAAAAAATTGTCTGGGTTGTGAGAGCACCATGAATTTGAGGTACATTCTCATTAAGTTACTGAAAGTTAGATATAACCTGCACTTTCTGTTCATCTGGCAGGCCAAAGATAACAAGGCTTGACTTCAAGAAGAACAAACTCACTCTGGTTGTTGTTGAAGATGATGAACAGGTAGATAAATATCTCTTTAGTTAAATCTCAGTCTTGATTATACACTACTAATGTGCATATTCCTAATCTTTCCTTATATTGAAGTTTTGAGAATTAATGTCAGTGCCTGAAAGATTTTTGATTGTGACTTGTGGCGGGAGGAGGGAAATGAAGGGACTTAAGTAAAAGATAAACTTTTCTGTCATCCATTTTTTAAAAAGAGAATGCCTGGTGAAACTAGAGCAGGTACTTTGGCAACAGGATGCATTGCACAACAAAGTTTTTTAAAAAAATCCCACATACCACATTTAGTAGAATGAACTACTTAAGCAGGTTTCAGAATTGTTTCTGTAGGGAAGAATATGCATGCACCTGAGACAATTAAAAAGTGAGCATGGGTAATTTGAGAAGATTAGATTTGGAAGTGAAACCGTGTTAGCCTCATCAGCAAGTACCTTCCTGTTGTAATAGTATCTTTAATTTGTTGTTTTTCAGAGGTTTGGCTTGTTAAATGTATGGACTCCAGCATTTTCCAACTTTAGACTATATAGCAGTTGTTCATTCTAGTTTCTACCAATGTTGATTCTTCTGCCTAAAACATTTTTTAAATATATCTATTAGGAATCATAAAAACCAAATTTTATTTGGCTTGTATGGAATTTTAGCTTGGTCTTATTCAAGCCCCTTGTAAGTTGTCAGTGTGCTTTGTGTGCTTTAAGGGAAAGGAGCAGGAGCACACTTTTGTCTTTAGACTGGATCATCCCAAAGCCTGCAAACACTTGTGGAAGTGTGCAGTGGAGCACCACGCCTTCTTCCGCCTCCGGGGGCCCGTCCAGAAGAGCTCCAGCCGCTCTGGCTTCATCCGCCTGGGCTCTCGCTTCCGCTACAGGTCAGTGCCACTGGCACTTGGCACACACCTCCTGGCACTCCTTGCTTTCCTGCATGCTGGGGTTTAGTCCCTTTATCAGCTTTCTCTGTGGCTTTTGGCAATATTACTTAAGCTTTATTCTCTCCTAGAATTTTCACCTTCTCCCAAAACTCGTGCAGTGAGATCACAGAAATATGCAAAGGGCTCACATGTTTTTGTCAGCAATTTAGTATTTAAAAAGTTGTTGCTTCTGCCATTTGTCTTGGGGAAATTGGGTGAAGAGGAGAATGTTTCTAAAACTCTTACCCTCTTTTGTGAAAGGTCTTTTGAAGTGTGAAGTTTGGGATGTTTTTTTAGAACTGACATGAGATAGTAAGCTATGAATTTAAAATAGAAGTGTGATGTTTTTATGAGCATTATTCCATCACTAAAAATAAGTGATTTATTTTACTGCTTTGCGCTCTTACATGACATTTTTAGTGGGAAAACAGAATATCAAACCACAAAGACCAACAAAGCCAGGAGATCAGCATCCTTTGAAAGAAGGCCCAGCAAGAGATACTCAAGACGAACCCTGCAAATGAAAGGTAAAAGAACTTCCATTCTGAGAAGTATAATCCAATGTGAGAATCAGGTAATCATCTCCTTTAAAATTTCTGGGTAGGAATTCTCTTGTAGCTGTTTGACTTTCTCTTGAATTTTCACAATAGATTTTCTTTGACTTAGTTAAGAGATCTCATGTATTTATCAGAAAAAGCTTGTGTCCAAACCAGCTTGCCTATGAAAATTACACAGTAGGTCTTGGTATGAAGGTGGAAAACTTGGACACAGGAAATAGTAATAAATTAATTAGGGTACTTTAAATTTATGAATTGAGTGCAAATTTTTTGTCTTTGAGACTTTTTCCATTGTTGTTAGGAGCTGCCCTTTGTTGTCATGATCTGACAGCAGCTGATACCTTGTTTCTGACTCCCATTCTTGCATAGATCAGATGTGACAGGCGTGTTTGCCTTCAGATCCTTGCTTAAATCTGGCTTTGGTTTGCTCTTCAGATTTTTTATTTTATTTTTCAAGTTAGATTTTGTTTTTCACACATTATACATGAGATCTGTGCAACTTTTGGTCTTCTGGTTCATCTTTTGCTCTTTTGATTGCCTACTTTCAGACTGTGCTAGGCTATTTTTATTAATCATATAATTAATATTTAACAGGTAACCTAATTATAAATTAAATTGTAATTAATGCTTTTTATTTTTGCAGCATACACTGCTAAACTGGAAGAAACAAGGTAAGATGCATTCCAGTGTTTGAATTTCTGTCTTTGGTGTTTGGCACCTGTACTTGAGCACATGCAGAAGGAGGATATAGTGTTGGACTCTTAACTGTGGTTTTGCTGTGGGTATTGTTTGCTTTATATAAAAGTTAGTGTTCAAAGCAAAGCTTCTGTGTTGCTGCACACAGACAATTTTGCCAGACTTGTTTACTAGCTAGCAAAGAAGTTTGTTTATTACTAGCTATGATTCTTGCTGGATATGAGCTGTAGTTTACGTGCTGCCATGTAAGAGATCAGGTAAAAGTTTGTGAGGAGGTCTTGTGTCTGAAGTCTGCCTGCTCCAGCTGTGTGACTGAAATACCTCATTCAGTGAAGGTCAAAGGGAAAAGACAGTAAAATAAGTCTTTTTGAAATAAGTTGATGGTTTTATATTCTGTATTACACTTGCATTTATTTTCATGCATGATCAACATTGAAAGGGAAGCCTTTTGATTCTTTATTTTTCTACCAAAAGTTCCTGGATCTGTAGGTTCATACTTGCTGTTCCAATGTAAATTACTCAGATGTATCTGAATCATATAATTTTCATACCCTTCCTTGAGGGAAGAGAGGAAACCAGGTTAAAAGGAGCTGCCTGGTAGTGAACAAACTTAGGTCACTCAGGTCGGGTTTCTGTCCTTTGCCTTAATTATTCGTGAACACTTCAATGATCATTTGCAACCAGATTATTTTTTAAAAAGTAGATATTCATAGTGCACCATGGTGAGCACCACGGAATGCCAAAGTAACATTTCAGAACAACAGACTTAATGCAGCCCAACATTTTCTGTCTGTAGTAGCAGGGCTGGTTCTTGCATGAGAGCCGAAGTCTAGAAGTGGAGGGACAAGGCTGCAGTGTGACTTCTGTATTATATTTTCTTTCTATACAATGGGAGAGTACTCTGCAAAACTGGATGTCATTGAAATCCTCTGCATGCAAAATGTGCCTGTTTGATTGGTGCTCTTGTCACGCTGAGTTGTCCTGCCCTTCCCCGAGTTTCAGGTTGCTTAGGTCATTCTGAGAGTGGGAAGAGAAACTCCATGTGCAGTTTCTCCTCCTGATAAGACTGCGGTCTCCTGATCTGTGCTTAGGTGTGGCACTGTTGTCTCCACAGCAAGCTATGCCATTTCTGAAACTCTACACTCCAGTGTTGCTAATTGAAATGCATCATGAAAGATGTATGGTGTTCCCTTCTTTGTGTTAACCCAGCACAGGAGAATGTGCTAGTCAGAAGGCATTCCTTAATATTTCTGAAAATTCTGGGGTAGCCTCCACATTTGCTCAATGGAGAAAGGGTGAAGGGGGAAACAGGCAAGGAACAGCTTGTTCAGTGTTGACATAATGGTGTTTTAAATAAAATAATTCTAAAGAGTCACTGAAGTAAATACAGAAATCTATTTGAATTGTCAGCTTGCCAGGTTGGATAGCTGTTATCCAGACTATAAATCAGAAAATTAACAGGTCATAAGAGATGGGAGCCTTCTTTAAAAGGCTAGAAGTCTGGGGAAAAAATTTGCTTTGCATGAAATCTATAATGCATAATTGCTGCTTTTAAGTCTCTCAGAAATGTGCAATGTCTCTTGCAGGTTCAGAAATCATCAAGAATAGGGATATGGGTCTTATTTAATTAATCAAATATAGTAAATATTTAATAACATAAAATTATTATTAATGCTACGCTGAGTTGCTGTGCATGTAAATTTGAATAGCTGCTTTTAAGTCCATTAGAGGTTGTATGCAGAAGAAACTCTTATTGATGTGAAGCATCAAATCAGGGGGGTTCTAGTTTTGGAACAAACATAATATTTACAGCATGTAGGTGAGCTTTTCACAATGTCACATTTTGCTGGGTGTTTTAACTAAAATTATCATTTTTGCTTTAGAAGTGCCACATCTTACTGCTGAATCAGAAAGACTTTTTAAACCAAACTGGTTTAGGAAAGGAAGAGTTAAAACAGATGAGTTGAAGATAAACTACAGCTTGAACAAAGAAAAAATAACTTGATACCCTTTGTGAAAAGAGATTAATACTTTGGAAATATCTTAGACTGTTTCATTCTGAAAGTCCTTGCAGTTCTACCAGCCTGCAAAAGCAGTTTGTTGATCTGATTGAGTTATAATTCTTCTTGTCTTTCAGTGCTGCAAACAATGCTGTTATCAGCCAAACTAATGGATCACAAGTAAGGACACTCATTCTTTCTAAAGGCAATTTTCATGTGTCTCAACAGATTTGAAGATTTTGTTATTTGTTCTTGAAATCCAGTGATTGACCAATTGAATGTTACAGTTAGCTATTAATTGTGTACAGTGCTGGAAAAGACTGGAATATCCAGTGCTAGGGAAGTCAGGAAAGAAAATGGCCTTGCTTTAGCTTTGTGCTTAAGAAGAAGTGTTGATATGTTTTGTTCACTTTAATGTGTCATCACTTCATTAATGTGTGTAATAATTGTCTGTATTCTGTCTCTAAAGAGCTGGAATGCAAAGCCAAACCTGCCTGTCCTAACAGCAGTTCCTTCTGCACCAGTCTTAGTGGAAATAGAAAACCTCCCAAGGAGCCCAGGAGCCAGCCAGCAAGATAAGAAGTGGTATGTTAAGCTTTGCTGGGAAATGAATTCTAATTACTTATGCATGATTCAAGTAGCTTTTCCTTTATCTGTGCTTAAATAAGCTGCCATCCTTGTATCTCTAATGTAAGTGGACAATCAAGTTAGGGATGATGCAGCTGATTTCTTGCTATGAATTGTGTGTGGAGAGGTAAGGACAACAGGCTTAGTCACTGCCAACCAAAAGAAAATTTCTTCAGGGGCGGGGCTAAAGGAATTAAGGAGGAATAGCATTTTAAAGTCTTGGAGAGAGTTGGGTCCTTCTCATTGGCCATAAGCGTGTAACCCTTTGCTTGGTATCATGGGGTCCAAGGACTTAACCTTGATCCTTAGGATAAAATAGAACCTTGTAAATTGGTATCCTTGTGAATTCTTTTGAACCTTCTGAAAGAGGCAAACTGACTTTCCTCATGAGCTTGTATAGAATGGGAGCTTGAGGAAAATGACACGAGCTGAAGATAAGAGCTTTGATTTCATGTAATCAGAGTATTTGTTTTATGGATTAGATGCATCTCAAAATGAAGAGGATTTGTTTGAAGATAGATAAATGTACGTGTCATTTATCTTTTCTTAAACTAATTCTATATTGCAGAGCTATTTTCAGTCCAAAAATTGGCATATATCAACCCAGTACTTGTGCACAGGTCAACTTAATTTCTTTGGTTTCTCTTGCCTATGGCTTCTCCAAGAAGGGAAATTCTGGCTTCTGCCAGACTCCTCAGGAGCAGTCATGGTGGAATGGAGTGACACCAAAGCTCTTATCCTAAGCAGTTTCAATCCTCAAGAGAAAGAGTCTTTCTCCCATTGTCAGCCATATGAATCTGCTTTGCTTCAGTATCTCTTACAAGTAGATGGTGCCTGTTTCTAACAGTGCTGTGACAAATGTACTTCAATTGTGTAAATTGTATTAATTTAAAGACTTCTAATACTATCAATTTTGAATGATAAAGGGGATGGTAATTCTGCTTTGAGTTGCATTTTATTGACATTTCAATCAGGACATATGATGATAAATGCTGTTTTTCTTTCTTTTACCCTTGATTTATCTAGTATCTGAAATCTGTGCTTGTCTATGGTGGGATCCTGTTGATCGCTCGATTCCTTCCATGGTGGTGGGTGAAAGGTGGTGGCATCTTTATTCTTCAGCATTCTCAATATGGTTATATTTTGATTCTTTTGGCCTAACTGCAAGATGAGTGGTAGTCACCAATATTTCCTTTGGTGGAAATGTTTGACTTGGCTCCAGACCAGCTCTTCTTGGGTACCTGGTTTGTGCTAATGTTCCTTCTCATGTTTGCAAGGCTGCTGTTGCTTACTGAAATCCTGCTGCTTTGGGTCTGAAGCAGAGAAGGCTCTATAGCCACTCAGTTTTGGGTTTGTTATGTGTGTTTTTAGGATTGAGAGCTTGAGCCTGTCTTAACATTGTCCAGGAATCTCAGCTTACATGCCAGCTGCTGCAGGATGTAGTGTTTGTATAGAAGAGTGGGAGTGAATGCAAAATATACCTGCATGTAACCCAAAACAGTGTGTCCTAAAGAAAACAAGCTTCTTGGCAACTGATGCATTTTAATTGAGAGTGCAATGCTTCTACTGTGTCTGTGTTACATCTCTTTGAGACATTGTTAGTGAAAGTAGTTGTTTTCTGGTTTTACTGTGTTCACTGGAAACAGTACTGCCTGCAATAAAGGGCAAATCCAGCTGTAGGAAAAACACAACAGTTTGGAGCTGAGTCAGGAATTGAGCTACATTCTGATTTCCAAGATGGGAAGTGGGGTTAGGTTAATGGACTTGCCAGAACATACATATTTATTGCTGGGGGCTGTGACTTGGCTATTGTGCCTGCAAGGGTGTCTGGTGCTGCTAACAAGATCTCCTTTCAACTGCTACTGTCTTTAATTGGCCTGTTTCTGCATGAATTATCTTTGCTTTCTGTCAGAAAAATAGTCTTCTTTTAGAGAGAGCTTGCCAAAGATTGTTGAGAACACCAAAATTTTCTGGACTGTGGATTTTGTAGATGGTTAGATTGAAGGGGTTTAGAAGTAAGGTCCTGACCTCCAGGGTTTCTGTACTCTGCTTGGCAGATGCCTCTATTGGCTACCTTGCAGCTTAGATCCCTTCCTAATGTCAATGTTTCCTTTAATTTAAAATGTTAATGCTGCAGCTGCCAACAGCAATTTTGCCAGATTGTAGAAAGTACTTTGCCAGATAGAAAGGATTTTTTGCTGAGTTAGGACAGCAGGCAGAGATTTAATATTTACTTCCTTACTATGGGATAAGTAGGGGAAGTTCTTTGGGGTTTTTTTGCTAGTGGATGTAGCTTTCCTTAACCACATCCATGAGAGAAATGGTAAAATAAAGGAATGAACTGTTGGGGATTGGAGCCCTCAGTATTCACGGGTCACTTCCTCAGTGTATTTCACAGAAACCAAAATTCTGAATTTACACATGGGTGAGCTCTGTATAAATCCTGTTTCTTTTCTAAAGGAAGACTATCCCCAAATGTTAATCATTTACCACTGTTGTGAATCCTGCATGCTTTTCTGCTTGCCTGCCTTAACACGTGTGATCTTCCAACTCAGCTGTCTGCTTGGCTGTTCTGGAACATGAGAAGGTGGAATTTGAGCTGAAGGCCATCTGACCCCTCTATGTGAACAGCAACAATCCTTCCACTTTGTTTAGATTTGGCTCATTAAATCGAATCTTTTACATTAAACTGAAGGAATACCTTTGTTTTAGGAATTTCTTTACTTGAGTAGTTTATGAAGTGCTTTTTTCCAAGCACTTTTTTGATATATGACTGTACCTTTTATCAACCTCTCCCAAAATATACTGGTGGAGGACCCTAGTGCTACACAGACAACAGTTAACAGATCACTGTCCATTTTCAAGTATTTTAAAATTTGGCTGTTTTCCATTAATGACTTATCCCTGCTGCTTTGGAGATGTTTGTGCCTAAAGCCTTACAGTTTCCTAGCTAGGGGCTCCTGCATAATAATATTTTTCAAAAGACTGAATAAAGTGATCTCCCTTGCACCTCTTTCTAACTTTTGGAGGACTTCATACCAAGTGTGGCAAAGAGTGGCCATAGCTGTGCACAGCATTCCTGTGGGTTTGATTTTAGGAACTCTAAATTTAAAACTTACAAGCCATTATGCTTTCATATGCAAAATTAGAAAGTGAGGTCTTAGTTTGTGTTGTGACCTTTTATAAAATCGTTCTTTTCCAGCTAAATTTTTATGTTAATACGAGTTATAGCTGCAGGCAACTTCTTCAGTAGTATCAATCCCTTAGTCACCTAAATTGTGGATGATTCGTTTGCTCTACTGTTTGCTCTTACACAGTAATGTTCATTTCTTCTGAGCTTCTATTTTCTTCTACTTTTTTAAAATTTGCTTTAGAATCTGCACTTTCCAGTCACTTTGAAAACTGGTATTGCTTTAGGTGTTTGCTTCAGGTGTACATTTAGAGCTGCCACTTAAACTTGTTTCCTGCAAATAAAACATGCTGTATACTTGAGGTCTGTTCCTCATTCACCTTATTTCCTCCCATCTGTAAAATGCACGTAATTCTTGCTTACTTCCATGAAGTGTTTTGAAGTATGAAGTGCTTTACATTTGGGAAGTGTAAGCAACATCAACATGAGAGTCAATTCAGACTTGTACAGAAACGTGCACGATGCTGTGCAGAAAGGGCTTTGTTTGGCACTGCCATCCTGTGCAGAAAGGGGTTTATTTGGCAGTGCCATCATGTGCACCTGTACTTGCATGCCTCTTCCCTCCAGTATTCCCCTTCCAGGAATGCCCCTTTTCCCTGTCTTTTCTCCTCAATCTCCTCGCCCTCACCTTTGCTTTACTTTCCCCCCTTCCCCCCTCGTTTCCCGCTGACTAATTTTCCCCCTCCCGCTCCCACCGCTCCAGGCCCCCCGACGCCGCCGGCCGCTGTCAGCGTGGTGGAGCCGCGTGGGCCCCGCCGAGGAGCCGCGCCCCGGACGGACCGAGCCCCGCGTGGGCCCCGCAGGCCGCCGTGACCGCGCTGTGACTGCGGGGCTGCCGCAGCTCGGGACTGCTCCCGGCCCGGGCTGCGAAATCGCCTCCTGAGCTCCCTCTGCGACAAGGACTGCGCACCCGGAGCTGGCTGTAGAGGGGCAGAAGCTTTTATGACAAAGGCTCTGCAGATTGTGCTGTTGGTAGTGAGTCTTTAAAGAGAAACGACATAGAGACCGGAAGCCACACATCACTTTTATTTTATAAACAGTATATATCTATCTATGTGTGCGTATAGATAGATATATTTTTAAATTGTGTTAAAGTTTTTCTTAATGACCAAAAGATCCATTTTTTTTAGCTGGGTTTGAGAGCCATGCAGGAAGTCATATTTATTTTAAAACTACATATATGACCAGTGGGTTATAATATGGTTTCAAAAATCTGAGAAACAGAGGATGTAACTGGCCCTTCTTTGAACCATGATCATGTAAAAATATCTAAGATATGTGGTTGATCTGAAAACCAACCTTTTTTTCTCAATAAGACCTTTTCTGAGAAATATTGTTTGGAAATGGAATAGAATTATTTTCAATTTTTTAAGAATAAATTTAACAGAACTGTCAAAAAGGCAAAGAGTAATTTTTTAAATTATTTTTTGCTTTTTACAACTTTTTATTTCTTTTTTTCTTTTCTGGTCCAGTTGAAAAGAAACAGATTTCCTGACAAACACCAGTCCTACCATATGATTCACAAGGTTAACAATTAAGTCAGAGGTTAAGACTCCAGCTTCATGGGTCAGTGGTATTCTTGGGGGCCTTTAACAACGTGAAGAACAAACCTTTACCCTTGAACACACTGTTTTCTTGTGTTTTCTGAATTTTGTTGCTTTTAAATTGCAATATTATTTTCCTATTAAAAAAAAAAAAGAAGGGAATATGGTCACAGAGGGCTTTTGAAGTTAATTTGTGTAGCTTTTAGGATAAAGGAGTTGTTTGAATGATTTTCAAATTATTTCACTGTGTTTCAAATTGCCACAGAGCCCAGAAATAAAAAATCATTATTTTCAGATATCCAGACATGAAGAACCAAGAAATAAGTGTCAGCCAGGACATAATTTAATATTGCCTGAGATATTTTGGCCTCCTCACCCCCACATCTGATGGGGGGAAAGAATTTGCTAATGAAGTATGAGTCTCTATTCTACAACACTGCTAAGAAAAAAGTTTGAGCAAGCTGTAAACTAAAGATCTGTGACACCTACCAAGATAATTGGAACAATCTCTTGTGCTCATTTTAGTTTTAGGTTTGGAATGGTGGATGTTGTAAACTTCTGGAGTGAAACAAACCCATTTATTTCTTTATTTATAAAGTTGCATGAGAATATGCAAATGAAAACAAGTTGTTTACCTTTACAGTATCATATAATGTCTGTGTAGTTGAAGGAGAAAAAGACAAGGTATCTCACACCACTTGTAACTGAGAGCTTTCTCAGTCATGTTATACACTGCATGCCGTGTGGTACATGTTTGTATCAGTATTTGGGCCAGGCAAAAAGAAGGGGTGATGCATTAGCTACTCCCTTAACTGTGTGAGCTCTGAGCCTATAATGACTTGTTAATGCATTGACAAGCCTTTACATGCGTTACAACCCTTCATTATTCCTATATTCATATTTATTTATGTGGCTTGAACTCCTGGTATCTTTTATCAGCATTTCCCAGAGAATGTTTCTTAAAATATGATGGTAGAAGTGGATTGAAGACATAAAGCCCAGCACTTATTACTATGCAAAGTTCAAATATCCCTTTGTGTGTGGGTAAATGCAGGTTTGTGGAAGGCTAATGCCTGTTCAGTTCCTGAGTGCTGGGAGCTGACTGGTAGAAGCCCTACTTTTCCTGGGAAGCCTTGGACAATTTCCCTTATGGCTGGTGTGCCAGTTCATCAGTATTTTGTAAAAGGTGTCAGAAATTCTGTGCAGTGATTAAAGTTTTTTGTGCTTTTTGCATTCATGGTTGGGCCATTTATGAAGCCTGCCTGGTAATCTTCCTGCTGGTGCTCTGAAGAGGGTGAAGGGTCTGGCAAACTTCAAAGGTTTTGCTGCTCTTTTGAGAACTCATGCCTGCAAATTCCAGTGGCTGAGGGTCTCCCAAGTATGACTTTCCTCTTACTGACTGCCAATCTCAGGTGGCTCAGGAGGTGTTTCAGTGGGTCTGAAGGCAAGAGGGATCAATTCCTACTTGAATCTTGACTTAGGAGGCTTCCTTGAGTTTATCTAAAATTCATTTCATTTCCCTGATGCCCTGTCCTGATGTGGGGTGAAAGTTCCTTCAAACTGTCATGGAGTCAGCAACTGCATGGTGTAGGTAAAATCTGAACATCTTAAAATGGTGGTCATATTAAAGATTGGACACTATTTACAGAAAATTGTCAGAAAATAGGAAGAAAATTGTTGTCTCCATGTGAAGATTATAAAACATTTCGACTCATGTATCAGCAAAGTAATGTATGGGATTTCAGTCCCACTTTCCTTGTTGCCTTAATTGGAAGAGCATCTCTTCCTGTCTGTTAGTTCTACAATTAAATCTCTGTATCTGTCATTCCCTCTCTGCAAGACAGTGTGCTGTTTGCCTTTTCCCATTAGTGCTGCAGAGAGAGGCTGCACAGGAAGTTGAAAAATTTTCCCTATGATTTGCTTTGCTAGTAGCTTCTTATTCCACTGCTTTAAGAGAATCAAGCCAGTGGCCTCAATTTGCCTCACAGCAATTAATTGACTTAAAATGATTCGTACATTATTAGCACTAGAACAGTGATATCCTGTAATCTGATTCAGAGTATATGTTTAACATTGAAAGAATTCTTTGTGTGCTTGAGCTGAAGGGGAAGGAGTTTTTCCCTGCAGCTTCTGTAGTGACAACAGGGCATTGCTTCCAGGTTCCAGGGACTGGAGGGGGGTATGTGGCTCTAACCTGGTAGTGGTAAGGGAGAAGCTGGTCTAAACTGTCGAGTGGAAAATGTCTCTTGTCTGTGCTTAAGGGTGGGTTCTATTCTGTCGTGGTGGGTATGGGCTTGATATCATTGTTCTCATATTTGGGACAGGACTTGCAATAAGGATTGATAGATTTTTCTTCTTAAATCAATATTGCAGCCAAACTGTGATTGTTGATGGAGAGTGGTTGTTGATTGAGCTGGGCAGCAGTAAAGCTGCAGTTGTGTGCACAGGCTGTCTGATGAACCATTGCATTGTGCAGCAGTGGTTTCTGTGTTTGCTCTTAGGATAGCTTTAGCTGTTACCAAGTTTTAGAGAAATGTATGAGATTCCTGACTGCTTGCTCAACATAAACATCATAATTTTTGTAACTATTTTTCCTTGTTCATTAAAAATAGAGCTCATAGGGCAAAATTAAAAGGAGACATTTGCATCAGAAACCAAGAGAGCTGAAACAAGTGATCCTGACAGGGTACAGAGTACACGCTCTGTAAAACACTGTGACTGCTAAAGTTTCATTCATTGCTCTGCCTAAGTTAACAAAACTGAAACTGGTTCTAGGTATGCCTGACCATAAGTCAGAGCAGTCCTGTGCAGTGCACCCTTCTGCCCTCTGTTCTGCTTACCAGTGTTGGGTGAAGTGCTGCACAAACAGCTTTTTGTGATACCAACTTCCCTTCCCCTAATTTTTCTTTTTCTCTTGTAAAATCCCAAAGGGTACATTAATTTTTTTAGAAAAACTGCATATGTTTGTTCCAAAGAGTGTATTTCATGGATAAAAACTTCCCTTTTTCTCTCTTCACTTTTTCCACTGCTATGTAATGACACAGCAGGCAACATGGACCTGTTCTGTTATGAAGTCCCTTATACAGATATGAAATGTTCCCTTTTTCATGTTTCTTAAGCTCGCTGAAAACCAGTGTCTGTTAGGTACCTGGAACAGTTTTTCTAGGTTATGGCTGATCAGCAGAAGATGGCTTGAAAAAAGGCATTGCATGTGTTAAAGCTTTTTCTTGTTCCAGGAAGAATGGTAACATGATTGTGCATCTCTCTGCCCATCTTTCTGCCCTTGCAGCATACCTCTTGTTGATTTGCTAGACAGCACAGACTTGCCAGAAACGTGTGTGGATGATGCCCTGGGCCGTCCAGTTGTTGGCTTGGCAGCAGGAGATTCAGAAGAGGCTGTCACTTGCCCTGCTCCTGGCATGAAGGAGACTGCTGCAGACAAAGCAGACTCTGATCGTAAGCAAACTGACAGATTTTGCCATATTGTGATGTGTGAGATCAAGATTAAATAATACATTGATGTGAGATTGTTTCCTTATGAAAAATGCAGGATTGTTTTAGGATGCTCCCTTAGATTATATGCATAAGGGCAGTTTTACCTATTACTGTAACAACAAGAACAGAGATACAAGTGAAAAGTCAGTTCTTCATTGGATGTGACTTTGTCCACAAATACAGTAAAGTGCAACCATCTAAGCAATTGACTCTGTGTTGCTCACTCACTGTGAGGATGGCTGGGTCAATGAGCTGCCAGGAGTGCAGTGTTATCATTTGGTGCACACAGTCTGCAAACTTGGAATTTGTACTGAAGCTTGAGCAAGTAGATTCACCCATCCCTGTGCTTTTTTGCACAACTCCAAAATTATGTGATTAGTATTCAGGAATAATGCAAGTTAAAAGTCAAATAACTCTATGGAACATTGGGAAGATGATACCTTTCTTGTCTTTTTCAGCATTTGAAGACACATTCCTAAAACTGAAACAGCTGGAGACAGAGCGCAGCAGCCCCGTGCCGACTGAGCGTCCCAATGTAAACATAAACATCCAGGTAAATGTAAACATAAACATCCAGGTAACTGGCCTGCATTCCTCTGCTGCGGTCCTGGATCTTGTTCAGATCCTTCTGAAAAGCCTTCCACTTGCCTTGCTCTGTTTGCAATGAGTGAGTGATACTGGGGGATAGCAATGGAAATACAAATGCTTTATGATCTATAAACCTGTGTGTGACAAGGCAGTGAGATAAAGATGGGGGCAGAGGTGCATGTATGCAGACTTGCAGCCTGGTGAGATTTTCTAAAATCAGTGGGAGTAAAAGGCATAAATATTTGAAATGTTTGTCAGTTGTCTTTATCTGTAGGTTACTACCTGCATGATGCTGGGTAGTTCACCCTCTGTCTGGAAGGGCTGAGCTGCTTTCCTGGCATTTTTCAATTCTAAGAAGGTTGTTCTGATGTTTTGTTTTGAGTCAAGTTTGCTGATGATCCGTCCCTTCTGTTAAGTGGCCAGTTTGTACCTGCTCTCTGATGGAGGTGTTGGTGCTGGTGTTTACACAAAGAGGAGTGATGTGCTTTGATTTACTGCTCTCAAATCCCTCTGAGCAAGCCAGGCTGCACTTCACAGGCAGCTGAGCCAAATACAAGCCTGAGTGCTCTGAACAGGGTGAGGGCTCTCTTCTCCCTCCTTCCTCTTCACTCTTTCTTCCCCAGCTTCCTTCTCTCCTCTCTCACCACCAGGAATCATTGCAGGTTTCAGTGAACAAATATATCTACAAACTGGCAAAACGTTTTTTTCCTGCCTTTGTTTTGACTTTTTGTTGAGGCACTGGGTTTCTTGAGGTTTTTAGTTTGCTCTTTAAGTTGGTAAATAGTGAGTTAAATAGGTTGAGGGAAGGGGTCAAAGAAATGCCAGGGCCATAGTGAAAATAAGTACTGTTGCTAAAAGGGCTGGAGAAGCCAGGATCCTCCCTTAGAACAGCAGTGAACTTTAAGAAATTCACTGGTTATCAGACAACTACCCCCAGACAGGATATTCTTCTGTGTTTTTTTAATGAGCTTTAAAAACTGAGATTTATTTTTCATTACTCTGCTTTCTGTGATGCAAAAGCTTTGGGAGATTTTTGTGTTTTGGGCAAGCAGAGAGGGTGAAACACCTGGCAGTGTTATCTCTGTTTAGACTACCCTCCCTTGCAGGGAGGCCCAAGGATTTATCTAGCTCTGAGTGAAGCAGCTATGATTTTTCTTGCTCCCTCAACAATAACCAGGTGCCAGGAGAGGTGTTCAGCAGAGTGTGTTTGAGCTAAGCCCTCTCCTAAGTGTTTGTTTCCCACCTCCACGTGAGAGGAGGCTGCTGCTGTGGCTGGTGCTGCAGGCTGCTTGGCTGTGTCCCCTTTAAGGGCTGCTGGCAGGGCTGCCTGCTGCACCTCTCTGCTTGGTGAGTGCATTACAAAGATTACCAGGTCTCTAAGAAGATTAGTCAGTAGACTGTCGGTCCTGTTATGCTGAAACACTGTTTCTACATAAACTAAAGCAAATGAACACAGTTTATTTAAGAATATTTTAGCCTGTTGAGCTCCACTTTAGTTCAGACAGAGAGAGGAAAAAACATTTAATTGGTTCACTGAAGAGACTGGCCCGGACCTGTTTCAGAGGTTTCTAAGTTGTGGCTGATTTATTATAAGCAAGCTACGATTCCTGTAATGAGCTAATCTAACAAACAGCTGCCAATACAGAACAGTCACAGTCATCCAGCTGCTGTCACATAAGGTGCTGAGGAACTTCAGAGGTTATAGATACTGGGAGGACAGTAATCTGATTAGAGAGCAAGAACATTTGCATAACAGAGAATTATGGATCAACAGTATGCCAATAGGTGGTAAAACACAGTTCAGCTTTAAAGAAGGAAGTGCAAATTATATTAGGAAAATGTAAGAGTAGATCATTGGAGGTTTTTTTAGGGTACAGGAGACAGAATAAAACTTGTCCGCCTATGATGTAGCTTACCAAGAAGTCACTTGAGAATGTTTGTTTAAAAAAGATAGACAAAGATTAGAGACCCTCTGCATACTTGAAATTCCCAATGCTTCAGATTGCAAAGACATGTAGGTTACAGTAGCACCAAATAAGCACACCCTTCAGAGAGGAAGGTTAATGTTTTGGAAACCAGTCCTGAAAAGAGTGACCTAGAAGTTACTATTAAAAATACTTTGTTTCCTGCCTTTGAAGGCTGCTTTAGAAAACACGGAAGCTTTCATTTATGGTGTTTGTTATAAAATGCACCTGTGAGCTCTTCTCCTGTACTTACTTTTCTTCTCAATCTGTTAGTAAAAGTGTTTGTGCTATCCTCTTCTGGCAGAATTGCATAAGACTGCAATATATCCACTAAAACCTTGCAATAAGTTTAGATCCTGGAGCTTGCTGTTATTTCAGAGGGAATGCAGTATTGCAGCATTCTCTCTGAACGTGTGTGATTACAAATTTCAGCGCACGCAGAAACTGTTACAGTACATAAAAGGTTTGCAAAATGCATTGGGAGAAAGTGTTATCTTTCTACTCCTGAAGGCAGAGCTGCATCCTGAACTTCATAACACTGTTATATGCCAACTCGCTTCAGCTTTGTTAATTAAAAATCGTTAACTGTTTTCCATCAGGAGATGGAGATGGCCTGACATCTTTATGTAATTCTATGCTTGCAATCAATCAATCCTGATTGATTCCTTTGATAGGGAAATATTTATCTAGCTACCTCTGTTCTTCTAGAGAAAAAGAGGAAGCAAGGGAATGAATGGCTTCATTTTTCTCTGCTGCTCACTGCCAAAATCTGTTGGGATGGAAGAATGAGACTTTGTCTTTTCCCAGCTTTCAGTAGTGCAGTGACCAGATCTGGCAAAGAAAGCAAATAGCTTTAAATACACCAGTGCTCTGCTTTCATCAGCTTCTGAAGGGAAATGAACAATCGAGGTTCACCCTGTTTGCCCGTCTTCAAAGTCTGCTCCCGAGTCAGAAATACAAGGACATGAGGGTTTACTTTTTCTGAATTTGTTGTGATCTGTAAATATGTGAAAGTTGGTTCAAAATGTACCTGTATGAGGCTCCATCTTCCTGCACAAAGTGATTTCTAGTGGCACAGGGAACAGAACTCAAAAGCACAAAGGGTTGGGGTCACATGCCTTGTTACTGCCTTTAATCTTTCCTTGCCTTTTTGCATCACTGCCTAGCTCCGTGTTTTGATTGAAGAACACAGTACAAGTGTAGTTTGTCTGGTCCATGGAAACAGCAAGCATTCCTAATGAGCTGGAATAATGACAAACCCCAGCAGCTTCACTGTTTTGTGTGAACACCTGAAATATCTTGTGAATTAGACATCTGGAGGCATTAGCAGGTGCTGGATGCTTTTCCCTCTAGCTACATGGTTTTTTTCATTAAAAAAACCTGTAAGACACCTAGGCTTTTTTCAAGTGCAAAATAGGGTCGAAAAAAATGGATCATTAATATTGAGGGAAATGCTTCCTTGATGGTATGAAATTTATGCTCTATTAATTAAAATATTCTGTAATTGTGCTAAGCTTTTTGAAAAGTAGGGAGTCTTAATTGTTAACAGACTAGAGTGACCTAATTAAATTGATTTTTCAGGTGGAGGAAGCTGAGAGGAAGTTAATCAATAAAATGGTACCTCAAGCACCAGTGTACTGATGTGCTCAGTTAAAATGATTTGATTTATTGTATTAGTGGAATAATGCATTCAAAATCCTGTACAGGTAGTGTCACACGTGGCATCTGCTTCAGTGAGGTCCAGTAGAGACTTAAAGATTATCACAGTGGGTGCTGCAGCTGTACAAATAATAATAATTTAGTTGTAATTATTCTTTTCGGTAATTCCAGCAACTTCTCTGAAATAAAAGTACTTAAAAGTACTGTTGGTCCTCATGCTTTTTATGCTGACAGTGACCCTTGAATATTTTGTGAAGGTCGTGGCTGACTGGGTCAAAATTTGAAAATGGATTCTCCTTTAGATAGTCTTCTAAGATCTTGTTTGGATATCCCAAAAGGCGATTTAGAGGGGGACAAAAAAAAGGAAATGTTTTTCCCCTCTCTAAAGACAAAATAACTACAAGTTCTCAGCAGTGTCTCCAGGGAATGTAGAAATCTGAGAGTGGATGGAGAGCTGTGGGGGGACAGGTGTTCACCTCTTTCTAACTCCTCTGTTCTGCTCTTCTCTTTGCAATGGGCTCCATTCCTGGGCACGCTGCAGTTGGTGCAGGTGGGAGTGCAGCAGGATTGTCCCTAGGGGGAACAGCCTGCCCTAGACCGTGGCATATGGTGAGGAAAGCAGGACTCTGTCTCCCCCTGCTGAGTCATACCCTCAAAAGGAAGGTCACAGGGTTTAGTTTTCACTCAGCTAATTAACTTCTGCCACTAATCAAATAGCAATTAGTAGATTGAATGCTTAATTAACATTTTATAATTAAGAAATGAAATTCTCATAATGAAGTATATTGTCGTGAAAGGTATCTCGTTCTTACTTCTCTTCATTATGTATCTGGCTGCCAGTTTGCTCTGATATAATCAGTGGTGGGAGAGGTAGTTAGTAGCACATTAATTAAACTCTTGGTCTAACTTATAAGTGGATTTTAAATTAAAAATCTTCCCAACTTGCATTTGAGAGTAAATTATCAACTTGTACTTAGGCTACACTGACCTGATATAATGGCTGTTTTATTAATCTCCTCTCAGTAAACTAGGCTGCAGTTTTAGGATGCACTTCATTTCTTGCACACTGGATTTTTAGCACAGCAGTTTGCATGTCCATATTCAAGCATTGTGCTTTTTTCCTTTGTGTTGCTTGACATCATAACTGAGTTCCAAAATAAAGGAAAAAATTGCTTTTCCATTTCAATATAAATCTGCTGACTTCCCTTTGGCTTCAGAGCCTTGTTGTTATTTAGAGATGTTGATAAACTTCAGCCCAGACTTGTCCATGTGGAAACTGCTTCTGATAAAGATGTTTTCCTGTCTAGGATGAAGTGGCAAAGTTGACAGATAAATGTCTTAACAATGCAATCGAGAGCCCAATGGTAGCAGCCAAGTGGCTTCCAGCAGATCTCAAAAGCAATATCCTGAAGGCCCAGGCAGAAGCAGGGCACAAGGTAAATACTCGACTGAGCAGAGCTGGGATGCTCTCAAATGTTTCATTTCTCTTCAATTGCCTGGTGTTGGAAAAGGTGCCTTGCAGATAAGGGTGTTCCAAGAGCCTTGTCCAAGGCAGAGTCAAGGGCTTCTCACAGTAATAATGGTTCTGTACTGGAATGGTTGCCCAAGGAGGAATTTCTGTCCTTGATGATTCTCAGCAGGTAACAGGACAAGACCTTATGCAAGCCCTGGTTTGAGAGGTCACTGAGACAGGTAACCTCCAGGGGTTGCCTTCTAATCAAGTCACTAAGACTGGGCTTTTTGCATGTTGTAGTAAATTCCTTAGCAAATTACAGTATTTTATTTGGTTTTGTTGGTGAACTATTTTTATTTCTGCACTGAAATTGTCATGGAATTGATGTTCTAAGTCCCTGAGCTGTAGATGAACAGCACTTTTTTGTGCTGGGATAGAGACGCTCGACTCTACTGTGAATCTCAGAACTGACACAAGATGCAAACAGGTATCAGAAATGTCTGTCTCTGTTCATTTCTTCTTCTCAGGTTGGAAAAGATGACAGCATGACAGGTGTCAAGAATTCCAATATTCAGGAGGCTGCTGCCAGGTAGTGAATAGATTTGTAAGAAACATGTGATTTAGTTACCTCACTACAGAACTGAGAATCTGCAGTTTAGTGTGGTCTGCCAGTGGCTCAGTCAGCATTGCATTTTACCTTGCATAGGGTACCCCAACCTCGTGAGTGTGAAGTGGTTTTGAGAAGAAAACCAGAATTATAACTGCTAAGTTTTATTATATACAGGATAATACAGATGCTCTTTATTCTCCCATACCTGATAACCATTGTTACAACAGCAATTTCAATCACTAATTATTTCTGAAATGTGAACAGCTTCAGTGTGGGGAGAGGGGATGGGTCTGTTCACAGTAGGTGTTTTCCAGTGGAGGAAAAAAAATTGTATACAAATTCCTGCAGTGACAATTTCCTGAGAATTACTAAATATGAAATGATTGCAGGTCCAGTGGGACTATAGGCATTGAAAAATGTAAAAGGTTACCACATGTAACTTCTTGACCATTTGTGATGATGCAGAGGGTGATACTGTAAATAAAATGTACAAATAAAATCTACATTAGCAGTCCCAAAACTTAGTTGTAACAAGTGATTCATAAAGAGCTTTCCATGGAAGGTTGTACCTGTTTTCTCTTTTTGTTTTTTGTTGGTTTGTGCCAGGAACCTTATCCTGTCAGGCAAATCACAGAGCAGCCCCCCAGCAACCAGTCCGGTATTTCAAGATCCAAGAGAGCTGCTGAGAGCAATCCCTGCTTCAAACACCTTTGTTCCGTAAGTGACTCAGGAGAAACGTGGTTCTGGGGTGAGGGGACCACGTGCAGGGGATGATGAAAGGCCTGAAAAGATGAGGAACAGTTGCTGAGCATTTAGGCTACATCTCAGCAGGTTTAGGGATGCATTTTTAATTACCGTTGCAGCAGTTAATCAGTGGGCCAGGCCTCGGGGTGAGTATCCTCGCAGGCAGTATGGGAATCTCTCTCATCTTCTGAAAGGACTGAGATTCCTGACATCCTGCTGCCCCTGGCTCTTAAGAGGAAGATAGGAGGATGACAGAAAAGGCTTCAGGCAAATTAGACACAGGGGCTGAAGAAACTCCTTTGAGATAGAGGACATGGATACCGTTGGGTCTATGCACAGCTGTAGCTGGAACTGTGGGAGAGAGCAGTAACCTGTGGAGGCAGTTGGAAGGCATTTACATTAACATACAACACCAGTCTTCTGTCTGCCTCCCTTGATCTGGTGTCAAGGTTTTGAGCTGTCTGGGAAGCAGCACTGTTCCATGCTATCCAGGCAGAGTGCTAATGAGGATGTTTTCCCCTTTCAGTAATACCTTGAATGAGGACAATGCTGACTCTAACCATGAGGACCTGCTAATTCCAGCTAATCTGGCTCCAGCTGAGGAGGCTGCTGTTTCAAAGGTATCACCACCTGCCAGCCTGGAAGGTTTCTGTCACATTCTGAGCTCTGATGCCTCCAGGCAAGCCCAGCAGACCTTGCTGCATGCCTCTCATAGCTCTGTGAATGCCAGAGAGTGCTGTCTGAAGCAGGCAGGGACACTGCACAGATCTTTGCAAAGGCCATTTCTTCGTGTCCTTTCCAGTTCATGACATAGCTCTTATTTTTCTAAACTGGTTGTTTTTCTCACACTGGAGGGAGCCCCTTGCATCCCAAGGATTTCATGCTCCAGTAAGAAGGTGGTAGGGATGAAATTCTGACATAGGCAGTTCCCATTAAAAGAACCACAGAAGGAAAAGTTTAAATTTAGATGTTCATTTGTTATATTCTAGTTACCTTAACGTATTTTTTAACTGGACTCCATGAGGAGCACAATTTCAGGGATTAAAATTTCTTTTATCCCTCTCTAGAAGAAAAGCAGAGTCCAATAGCATTGGACCTGTGCTGCCTTTACTTGGGCAGACTGACAGGTTGTTCTGGATGACCAAAACATCCTGCCCTGTAGCTGTTTGGCCTCTAAACCAGTATTACATAGTTGATCCCACTGAATAATCATAAATTTCACTGAATTCAAACACCCCACTCCAGACCTTGCTGAGCTTTCAAACGGTGCATACCCCACCCCACGCAGAGGGGACAGTTTCACTGCTTGCTTACAGTAGCAATCAGGTTGTTTCCAGTACATTAATGAGAATAAGGGAAATCAAAAGGCTATTTTAAAAGATCAAATGGAAAGACGTGAAAAAATAAGCCTGATAAAAAGTAGTGTTCATTAAAGATACTGGTCTGTAACTCAGGAAGCCACTAGAGTGTTCAGTAGACCTGTGTGGTTGCTACTGGGAATTCAATTCAAAACTGATTTATTCCATAGAGCACTCCAGATGACCAGGACGTTTCCTTAACATCACTGACAGAGAATCTAATTGACTTTACAGAAGCCACAGCTCGGGTAAATGTATTTCAAACCCAGACTTTTTCCTTTGCACATAACAGTGATTTTTACTCATGGACTCTTCTCTGGCTTTAGTGTCTGTCTGCCAGGCTTGGATCTGCAGCAGTGGAAAAAAGTGATGGACAGGGATCACTGCTCACATGGCCCCCACCTGCAGGGTGGCTGCTGTGGGGATGTAGATGTGACAGCTTTGCAGGGGAAGTGAAGGAGCCTGCAGAGTGAACCTGTGTGTGTGCCACAGGAAGCTCTAGTAATGTTTTGCTAGAGCTGCAAGTGCCAGCCTGCTTCTCACACTTAATAAGGGATACATAAGGGTTCAGAAATACATGATTCAGAAATTATGTTTTGAAGATGTATGTACATGAGTATATGTCTGTGTATATATAGATATACACACAAATACTTGAATAGTAAACTTGTAATACTAATCAAGCCTTTTATATAGATAAAAAGAAATCTCTTGTAAATTATGCTGGCAAAAATTAGTTATATTGTATGCACCAAGAGAAAGGGGGAAGAAGGAGGACTTTCAAACTCTTCACTGTAGTGTTCTCTGGATTAAGAATGTCCACAAAGCACTAAAAGATGATGGATTCTTTCCTTTGGAAGGGAGCACTGAGTTGAAACTGCACCCAGTGAGTGTCTGGCTCTCTGTGTGCTCAGTGGGTGCCAGCTAATCACTAACGTGATTCAAAGGCTAACAAGGGGCAAATATCTGAGACTGGTTTGGGGAAGGTGTTGTTATGGGAGATATGCTATTTTGACGTTTCTTAACTGCTTTCAACCTTTTAATTGAGTTTTTGTTTGCTTTTTGTAGGTGTCTTCTCAGCCCATTGTAACACCGAGGTGGATAGTGCCAGTGAGTTACTTAACCATTTCTTAAAGAAAAAAGCGAAAGCTTTTGTCATGATTAAGAAACAGGAGTTCAAGTTAAATAATAAAATACAGTAATTTTTTATAGTTTGATCTGGTACATTAATTTATAGACCTTCAAAAACAAAGCAAACTAATTCAGCTAGAGTAAATCAGACAACATACCCTGTTAATAATTAAACTTAATTTCTGCTGTATTGTACTGCAGGTAAATGCTATAAAATTTCTTACAGAATTTGTATTAGTAAAGCCCAATCTGAAGTTTAATGAATCCTATTTTTGCCATTTATATGTAAATCATATTGAAAAGTTAGCTTGTCTTGTCCTGGCTGGTGTTTTGAGTTTCTTATCTCGTTCTTCCCCATTCAGACCGGACTGGTTTCCAACGGGCCTTTGGGAAATAACGTTGCCTTATCTTTGAAGGCAGTGAAAAGCAGCACAGAGACCCTGATGTCCTCAGCTGGGCTGACACCATCCCAGCAGGCACCTGAAGTGAGGTGAGCTCCCTCCACAGGTCTGTGTGGGCACTCTTACTGCTTCCACTGACATAGTTACAGTGGCCATTTAGACACAATGCCTTGTTTTGCTGTGCTGATAAACTGTAGCTCTGTCTCAGTTTATAGCATTTCAAGTATGACAAATAAATGGATGTGTGTATGTTATAATTTCAATTCAGTTTCTTTCCTTATCTGCTCAGATGTTCTAATGATAGACTGAAGTTATGGTACTGAAGAATTTTCTGAGAAATGTCTTTACAGTGTTTCAGTACCTGCCAGAGGATTGGTGGGAGGGGGGAGATGCCCCCCCAGTTAATTCCAAGCTATAAGAGTGTCAGAAAACCCAACTGGTAGAAGCCTTTTCCCTTGCTATTCCATTCTGCCATGCTGGCGAGGCAGAATGATGGCAGTGACAACCAGGCTTTGCAGTGACCACCTTTAAAGAATGGCAGTGGTGCTACTGCTGCATTGTTTAAATTTATTCTGTTTGCTCTGCTGCAGTTGTCCATTAGAAAAGTTTGTCTGTTGGTCTCATTAAGTTACAAGGGGAACAGCCATGAATGCTCTTTGAAGCAATACTCCTCTCTTGTAATGCATCATGGCAGACCTTTTTGGAGGAATGTATTTACAGAGCCTTATTTTTTTTTCCACCCCTTTTAGCCCAGTTACTGAGGATGCTGCAGTAAGAACAAAATGTTTACTCACCACTGAACTCTAGAAGAAGGAGTCTCTGAAACTCTCACCTTGTAAAAACTCAAATCTTCTAACATGTCTCCATGGGATCCTTCCAAAAGACTTGCTTGGGATCAAACTCGTTCTGAATGGGAGTCAGACAGCCAGCTGGTGTGCCAGGATCTAGGAAGAGACTTCTGCATTTTTCACAATAACTGGAACTGCAGCCTGAACTGGGATGTAAAACCACATGCACGTTTGATCTTCTCCTTCAGGAGAAGTGAACTGTCGCACTGGCACTAGTTCTGAACTGAGGAAAAGAAAGCAGCTGTGTCCTGCTCGTGCTGGTTGATGGTTCCTTACCCTGAGCTGGCTCTGGTGCTGGAAGGTGTCAGAGCTGTGGGGTGTGAGCCGGGGCCCTGATGGCTGCGGGATAATGAACGTCGCAGGGATGAGGAGAACTCGCAGGGCCCCCTCGTGGCCGTGCCCTGCACAGGGCTCTCCGTGCTGGTCACTGTCCCTCCGTACAGCCAAGGACGTTTTCTTCTGTGTGATTATTCTCTCTGGTTTTCCCTCGTTGTACCAACACATACTCTCCTTTTTGGCCTTAACCCCCTTAATAATCCTTGCACACCCTGTTACAGTACCTGGAAAGCATGAGAGTCTAGTCCATCAGTGACCAGCTGTGTAGACTGGATTTGAGCTGCTACTCACTGCAGCCAGGAAAATGGAAATTACCTGCCAAACAGCTTGTAGCATTAGCAGAATACAGCAGAATACTGATGATTTCATTTTCTACATGAGTCAAATACATTTTAGACTAGAGATCTGTATGTTTTAAGAGCCAAAGTAGTGTGAGTGCAGCTTGCTTCAGGAATTGCTTATTGATTAGTATTGTTGTCTTCTAAGACTAGAAAGGAAAACAGTTTTCTTGTTTCTCTTCATGCTGTTTCTGGGTGTTATTTCCAGACACTGGGCTTAAGGAATACTTAGCAGGTATTTTTGCAGCCTGAGGATAGAACTAGATCAGTTTTTAACACCACTTTGAATCCTATTCCAAGTGTCATCTAATAGTTGTATGTGGAACAAATAACAGAAAGACTAGGGTGAAAATAGGAAAAAAGGATTAAAAATTCCTGTAAGCAATTCACTTCTTTGTAGAAGGAAGGTAAGAGCACACACTGCAGAGTGTGAAGGCATTTGGGTGCCCAGGTGAAGTTAGGGGTACAGTGCATACAGTTCAGAGATCATTTGAGCTCTGGGCAGCAGTATCATCACATGGACCCTGATGATGTAGCCTGTGAAAAAAGTAATGCAGAGTCACAGGGAGGAGAAACAAAGATGATGAATCCCACATCTGACAGGGAAGCACAGATGAAACAACTGTGATCTTTTTTTCTGAGGAAGAAGTTTGAACCTGTGACTGAGGTTGGAGGGCATTTTCTGAATAGTGCTGCTGTTTGTAGATACTTACATGCATGTGGTTCTTAGAAACAAACTTAAATGTGAAAATTGGTTCTGGATCCTGTATTCACAATTTCATTTCTGCCCACTGGCTGTGTGCACATGTCTCAGTGTAAATAAGGGTTTGGACCAAACCACTATGGGTTGTGCAAGTGAGCTGGGCCCAGTGGGGCTGCTGCATTCAGACCAAGGTGTTCATGCTGCTGTTGCTCTCGTGCTCTTCTTTGTAAGATGCTGAATGAGTGTTAAGGGAGAAGCCACGTGGATTTCATGTGGATTTTACGTGACCCACTGCCACGTCTCAAAACCCCTGAGGCCTTAACAGAGGAATGTAGGGACCAGAGAAAGCTCCTAGGACTGACATACCAGAGTGACTCTGCAGGCAGTGATTTGCAGCCATTGCCTCAAGAGCCAGGATTTCAGGATTAGTGGCAGGTGCTGCAGGTGCCTCTCCAGCCAGCACCAGGGCAGCACACGGCAGGTCCTGCTCCTGCACTGCCGGATGAGCGGAGCCACTGCCCCAGCCAGGCACAGGATTCCTGCTCCCAGCCCTTCAGCTCTGTCATTGCTACTTCCAGTTGAGTATTGGTTTTTTTTATACTTTTAAGTCTCAGCCTTACTGCTTTTTAAAATGTAGAAGATTCATGATTCGAATATCAAATGTCTCAGTCTGGATTAATAATGCAGTTGCCAGCAAAGTTCCTGCAGGAAAAGGGAAGCAATGGCTGCAACAGTCTGCTTTCTGCACAAAGCCAGGACTGTGTGTGGAAACTTGGCACTTGCTATTCATCTGTTTGCTCAGCAGCTGAGCTGGCATTCACCAGCTACATGTGTTGGGTTTGTAAATAGACAGAATGCAGTAGCATTTTCTTAGGCATGTTTGATATTTGGCTCTTCCCGTTGGGTTCAGGAGCTCTGCGAACTGTCAGCTTGAATCCCTCCCAAAACTGGAATAACAGAAGTTTACAGTTTTCCAGCACTGTGTGTTGAATACCATCCTTAGATTCCTCCCAAGCCATCACAGCAAATAACAAGTAAATAGCGTGTGGTGAGTGTGTCCCCTGAAATCTAAATGGTTCCAAATAACCAACTGTTATTTCAGCATGGTCAGGATAGCCGTGTTTGGAGGGCAATGTTGTAATTACATACATGCACACACACAGAAACTTCAAAGGGGCGAGGCTTTCCTCAGTTTTCAGAGGACTAATATTTGAAACTTCACATAAAAATGCAAACATTTCAACTGGTAAATTGGGAACTTGCAATATCTTCTAGATTTGGGGCTACAAACCCAACTCTCTCAGCAAAATCTGATACTTGGAGCAGCTATTCACTCAATTGACCTTGATGTAGCTTACTCATCTAACCAAACCATTGCTTATGTAGGGAGCCTGGCGAGACCAAGGTGACACAGGTTTGTGATCTGAACATCCTGCAGTTTGGCATCACTGTTCTGGTTTGCAGCTAGAAGTACTGTCTTACAGCATGACTGCCTAACAGGTAATGTAGCATTCCTCATCACCTGCATTTTATCAAACACAAATAGGGATAATAGTTCCTACAGTTAGTGTTATAAAGTATCAGTTAATGCCTGTGTGCTACTGAGAAAAAAGGATTTTCCTGCCATTGCTATACTATTGATTGATTTGCTATAGGGTCCAAGCTTGTTCTTAAAGTCTATTTTTTGGTATTTATTTAAAGAGATTTATAAATAAAGCTTTTGTGTGAATTTGGTGTCAGGATGTTGGCAGGTCTGCCAACCACTGAAAAGCTGTAAGAGTTGACAGGAGTGAATGAATGAATGCTAAGTAATTGCATCTGAAAGTAAAAGTGATTTTACTCCAGTCACATTCTGTGACTGGAGTAAAAGGTTTTATAGAAATCTTGGTGTTTATGATAACAGCACCCCTGCCCTTATCTCAGACTGATTAACCTGAGAGAGATGCATTTCAGTCTCACCCATTTAGGACAACCAGAGTCTGCATGTGCTGTGTGTATTTACAGGCTTAGGAAATGGGCATTAAAATGTGGGAGTTGAAGCTTTCTTACACCAGAATTAAGGGAATCTCTTCTTTAGTTCAGTGCTAATAGAGTTTAATATTAGGTAATTTATAGCACATAAATTACCTACTTACCTGTTAATCAGTCATGGTTAATGAATTAGCTTGAATGTATTTGATTTTAAACGTAAATTTTTCTCATACTTTGTGAAAGACAGACAGCTGTGTAAGATAATTTTGGACAATTTTTTGGACACAACTTTGGCAAGAAAATTTGCAGCCCTGTTAGAGCGTCTCAGGTGAACAATGCAGCTATGTGTGGGTCTCTGTACAAGCTGTTTGCAGTCCTTGCCTGCTCTCCCTTTGTCTGCACCCTGCTCCTTCCTTCTCATTTCATGAAGCAAAGACATACTCTTGGGATGAGCCTGTCCTTCACAAACAGCACTGGATGTATTTTTCACATTGTGAACATTTTCTGGTACAACCCAAATCTTCTGGTGAAGTGATAGCAGCTAGCAGCCAGCTAGCATTTAAAGCTCTGTCTGGGCACCTAGTGTTTCTGAGTTTAGGAAGCTGTAGTATCTCTATACATACATATATATATATATATATATGTAGCTGTTAGACACTGTAATGTCACAGCTTTCAAATGCAGCTGGACAATCAACTTTTCAACCAAAAGACAGACCAGTATATACTAATGGCCTTTCAGTGACACCGGGGTGACCCGGGTGTGTTTGCCCCAGGTGTTGGCAGCACAGACAGGAGTGCAGGGCCCTCCCCACAGCGCCGGCAGAGGCAGAGCTGCGGTGGCTCCGGGCAGTGCTGGCGGGGATGCTCAGCACGGCCCCTGAAGCCAGGCCGGGCTCGGTGTCACAGGCGGCTCCATGTGGCTGCTGGCCTGAGGAGCAGCCACTGCCACACCCACAGGGCCGGGAGCCACGGGATTCTCCTGCAGAATTCACCTCCTTTAGGCTGCTTGGCTTGAGCACTCTGCTCCATAAACACACACACCACCCCCACCTATATAACTGGACAAACTTATTTTTAAAGTAAATAAGAATATTTTTTTAGCTAGATTTGTTTTGTTAAAGCCGCACTAACTACTGTGTTTTTACTTTTTATATGTAAAGCTTGGCAATAGCTCTCAATGTATAATTTATTTGTTGGGTTTTTTATAAAACTAAGTGCACCCTCTTGCTTGTTTCACAACACTGGTGACATATGAACTGTCTTAGGCACTGCACTGAGATCTGTATTGAAACTGTACATGGGAACAAGTAGATCTGTAGTGCACTCAACCCAGTCTTGGAATGTTTGTACTGTAGTTTTGTCTTAAATACACCATGTCAGTGCAAAAGTCTTGCAGAGTCATCTTTGGGCCCGCTGTGTTCCATGGCACAGCACTCAGAGGTGGGTTAGCTGGGGCTTGGGACACTGGGTTGCTGCTCTAAGCTTAGCCTGTTGTCAGTTAAAGTGTAACTTAGGACAGCACCAGAGCTTGCAGGTAGATGCTAAAGAATTCAATGCCTTTTTCCCAACAGAGCTGAGAGTGTCCAGGAGGACTGTCAGGTGTGCAGTGCCAGAAGGGGAACCCGAGGTGCCCGGTGTGGTTCCAGCGCAGGCCAGTTCACCAAGCACCCTCACTCCTGTCTCCAACCAGGGACTGGGCTGTGCTCTCAAGTGCAGCAGCACTAATGATTGATTGTTTAAAGGGAACTGTTTACTCCCAAGCCCTGACTTTGGCTAAATGCTAAAGATGGTAGCAAAGGGCAACTAAACCCTTTGATCATCTTTGTTTCTCAAAAACTATTTGGAAAGTATCAAAAGGAAGAGAAATTACTCCATTGTAATGACTAAGCTCATAGGAGATAATTTCTCTTGTGGCATAATTTGTTGTTTAGGTCAAACTGTGATCCCACTGATAAATCACTGAATTGTTCTTCAAATCCACTTACAACTCAAAAAAATGAAACATTTAGGTGTTTCTGTTAGTAAAAACCTTCTTTGAATATCTGCATTTTAGAAGATAGTATTTCTGCCATTCATACATTTTAATGTTCAGAAACCGAATGTCAGTTAAAACAATGAGTTTGTTGAGATGTTTAGTGCTGATCAATTTGTTCCCGTATATAAAATTTATGATACAACAGCACATCTTATGTCAGATGAGGTTGCCAAGAATTCTGCATCCTTTTGCATTTGTTCTATGGACTGCATTTCTGTGAGCATATCAGATATGTGCAAGGTTCCCTGCTTTTCACAGACATTCTAAACAGCCAACTTCAGTGGCAGCCCCTTCAGTCCCAGCCAAAACTGGGGTGTTGTGTTTTGTTTCTAAATATTTGCCACTAGCTGGAGTAATTCCATTCATTATTTCATGCAGGCCACCACCGAGCTTTCAGATGGCAGCAGCTTTTAGTCACTCGCTTGGGCCTGGGATGAATTCTTATTAACTGCTACAGTTATGGAGAAATACCATAAGCACATCCACAAAGGCTCCTTTCTGCCTCTCTGAAAAGGTGCCTGCAGTGGGAAAAGAGGAGTGAGATGCTCTGAGAACCCTTTTGGTGGAGCCGATAGCCCTGGCTGAGGTTTGAAGGGGATATGATCAGGAAGTGTCACAGTGGTGCGAGCAAGGATTGTGTCACTAGGTCTGGACACTGGAGGGTATCTGAAATATGGGTTGTGCATGGCCAGAGTGGACTGAGGTGTCAGGCACTCCTGTGGGCATTTGTGGGATGCAGTCACTTCAATTCCCAATGCCCCTCTCTTCCAAATTGAGCTCACCCTTGTTTTCTGAAGACATGGGATTGGGCCACAGGGGGAAAAAGATCCTTCAGGGGCTTCAGCAAATCTGCTGTGGCACAGAGCCCCACTTGAGGATCAAGGCTCTCTTCCCTTGCACAGCATGGCTGGGCCCAGCTCCAGCTCAGCCTCCCAGCCCTGAGCTCCCATCCCCGCAGCCAGGCCTTTCCCGAGCCCCTGCCCTCCTGGTGTCCTGTCTGGGGCAGGGAACAGCGGGGCCCTCAGGGCTGGCTCAAGGTTTGGCACCCCTTAGTGATGGAGTGGGTGTTGTGCTGCCAGTGCTGTGCCCCCACCTGACCTGGCACACGGGCAGAGCCCAGGGGAGCCAACAGGGAGATGGGCTCACTGCAAGCTGCTTTTCGTGCCCGTGCCAAGCCATTGCCTTTGGGCTGGCTTCTGTCCCGCCCGCGTTGGCTCCGAGTAAATGTTAAACCCTTCGTGGGGCTGCCAAAGGGAAGAGAGTTTGAGGGGGCAGGAAGAAGGGAATGGCAGAGGCTGGATGCCATTTTCCTGGGGCTCTTGCACATCCCCAGGATACCGCTACCTGCCAGGAGGCCTTCGCGTGACTTGGAAAAATCACTGGTTTATTCTTACCCTTTCCAGTTAAATTTCCTTCCCTTGTCAATCCTAGATAAGAGGCTGTATGTTATAGCAGCTCTCAGGATAAAGCCAAAACAGACTTGTCAGTCAGCACCAGGAAAACAAGCTGCTGATTTAACACTGCAGTGCTGAGTACATGCTCAGCTCAGGCGCTGTATTGATGTCCCTCTAAACAAACCTCCTCAAACTGGGAAATTCTTCTTCTTAGAGGAGAAATTCAAAGCCTGGGCAGCCCCTGAAGCCGGCTGAAGTGCAGGGAGATGACTGGAGCTTGCAGAATCGTGTTCCTTGGTCAGAAAGGTAAGTTCCTTGTTCAGTCAGAAAATACAAACACATATTTTAGACTCATAAAGGTGAACATGAGCACACAGTGATAGGAAACAGAGCAGGCTTTATTCACGTGGCAGTGTACAATCCTCTCTGTTTCCAGGTAAGGGTCATGGATGGTGCAAGTAAATCTTAAGTCGCTTTTGCAAATCCATCTGTAATTTTCCTATTGAATTTACATGACAGTTACTTGTGAAGAGATGATGAAAGTATGTCTAAATATTCTTGAAATCTGTAAATTACTTGTAAGTCATTATTCCTATGAAGCTTTTGGAAAGTGAACTTTTCAAATACTTGGAAGTATTAACTTTCAAGTAATTTCAGACACCAGCAGCTCTTACAGACAGCTGCTGTTTTGTCAGAAGGTGGATATTTAGTAACTTCTTTGGAATTAAATGCTTTGAACACTGGACAATATTACCTTCCAAAATAAGCACTTTTTCTTTTCAGCAAAGAAAAGCCATGTATGAACTCAGAACTTATTGCAACAGGGAGGAAATGTGTAACAAGTACTATGTAGGGTGATAAAAGAGTTGGAAAAGCAGAAATCTCTTTAGGGCTAAAACATGAGTTACCAGTGCAAACAGCCCATGCTTTGTGCCACTCTGTCAAGCCCTCCTCTTTGTGTTCCCTCCCCACCCCACTGTGGGAAATCACATCCTTTTGATTCTGTGTTCAGCCATTAAAGCCAACACTCATTTGGCACATCCTTTGTTCTCACAGGTATAATGCCCTTCCTCTGGTCCTTGTTGATGATTTCCAGGGGGCACTCATTGTTTCACTTCCTCAAGGTTATATACAATCCTTGAATATCTTCTAGAATTCAGTTGCTGATTTGTTTGTTGGGTTCCATTGTCATAGGCCATCTCATGTTGCAAATACATTCTGCAAAGGATGCTCAAGAATATAAAATCTTAGAGAACATTCATGTTAAGACTAATTGAAACTCTCAAATGTGACTGTATTTCTCTCTTATGCCAGTGTAAAATGAGCAAGCTTTGTCCCTGAAATGGCATCTTGTGGAGCCAGCATGGGTTACTGCAGTTCTGATTTTCAAGGCAGCTTCAGGCATTGCCAATTTGAAATGGTATGAAGTGACCAGGAGAAAAGTAACAAAAAGAGCAGCATTCCAACAAGCTCCTCTCAGAAATCACAACTTACATGCAAGTTGTGACTTAAATATATGTCAGGTTTTGTTAACATTGTAAAAAATCTGTTCACACAAGTATGAGAAGGTTTAATTATTTTTTTCCCCAGCGTGCTGATAGGAAGCTGAAGACAGTTGCAAGCAGTTGGTTTTCCACCTACTGCCACGGTGGTGGAAATTTATTCCTTCACTTTGCAAGCAAAGCAATCACAAGCAATCAAACTCCATTTGCCTGAAGGAGATCTCAGAGAAGCTGGACAAGGGTTTGCCCCCGATGAGCAGCAGTGTGTTGGTCCTGCTGATCCCACCCCCCGTGGCCACACACCCCCAGTCAGGTCTCTCCTCTTCACCCACAGCCTGAGCAGCAGCAAAAGCCTCTCCTGAACAGGCCAACAGAGGGAGAGCCTTGTCCTTGGACAAACAGCTCCTGTCTCTCTTTGGGCCTAGTCCTGTCTCTGAAGTGGTCTGGGAGGCAGGGAATTCTGCTGGCTCCAGGGGCAGGCTGAAGGTTTTCATTTCGATGGCGTTGCTCCGCTCCGTGGGCTGTGGGCAGAAGAAGCTGCAAAAGCCAGAGTGCCTCAGGCTGGGCACCAGCTGGGGATGGTCCTTCTGCTCACTCTTGCAGCGGCTGGGGAACGTATCAGTGAAATCTGAGGTAGTTTGGAAGTGCACACCAATTCCTAAGATGCAGTGATACATTTTAGGAGAAAAGTTTCCCTTTGTAGTACTGCTAAGCTTCTTCCATGTCTGCGTATGGAAATGATACTTCCAGAGGTCATCGTTAGGGCTGGAATTTGAAATCCCTCCACCAAAAATCAGCATAGAGTCTTTGCAGACTACTGAAGCGTGACCTACCACTGGAGGAGGTCCTTGGCTGAAGGTAAGAGAAACCAGCAGTTAAGGGGAGACCAAAAAGAAACTTAGCACTGATTTTAGCTTCGGTTTTCCTTTTGACTCAGAAGAATGACTGCTGAACAGCTGCATTGGGACATCAAAATTACACTGCTGACAGCTGCATCAACGCCTTGCCAACAGCTCTCCCGAGCAAAGCCAACTGGAGCCCCAGGCATGGCAGCAGCACTGCATCCTGATCTGAACAATCCCTGCAATTACCAACAGGGCATCGGCTCCCTCTCCGCCCGCACGCAGAATCAGAGTAAGATCAATTCTCTTTCTCTGCTCTTTTAGTGTAACAAATAGAACAGTTTACCTTGTTCTGATGCTGGACCAGCTGCGGCTTCCAAAGTCCCACCTCCACAAGTCCCTCTGTTCAGTGAGCCCCACCAGCCCCCCAAAGAGGTACATGGCTGTGTGATAAACCACTGCCGAGTGGCCGTGCCGCGCTCCGGGACCGCTGCTGTGACAGGGGCTGGGGACACACAACCACTTCCTGGTATCTGAAACAAAAACACTGATTTATATACACGGATCAAATTGACCCTATTTGAGAAAGGATTGGCTTCCTGGAGGAGGTAGCTATTCAGTTGGAGAATAAGAGTTTCTGCTCTAAGCTTATTATGAGTTAACATATTAAATTCTGACACTGAAAAAGTGCATTTTAAAAAATCAGTTTTGAAATTAACTTTTAATGAAAATGTCAGATGCTGTGTGACAGATGCCATGGAAATTTTATTTACAGAGCAGTTTTTCCTACAGCTTTGTCAGTTCATTGACTCTGATACAGAAAGATACTTTCCTGGCTGTTAGAGGGAAAAAATCAGTCAACAAAAACATTAATTTGTTAATGTCTATGCTTATTCTCCCTGTGAGGGAAGGAAGAATGAGATAAACCCGTCATTTGTTTCAAAATAGTGACAGAATGGCCATCAGATAAGAAGTTATGCATTTAGGAAATCTCTGGGAATCTCATTTGCAATAATCAGACTGGTCATGAATATGCTAATAAAATATCTCCTTCAGGTTTGACTCTCTGTGGTCAGTTGGAGATTTGAGATCAAAAGATGACATTAAAATAGGCTGAATCAGGGTCCCTGCTGGATCTGAAAGTTTTAAGTAATCCTTGAAGAATTTTATTGGGTAGTAAACAAACATTCTCCCTGATTTTCAGCTGTGAAACTGGCAAATACTGCAAAATGTATTCCAGTTTAATAGTCTAATTAATGTCAGCTAGCAATTAATTGAATTTGACACAATTTATCACTAAATGTTGTCAAAGAGAAGCCAAAACTAACTTGGAGCATTTCTACTGATAAGAATTTTCTTAGCAGAGCAAGCTTTCCTGCTGCAGTTGTTGTTTTACACTGGATCAAAACCTTATCCTGCTTTCTTAACTTACCAAAATTGAATTCCCAAAACTCCTGAGAAATGCCCTTGATGCCAAAGTATCCCCCATAGATGTACATGCTGGAATGGTACACGACTGCACTGTGGCCTTTTCTGTTAGCTGGTGCAGAGCTCTAGAACAGTTCAAAAATAAAAACCTATAAAGTCATATCAGCAGCAATGTCTGTCTGGGAAATACACCTTTTTTTTTTCCCCACAAATGACCCTGCAGTCCTAAACTTTCTCTTACTCCTCCATCAAGCAAAGGTAACCAGAATGGTAACTGTGTCACATCTTAAAAGAGAATTTTGGATGTAATTTCAAGGTATAGAAGCATTGTCATGACGAAGTTTCAGTAGCAAAAAATGAGTGATTTCTAATGTGTAGTGATACAAAATCAATCTCAAAAGACCAAGCCACAAATGCTTCCACTCAGGTTTCAATTAGAAGTGGCAGTAACTTGGTGAGTCCACGTGTTCACACTGAAGAATTGAAAAATGCTGCAGCACTTCACGTTCCAAAATGTATTAGCGTGGCTGCCAATCTGTTTTCACAACCCTACTTTTAAAAGCACAGGCTTCACGTATGGTTGCAATATTCCATTTAAAATTAGTTTTCTTGATAGGGATTTCAGAGAAACAGAAGCAGCAGCAGAGGAGAGGACTTAACTTCTTATATAGCACTTAAAATTTAAGAGCAGTATTTTTAAACACTGTTTTGAAGAAGGAAAAAGCCTTAAGTTATTGAAAGTGCAAAGAAATAAAGTACAGCCACATGTCTCTGAAGAGATGAGATTGGAACTGTTTGGGGGAACATATTTCAAAGCAATCTGTTTAATCAACAAAGCAACAGGCATTTGATTCACACATTCCCCACTTCCTGGCTCCTTACCTCCGTCTCTGCTGGTTCGTTGCAGCTCTCTGTCCATCTTGCGGAATCTGGGGATTGAGTTAATAAAGCGCAGTTTAGGTCCCGCACCACAAGAGGACACTCCTCCCCCAGTAACTGCTCAAATTGCACAGCTCATTCTCAAGGAAGTCTGGTCCTGGTGTTTTCTACTGACAAGGCTGAAGAAATCCCGCTGGGGCAGCAGCCCTGAGAGACTTCAGAAAACACAGTTTGAACAGTTTTCCTCTATCCTTATCTGATACAGAATCACACAGGTGCCACACTGTATTCCAGTTTCCTAAAGCTGAATTTCATAATGCAGAAGTAACCTGGGATTATCATCATTTTCTGAACATGTAGGAATCCCAGATTTCCCCATGGATGTATGACTCCTGCTTGCCACACACACCTTATTATGGCAGATTTATTCCTTCTTGTTCTTTTTCATAGGTCCCTTAAATAGCCCTCAAATAACAGCCAGCAATCACAGATCTGGGATCACCGTGAAGGACAGGAAATATCAGATAACACAGCAGCACAGAGATACAATGAGCAATCAGTGCAGGCTTGCATTACTTAAAGCTATTCTTGCCAAAAGATTTTAAATAATAACTATGAAACAGCTAGACACACAACCAGTGGTGAATAACTAATTTTCAATTTCCACTGGTAAGTACTGTGAGTAATAAGATGCTTTTGCCTTTAAAATATGTTCTGAGGCTTTTCTTTCTTCCAGCAGGTTATCTCAGACAACTGATGTAAAACACAAAGAAAGGGTTGAAAAAACCCCATTGACTTCAAGTTACATAGTGAAGTAGCAAAAGAAGCCAGGAAACTTAAATCTTGGTCTGGACACAAGATTTACTGCCTCAGAAAGAACAGAGCCTCTCTCTCTCTCTCCTCCCAATCTGACATCAAAATAACAGCTATTACTGTACACAGGATTTCCAAAGGGTGAATCCATGGTGTATGACATTGCTATTAAATTGAAATGCTGCACTGTTTTTATTAGAATACACACTTAAGAGATCCCAAGTGTTTGTTCTTAGGAGAAAAAAAAAAAGAAATTCATGTTATAAAATGTTGATGTTAATTTCCCATCTTATTTAATATTTGATTTCTCTTGCTCTAGCTTATGTTTTTCTTCAGTAAAAGTAGAAATGAGATATATTTTACTGATCTACTTTCTTTCATAAGAGCTTGGTTTTAAAACATGTGGCATTAAAAATAAAAATTAAATAATACATTAATTATCAGGTCTTATGATCAAATAGTAAATGTAAGAAGGAGAGAGGGAGGAATGGAAATTCTGAGACCTTAAAATACATAAAATTTTTCCATAAAATCCTCTCTAATTGAAATAAGACCTGCATCTCTGATAGCTGAACAGCCTAATTTGGAGAAGAAAATATGCACACAGTTTTACACACATTACTTGTTGTAAAGTTTAAGAAAGGCTCTGTTACAAGCAGCAGAAACCAGTTTGGTTTTCATTATTTATTACTGCTTATGGAATATCCCATGGAAAATACTGGCTATTGTGTATCATACCAATGTCATATATCCAGAGAGGAGTTTTTGCTTGTGTGAAAGCAGAATCCACCATCCCACCAAAAATATACAGGCTGCCCTGCAAAATACACAAATATTTGTCGCTTACAGGAAGGCACATAGGATGCAAATAATTTTAAAAACAATTCTTAAATGCAAAGGTTGCTATCAGCAAAATGTAGTTAACAATATGATGATCTTTTAACAATCCCAAAAAGCCACTGATTTTTAATTATTCTCTCTTTATTCTCTCCCAGTGGGAAGCCCTGAAGAACATTGTGCTGTTTAATGGGAACAGTATTTCAGAACTGCTTGTTTCTTGTCAGCCTGGGGCAGCTTCAGGGCTGGGAATCTGGAGCTCTCTTCAGGCATTGCTCAGGTATATTGGATTATGCATGTTTAGAGGATTGTTTCCTTGTGTGGTAGCTCTTGATATCCTAAATTCTGTCTTCCCCTCACAGGCAGGGCTGTAATTCTTCCTGTGCTTTACTCCCCCGTCGCTCTTCTACACGAGTTCTGTAGTGAATGTTTTTGTGCCGCGGCTGATCATGCAAATGAATTCACAGCAACTGTTACAACTGCACAGATAAGTCAGAGAAAGTGCTGCCAGGGTCTTTATCTGGTATTACTGCTGCTTATTGAGCACTGACTGAGGAAACCAGGGGGCTGCTGCAGGGCTGAATTACTGCCACTCTGTTCAGAAAGATTTCCAAACATAGGTACAGCTACATCCAGAACTGCATCAACACAAAATGTGCTTTCTGGGCACAGTATTTCAGTACATAATACCTATGGCATTTTATTGCACTGTATAGGAGGAAATAAAATGTCAGGATATGGACAATATAATCCTGGTCTAGTACCTTATAAGCCACCATTGAATGTTCTTCCAGTTCTTCTGGACCATCTCTTGAGCAATCCAACATTTCCCATTCATTTTTCACTATAAACCAAAGCTGAAGTTAAGACAGTGGTGAACTCAACGCATTAACAGTAGGGAAAAGGTGAAAAGGTGGGCTTTGAATGTGGCTGTGTTGCTTAAAATGAAGCATTTTGTCATCTTTCCTCTGTTAAAAATGAAATATATTAATTTTTCTATTTAGCACATTTAAATATAACAGTAACAGTTACATTTAAATACAATAATTGTTACTGCTTGTATTTTAATTGTTACCTACATCAAATTTGGACAATTCAATGAGCACAAACCCCAGCACAATTCTGTTTTATTCCAGTAACAAGTGAACAGGGAAAACTATACATCAAGTAAAAAAATACAAAGGCTTGTATTTGATAGTGCATTGATACTACAAACCTACAAGGTATTGTATTCACATGTTCCCTTGTGCACTTTTATATGCACGAACTATTGCTGTGTTAGAGAGTCAGGGAAGCTCACTGATATCCCTTGCTAGGACCAGGATACTTTAAATGACTCAGTATTTCTGCTCAAGGGGAAAAAACCCAAAAACAAAAGGAACTGAACTGAAATCAAAACTTTGTGGACACTTGCAAGAGGAGCAAACACCCCCCACCTGCCCAATGAACAAAAAGCAGTTTATCCAGCCCTGTGACAGAAAGACCTTAAATGAGGATAATCTGTTAAGCACGGAGCAGCCTCAGTTTCACGATGACTGATGTGGAAAGGCTTTAACCCTGGCACACGAGAGAAGGGGCCAGCTCACCTGTGTGGTATCTCCAGAAGTCCCTCAGCGTGGTGCAGCCGTGCCCTCCGTGGAGATAAACAAAGCCTCTGCACACAGCACAGGCGTGCTTGTAGTGGTCACAGGGACGCGGCTGCGGCGCCTCGGCCGCTCCGCCGGCAGCTCTTCCCTTCATGCCGATACCCGGGATCCTAGCCAAGGATCAGCCTGCACAGGGCTGCCATGCCAGAGGAGGGTCCCAAAATATCAGGGACAGGGCTAAATCCTGTTTGGTCTGCAAAAAGACAAAAAAGGACAAAAGAAAAATCTCCACCTTATGATAAAACGTTACTGTGTTTTCTATTCAATCCCCTCAAAAGCAACAGTGGACAATTTGTCCATCTGTGATAGTACACTAACTTGAGTAAAGTACCAGAAATTCTGACTCAGATTCTTGTACCAGTGAGGCTGGGACAGGAACATTCCTGGAGCTGAAAGTCTTCCAAGGAATGTCAGTGAACTGAAATCAGTGAAGCTCCAACATACTACATTTACCATACCAGGACTTGGTCTTTTTTCACAACTAAAAGAGTACTTTAGACAAACCTGTACTAAAAAAAACTTTGGAAAGAATGAATATTACAGATGGAAGTAATGCATTAGCAGTTGTCCAGAATTTGTTTAGACTTTTACCTGTAAACCTGCTGAAATGAGGATGCATCTGGAAAAAAATGACACCAGCCCTTCCCATGCCACAAGATGTCACTGTGTTCTGTGAAGACATAACTACCAGGAAAACATTCTTCTATTAACCCTCTTCAAAACAGTGGCTTATTTTAACATAGATTATTTTGCAAAGCACACCCAAAAAGCCCCCGGCATTAGACCAGATTTTGGAATTTGTGTTGATAATGTGTCTGAGATGGCACATCACCAAATGAAGTGACAGTCTCCCAATTCCAAGACTTTTCAGTGGGAGCCAGATTCCAGCTGCATTGAGAACCCAGGATGGAAATCAATAGTGAAGAGTCATTTACCTAAGAGTAATGTGTAAATCCAGGGCAAGCTGCACTCAACTTGAGGAAGAACAAAGATTACAGTAAAACAAACTAGATACAAAAGCTAGTTATATTGCATATTAATATGAAATCATTGTACCTAATTTATCAGCTAATTAATCTCTAAAAGTTACCCTTTTTAGAACTGGAATACATTCAGTGACAAAGAGATGCTAGAGAATCTCTTGCAGCATATTCAGGCAAGATTAACTACTTCAATTTTCTTGGGATTTTTTTTTTAATGCAAACCAGTATTGTGCGCTATTACTGTAGAAACTGAAGCATATTCTTTGTATCTTTTCTCTGAAGGAACACAAAGATGGGTGGCAGTTACTAAGGGTGCATTTCTCATGTCCAGGGGAATTAGCAGATATGAAGTAATGACACATTATGGGTAAGTCCCTAATGCTTTCTGGCATCCCATTGAAAAGGGAAAAGCAGCTGAAGGCATGAAACAGGGATTATCTCCCTAACTCTGGCAAGCTTCTGAGCAACCACAGCCAAATCATTCACTTCCACAACTAAATGGGGACAGTCACTTCCTTAGGACAACACTTCAACTTTGCTGATGTGTGGCAGTGCCAAGGTATTACTGCTATTGATATCATTAACTCTGAAAAGGTGATAGGTTACCAATACTTTACATAGGTAAACAGGCTTGTCCCCTTGCTGTTTGTGGTTTCTTTCTCAGTTATAAAGCTGGTTATTCTTCTTCCTACATATTTCTCCCTGTTTTTCTTCCTCCAAGCCTTGCCTCCTGTTGTACAAGCATTCAGAGATGATGACAGCCCTGATTTCATAGAACAGATTAGCAACAAAGTCCTGTCCAATTGTTTATCTAGCCCAGCTGAACTCTTGCAAGGCAGGTGAGCAGGATGGGATAACAAAAGGCCAAGTGGGGATGAACTGAATGGGTGTCAGCTCCCAGTCACACCTTTTCAGCATTGGCTGGCCCTTGTGAATCTTGGCTATTTACTCTCAGCTAAAGCATTCTTGGAAGCAGACCTACAGTCCCTAACAATCAGTTAACTGCTCCACTTCAGAGCTGTGAAAAAACCCCACCAAGTTAATCATGAATCTGGCCTTTCATCATTGGTATTTTAAACTGCAAACCTGACTCCCTGTCAAGTTTGTCCTGTCCCTGATTGCCTGTCTACAGAACTCAACCCACCAGAGTTCACCTACTGTCACCTACTGTCACTAACCATTCCAAAGAAAAGCTGCTCCTCTTCTGAGAACAACATCACTGAGCCTTGTCCTCTGTGTCCTGCACCACTGACCTCAGTTTCAACTTGACACAATATCAGTTATCCAATAGGAAGCTCTGACTTCAGAAAAAACATCCAAAAAGACAACTCCGAACATTTTTATTCAACTTTTTTTTCCCCCAAAACAGCTGTAGCACACACAAAAATGTCTGCTGCTCTCCAAAGTCTTCTGCCATTCCATTCTAAAAATAGCTTCTGTGCAATCAATCCCAATTGTTAGAGGGCTGGAGGAGCTGAGTGGAGGGCCTGGAGAGCTGCAATTAGTGCAGTAACTACAGCACTGAGTGTGTATCAATTAATGGCGCCCCACTACTGTTTCATAATACAAATAATTCAGGAAATGTAGCAAGACAGGAATTACTTCAGGAAATGTAGTTTATATGTTCATTATATAATTATTTATATTTCTGATAGATGTGGTTTCTCAGACAAATGATTTATTTATTTAAAGTATTGCTTAAATAGATCTTCAGTAAAACTTTTTTCTATCTCAGCCCCTTGATTAATTTCCATCTGTTTTCAATACACTCAGAAAAGTTTCATTTTTAAAATGATCAAGCTTTTTGGAATATAATGAGATATGAAACCACTCGTATGGGGAGGGGCCCAAGTAGGAAATCTTGTTCTGTTTTGGGGCTTTTTTGTTAATGACCCAGTTTTCTGAACTCCAGCCTTGAGCCTTTCCAGGCAGAACACTGCATTTTCTCACTAGGCAACTTGATGTTTTACTGCTTTTCAAAAATAATAACAGATCTTCCCATTTGTACTTATCCCAGAAACCTTGGCTCTGGAGGTGGTTTTATTGTAAGTCTTGTTCTAACGGGACTGCCTGCATGAATGAGGAAACTCTGGAGACTTGCAAGGCCCTTACAAAGTTTTAGAAACAAACCCAACTTGTTTAGAATAGAGGAAAAGGCTTTTTTCAGTATATCATGTTTACTTGCAATGCTTCACTATGTGTGGTAAATCTAGTATCCTCTGGTTTGCTATTTTATTTTTTCCTAAACTCAAGATAACCTGAACTGTTTCTGTGGTGAGGTTGTTTTGTTTTGGTTTGGTTTTTTTTTTCAAAAGACAGGAAGTAATTTTCAGAGATGCTCAGCTTCAGAGTTTCACCCTGAAAACGTGAATGGCTCCAGGAGTGTTGGGTGTCTGTGACAGTTCTGTATTATTGGCATTCTGTACTGAAATGAGGGCCTGGCTCTGCCACGTGCTGTAAAACATGCAGTTACACATGCCTGAGCTTACAGTGCAGGAGTCAAGACAAAAGGAACAGAAAGAGGCATTGCTTCTTACAGGGAGAAGCTGAAGGACACAAGGGTTTGTAAAGTGACAAATCAAAGCAGAAGACACAGCTCCATCCTGATTTCAGAGTTCAGAAGAAAGATAGGTACTTTCAAGTACAACAATAACAACCCTGTTGTCTGAATAAAGCTTAGAGCGGACATTCTAAAAACAGACAGAAAAACTGGACAGCTTTTATTTGAATAACTCTTAGTTGAATTTTAACAGTTTTAGGGCAGTATTTGTAAACATGATCACTGCTATATCTCAGTGCTTCAAAATGCTTTTTGACATGAACAGGTATTTTAAAGGGGGCAACTCTTCTGAAACAGCATATATTGCAGTTTCTATAACATGTTCTGTTCTATGTTTAAACCATGTAATTACAGTTTCTCTAGGCTGTAAGGCTCTGTATGTAACTGCTCCTTCTGGAGAGAGCAGTGCCACAGCACCGAGGGCTTTGGCACCTTCACTGCACAACAGAGAGAACATCATCAATCTCTCCCAGAGAAAAGCTCACTGCCTGCTTCTGCAGCTCTGCAGGCAAGAGATTGCTTTTCTTTAATTCAGATCACATTAATATTAAAGCTTTAATTTTAGAAGTTCATAATAAATTTATGTTTGTGTATCATTGCAAAATTAAAATTTGCAAATTGACGTTATTAATACATTGTCTTTTTTTTCTAGAAGCTATCACCCAAGAATGAAAATCCTTTAGTTGTTAGTGTTTTGTAACACTATTTCATCTCTGTTACAAAGTGAATTCTTAACTAGTAATAAATTAACTTATTAAATAAATATAAATATATGCAGTTGTATTTTCTGTATGCTAGGTATATTTCTTATTTTTAAGTAAACAAATTTATCACACACAAAAATACATACTTAGTTTAGAATAATACAGTAAATATTTCATCTATTTCCCAAATATGGTGGAGGAAGTATCTGAAAAAAAGAAATTCAGTATTTTAAATATTTCTGGGGTTGTTACATTTTTAAATACATTTCTAGCATATGAATCAGGAAATTGCCTTTTCCACTGTATTTAAATATGTTTCATGGTAAGATGAAAGTGAATACATTTTTCCCACCTTAGTTTCCTTAGTAAATTAAGATTGCATTTGCTGGGGATTTTTTGTTTGGTTTTTGCTTGCTAGTTGTTTGATAGTTTGGGTTTTTTTTAAGAATGGGATTTTTAAAAAACTAAAAATTAGAATATATAGTTTGATTAGTAGACCTCCTCAGGTAATCTGTTAATTACAATTTACATTTGCAATTAATTATTTAACTGCATCTCAATTTTGAATGAAGTTTCTGACAAAGAGCTTCCCTAAATCCACATCCATGGGTGGCACAAGTACAGAATGTTATGGATACAGAAATCCAGGGCAGCAGCCATGTCTGAGCAAAAGTTTATGCTCATATTCAGTGTGTGTATGGGTTTTATTTATTTATGGTCCTTAATGGGATATTCACTTCAGGAACCTAATCTGCTTTTTAAATATTATTTAGGGTCCTGTTGGTGACTCCACCCATGGGCAGAACTCAGTGTGTGTTGTGGTCTCAGCACAATGCAGAATGGAATGGACACCCTGACTCTGGAGTGCTGCTGCAGGGAAGCTCTGCAGAAATTACCCAAGACAAACAGGTGATTTTGCATCTTCTAGGTATGACAGAGGGAGGAAATACAGTTCCTGGTCCTCAGACTTTATGAGAAAAGAAATGAGAAATTCCCACCATGTTCTCAGGGCAGTCTTAAGATGTATTTGGCCTTTTAGCCTTTCCTTGGAAGTAATTTGTACTGTCACCACTGGAGCAGGTCATTTCAATGCACAGGTCATCACCCTTCCCCCAGAAACAGCACTTCTCAGTGTTCCTAGAAGGCATCATTTGGGGATTTCACAAAACTAACTAGCTGGATTCTTTCAAGGTACAGTAGGCAGGTCCCCTGGAGACTGAATGTAATAAATCTGTCCTTAGGTGTGACTGAATGCATCTTCTTGACAGCTTGTGACCTGCTGCTGAAGTAACTTCAAATACTTTATTTCCTAAGGGAGACTCTACTCACACTAATTCACAAAATTTTCTAGGTTAGGAAGAAAGACTCTGGTTGACAAAGGAGTCAGTGACTGCTCAGCCTGACTACTCTCCTCAGGCATGAATTAAGGTACTAGAGCATATGCCTGACAGCTGAGAGTCTTGAGTGAAAAACTGTTATCTTCCATTAAAACCAAAAAGTCAGCATTGAATTTTACTTGGTTGTTCTTTATATCCCCTGACTGAGGAAAAGCAGCATCTAATAAAACACTCAGTCACACTTAAAACTTAATGCCACACTTCATGGAAGATAGACATTGTGTTTTCCTTGTCCCCATGACATTTTGCCCTTAGACAAAAATGCAGCAATGAGATAGGGAAGACATACAAGGTTATGAGAATAGCAGAAGCTGCAGCTTAAAGAAATATGAAGGAGGAAAGAAAGGGCATTTGGCAATCAGGAAAATAAAAAGTTCCAGCTGGCAGATACTAAAACATCCAGATATCCTGTTAGAATCAGTATGAGTTTAGATTATTCTGTATGGGAGAAGTCATGAGAGACTTGTGTGAGAAAAACTCAGATGGCACAACTGGAATGACTGTCAGTCATGACTGCAGAAAAAGCTGAGTACAAAAAGATCTTTTATGGAGAGATGAATTTACACCATCAGGTGAAAGATGGTTGCATAAAAACATGATATAATTGCATAGATGAAATAGATTGCATAGAGAGGAATAGCTGCATTTTAGTCTGGCAAGGAAAACAAAGGTGTCAGCTGACAAACAGTAATAATAACTGTGATGGTTCACTATAACCTTGATGCCAACAGTTACTGGGCTGCACCATCAAATGGAAAAAAACAAAACCCACATCATTTCAATATATAAAAGAGACAGAAAGCATATGAGTAACTTTACACATACACGTTGTCGCTCCAAATTCAAATGGAATTACTCATGTGAATAAAACCAGTGATATGCATGAGCCTGCACAATGTAGCCTAGATACCAGAGCAAAAGAAGGACCAACTCTTTTGTCAGAAGCCTGAAAAAATGTTTTGCAAGCTGTTTTCATATTCAGACTCCAAATGACAGGGTCCGTTTTGGACTGGAGTCCAGCCTTCTGAAAAATTCTCACTCCCAGCAGACATGGTCCAGTATTCATCCCAAGCCAGATGCACTTTGGCTTGGGTTTTGGATGGTTGCATTTCTTTGTTTGTCTTTTGCTCCGTACAAGGCATTTTGTGCTTTATGCTCTTTGACTGTGGAAAAGGGAATGAGCAAAAAGAGGGTGGTGAATCTCCTAAACTGGAAGCAGGCAGCAAGAGCTCTGGCAATTCCTACCCCAGACCTCCTGCGCAGCATCGCGGAAGCGGCAGGTCCCTGTCCCCAGCGGTCTCCTGGCGGCTGAGCGCTGAGGGCGCTTCCTTCCTTCCTTTCATGCGCTTTGTTTCTTTTCGTACCTTTGAGTGAAAGAGACTTTTTGCACAGCTGCACAGAGCCGCGCTGCCCAGCAGTGCCGCGGTGTGCCCGGCCAGGCTGTGCCGGTGTTCCCTGGGCCGCTGGGCGTGCAGAGCGCTGCTCAGCGCCCCCAGCGCCTTCCCTCAGCGCCCTTCTCCCCCTGCGGCCCGGGCGCTGCTCCTCGGCGGGCCCCGGGCCGGCTCTGGCTGCGGCCGGTGCCCCCTCAGGCCTCTGATCCCTACACGGCTGGGCTTGTCCCCACCGAGACGGGGGCAAGGAAAGAAAAGGAAAAACAGTCTCTGAGCCGGCATGAGGCAGGGGAGCACCAAGCCCGGCCGCGCCCGCTGCCGCCCCTCGGGCCCGCCCAAGGCACTGAGCCCGGCGGGCAGCGCTGATGCACGGGAGGGAGCAGCGCGCCCGTCCCGCACGGCCGGGAGCCCGTGGCAGCCCCCCCGCATCCCGGGGGCAGCAGCGGGGCGCCCCCAGCCTCCCCCGGCCTTACCCTCCCCTCCCCTGCCGCCGGCGAGCCCGGCGCTGGCGGAGGCGCGGCCGCTGCCCGGAGCCTGCGCGGCGCCGCCGGGGCTGCTCGGGGCCGCCCGCCCCGCGGGTGGGGACGCGCTCGGGGCCGAGCGGGCGGGTCGGGGTCCGGTCCCTGTCCCTGCGGCCGGAGGCTGAGCCGAGGATGCGCGGGGTGCTGCGGGCTGCGTTCCTTGCGGGAGGAACGGCTCCTAGTCCTTAGCTGCCCTGTTACTCATGGGGAAAGTGCAGAATCTCGTTTCTGGTCTGAACGCAGCCAGAAACAAACATCTCTATAACTTTTGGGGTTTTTTTCTGTGGTAGCGGCTGTGGGAGGGGGGAGGACGGAGAGCGGTGTTTGTTGGTGTGCTCCGTTTCAAGCCCTTTGAAGTCAGCGTTTAGCCAAAGATCCCTTTGCACGCTCCTCAGTGAGCCGCAGCCCCAGCGCTTGCTTGGACTTGTGTCCTTGGCTTTCCGATCGGCTGCCACCGGCTCGCTTTTTTGCCTGTTTCTCGTTTACAGCTACATAAGGCTTCAGAAAACAGAAATGAAACTCCCCCACCCACACGTGCATCTATTTTCCATCCTGACATATTTCCCTGCTTTGAGGCGGAGGCTAAAGCTTTCCCCTAAGTATTGTTCCTAAAAAAAGAGTTACTTAGGTAGCTGCAAGTGAAGGCCGACAGATAGACCGAGTCCATAGGAATGCAAAGCATATGGGGTGGAGTATATAAATAATTCAAATACATTTGATTTTAATATATTATGTATTTTATATCTGACTATAGTAGTGATGTGCACTTCTGAACTTTTTTATTCTAGAACTCAGGTGTTATTGAGAGGCCAGTCCAGAGCTACAGTGCAGCACTTTCTCCAGCCTTAATTGTGTTCTCCTAGGGATTAAAAAAAACACCAACAACCCAACAACAAAACCCAAACCCCAAACCAAACCCACACATATTTCATAAAAAGAACTCTGAGATCATTAGCTAACATTTGGAAGTCCCTCAAATTAACATGCATGAAGGACTGTGGCCAAACTCCCACTGGCTCCCATAAAAGCAGTAATCAGTCCTTCAAGTAAGATTCTCCACAAAATAACACCCAGAAGCCCCTGCAGAAAGGATTGCCAATCTCACCATCTGACTAGATTAAAAACAGCAGTAACAATGTGATAATTGACAGAAGAAACTTCCCTGACAAGGAATGAATCAGTGTTTATTTTTAGCCTTTCCCCCAAAAGGCTTTATTTAAATGAAAGATTAGCTAATTATTTCCGTCGTTGTATTGTCCACACTAGAAACAGGAGGTGGCAGATCTGCACTTGTCTTTGGCTCTTCCTTTGAGGTCTGCACCCTGGAAGGGTGAGATTTTGCCAGTTGTCTTTTCATTTCTAGTCTGATCAAATATGAACGGTATGAAGGTTTCACTAAATTTAGACACCCCCCAATCATTTTTTTTTCCTGAGTAGAAAGCCCCAGCAAAGGTGTCAGAAAATGTAAATCGTGATTGTGTCCATATCCCACCTTTGCTCAAAGCTTCTCTTGCCAGCAACTCATCAATCCTGTTGCTGCAACTGCCCACTGCAGCCTTTTGCCCTGACACAGCACTTGCATTCCAAGAAGATAATTTCCTTTCCCTGTGTACAGGAGCCAGCAGTAAAAATTTATCTAGGAGAAAGCAGCTTACCTAAGAAAAGACTAGCAAAATATTTGTTCTGTTTTACTGGTCAAATGTGAGGAAACTGTATTGATCCCATAGACACCAAGAAATATCTGTGTTTCTGATAATAAGCATTTGGGTTCTGATTTTTTTCTCTTCTTACATTCTTTTCTGATTTTTTTAATTAATTGTGGATTGCAGCATGGGTTTAATGAACAGAAAATTAATCAAACTGCTTTAAAAATGTCTGAGGATACTTTTTTGTTGTTATTGACTTAACTGCTGTGGAATTAAGACACGCAAATTACTCATTGTTTTATTCCACCACATATCCATAATGTGATGATGGCTACAAAGCACACAAAGAGCTGATTTACGAGTCTCTCCCCTTCTGTGTCTCAAAGCAATTGTACCACACAAAATTCATAAGTCAAATGACATTAATTTTAGTCCTGGAGAATAAATCTCATTTTCAGCATTTGAGTCTTTATTCTTCAGTGCAAAATGTTTGTGTATATTTTTTCCCACACTTGTTAATATTTCATACAATTTTGATTATTACTACTTTGGCTAGACCAATTGTAGGTAAAATAGTTTATTTGTACTAATTTAGTGTGTATTTTTCATTCTTGAACAGAGTGAAATATGAAGTAGATGATCACAAAAACATGAAATTCTCAGTTTTATGTGCACCCCACTGATCTCTTTCAGAAGTTAGAGGGAGAAACTCTACTGTTGTGTTGCTCTTAGGAGCAGCCTGAACCTTCAGCATCTCATTTCACATGTTACTGCAAAAGGTGCATCAAAATGGAATTTTTCCTAGAAAGAAAAGGATTATTTTTCCTGTTTCTGCATCTCCTAAAGAGACCTGGCAGAAAGTGCTGCTCATTGGGATTGCAAATATTAACAGCAGTGGTGCCTCCACAACCCCAGATAACTCAATTCCTGTTCAGAAGGAAGATGCCTGTAATGCTAATGGGAACATTGTATGAAATTATTTAATCTGTGGGCAATCAGGCCAAACAAATCCATGAATCATTCATAATCATTCCTACACATCTGCATTGCAAGAGATACGGTTAAGTACAAGGGAAAACATTACAGATGGGGGGAGGGTAAAACAGAGAATAAGGTAGATCAGTACAACTGGCATGAAATACATGGGGTTTTAACCAGAATTTATTTTATTTGCTACAGGCCAAGTCCAAAAAATAAGTTATTAGAGCAGAATTTGAGCTCCTGTGTCTAAAACAGAGATAGTGGAAAAACCCCAGTGAGCTGTGTCTGACCTTGCATCACTCCTAGATTCCCAAACCACATTTCCTGTTTATACAGGAGCAATATTCTGCTGTATACAGCCTCTCTGTGTGCCTAGATCTGCACCAGTTCAACAGGGCTGGGCAGCTTGGCACTCTTTCATATCTCAGCTCAATCAGGAACTAAAAGCTTTGTGTTGCTTCATTCAGTTCCCCAGAGAGGCTCAGTTCAAGAGGTAATCCTCAAACCTCTCTAAAGGATGCCAATCAGACTGAGTCTTGACAACTGGAGCTGTACCTGTTCCCTCTGAAAGACATTTCTGTGATCTACTAGAGCAGGTAGAGCATTTATCCAGGAAGTGGAAGGTCTGAGCTCAGGGCCTGTTCTTTGCAGATCAGAGGTACCAGCAGCCATATTGATGTCTGGGTAAGTACTCACATGAAACCAGCCTCAAAGCTTGATCACTCGCAGTCTCAGCTCCATCCCCTGCACAGGGCACTCCAGAGCAGGTGGTGAAGCTCTGTGCAAGGATGCTTAAATGAGCACTGGTGTGTTCCTCTCAGATCTGACTAATGCCATGCCAGCAGAGGGGGCTGAAAAGTAGCAGAGAGGGTGGTGGTAGTAGCTCTGAATATAGCTGTGCCAGGGGCCTCCCCTTTCAGCATGTTCCTGCTGTTAAGGAAGCAAAAATCTACATACATCTAAACTATTTCAATATGGAAAGCTGATTATTTTTTTTTAAAGAGATAAATTATCAATTTTTAACAGAAAGGTTCCTCTCAGCCTAGCAATAGCTACTCAGGAGTTTGAATTTGCAGCTAACAGGTTGGTAGATATGAGCAGCAGCTCTCTGGGAATGCCTTCAGTGAATACAGGTTTGGGAATTACCACTGGATGGCAATCGTGTGCCACAGAGGCTGTAACCACCTGTGATTTTATTTGGCTGCAAACACAGACGTTTTTTAAAGGCTTCCACTTCTTCCAAACACCATCATAGAGGTACTCCATGTAAGGCACTTAGTTTAATTTAGAGTTGCACCAGCATAGCTGGTGCACAAGAATATGAACCAGATGTTGAGAAGTGATATTTTGACTGTTAATGCAATTATTAAAGTTTTGAACAATTTATGAGACATAAATACAAGGATCAAGAGCAGAGGCTCTGGCCATGAAAGACCAAGAGCACCCAGCATCAGTTCTTCTGTGTTATTACAATCTACATTAAATTCTAATCACCAACCTTTAACGCCCTTGTTACAAGCCAGTGGTTTTGCCCTTAAGACTGCTGTATTATACAGTATTTAAAGGTACAAAGAATTTCTACTATGGCTGGCTTAAAACAAGAAGTTATCTTAATTCTGAAAGTCAACATTTGAAGTCTTTGTTTTAAAGTTTCCAGTCTATGTATTTAAAATGTTTGGAGAGTGTTTCAATAATTTCTAATCCCAAATATTATGGTTTTATTTTGAAATATTTGAATAATGGCTCATTTTTTTCACATAGAATAATCATTCTGTAAGTCAACATTTTTTTCAGAAAGTATTTAGGTTTTTTGAAAAGAAATCAAGTTTGGACTAAATCTGCATTGTTAAAAAGTGGTGATTTTTTCAGCTCTCTAGTGGAATAGAATCCTATTCCTAATAACTCCTTAGTAAAGATAACCCATTTGGTTTAATGTTGTCTGTGCTTGTTGTGTATCAATGGGGTGTATGGGAGAACACCAGGAAATTACTGCAAGTACTTTTGAACATCAGGGAAATATCTTCCTTAAATTTGTGGTTCTGCTCCTTTTATGTTGGTACTGATGGTGACACCTCTTTCCCATTAAGAGCTTCAGTTCCCCAACCCCAGACTGCACAGTACTCTGAACATGAGGAATATCTGACAAGTTCAAGAACTCCTTCAGTAAAGTCATCTTCCCTACCTTCACTTTTACCAAAACTATCACAAGAGCTGGTAACCAATTTAAGCTGAGGTGTTTTCTATTTTGGGCTGGTAGCGTATCTCTGGTTTCAACCAGGGAAGGAAGTGCTCAGAGTTTGATCACAGCCAGATCTTGTGATTTACTTGGCATAACTGGAAGAAGGAAACTGTGTAAATATGGGCTAAAGCTTATTCTTGGGAAATGCACAGTTCCATGGTCTTGAGATCTTTAATGTATATTTTTGGTTATTCCTTGCTGTCACTTCAGTTCTCTATTTGTAGTATGAGAATAATAACTCACAAATTCTGTGATGCTTGACAGAAGAGTTCCTTCCATGGGCTAAATGTACTCAGAGGCAAACCTGTCAGCACAGGGTAAGAATGTTTCAGCACGTCTTTCCTTCCCTCCCTGGTTTTTAATTCTAAATTAAGAATTGACTGTAATGGCTGAATAACACAGCAACTTGAATATACTCAGAGAATAGGCTGGAAACAATTGTTTTCTCACATTTCTGCCCTTCTGTCTTTACACCTGATGCTGGGACTTAGAGCATTCCCAGTTGTCAGAATAGTCTGCAATTCCAATTCACCTGTGTCTCACCCACTTTGGTGTATATACCCTCGCCATTCACTGAATAGCTGATAGTTAATTTAATTTTTAAAATCTATTTTGTGGCAATTCTCCAGGTCTGTGTTCTTGTTTGTGGTTTCTATGTATTACCTATTGCAGGTATTGGTAGTTGAGAGAGATGGTCTTAATGAAAAGTTACAAGCTCTAGGTAGCATAAGTGGAAAACTGAGATCCAGGGAAATAAAGGGATTTGCCTGAGGTCACATGCAAGTTTTGTGGCCCTGTTAATCTACCTGATCTGATTATCTAAGGCATGTAGGCACCAATGCATATTTAGGTGCATGTATCAGTCACAGGAATGCTAAACTGGAGAAGTTAGTTTGGGAAAATAAAGGGGGGGAAAAGAAAAAATAAAAGGCATGCTTGGCACTACTTGAAGACTTTGCAAGAAATTTCTACTTTCCCATTCTTTGAATACTTTGGAAATACATAAACACTTGAGATCTGCATTTTAAAATGTTGTTTCAAGCTGGAATAGCATCTGTTAAATGCAGTTAAGAAACATCTGTTTTTCCATTCCTGGAACCCTGAGCTGAGGCAGCCGTTTTCCTGTCAGCTCTGCTGTGCAGCAGAATTGGTTCAATAGGTCATTCTGTTCTCTCCATTTCTTAGCTCTCAGTTTCCTATTAAAAAGATGGCCAACAGAATGAGGGGAAAGGAGATTCTGTGTAATGTGTGTATTGGCCTGTGAAAAAAAATCCATTTAGCTTCAGACTAGTTAGATAACTGGTGAGAGCAGAGTTATTAAGCATTGCAATGAGCACCAGGGATTATGTGGAGCTGTAAGATTTATTAGCCCCCAAATAGTTTATCTTTCATCAGTGGAAATAACAATCTGATACAAATCCCACTGAAAACAAAACAACACTTCACACTGATGGTTACTGGGCTCTGGATCTGACCCTCTCTGGTATTGCTGATAGATGGCCTGCTGGAAACTGGTCACCAGTACACAATATATTGGTTGCAACTGTTGTTACCTCTGATCTGAGCAGCTCCAGACTGGATGCAGCAATTAGAGGGCCAGCAATGGTTGTATATAACCATGTTTTCAACCATCACTCACTCCCATGGAGTCAATCTGAGAACAGCTGGGAAGGAGAATCAGAAGAAGAGTTCAAAGGCCTCCTGTAGAGAAGACCAAAAGCATATTGTGTAAGTTTAAGTTCTTACATTCCCAGCTCTCTGTGTTTTGACAATGCCTTGGACAAACAAATACATTGTTGAGAAATGCATATTTTTTCCCTTCATCTTTTAAGAATAGGATCAAGACTCATAGAGGCGTTTAGCTACTTATGGTCCCCCTGAAATAATCAGGCATTAAAAGCATGAATAACACTGAGATTGTGCACCATGATCTGATATTTAATTAGCAATGAAAATCTGTATCATTCAGTCAGTGGCATTAAAATTAGGTTACAAGTACTTTGAGTTGGCAGAACCTTCTATATGTATCCTTACTGAAAAATGACAGCACTCCTGTTTTGAAAACAACTGGGAAAGGACATGTTGTGACCTTCTGTCATGAACATTTTGTTGACAAAAAGAAGCCAACAGTCCATTGGAAACCTTTTTCTTATATAGATATAATTTGGCATCACTCACATTACTTAAAAAGCAAAAGTAATCCATAGGAAGGGTTTCTTCTTTTTTTTTCCTTAGATGTGACCTTTCCCTTCCACTTTGTGAATTTAAAATACTGAGGAAGTGAGTCCTAATCAGAGGAAGAGTTTCCAAAACAGAATTGGAGATGCAGCACTTTCTGTGGCAGGGTCTTGCAAAGTGCTGATGGTATAAATTAACTGAGGAGGATCAGGAAACTTGTGAAAGGCAGATAGGGTGCAGGAAGGGAAAAGGGAGTTGAACAACTAGTGGGCAGTTGCAAGCAGCTTCCTGACACTATTTACTTGGTGAAACATTTTGTTTCCTCCAGAGCAGTGTTTGACTTTGCTTTCATCATTGCCAATGTAAGTCAAATGCTGTTATTTATGTCATGTCTGGCTTACATTGCCCAGCATTCACAGTCTGATACTGACGTGACCATTCCATGGCTAGACTGGAGTTATCTAAATCTACATGGTGATATGATCCTTCCAAACCCCAACTAAACTACAGACAAATGTATGGTTTCATTAAATAAGACCTAGTCTGACTGCCATGAGAGACTATGCCATTTTACTTCATGAATGGCAAAAACTAATAACATGAATATGAAAAATGCTGTTGTCAATGTGTAGTTTGGGATGGAATGATGCAGGTTTCTGTGATGCCTGGGTTTCTGGTCCATTTTCCTCAATGCTATCTTAATCTGCTTTCTTCAGTCTCATCTGATTTTTGTATTTGCCGTACATGCATTTTTTTGTGCAAAAGGGGAGGCTCAGGTTGAATATTAGGAATTTCTTCACCGAATGAATTAAGTTGGAGCAGTTTGTCCAGGGAAGTAGTGGAGTCACCATCTCTGGAAGTGTTCAAAAAACAGGTAGGCATGACATTTTTTGATGTGGTTTAGTGGGCATGGCCATACTTGTTTGAAGGCACTTGATGATCTTGGAGGCCTTTTCCAGCCTGATGATTCTTGATTTTGTAATTCATCTGAACACAGTTACTGGTGTTGTCTGTTTGGAGCACCAATATCTGGAACTGCTGTGACTTACAGAATGATACTCAGTGGGTGATTCAAAGGACCAGCACCTGTTACAGGAAACTAATGCATGATGTGAACACAAACGTGCTTCTGCACTGCCCGAGTTCCACCTGAGTCCCGCTTTTCCTCATGGATTGTCTCCCACCTGGAGCTTTACGTAGGAACGAGGGACATCTAGTGGCTCGACAGAACATGGCAAAGGAAGATGTTCTGCCCCAGAGGTGCGTTGCAGTGCAAAGAAGACGGTTCAGTGAAAAATAAGCTAAAGACTGTCTCAGTAGTTGAAATGTAGTTTCAATATATGTAATTCCTTTAGCTAAGAGTCAAATAATCAGTGATGAATTTTATTTTTTTATTTTTTATTTTTTGTGTTTTTATCTTCTTTGAAAATGTGGGCTAGCTTTGAAACTTACACAGGTTAAATATGTTCAGTACCTAATTTCAGGAGGGCAGAACATCCTCTTGCACTAGGAGAAGCTGAGATACAGCATATGTGGATAAGAAACAGAAGCAAATCACACAACACAGTCTTATATATTTTTTGATCCCCTAAATGAACAGATTTACTTTATGCATGGGAATTCAGGATGTGATTAATTAGACTTAATGATACCTGATAGCTTTCCATGACAAGAAAGAAATGTGTAGAGCAGTTAAATGGAACTTTTTTCTTTCTCTGCAGCGTGTTTCCTATTTTAATATTTAAATAATGAGTTTCTTTAACAAGCAACCCACTCTGAGTCATGTTTTCCTCTCTCCCTTTTGTTCTTATCCTAACCAGTAACTGCTTGTCATCCCAATAGCTTTTATTACGAGAAATGAGGTGCACTTAAGAGAAGCAAAAATATCTGCATTGAATTCTACACTGGTTTTGTATTGTGAGCCCATTTGTGCTAGGTTTGCCATTCTGTCTTTTTCTAGTCTGTACAAAAATCTGGATGAAGCCTATTGTGATGCTCAGACCGGGCAGTGTTTGACCTCTCAACTTGCAATAACTAAAACTGAGAGACCAATGTCAGGTAGTCAAGGGTGTAATCTCTGAATGTATCTTGTTCCCATCCTAACCCCACAAAAAAACCAAATTTCATTGATGCAGACAGAGCTGGAGTATTGTGGCTGGGGCATATGACTAAAGAAGGCAGCGTGCATATAAAAAAGGAGGCTTCTCTGCAAATGAGAGCAAAACATTGCCAAATATTAAGACAGATAATCTTCAGAGAGCAACAGGAGGCATTCTGCTCACCTGAAATGCTGATAAAACCTGGAAGCCATGGGAGTGAGAGTAGACTGAGAAAAGACGAATGACTTGTTATTTTGCAAAGATGTGTAACTTGGGAACTTTTCTAAAAGAGTAAGGAGTGATGATTAAGAAAATCCTTTGCTAACCAGGAGGATTTTGTCTTCCCTTTCCCCTCTGAACAGACTAAACTAGAAGCTTGTAGGCATTGGTAGTTAAGCTAAGGAAATTGTGAATAAGTAAGCAAATGGCTCTCCCAGCCCAGTTCCATGTGGAGCCCCTCTGAAGACCCTCAGTTAGGGGTCAGGGAGGTTTCTCAGTCTGTGTGTGTGCCATTAAAATGATATAGGAACAGTTATTTTAAAGTTGCTCAGCTTGCATTAGAAGCTTGGAACACAGAACCTGGGTCCAGTAGTTTGGGTTGGTGTTGCTGGGAGTTGTCATCAAGATACACTGGAAGCAGGAACTTTATTAATGTCCTACAATTAATGAGTAGTGGAGAGAATATGGCAGCAGGATGATCTTATAATCATTAAGATTAATGAAAATACTTCTTTAGAGTGGGATATTAGCAGGCTTTGTTTATGTGACTCAATCTGCAGGTTTTAAACTCCTGAAGTTTTAGGTGAACCAAGAGGCACAAAGTTATGTTGTTGAGTCCCATTTATCTCCAGATTTGTTTCAACAATAGTTGATTGTAGAGAGAAGTTGCCATGAAGAGAGCTTTGAAAGGTTTCTGTTTGGATCTCTAGTGAAGGCTACATTTAGGATATGAACATGGATATACCATGTTGCTGGCAACATTCAAACTAGTATTAGGAAAATATGAGCTGGAGCTGGTTTAGCTGGCAAGTAATTCTTTCTATTTCATAAACTTCTGGGAAAGAACGGCAAAGCCAAGGTACACCTGACTGTATATATGAACTGATGCAAGTGTGGTCAATCACCAGGATGAAGAAGCAGAAAAGAAGCAGACTGGCTTTTTAACGAATATTTATTAAATGCAAACTTCTTAAATCTCTACTTACCTTTACCACTGTGAGACTCTGGTTACCACATTACCACTTTACTGATTAATAGGGCAGTGTAAAATGAACCTAGTTACCTGAGTTTTAGAGTGAATAATTTTCCTTGTGAAAAAATCTAGGAAAAATTAACAGTCCTGACCCCAGATGAGGCGTAAAGAGCGTGTTTTGGGGAAAGGTTGGACTATGCCTTGGATAGATTTTGAGCAGAAAGGGTAAATGGGGGAGCTGAGACTCTGTACCTGACATCCTTCACATGTTAACTCTGTTACAGTACTGGAAATCAGCCTGGCATTCCTCTGTTCTTACTTCCGTTGATGCTGGAGTGCCAACAGCAAAAAAGCTGTGACTGCTCCACTCAGCCTTGCACTCCCACTGCCCTGGTGCTTTGCCCCTGGCCCTGTGCAGGCATGGGTACATATTTACTGACTAATACAGGCACACACAAATTTCCATTGACTAATCTTCCTCTGGCAGGGTGAGTCATCACATTGGAAAGGTTGTTTCTGCTTGTTCTTTGTTCAGATTGAATCCAGTCAGAGTTCCAAAAAGGCCAAGCTGGTACCTTCAGCACCTATGACCATCTCTGCTCTCCCATGGTAACGGAGGGAAGCTTTGAAGGATGTCTGTAGCTTCAAGATTTCTGAAGGGAAAGATCTTCCTTGGAAACTACTTTGAAAGGAGCTGGCAAAGTTCCTGGTAAGAACTTAGCCTTTTCTCCATCTGTCAAAACAAGGCATAATCCTTCCCTGCTTCACAACAGTCTTGGGAGGAATCATCAGTTAACACGTTTAAATCACTAAAAGTGATTTCCTATTATAAATCACCTAGGCTTCGGTCCTTATGAACACAAACTCATCTCACCCTTCTTAAAGATCTTCTCCCTCTTTTCACACATCTGTATTCTTCTTTGCATTCTGCTATTGCAAAGTGCAATTGCTGCTAGCACTGCTTTTATACACCTGAGAGCAGTTTTAACAATCACACTGTATTTTCCTGAACAATTAAATAATCAGCAAAAGAAAATAATTCTTCTTCAATTTCTGTTCTCCTTTTTATCAGTATTGGAAAATGCTTTCTACCTCATATTGCTGACTACTAAAATTTCTCATCACTGCTCCAGCTCCTTGGTATTGTTATGAAGAAAAATATCTGCATATATCTATAAAGCATTTTTTTAGTCCAGCAGTCTTTAAGAGAATTAACTGTGATTGAAACTGGAGTTACCTATAAACAGTGCTTCTGCATAAATATTATATGTTGCCTGTCTTTGCATGCTGCAGAACCTGTAGTTCTTTCTTCAAAAAGGCCACTTTCTCTGGAACAGAATAGCAGCAGACCAAAAGATCAGCACTGTTTTAAATGTGAAGTACTATCCAACTGGAATTGCACAGGGTGCCAGGAGAGGAAAATGCTCTGGAAGCTCCTGCAATCAACTTCATGCCAGAACTGGCAAGATATTTTTAGCTATGACACACTCTTGAAGATTTATTTAGGGTTGTAAGAGGTACCCAAATCTGGGAGTGGTGACCACTTCAGTTATGGTCCTGCCTTGTCATCATCCAAGTTCTCCTCCCACACACGACCTTGCCTGACCTGTGAAGCAGTCCTTGCTTTTCTCTCTCACTGCCATGATTCCTTTTACTGCTGCTCATCAGTGTCTCTCCTACTATAAATGTTAAATCTTGGCTTTTCCTCATTTCCCCATGTTATAAATCCCTTCCACTTCTTTCCCAAAAGAAAACTTCTTCCCTGTCCAGGTTTTCTACCAGATGCTGTATGTTAGCATAAGGAAACCACCCAGCCTTTTATATGTACATGAGAGAGGAACATGAGTTATACTTCATATGGACTTCACAGTGAGGGTGATCAAACCCTTAAACAGGATGCCCAGGGAGACTGGAATGTCCACCCTTGGAGAGACTCACACCAGGCAAAGTGCTAAGCAACCTGACCTAACTTTGAAGCTCTGTTTTTAGCAGGTAAAGGATGAGGTTATCTCCCGTGATTCCTTTTAATCAAAATTATTTCATTATTCTAATTAAATCTAGAAGAAAAAGAGGAAGAAGGAGAACACACAAGAATCTAAGAAAAATATGGTTTTCTGGCAAGAAGCAAAAGAAATGCAACAAAACAAAACAGAGCTGTGCACAGTTATCCTGCTTCTCATGCTCACACTGAAGTAACTCAGGATGCAATCAGAGAGATGCTAAAATCTGCACAGAACCAAGAAGAGAATGAACACCAACGTGTCTGTGGTTAACCAAGGTTTACTTCATCTGTTTGACCTCAAAGCCTGGTTAGAACTGAGTGTGTTGTCTTCAGAATATTCTCCTCTGAATTATTCCAAGGCACCATCTGTTTTATTTGCTGCAGATTCAGAGTAGGAGCAGGATGCAGGCAGTACCCACCTCCTCAGAGCTCGGGCTGAGCAGTGCCCCGGGTGCTGCAGCCAGATGTTCACTGGAGATTAACCCCCTTGGGGCTGCAGAGGAGTAGGAGCACACCAGAGGTGCCCCTGCCCCCTTCATGGCAAGCAGCAGTTCCAGCTCTCTTGTCCTATGAACACTTCAAAGGTGTGGTTTGCAGTCCAGGGTGTGAATACATGAAATGTCCAAATCAAATGCAGAGCTGTGACAAGTGTTTGCACTTCTGGGAAATCTCAGATCCAGGTGATCACCTCTATAGGTTTTACAATACTAATAAAAATCAAGGTGAGGGCAGAGAAACCAAAATACATCTGTAAACTCTATCACAGTTTTTTTAGGACTTCCCAAATTCTACAAAAATTAATGTATCGGTGATCTTAAATCACAGTCTTCCAACTCATAAACAATTTGAGAAGTCATTGCCCTCAGATCCTTCATTCCAGAGTACAAGTAGTTAAAAAGTCCCCAGAATCTTTATGAAGAAAATGGTTCTGTGCTCTGGTTTATTTTACTGCTGCTGCTGGTTTATTTGGGAGATGCATCACCACCGGATAAACGAGCATTGATAATACCAGCATCTGTTTAATAAATAATATATTATAAAGTATTGTTCTTCCCTTATCCTCTTAAATAGAACAAGTTCCTGAAATTGAAAGTCCACTAACAAAAGGTACAAATAGAACAAGAAATCTGGCAGCAAAATATTTCTTCTTTAACAATAGAGCTGCAAGAGTAACACCCTGTTGTGCAGCTCAGTACAAGAGTACTGACAAATACTGAAACACAGAATGCCTGTTCCCTAAACTGATTTAATATGATAATTTGGGGTCCTCCAAATCCCAGCCACTAAACTAAAAGCCAATATATTTATGAAAATTATTATAAACTATAATATCACTCATGGGTGGCCTTAATGTTGAGTCTGGGATGAGTTGCATGAACAAAAATCACTGGAAAATTTTAATACAAAAAGAAGAATTTGAAAGGCAAGCACAACGACCTCCATAACAGAGAATGTAACGATTCCTAACACAGCATTAAAATGTTGCTTGCTTGAAATCTGGGCTAAATTTTCCTATGAGTGCATTTTATGGGATTATAATAGAAACAAAATTATCCTGACAACTTGAAAGAAAAATGAGTGGCTTAGAAGACAAATTGATAAAGCTGGAAAGGACAAAGAAGCTTCCAGGCATGCAAATGCTGTTTTGGATCTGAAGTAAAAACAGAAAAAGCTAAATCCAGGTAAAGAACAATTGTGCTGAGTTAGGACATCTGCTTTGCTTCAAATGTTTATTAATTTCTTTTTTAAAAGCTGTAGACAATGACCTGGTAAATGCATTTATAGTAATATATCCCTGCAAATAATTTCTGAAGCAGACTTGCAATTAGAAAAGGATCTAAGGAGTAAAACTTAACCTGGCAAATCTGCACAAAATCCAAATGACTTTTCATAAGATTTAAAAACCTGTTGAAGGTTTTTAATGTTTGCTTATGTTGCTTTAGAAAATATTAATTGGATTCCTGAATCACTGAGATGCTTTAGAAGATTTTACTTTTGCTGAGAAAGGCAATGAACAAGTCAGGATACTGGCAAGGAGTGGATACACGTGGGTCCCTGCTGCTTACACAGACCCAGCTGTGGCTGCAGACCCAGCTGTGTTGGGCCTGGGTATATTTGCCTCAGCAGAGCTGGCACCAAGCTCAAAGCTTGAGCTCTGACAGAGGCAGCAGCAAGCATTGCTCTGAGGTGGCTCAGCTGTAATAGGTCTCCTAGGCTTGTCCTACTAATGATGTAAACATAGTTTTCTAACTTTGTAATTTTTATTTCTTGAAATGTTTCACTGGAAAAAGTAGGAGATAAATTTAAAAAGTAATTTTCTGTATTGGCCATTCAGGATTTTTAACCTGTTACTTTTTAAATTATCTACAACAGTTTCCTTGTTTTTAGAATGAGTGCATGATATCATATCCTGAGCCCTTCCCTTTTCTTGTAACTTTCTGAGGCACTAGGAGTCCACCTCCAGTCATCATGAGGATTGGCCTTTAAAACTGCAGTGGAGCTCCTTCTGCCACCTCCTGCCTCCCTGATTCATACTCCTTGAGAAACTGCTGCTCTAGGACAAAGGATCCTTTAAGCACAGTGAGTATCAGCTGAGAAAGCAACCAATTTATCCAGCTTGTAAAGTTGCATCAGAGAGCAATCACTGCTCTGTGTGCTTACATTTCTGTGTGGACTGGGGCACAAAAGTAAAAGCAAAACTTGCTGTCAGTATTTGACACTGAAGTGGAGAAGGGAGTTCCCTGGCCCAGCTGGAGTGAGAAAAGGAACAGCAGTGACATAGGAGGCTCTCAGGGTGCAGAGCTTGGATTAAAGGTGTGGGCTAGGTGTAGAAAAGCTACCTGTATTGTGCTAGGCAGCAATACCTATTTGTTGTGGATGGACAGGCAGAAAGGAAAAAACAGCTGCTAAAATGTATGTGCAAGTAGCTGTGCCCAAGCACATGGTAGTGTATTAATGCTGGATGACAAGCACCTCTTGTTTATTCTTAATCTGGTTTCATATAAGGAATGTAGTAGTACTAGCTAGTAATAAGCAAAATAAAAGGAGAATAAAAGAAAGAGTTGTCTTCAGTAATCTTCACTCATCCCTAAAGCATGCAGGCCAAGTACATATTCACAGTGAGTCATTGACTCTTTTTAGCATAACTATAACCTGTGGTGGTGTTACTGCTGCATTTTTCCATCTTCATCTGTAGCTCTGAAATGTGGAGCTAAAGGCTCTGCTACCATGGGTGGAGAGCCTAAGGTTTTGTTTAGATGTCTCTGGCATGATAATTTAGTAGAAACAAGGTAAATATATAAATAATAAATTTATTATCATGATTTCTTATTATATTTAATATTTGTATGAGTAAGGTAGTATGATCCATGTTTCACAGCATAGAAAATTTTATCATGAAAGTAAATAAATGACATGCATTTATATCTACCAAATGAATTTGTAGAACTCCTTTATTAACCTAGAAAGTTGCTTTTAAAAGGATAGAGCATCTGAATTTTCCTGTGTCTGTTGTCCTCATAGAATACCAAGCACTAACTTCATTCCAAGGTTGTAAAAGACTTATGACCATGCTTTACATAAAGGCCTCAATCTAGGATTAGCTGAAACCAACAGAAAGCAGCAGTGATATTTCTGTGAATGCTTAAGATAACAATAATTGTCTTCAAAAAAAGTCCTTGGTGATGTGAGCAATTATACAGGAAACACATAACCTCTGCATGTGTCATTGATGACATTACTTTGTGTTTTTACTTTGCTCCCTATGGTTTTGATGAGCTCCTTCATGGGGTCACAGCACAGTGTTAGTAAAAAGCATTGCTTTTTGTTGTCTGCTAAATTGTACTGTGAGTTAATAACTCCTCTTTGGTTAAAAAATTGCTGATGTAGTTGGCTATATGATAGATCAAACCTGACATTTTCTATAACACAGCTATGATAAGAGTAGCAGGAGGCTGAAGATGTGCTGTGAGCTGCTCAGCCTCATTAGCACGGGGATTGCTGTACCAGAGGTGACCACTAGAACACTTCCTCCGGGCTTCTGCCTCCTGCAGTGACCTGACCCTGCTCAGTCCAGAGATCAGCTGACAAATAGGCTTCATTGGTGATGTTTTTACATGCCTTCCAATTAGTACTTTTACATGTCTACTGGTTAATAATCATCTTGTACCTTGCAACATGACAGATTTGTAACTTTCATTTAATAGAATATCCCAGTGGATGTTCACATTTCCATAGAAATGTTTGTTTCTTGAATTCACTGAGATCTTGGTTCCAACAAAGTTGTGTGGCCATGAATTGAGTAAAAATTCTATTTTAGAAAAAACATTTATTTCCTTTCTCTGGATTTAAATCACTGCCATTCACTTCCATTGGATATAAACTTGCTTATACATCATAGAAAAAACTCAACTTAGTATTTCAATTGTGTGATCCACTGAAAAATAATGATATATTTTTATTCCTACTTATGGTTTGGTCTGTCTAGTTTGTGACAATGATTTTTTTCAACTTATAAACTTATTTCAAGGGCTTGACTCACATTTTTAGAGTTCTAGAATATGTGATGTAGTCAGGCCACTAGGTTGGCCGCTTGCCCTAGATGAAGCCATGGTGAATATCTCAAATCTCCTCCCTGTCCCACACGTTCTTTCCTGATTTCTTACACCTGGGTATTGAGAGCTCTTGCACTCCATGGAAAATGTCTAGGTCTGCCAGCTCTGGTTTGCTCCTTTTTCTCTGAGGATGGTTTACTGGGAGCTCCTTTTGCTAACTCCTTGAAGAGCTGGAAATTTTTTTTTTGCTTTACTAGAATTCAGGGGCCTGACTTTACTCTTCACCTAACTCATATCCCTGGGGACTGCAAACTCCACCAGTGTGTGATCACAGCAGCCCAGGGTGCTGCCAATATTGATCACACCAATTAGCTCACTTGTGTTGCTGACTAACAGGTCCAATAGTTAATTATGTTGTTGTCATGCTTTAGAAATCCAAAGAAAAGAATGAATCAAATGAAAGAGATGTGTACTTTCCTTTACAGAAACTATCTGATTCTGCTCTTGTATCCTGTTTTTATACATCTTCAAAAATAAACTTTCCAGCACCTTGCATTCAAGAAATGTTAGGTGCATAGCAAATGTTTAATTAAGTAATCCCACACAGCACTTGTGAGGCAGGCTCCTTCATTTTACAGGTGAGACAGAGTGAGGCAGTAAATTAAGTGACTTGCTTAATATCACACAGTGAGTCAGTGCTAATGCTGAAAATAGACTTTGTCTTCTGGTTCTTTTCCCTGTATTTTAATCATCAAAGTAGACTCAACTCTAAAGTTGAATAAATTCCTTAGTCTATTAAAATAATTGTTCTAAATTTTGCTTAATGTTTTAATCACCTAAGCAGTACTGAAACATTTAAAAGAGTTTTCCTTGCTTAGGACCTTTTTGTCTTTCTTGTTCAGATGTTGCTTCAGGTTATTAGCTGAATATGTTTTCTTTACAGTGATCCTGAACTTCAAAAATATAATCTAGCAAATCTCCACAAAAAAACAAAAAAAAAAAAAAACAAAAAAAAAAACAAAAAAAAAAAACCACAACCGGAATGCACTTTAAAAATGCACTTAAAACTCAGAGCAATCTCCTTCAGTCAATATAACTTTTTTCATACTCTCATGAGTATAGGGTTGTTTCACTCAATAACAGCCATAGCTTTAATTAATGGAGTACACTGAGGTTATTGGCCCACAGAAAGCAAAAAATAGACAGCTGGTTATGTTGTCATGACTAAATGAAAATGTATCCTGAAGCACAAAAGAGCAAACAGCATGTTAAGAAATATGTGCTTAGAAGTGCAGTACAGAACTACATGCATCTCTGAATAAACTGGTAGAGAAAGAGATGCCATCCTTGCAGACCTGTTTAAATTAACACTGCCCATGTTCAGGATAATGAAATGCTCCTGCAGTTTTAGAGCTTTCCTGAGCACGATCCACAGATTTATGTACGCTGATAGGACATATATAATTTTTTCCAATCCTTGCCATGTTACCTGTTTAATAGTGTTCTTGTGCATAGGATAGAATAAATGGCCCAGAAAATATGTACATAGGCATAAGACTTAAAGAGGCTCAGGAAATAGGAATGAGGGAATAATATTTCTGTGGCTTGCTCCCTATTAAACCTGAGTGCAGACATAGCTGTCTGTTACACAGCCTTATACTATACTTTGTATCACACAATATTTTTAGTGTGGGTGAGACAAGCAGCAAAGACTGTGGTCAGCTCCAAGATTTTTGTAAAGACTTTTGCCACATGTAACGAATTTACATTTTATATTGTGAATGTAGGCAGCCTTACAACTTAATTGAAATTTAATGATAAAATACCTTAAAAATTCAACTGCTTCATTGCTGAATGCAAATAAAGCTCCTAGATGGCAGAATCAGTCAGTAGGCATTGGCATGCTATATTTATAGAAACAACTCTAAAGTAATTTAACATGTTGTACTTGTAAAGAAGACAGTCACATCTTACCTACTCAATTACAGGCTAGACAGAATGTTTCAGGTAAGATGCTAAGGAGAGATGTTCCAATAAGGACATTCTGTTTCCTCTTTAGGGTCAATACTTATAGTTTACCATGTAGTTTTCCTTTGGGGTTTATCTTCTTAAAATGTTAACTATGAGCATATTTTGCACTTTGCCACTTGGGCTGTGTAATCAGTGATCAATATCCTGAAGCCAAGTGATGAGCAGTTTGCAGGACAGCACTGTGTCTGTGTACCACTATCAGGGACAGAGATGCTGCCTTTCAAAGGGTTTTTGAAAAGCAGGCAGGAGTTGTTCAGTACAAATTGGGCAAAGAAGGCAGTTTTGTGACTTTTATAGACTTTGAAACCAAAACCAAGAAAGCAATGCAAATAACTGATTTTTTTTGCTAGCTCTTCATTCATGTCTCCTTTTATCTGTAGTTCCTATTATTAACCCGTTAAGTGAAATGGCGATAGTGTTTGAGAAGTTGAAAACTTTAATCAAACATTAGGCAATATTTAAAAAAACAGAGTTCAAAATAAAATGCCCAGGTGTTCTCTTCCTGACTGGGATAGGGGAAAGAATCTGGTCTGTGTGTCTGACCAAAACTAGCCAAACCAGTAGAAATTAAATACATGAACATTCAGTTCATGGGTAGAGATTCATTTTCATTAACAATTCAGCTAATAAGGATGAAGAATGAGTCAGTGTGAGAAAAGCAGAAATTACTTGTGGATAATCTGAATGAGAATGGGGGATGCATAATACATTATCACATTTGAGAGGAGTTCTGACAAAATATGGGCCTTGAATTTTGGATGCAAAGAGTTATACTTGCTTCATCTATTATTGAAGAGAATAGATACAAGCCAGCTTCTATGATTAAGTAGATACTGTGCTTTTTTACATAATTAACATTATTTAAGATCCTACTTTCAGAGAAGACCTCACTGTGTCCTGCCTACTTTGAATAATCAGATTATTGGTCACTGCTCCCTGGCAGTTCTGTTGCAGCCCTGTTCTGTTGATTCAGCACAGAAAGAAAACATTTTAAGAATGTCAGTTCTTGAAGTAGTGGGGATTATAGGCATGGTAACAGTACATGTTTGTGAAAGGTATATGCTGCTAGACTTCATTCCCCATGATGGCAAGAGGAAAACTGAGGTACAGCCATAGTGCTGCTCTGAAGAGTTTCATGTAGTTAATGTGTTATTCTTTAGATTTGATTCACAGAATTGAGAAGGCATTTGTGGTAATATGGTGCTTATACACAAGAGCCAGAAAATGAAAGGGAAAAGAAAGTGAAAAGAAATGCATAATGAGGGAGTTGGCCAGTTTATTTCCCAAGCTCTTCTACTGGCCAAAGCACAGTGAAAGGGGCAAAACTAAGCATTCAAGTTAAAAAAAAAAAAATCCAATATGAGTTACCTTAAACTCTATTAATTATAAAATATGGCATTAGCAATGCAGACAAGGAAGATTTTTTTTCTAACACTCCTTATTACGTGTTAACATGGCACCATAAAGTTCCAAGAACTGTGGATCGTCACACAACTTGGAAAATACCCCTAGAATGTTTCTTGCTGGAACTAGGAACAGCGAGATGAGTACAAGCCGAAACTGTAAATCTGGGGAAGACCTTCTCTGTTCAATAAAACAGGTGGTTTCTGCTGAAACTAGTTTTGCTTGAGGACTAATTTGTAGTTCCAAGTGTCTTTCAGTGCTGACAGCTGAAGAAGGTAGCTCGGGGCCAGATTGTAATAATGTTCACTCCTTGATCTAATGGGCGGATGTGTTTAATTAACCTTTGTTTCTGCACAAGCAGACATTCTGGCAAGCTGTAGGAATGCTAAAGAAGGGAAATCTAAACTGCAATGAACCTAGGCATATTCTATATATCTAGTACTAGATAAAGAATGTTAATGTAGATAAATACTGTTTCCTAGGAGATAGATATATATAACCTATTTCTGTAAAAGAAATATAACATGGATCCCCTGTAGGACTACCCCTTATTAATTTCACAAGATCCAGCCATGATCCCATGTCCTTCAGACATTTGTCTCTTGTGTCTGGCACAGTTCTTCAATAGGTGGTCAGAAAAGCATGTATTTAAAGTCAAAATATTCTGTTTAGTATCTCTTGGATGGAGTTAGACCTGACAGCCTCATTGCTTGTTCCATGTCCTCCAGTGACTTTTCCAGATACCAGAGCTTGGGCTGACCCTTCCCAGAGCCTCCTGTAAAGTGCAGATCTTAAGGTTTATAGCTAATTCTTCAGAAGGCTTATGGCAAGTCTAATGCAAAGCAGATATCTTTTACATGAAATTGCTGAAGGCACTGATCTTTGCTTGAAAAGCTAAAGCACTGCAGATTACAATCATGCAAGCACATCAAACTCCCTGGCCACAATGTCCCTAATCTTACACTAAAAAATCACCAACTTTGTATGAGTGTTTTGAAAGAATGCAAATCAGAGTTTATTGTCTCTGACCTTCATCAGCTCTGCTGCCACAACAGCATCATTGTTTGCTATCTCCTCCCCTTAATAAGAGACACCCTGCATTCCTCTCACTTCCTTTCCATCCTAAATCTTTCCATCTGAGAGGCTTTTTAAAGCTCTGCTTTGTCATCTGGTTTTGCTACTACTGTGATCTAAATGCCAAACTTCTTCAGTCCTTCGTCTTTGTCTCAGCCAAGTCTCTGTTTTCACTTAAAAGGAATCTTACGAGCTTGAATGTTGGAAATTCTTTCTACTCTTGTAGTCTAACAAACAAGGTATATTCCAGCTGAAATAAACATTTATGTGGCAGCATTATTCTTACTAAAATTATGGTGCAGCAACACAGTATCAACAGGGATCCTAAACAGTACTTTTTCCACCTCAGCACTGTGACACAACTCTTTCCTTCAGAATACTGTGCAAAAATTTCCACATTGTTACAGTACATAAGGACTAGTGCTAAGGGTGCAGTTAGATTACTAATTTACTGATCCCATGCTTTATCCTCTGGGTTTCTGTTCCAGAATGAAATGTTGTGACAACAAATGAGGTAACCAAGGAAAAATCAAACTGGCTACAGCTGTCACAATTATGAGTTCAATATAATTCTTCAGCCTGTTCGTACTGGTCTCTGTTTGTTTCTAGTAAGGACTGATGACTCCAAAAGCCACAAACTGTGTGTGAATTTCTTGGGTGATGACAATTTCCTTTGTAATGTTGCCCAGTGTCTGAGACTATCCTGAAAGGGTTGTGTAGCCCGGCTGTGAGCAGTGTCCTGTTTTAAAGAGAAGGTTTGCACAAAGACCGAGGATGGAGTAAGAGTCTTTATGTCCAGATATAAACAGTGATCTCCAAAAGCTCTTAACACTGAGCACAGTCAGTGGGTGCAGTCAGGCTGACACAGATGCATTTTGGAGATTCTTGACCAGCATGGTTCAAAATGCAGCCCTCTGGCCCGGCCTGGTCTGCAGGATCTTCTGTCATTTGAAACACCTCTTCTATGGAAATTCCAGCTAGCAAGCTGCTGCCTCCTCCCAAAGAGAAGGAAAGGAGTGAGGACTATTCTCAGGATGAGCTGCTGCCTCCTCCCAAAGAGAAGGAAATGTGGGCAAGGAGAGCACCCTAATAGAGAGAAGTTGTTGCTGTGCTTCTGTCTGAATGATTGTGAGTGCTTGGACATGCACAAGAAACACTCCTAGATAGCCTGCTGCCTTGTCTCTTTGCTGAGCAGGTAAGAACAGCAGCACCTCTCCACCAGTGCTGTTCTCATTTGCTGCTTGTTGGGGGGTGGGGAGGAGGGATGGGACACACAGTGGGGAGCAAGGGACAGTGATTTTCCTCTGCAGCCTGTTGCTCCACCCAGCCTTCCCCTCAAGCCTGATTCACTGCCCAAGTATGACAGTGTGAATGGTAAGAGGTATCAAATCACAGTCCTGAGCTGCTATTGATTGTCTCAGTCAAGTTAGCAGGGTACCTCTCCAGATTTTGATCAATGGCAATTAATTATGTTTTTCCTCTTTGGAAGTGGTATCCACTTCTTTCTTTTGTTAGAATGTCTGATAATGGCAGGGGATTTTTCTGAAGGTAATCTTGGAACAAAACAGCAGCTCCAGGCACTCTGTAAGAAGCCAGATCCAAGGGAAGGGTGGAGCAAAGTTGCTATTTGATAATAGGAATAGTCTACAAGAAAGTTTCCTTATCTCTCTTCAATGCTTGTTTTTCAGAAAGTAACTGTGATGAAAAGGCAGCAACTATTCTTCTCTGAATGTAAAATCTTTTCTGATAAGATTTCTGGAAGAACTTGCGCTCAAATTTATCTTCATTCAAATCCTTCCTGATTAATTTCTTCCATAAGGTGTTTCTGTGCTAATCCACTAGGCGTTGCTATTTACATCTTTAAAAGAAACACAGGACTTAATCTGGACCGATTGTAGAGTAAGAATGACTAAGTGCATGCATGTCCCATAGGAAAGCACAATCTCTGGAAAGAATCTATTGCCTCCTGGCAGTAGTTCTTTATATTGTGGTTTTATTACTTATTGTTGATTATAATCTCCACAAGGAAGGGGTATTTGTCTTTAAGCATCATTTATGCCTTTTAAGGCATCATTTATGTCTGTAACTTTCTGTAATCACAGAATCACAGAATATTTTGAGTTGGAAGGGACCCATAAGGATCACTGAGTCCAACTTTTAAGTGAATGGCCCATATGGAGATCAAACCCATGATCTTGTTGTTATTAGCACCATACTCTGACCAGCTGAGCTAATAGTGAAGATCAAGAAGGAAACAAGAAGTAATTTTACAATACAAATTAGCCCCATCTTGAATAGCTGTCACATTCCACTCTGCCATCTCAGTGTATGTCCAGATTTGGTGCTAAAGTCACTGGAATGGAATATGGTCATACCTCTTGAAACAGAGAGACTGAAGGGGAGAGGAGGCCAGTAATACTGCAGCTAATAGATTCATTCCCAGTAACTCAGACTATGCAGACATTAAATAAGGCTTAGTCAGCAGGACAAGCTGAGTCTGTGCTGCCTTGTGTTACAGGCTGCTAATACAGCTCAGAAGTGCACATCTGCTATGTAACCGTGTAAAAAGGTTCCCAAACCAGGCACTATTCTGGTGAGGCCACAACTTCATGAAATTACATTTGGTCACATATTTAGGCTAGTATTTATTTGGGGTTGCATTAAATTCCTTCTCTAGCAGAACAGTAGCATTTTTTTCAGCGAAAACTTTGGGAAACTTCTGTGATTTATTCCATGAAAAATTGCTTGGAGAGACTATTTCCTCTGAGTCATCACTGGGAAAATCCATTATTACAGAGGTGAAACATGTAGTTATTTTCTTTCAATTCTAGCTGTCACAATTACAAGTGTAGGTATTTTGAACATACTCAAATTTTTGTAGGTATATTGAACATACCCAAATCAGTTGATACAGCATATTTCAAACCCAAAGGTGTCAAAACTATTGCTTTCCAAAATTGTAATTAATCCATATGTCCAAAATTTTACATTGTTATAATAATTATCATAATAAAGTTTATCATAATAAAGATTGGTCCTTCACAACAAAAATTCTCACTACTAGATAAAACATGATGGTTATTTATACAACAGAGAAGAAGAAAGAAATAAGATTATTGCATCCACCAGAAAAGTCTGGACCCTCTATTTTGTAGCAGCATGTGGATATGTGCTCTGTGCTCTGGCAAGGAAGCCCTGCCAGAAGAGGCATAGGATGTTGTAGAGGTAGCAAGCTTGGAGCCAGGAAGGAAGGCAATACTTCCTGACACTCGTTAGCAATCTCAGAGGAAGGACAGCATCCTGCCTAGTCATGCTAAATCAGCTAAAGAGGCCCCACTAACACAGCAATCCCTTACCCATCCTTGTTGAAGCAGAAGGATATTCAGATTTGGTTAGGAAAAAGAAGCCATGATTTTGGATGTGGCTGTGCAAAGTACCCATTAAACTTCACTCTCCTACACTGTGACTTTCCAATTTGCTCAAGGGAGCTGTGAAATGAAGAACCTGAGGGCTTACCTGCCTTTGTTTTGTCCCCCTTTGTCAAGCTTTAACAAGCACACTTGGTCAGTTTTCCCCTTTTTGTGCTATGCCTTGGCTTAAATATTTATACTATGTCCCATTCAAATTCTCAGCAGAGAACCTTCATTCTTCCAGCAGGACAGCTCCTGCAGGCCATTTGATAATTTGTGAAATTCATATATATTTAATGTGACTAAGTAGCAGAGTTTCAATAACAATGGTTTGTCTTTATACACAGAACTTCCATATCCCCTAAGCCAAGGTGAGTCCTTAGAGTTCAGCCTCTTGTGCCCTAACAGCCCTTCACTTCTTGTCTAGCAATTGCCAGTTCCACAGCCATTTTTGTAATATTAATCTTTCAAGAATCCACTACAGTCAATCTCACAGTTTATTGTTTTAACTCTTTAGAAGTGGATTTGGTTGTCTTTTTAGACAATTGGTCACAAATGGCAGCTTTAATGGAAGATTTAAAGCTGCAAACCTCATAAGGTGATTCCACATGAAGTTATTATTAGCAACATAAAATTCCAAAAATACTTGTGTAACATTTGTTAAACAATATAAATTTAAATTGGTATGTGCTCAAACCATTGTAAGTAATAAGTTATACATACTAGAATACATTTAAAAAGAAAACTATCACAAAAAAGAAACAAAACAAAAACCTTAGGAAAAACACATAAAGAAGAAAGGTGATATTAGGTGAATATATCTAAAATCTCAGACTATGTTTCATTACTATAACTCTTACCATTTATCAAGGACTTTCAAGCCAGTTCTGATATTTTGTGCCTTTGAGTTTGACTGTTACATTCTCAACTCTCGTGTTCTTACCTAAACTATCTCTCTTAAAAGTTTCTTTGTCCACATTATTTCTGGTTGGATTGGAATCAGCAAAGAAGAACATTTCCTGTCCTTGGTGGGATGAACCCACACTGGATATGAGGAGACTGTGTCAGCACTAACAGGATGCAGACCAGGAAACACTGCATTTTATTAACAGGAACTAGAACAAGAGTGGAAAAGTTTTGGCAGAATTAGAATGAAATGGTTGTACATGGAACAGAGTAAGAGCTGGAACTAAAACATTTTTTTATATAACTAAAACAAGGCTGCCAGCAGACTGTTTTGGTAGATTTGGAAACATCAGGAGCATATGAGAAAAATGTTCACTCAAAACTTAGGGTTTGAATGAGAGCTCTGGCTACCCAAATAACTGGAGCTGTGTCTCCAGCAGGCTGGAAAAGTCTACTTTAGTGAGTTGAGAATACAAATGAGTTATGTCCTGGAGCAATGAGCCATTGACATTCTCCTGAAAATGAATAATAGTCAAAAGTTTGGAATTCACAGAAATGGAGTTAGAATTAATGTTAGTCAATAAGAATAAAAACAGACTCAAAATCTCTGTGCTGGAACACAAAACATGCTTCTTAGAGAACTAAAAATGCACATGGACCAAAATACAAATAGGTAATATCTCTGTGGTGTGGATCTAAAATAAGATCAGGAGTAGCCACAAGCGTGGTGCCTTCTAACGTATCGTAGCTCTGTGTGCTGCTCAGCACTTTCTAATCTGGAGTATCATGCTTTCACACCTCTTCTAGCAGCAACTTTAGAGTCTCTCCACAATCCAAACCTGTCACACATTTTTGAAATTTGCTAGATGGAGAAGGAATGTACATCTTTAAAAGATGACAGATTTTTATTGGTCAGCTTTAAAGGCTGGTCTTCCTCTTAATTATGGCTATATATTGAAAGAAGTCTCTAAAGAGATAGGTGAGCATGGTCCTCCTTTAGCTGACTGGAAAAACACAAAAAGTCTTATTGCTTCTGTGATTAAAAGAAACTTATATTTACCTTGAGGGAGATGGAAACCATCTTTTTAGAGAAATACATTTTACAGCCTTTTTCACTGTTGATTTGTGATCTTGAGATCTGTAAAATCAGGCAGTATCCTCCTTTATGACAGCTGCTTTTGTAACAACTGACATAGTAGGAGGGCAGCCCTTGTATTAAAAGAGCTTTTATTTTAGAAGAGAGAAGTGAAATTGATGCTGTAGATGCAGCAACCAAGGACAAATAATGGCAATCACACCTTGTTTTTACACTTATGGCTTTTGGAAACTGACAGGAAAGATTATTTTTGATTTATACCCATTCCTGAGAAGCAGACATGATAATTATCAGGTAGTTCACCTGTGTCATGCTATGTCAAAAGCCAACAGTTAAACTTCATGTCATAAGGATCTTGTGTGTGGAGTCACCTCATGAGGACAGCTTTAAACCAAGCTGGAAAATTCTGGGGATGAGACAGAGTGTTTCTCACACTGTCATCAAGCTCTTCAATAAATCTCATTTGCTTTTAACTGGAATAGACTCCTGGATCTGAGGTCTCCTAAGGCTCTCTGGAATCATATTATAACGATTCCTAACTTTTAATGCCAGTAATCAATTCTTCTAACACAGGTAAAAGTTAAGTGAATCTTTTACTTCTATTTGCAAAATAGTTCTCCATCAGTAGTTTTGATTTTTTTTTCCATGCTGAAATCTTTACCTGCTTCTACTTTTTAATTGCTGTGTTTGCACGACAAGAACTAAGAAATGAAACTTCCATAAGATACATGGAACCCTAATGGCAGGAAAGCTAGCTGTGGCTTATTGAAACTAAAAAATTTTGTAAAATCACAGCTCTCTCTGGGCAAGAAATTATAAGAATTGTAAAGATGAGCTCAATTTAATAAAGATGAGTCCTGATGTTTCAGGAAATTTTAAATGCAAGTACAATAGTGCTGCAACTGTTTCTTCCATGATTCAGACTGTATTTAGAAATGGTAGCTTAGACCTATCTCCATTGATCTACAACAAAGCAAGAAAGTGCAAATCAGCTAAGTGGAAAAGGAATTGAGTTTTGCCATCTTTTCCTGAATTGAAAGTTTCCCAAGTTGTCCCAAGAAAACCCTTGGAGAGGTAGAAGAAAAGCCACAAGGAAACTGTTTCTGAGCTAAGAAGTCAAAGAAGCCCAGCTGATCCAGACAAAGGATCCTTTACATGCTACAGAGAAGGATTCAGCAGGTGGTCACATTGCTTAGGCTCTGTGAAAGGAAACTGAAAAGGCAGAACTACTTCAAGCTGAATCTGGCATGGACGTGACATGACTGTTGCATTTTGCATCTGACATGATGGATATCTGCAGCCACAATGGCCAAATCCAAGGCATTTTTGCTTTCCAAAGAGCATGAAGGACTGCTTTTTTTGGGTTTTTTTAAAGAACTGAAGGAAGATTCCACATTAATTTTAATGCATTGTGCACTGTTTCCAGAGAATGGAAAAATAAGATTATGGGCCACGTCTCCACATTATGTGACCATTTCTCTAGTGATTAAATCTCTATCAATTGGCATTTAGCATTTTGCAGGTGTTTTCACAGACAGGGATTAGGGGAAAAGCAGGCTTGTACATCTCATGACCTGGTTATCATTCCATTTAAAATGTTAGTGAACTATTGCATAGAAAATGGAAAGCCTAAAAAAAAGGGAATAACTGTAGTTATGTGAGCCAGATCAAACCAATTCATTTTCTGCTACTGAAAATATGATCAGGAAAAATAGACTAAAGGTCTGTTGTTGCCCTTCATGAAATCCAGCTTTAAGATAAAACTCATGCCTGAGTGCAGCGAATCAGTTTTGAAAAGTCAGAGTTTGATTTATTGTTCCCTGAAAGGTTGTGTAAAGCTTCTTACTAAAGATCTCAAAGTTACACAAAGGTGTTTTGTATGATTAAAGGCAATCATAGTTCTCAAGGACTTTTAGAAGATGCAGACATAGGTTTATTTTTCACTGTAATTTTTAGAGTTTCATTCTGAATAGATGGAACTTTTTGCATTATTTTGCTCAGCATTTGCATTACAGACACACTGATTCAGCGGTAGTACAGGTGCAGATTTGCAGTAAATGATATACACAGATTCTGCTCTCATCTATTAAAATGTCAAAACAAGAAAACAAGATTTGAGAGAGCCAAGATATGACACTATTCAATAAACTGTAGTTATCAAAAAATGTCTGAAGAAGCCATTCTTTGGTCATTCTGCTCTAGACAAATCTGTAACACAACTTGCAAGGTCTTAAAACAAAGTCCTGCAATGGAAGGGAAAAGCCAGACTAAATTAAAGCAAATATTCACTGTTTCCAGTAAACAGCTCCTTTTAGGCTGCAAATATGAGATGAATTTGGGATTTCAGTTATTTCTTTTGAGGAGATTAGCCTAGGTGGAGGAGTGAGTGGATTTGCTTGTGACTACATAATGCAGTTCTCTTGTGCTACAAATCCAGTGTAGCTTCAATGACTTTTGGGCACAAACAGTATTTCTGTCCCTTAAACACTATTTTAGTTATGCAAAATCACAACAGCTTTAACTTCTAAATTAGAAATGTACATATACCCCCATACATATGCATCTTTCTCTCCCCTCACAGGTTCCTCCCTCCTTATATTTCCCCTTTGCTTGCTCACATTATCCACAGTATCAGAAGTCTCAACTCAGAACTTCCTGGATCTTGGCAATCTTTTTAGCCTTCATTTTACTGCAGTGCTCCTGTTTTATTTTTTTCTTGTATTCCAGAAATAAATCATAATGAAATAGCAAAACTTGAGGATTGAAGAGAAGCTTATGCTGTGTTTGTGAACTGAGAGTGTACTGCAGTTATTTTTTTGGCCAAGGTACATTGCTTTTGTAGACTGAGGACCCCACAAACCAGCACAGCTCCTCCCAAGCTTTTCCAAAGGAATAGATTTACTGTAAGTTGCATCAGAAGACAGAATGTAGTGGTGGGTTTTTGGGGTTTTTTTGGTTTTTTTGGTTTTTTTTAATTTACAATGTATTTTTAACGAGTTAGCATATTGAATATTGATTAAACCTATTAATATATTGAATCACAATTTGCTACTAATGATATAATTAGCTTCTAGCAAATAGGTTTTTTTCTAAATAGTTAATCTCTGACTCTCCTGACAGATCCTAAGTGTGTGTTCCTGTTCACTGAAAAGATAAAAAACAATCCAAACCCCAAATGTTACAGGATACAATGCATGCTTATTTTGAAATTGCTTTCCTTAATCCTCTAATGTAAAGCATATTGTACTCTTATCAATTTAACATTGAAAAGGAGGAGGGGCTCTTTGTAGACTGTATTAATAGACTTTGTGGACTTATCAACCACAAGTAACATGTCTTTTCTAGAAAAGAATGCTGTATAAACTAACTCAAGAGCACTCAGCTTGGTGGTGAAGGTTTCTCAAATGCAGCAGTATTATCATATGAGTGTATAATGTGCTGAACAAGCTCTCTAGTTGGGGACAATGTAATGCTATGATAATACAATACTTACATCAATGTATTCACAGGCACACAAACTTCCTCAAAAACTTCACTGGTGGATAAGTTCCTACAGGATTATACCCAGTTTACCTGCTTTTTTAAGGCTTTCATCCTGTGTTTAAATACAGGAATTAACAAACAGTGAAGAGTTATATGATGTAAATTTAGAGAGTAGTATCTGTAGCAAAGTGCAGCTGAAGAGGAATTTTATTGACAAAATTTGTAGCCACTTGTTTCACCATCCAAACCACTTCAAACAGAAATTCCAGAAGATATTTTCCATTCAAGTTCCCATTTAGACCTTTTTTAATTAGACATTTCCCAGCACAATAGTGCAAAGTTATGTTGTAGGTGCAAGAAAAGTCTGATAGTTTTAGCCAAGTCATGTCAGAGTTTATTCTAGGAGTGCCATTCTTGAATAGGTAAAATACTGTCATAATGAAAAACTGTGTTACAAAATTCAGTTGCCAGGATCTCTCTGCTAAGTTGTGGGATGCTTTAGATAAACAAAATTCTATTGCAACTTAAACAAATCAAAGCTTCCAAACATTTGCAAAAGATGTTGTGATTAAACATGGAATAGGGAAAATTGCACTTCTAGTAATGAAGATAGTAGACTAAAAATTAAGGGCTCTCATGGTCAGAATATTTTTACATTAAAAAGTTTGGTTTAATTATCTGGTTTAATTTTCAGAAAGATATTTTAACCTCATTCTAAGTTACATCAACTTAATTAGAATCTGTAGACAGAAGTAAGTACTTAAAAATAATATAATTTTAATATAATTTTAATATAATTTTAGAAAATTCTTTTTCTTCCTGAAGTATTGCTCCCACACTGCTAGGATGCTGGCTGCTATAAAAGCCAGTAATTTTCATTATTAATGTAGTATATTTGTCAATATTTTAATCTGGAAAAATTGATTTCAAAATAAGGGGGACAAGATCTGTTAGCATGAATTTTTTTCTAGTATGCTCACACTGCCTTCCAACAGCAGCTGTTCAACAAGGTAGCACTGTCCAACTCAGGGAGGTAAATCCTCAACTCTGTTAGCTGCTTATTATTCTAAAACAAAAACCTCCTGCCTTATCCATTTTTGTAATAGTTCATGTTTTTACCAAACTGGCCTCAGTGTGATCTGTGAGACACTAAGGCACACTTTCTACTCTGCATTTAACAGGTGAAGCTTCACTTAATGTATCTGCTTCAGCAGTACACTTTGGGAAACATCAGCCAGCTGGAGGGAGTCCAAAGGGGAAGGAGAGTGACTGGCAGTTAGGAAACATGATCTACAAAAAACAGCTGCAAAATCAGGTGTTATTTGAAAGAGGAAAAGAACTACAAGAGTGAAAAAAGTACTGATTTTTGACTATTTATCATACAGGTGCAAAAAAGGGGGAAAAAAATCTCATGGCTATGTCTGGTATGGAACTAATTAATATGCTTAATTTGCAGAAAGTGACGGGTAAGGTGAATGTTGTTGGTTTTTTTCCTTATGATAAAGTAGTCCAGTACTTTAAACAAACTGCTATGAAAATACCACAATCTTAGCTGCATTTTAAAAAATGGCATGCCAAAAATTATATATGTGTAACTGATCTTGGCTTTGGGCCATGGAACAACCTCTTCTAACTCTTTGCAGACCCTTTATTTTCTTTTGATTCTTGGCTATCAAGTTATTTACAATAAACTTAGCTCCTTCTGTAAAAGTTCCAAGATCAGGCCCTAAATCTGTCATGGTGTTGATAATCATGACGATCAGAAGTGTAACACTTGTAAAACTGGAATGTGAAATCCCTTACCTCACAAAATGTCAGTGAGAATCTCCTTAAAAATGACCTTGTGATATGATCCTGACAAATCCCAGCTGTATCTGAAAGGGAAAGGTTATTTGACAGTGAACTTTATTTTAGTGTGGTGACTTCCGGCTGTTTGTAACAAAAATAAAGTGAATGGTACAGTCAAAACACCATCATCTCATACAAGACCAAAAGCAGAGTCATATTTCATTGCTTCTTTCAGATATATTTTAGTTTATTGCTTTATGGTTTTTGAATGCTGAAGTTCATAACTCATGGTGAGGTCAGCTGCATTCTCTTAAGTACACAAATAATCTGTAAAATGTACTTCTTGTTAGGCTATCCGTGCCCAAATAGAAAATCATCTTTGACTACTTTATTTTTAATATAGAACAAACTCTCTTTGAGGGCACACCATGTACATGTACCTCTTCTTACAAGTGATCTGAGCCTAGACTAACTCTGGCAGCTGAAGTCTGCACATGCAAAAAGCTGTGTGTTTTGGGAACAAATGGGACATCACAGCATTCTAGATAATGCAGTGAGGGAGTGGTGTTTCTGTTCCCCAAGCATTCCTCTGGTTCCCTATGAATACTATCAAAGAATAACCAGGTGTGCAAAGGGTGTAGGAAAAGAGCTAAACATCTGGCATTTCCATTTTTCCCATCACCAGTTTCTGGAACTAACTTCAGCTGATTTCTATTTAGAATTGCTCAGAAAGGAAGCACGAGCCCTAATCTTTGCAAAGAAAAAATATTTACTGTTCAGTCATCCCACCACACTTACTCTTGTTTATGACTCTGGCAGTGACACACACTGCCCTCTTACATTCTTCGTGGATTAGAAACTAAATACATGCATAAAAATACTGTCCCCATCTCCAGGAATCTGCAGTTTAAAAGATGTTATGGCAGGATAAAGCAACAGCCAGAGACAAATTTTTCCATCTCTACTGAAATTTTACTTGTTTAGAAAGTGAAAGGAAATAGAATAAAATAAATGCAATATAAATGACAATGAAAAGGAATTTTCTCCCCTAAATTGTTCTATAGAATTTTTCTTCATAAAGTGCTGAAGCAAAAAATATATCTGTAACCATGGAGATTATACCAGGCAACATGCATAATAATTCAAAATGTGGCATCACACAAATGTTCTTTGTCATGAGTGGATTACTACAAAGAAGTAGGTTTCCTCTAAACAATCTTCAGAAGCAGGGTAGATGTGGTTCATTTCTTAACCCTCTGTTTTGCAAGGGGAAAGTGGAAGTGTCAGCATTGTGGTATGTGCAGGGGAGTTGAATTGCATTCTGTTTGAAGAGACTCAGCTTTCCCAGGTTCTGGGCAGTCTTTAATCACAGGTACAATTTGCTGAAAATGTTTCTCTGCGGTGAATTGTCACATCAGAGCAATGAATCCAGCACAATGCCCACATGGCATGAAAGACGTCCATGGAGACACAGTTACAAGAGAAATAGTAAATAGGGCTAATTAATTTTTGCTTGGGTCTTCTTGGGTTTGTTAATTTGTTCTTAGGACTACATACAAATGTCCAGAATCTATATTAAAAACCATTCCTGTTTAATCCTAGAAATACCATGAATTGGCTAATGTAAGTGTTAGCTGTAAAACAGGATTCCTTCACATTTGGCAATATTTTTTTCTCTGTTTATTCTTTCATTGTGTGGATGGTATCAAATAGCAAATAGCTCTCAGTCTGCCAGCTTCTAGTGCAGGATGAATATTGGTGCAGTTCTGATACAATCTAAAAGGGAAAGAATTGCTGTAATCAGGGCCTTTCATAATACCTTAATTTCATAATTTCACTTTTCCTCACATGGAGTTAACTAAAACCTGGTGGTTGGCAGTTTGAGTTAGGAAGATAAACTGATGATGATGTAAGAATGATGTAAATCCTGCTGACTTACAAACAACATAGAAAATGTTGTTTCATTGAAAAGAGGAAAAATTCAGAAGATACTTCCTTTTTATGCAGTCCTGAAGTACTCAGCTGTTTCTCAGAGCCACAGTACTTTTTTTTTTCTGCCTCTGCAACTCCTTCTTTCCAATTCCTGGCATTTTTTCCTGACTCTGAAATTACAGATTTTAGCAAATCTCTTTCAAATTCCTCCTCCATGGTTTTTAGCTTTGGCAATAGGCCATTGTTTCACCTATCGCTTTTTTAAGGATGAAATTTTTTTTGCATTTATTTTAAGTGACAGGCCTTTTTTATGCTCTCCAACTTGAAAATGCAATTTCACCCAGCCATCAGTGGATAGAGCTAGAATGTAATTAATTCTTTCCCTTTATCTGCTGCAGGAGAACACATAGAAGCCCAGTGTGAAAGCAGGAGTTAACACAGTTACTTAACGTGTTACTTCTGTCCCAGAGGAGCTGAGCCCCTCAGAGATCAGTGGTTATCATAATTTCAATTGTTTCCCAAAGGGGGTGTTATCATGAAAAGCACATTTTTCCAGAAGGAATCATTTTACCCAACATATTCACTCTTAAATTTAGTGAGTGGAATTCAAATAGGTCAACACTGAAGCCTAGAAAAATTAAGCAAATTAAAGCAATGAGAAAGTATAAGTTTTCTTTTGTAGCTGGCAAGATAGAACCACACACTTGTGTGATTAATAACATTGAGATGGCCAGAGACAATTTGGATTTGACAACTGATAAAGACTTGGAATAATCACAGAAAATACAGCAATAGCCATTACTTTCTTTTCCTGAGCAGTGAAAACTGCTCTGTGCTGCACACACGTGACAGAACTGCAGCTCAATGATTTAATAAAGTATTCAGCACTCCCGTATGAGCCAAATCAGGGACACTTCCACACCTTTGCATTCTGACTTCAGACTTAATTTCTGCATGTATTGGTAGAATTTGCACTAAAATATGTGATTTATTTAAAACAGACTTCTTCTCTTACCCCTGCACCCGGCTCTGGTGAGGCCACACCTCAAACCCTGTGTCCCGTTCAGGGAGGGCACTGAGGTGCTGGAGCGAATCCAGAGAAGGGCAGCGAAGCTGGCGGAGGGTCTGGAGCACAGGTCCTGTGAGGAGCGGCTGAGGGAGCCGGGGGGGGTTTAGCCTGGAGAAAAGGAGGCTCAAGGGGAACTTTCTCGCTCTCTACAGCCTCTGATAGGAGGCTGCAGCCATGTGGGGGTCGGGCTGTTCTCCCAGGCAGCCAGGGCAGCATGAGGAGAACACAGCCTCAAGCGGGCCAGGTGAGGTTTGGGTGGGACATCAGGAGGAAATGCTTCACAGAAACGGTGACTGGACATTGGAATGGGCTGCCCAGGGAGGTGCTGAACTCACCATCTCTGGAGGTGTTTAAGGAAGGACTGGACGTGGTACTCAGTGACATGGTCTAACTGACGTAGTGGTGTTTAGTCATTGATTGGACTCGATGATCTCAAAGGTCTTTTCCAACCTAAATGATTGTGACTCTTTTGGGTCACACCGAGCCTACGGGGCTCGGCACAGAGCTCGGGGGAAACAGACGGAGGCGGCCAAGGCTCGGGCAGCCCCTCACGGCCGCTGCGTCGGCAGCACCGTCCCCTCACACGGCAGGCCCGCCCCTCACGGGCCCCGCCCCAAAGGTGATTGGTTCATGAGCGCCACGTGACCAGCGGGCGGGCGCGCGCTCGCGGGGAGCCGGGCCCGGCGGGAGCGGCGCCGGCGAGGGCGGAAGTGCGCGGCGGGGGCGCGCGGGCGGCGGCGCTGCCCCCTCAATGAGAGCCGGGGCGCGGCGGCAGCGGGAGCAGCGGGGCCGGGGGGCACAGCCGAGACGGGAGCCGGGCTGGAGCCGCCGTGCGGAGCCGGGCCTTAGCCCCCAGGTGAGAGCGGGCAGCGGCTTCGGGATCCCCCCACCCCAACCCCGGGCCGGTGGGGGCCTCAGCCGTCCCGGCCCCGCGCCCTCGGTGAAGGCAGGCGGGAGTCGCGGGTCCTGGCCGCAGCCTGGGGACGTGGCTGAGCTCCCCCGTGTCCGCGCTCTGCGGAGAGGGAAGGAAGGAAGGTGCCACCGGCGGTGCGGGGCAGCCCCTCTCTCCCGGGTGTGTCGGGCGAGGAGAGCCCCACGGTTCCTGCCCCAGGGTTCCTCGGCCCTGGGAGGGCACCGGGCCTGGGCGAGGGCAGAGCGGGGGCAGCCGGTGACCGTCGGGCCTGCGCGGGAGCCGCAGTGGGAGGCGAGAGGCCCCGCTGGTGGATTCGGCCGCTGCTGCGGCTCCCGGCGGCGCCGGGCTGAGCTGGAGCCGGGGTCCGCCGTGGCTCCTGCCCACAAGTGGGACGTGGGGGGGAGGGAGAGGCTGAGGAGGAGCTGGCCTTGAGCGTTAGTGCAGGCTGCCCTGCCTGCTCTTGCTGCCGTCGGATAAGCGATAAGGTTTCGTCTGCGGGAGATAAACAGAGGGCTTGGGATGCTGGTGGTCTCAGCTGAGCCAGAAGTTCCTGGCTAGTGTTGTTTTATCTGGGTATGTTCTCTCTCTGCCCGTTTTATCCTCCCCGCAGCCTTACCGGTGTAGATGTTGTAGGAAGGAAGGAAGGGTGGTGCCCGAGTGTGACCTTACCTGCAGAAGGGCAGGGAGGCAGGTGGGACAAAGCAGCCCAGTCGTGTTTCCTGAACAGCTGCTGCAGGCCTAACCCGGGCATTCTGCTGGAGCCCTGTTGAGTCGATTCTGTTCTGAGAGCAGGAGACTTAGTCCTGACTCTGCCTGGGTGCTTTCATGGTGGAAGGGAACAAGGAGACTGCACCTGCACAAGGAGCAGCCTTGCCATTGTCAAAGCTGAAGTCTGCAGTCTGAGTAGTTTTGGGTTTTGCTTGTTTTTAACTGTTCTAACATTACTTCTCTGGTTCCAAGATCCTTGTTTCTCTTCTGCGGGACAGGGAGGCCTGTCCTCATTCTCAGAGGTACATGATTTTCAAGAAAAGCTATCTTTTTTTTTTTAATGTCTTAAACACTCCATGCCCTGACCCTCCACCTCCCATCCCCCAATTAAAGTTGTTAAAGTGAGAGTAGGAACTAACAAATCGGAACCAGACTTGTGGTTCTTGGAAGTGATGTGCTTGAAGGCTGAAAATAATTTTATTATAGAGAATTTAATAGTAACAGCTCAATCTTCCTTGACAGTAGCATCTTTGCACTTATTCATGCATAGCAAACTTGCTAGGATAATTTTAACTACTTGGATTTTTGCTTATGATCAGATGACACCAACTTACCATGGTGAAATATTTTGCATTTCCTTCCTCTATTAAATACCTCATTTAAAAATAAGATAGCCTTCAGACTAGTCCTGTAAACAAGTTTCCTGTGTTTGACTTTTAGTAGTAAATTGTTTATTTTCACTTCTTTTGGAGTAAGCCAACTTGATTCTGTTTTGCATGCCTGAAAGAAAGTGAAACTGACCTATTTTTGCTAGCGTTATGTATATACTGCAGAGGAATTTCTAGTCTAAAGATTTAGGAAGAATGCTTCACAAAAGCTCTTAACTGAAAGCTTAATTTGACCAGACAATATCCTTTCTTGGCCATCCTTTAAAACTCTCAAACTTGTCTCTAATTGTCAGTGCAGTGGTACTGGAAATCTCAGTAGAAGAGCAGTTGAGGCATTTTGATCAAATCAAGTCAGTAATGATGGGACACTGCCTGGACCAGTTGGAAGTGTACACTGAAATCCTGGATGGTTTATAGTTTCTGTGATCTAGTGCCTCATTTGGACTTAAGGTTTTTTCAGCTGCTCAATTGATTTTGCACCTACGGTTGTTTGACCAAATGCTGGATAAAATTACTTGGTTCTCTAGGAACTGTTGGGGTCCAAGCTTCACAGGGAGCAAAATTGTCTTTTGAATGGAGCAGAAATGGCCTCATGAAACAGTGCAACAAGCTCTGGCATCATGGTTTGGTTCTCTGGTTCATCGTTTGTTCTTGTCCTGTAAACCTGCTGACTTTCCTTGCAAGTGGATAATTGCACAGTGACTCAATCATTTCCTACTAACTAGATTCAAGCTCCATGTGACTGATTAAATGAATTGCTTTCTATTACACAACGGATTCATGTGAATTAATAGCCTCTCTTAGCAGGGGCACTGAGGGAGCCTGTTTCTCCTGACAGCTGTGCAGGCCCTGAGCACCCATGGGAGTGCAAGTGCACACTGGTATCAGTCAGTGGGTGTCTTGTGCCTCTTGCTGTAGCAAGCACTTTGGGATGGCAGTCCGGGGGTTTGAGTGGAAGGCAGTGGCTGGGGAGGCCACAGAAGTGGAGAAATGTGGGTGCTTGGTGCTTTTGATTCCCTGGGTGCCTGACTTCCAGTAACTTTGCATGGCTCACTTGGGAGATGAGCTGATCCTCATTATCAACCAGGTTATATAGCAACTTATATTCTCAAACTCATTCTGTGTTGAGTTGGAAATACTCTCCTACTGATAAAAACCTGCAGATTTTAGGTTTTTCTTTTCATCCACCTTTGATCCCCATGTCTCTGCTAACTGTTCTGCATCACTGTCAAGCAGTGGTGATAAGATTCCATTGCTTGTTGCCTGCTTTTGCTTGGAGCAGCAAGGTCAACAAACTGTCTTGGTTGTTTCACTCTCCTTGTGGTAATAGTCAATTTTGTGGCTTTTGTTGTATGATACAGTTGATGCTTGCTCCTTGATAAGAGGTTCAGAACATGTATTTTAAAAGTCCTTGCTAATAGCTGCTGTGGAGCAGTCTTTTTGTTAGTAGCTCTTTTAGCTCATTAAACAGAACTAACCAACTTCCTCCATGCCTGCCCCAGAAATATCAAGTTGTCTTGTCATTTAAGCAAGATAAGTCTGCATAACTCGTGCTTTATCTCTTCATGTTCTCCCAAATACTGCTTTAATAGTAATATTAGAGGATCTGTTTTGTCTCTTGTGCTTGAGATGTGCAAATGTGTTTTTCAAGACCTGTCAAAATGAAAGTCATGGAGTCTTGTAATGTGAGAATGTTATTTAGGCTGATGTGTAAGTAGCTGCTCGATTCTTTATGGTAACAAAGTGCTTGTTTAGAACTTCAGTTGTGTTCTGTGGAACCTTGAGCCCAAAGCCCTCCTTGCTGAAGCTCTTGACAAAGGAATAATGGTTGATTACACCAATATGAGACTTAATGGAAATGCAGTCCTGACTAGGAAACTTTGCTGGATCACAAGTCCAAGACCGAAAAAATCAGTTCTGGGATTATAAGCATTTGTTAAAGACTTAATCCTGTCAGCCGTTACTTTGTGAATTAGTGCTGCTGTCAGTTGAAGTGATTAGTGTGAAATGTTTTAGGCCAGCAAATAATGCAGCAACACTCGAGTTTTTAATATGTTCTTAAATTTGGAATGTGTCAAAACTAATCTGAAGGCAAAGCATAGAGCTGGGAAGCTGAGAACATGCTGAGTTAAGCAGATGCTGTGATTTCTCTGGTTTCTAGCTCTTTCTATATATATTTTTACCTGGAGTGAAAGATTATTTTTCAGAAGAGTACTGGAGACTTAGCCCTATTTTGGGCATGGTAGATGGATATATTAAAGAATGTTTCCAGCTTGGATTTAATATTGATGACTTTTTTTTCTTTTCCAAGCTGGTGGTTTGAATCACAGGTTTAACAGAGGAAAGAATCCCACTTTATAGACAAGATTGTTATAGAGTACTATATTACAGGTTTATACTTAACATGACAAAGCACTTTAAAATATTATTTGTAGGAATAATCTACCTGAACCCTGGACTTCATTCTGCAGAACACACACTAAAGCACTAAAGTGGCTTTTTTGGTTTTTTTTAGTAGGTGTTTTATAAGGTTAGGGCTACCTTGCTTCAGAGGATGCTTTTGGGTAGCAGTCTAAAGCAGACATTTAACAAGTGAAGTAGTTTTAGATCAAGTTGCATGCCAGTTGCCTCAGTTTTCCAGAAAAGAGGTGATTTTACTAACTGGGGAAGCTGCTCCCTGATTAAAATGAATTAATTATAAAGTATGTAGTAATCTGTGATACAGCCTTTCCACTAAACTGTTGCTGCAGTAAGAAACTCCTCTCCGTGATGGTATTCTTCTGCTATTTAGTGTTCTTGGCTTACTGTGAGATCTCATTTTGGGTAGGTAAGGAATTCTCATTAGTGTACTCACCAAGAAGTCTCACTGACTGACTTTTATGGCAGCTTTCTGCTTTTATCTATCATGTCATAAAATAGAATAGCCAAGAAATTTAAAGAAATGGTGTTTCAAAAGACAGCACCAGTTTCAAGCATGCATTCCAGTCTTTCTTTGCACTTTATCATGTTTTAAAACAACTTAAGAACCAATTTGTTAAACAATTCTGCAGGCGCTGGAAATTTCAAGTTTGTCTTATAAGACAAACTAAATTCAAAGTAGGCTTTATTGGTTGAATCTGTTCTGAAGTTTTAATGGAAGGAAACTAATTAAAAAAATTATTAGGCAGACCAGTTGGTGGTGATACTGTGCATCTTTATAGTATTAGATAAAGTCTCTAATGAAACGTTAGTCATGATGGATTGGCTTGTGCAAGTTGAAAAATGGGCCTTCCCACAGATAAGATTGTAGCAACTGCAGTGCTGGGCACAGACTTGACTTAAAGTTGCTGAGGCTGAAGGCACTTGTGGAGACTGCCCAGTCCAGTGCTCCTGCTGACTGCTGCTCATGGTCATCTCTAGGCAGAGCTTTGTGCACTCCAGCTTTTCTGATGGGAAACACAACTCTCCTGCCTTGGTCTGTCCTCAAGAGCCTGTAGCCATCCACACAGCAGCACTGTAGCCATGAGAGCTATCCCAGCTCATCCCTGTGGTCCCAGTGAGGTTCTAGCCCCTGCAGCTACACACAGAGCCCAACATGTCCAGCTCGTTCTCTGTGCTGCATGCATTAGTGTATGGCAGCACCCTGCTGTGCTGATTTCCCAGGAAAGGCACGAGCTCTGGGATGAGCTGGCTGTGTATCAGAATAGCACGTTTTTTTTTATTCTGGTTAAGTACTCTGCAGAGATGGGAAATGTCTCCAGGAGCACACAAGACTAAATGCACAGTTTATATTCTGCACTAGTTCTGTATGTTCATGTGACCTGTCATTTGCTGGGTCATAAAGGGAAGTGTCCTGAGCTCAATGTGTCCTAATTCTCTGTGTTGAAGTCAAGTGGTTCTGAGTTAATAGTCTGCCAACCAAACCCAGAGTTACCAAGCATGTTACATTGTGCCACTCCTAATTCTACAGCACTCTGGAGGCTGTGTTGAAGAGCACACATTTGGCTGTAAATGTTTTTATAGTGGTAGGCACAGCACTCTGTGAGGGAGAGCAAGGATGGCACTTCTCCCATAAGTAAAGCTCTCCACAGCTTTTTAGTCTTCTTAACTATAGGGCTGCTGAAATTGCATAAGACCCCTGTACTGGTGTCCTAATGCAGTTCCCATTTGAAGACAGAAATACTGCTTTTGGCTTTGATGTAAAGTATATGAATGCAGCAGTCTGAAAAACTGTCTGTTATTGAAAACATTTGCTCCTAGTCCAGTAGAAAGGCAGCTTCTTGCGTGTACAGGGTACCTTGGTATGCTATTCTCTACCTCACTGGGGAAACTGGAATGAAGAAGTCTATTTAAAGGTGACATAACACAGCAGCTGAATTATGGGTGCTAAATGTCACCGTTGTTGTTTTGTGAGATGTAAAAGCATTGATTGAAAGATGGAAAGGTTCAGTGCTTGACACTTGTGTGATGTTGCCTGATTGAGGGAGCTTAGTGACTCACTGTACTCATCTGTGAACTCTGCAGTGAAGTCAGGGAAGTGCTTAAAATAGTGGAAGTACCTTCCCAGGCTCTAGGAAGGTGATCCCTGAGTGCTCCTGGGGAGCTGGGATTCTGTGGTTAAGTGAGCTCAGGATGGGGGTTATTACCTGCCTATCTGCATCGTGTGGTCTCAGCAGTGGCTTGCATTTCCCCTGATGGAGATGTGAGCATGAGGTGGCAGGTTCAGTTTGTGAGCAAGCAATTGAATGAGCAGAGACAGTTGCTTCCGTGGGTATCACCTGAATAATGTTTGGACTTGTGACTTATCCCAGACATCCAGTTCACTAGGGAAGCATGATCTACTGAGGTACATCCTTTGGGGGAGCAACAGTAGCAGCTTGTGGTCTGTGTGCAGCGTGTGGTGCCATGTTTGTGAGACCAGTGTGCTGGGTCTGACAGCCCCAGGGCTGGGTAACAGCACTGAGAGCTCCTGCACCTCTGCAGCACACTTCTGGGTGAAAATGGGCATGTGTTGGAGTTTGTGAAATCAGTGGTGGTGATGACTTTCTTGTGGAATATATAGCTGTAGCTTTTTCACTGAAGCAACTGAAACATGTTGTAACCTCATACTGAGGTAAGATTTTGGTTATTTTGAGCTCTAGAGTGCCACTTAAGACCCTGATTGTGTGATCTTGACGTGTTTGACTTTGCTGTTGTATTTGTTAGGCTCTTGGAGATACAGTTAAAAATTGGTATGAGATTACTTATTTGAAGCATGTCACCACTGTCTCTTAGTGCTTTGGTGGACTTTGTGTATGCTGTGTATCAAAGATGGACATGTTTCTGCATGGGTGAGCTTTCAAAGGAAGTGTAGTTGAAATACACTTTGCAAGTCAGTGGGAGTGAGACTCTTGAGCAAGTCTGGAGTGTCACTTTTCTGGTATGAGCCAAATTAACTAGTGTGAACAGTGCTGTCATAATTCACCCTGAGTAATTAGGCAACTAGACTGTTACCACCACAGTGACAAACTCTTAGCATAGTAATACTGATTAATGGTATTAACTCAGTCTTTGTGTTTGTAGAATAATTCTGACAGGTTTTCTAGCAAGATCTTGCAGGCTAAGAGCAGCATGGTAGATCCCTCTCTGCTGTAGTCTGTCTGCAATGTGTCTTCTGGGTGTTTAATATTAGACTCGGAGGCTTGCTGAAAGAACTTGGGGAGGTCTGGCTAGATATCTCCCTACAGAAGAAGTGGTTTTAGCTGTAAAGGCCCTGCTGTCTCATGACTTTCTCTCCAGGTAACAGTCTTGCTGAAATAAAGAGTATATTCTGTCTGGTGCTACATATGCCCTACTAGCTGCTCTGTACTGAGTAATATGGAAAATAATTGGAGAGTGGTTTCTTACTTATTTTCCCATAAAGCTCTGTGTAACTATGATGCTTGCATGCTATCTGTGCAAGTGAGGCGGGTGTTATAACTGTGCTGCCTGCATGCAATGACAATCTCTTGATGCTGTTAAGAGCATTAGCTGTATAGCATGACACTGCAACCTTATTTACTTATATATATATGTGTGTGATTTTTTCAGGGGGGTGGGGGAGTGTGTGCTCCAGTGCCTTAAAAGCACCCTTGGAGGGAAGTTCTTTTTCTTCTCTGAGCTACTGCTCACAAACAAGTTACTTGGCTGTTTTTCTTTCACTCTGATGGAATTCTAAAAATAAACAGTCAATCAAAACCAAGCAAACAACAACAACAAAAAAATCCCCCCCAAAAAACCCTGAACAAACAAATTCAGATATTTAAGTTCCTTAGGAACAGGGATATATGTTTGCTTATGTTTAACTTCAGCCTAAGATCTGAGTTTTAAAGGGTTGCTTTAAAGTGCTGCTTTTCTGAGCAATGGATCAGACTGATTCTTTCCCGTGACTAAATCTTTGAAGGTTGCAACCTTGCTACAGACTTGGACAGGATTTAGTTCCAGTTTTTCTTAGACATCAAGATTATTCTTAGCAAGGTTATTGGCGTGAGATTACTGCTGATGTGTAAGGTAATATCTTTCTATTTGTAATGAGTAATCTAGAATGGTCCTGTACTGAATGATATGAGAGGGCATATATTTAAGAATTTAATCTGGTAAGTAAATGTAAGTTAAATGCTGTTAGATTTGCTTTCCAAGCTGCATGGATGCATCTCTGAAAACTTGTAAGAGTTAAGCTGTGCTTGGCAGGGATGGAGGGGATTGTGGGGAATGTGAGTATATACAGGTATTGTGTACTTAAAATGGATCACTGTTATGGTGGTCCAGATCTAAACAGAGCCTTGGAAGATGGAATTATCCAAGTCTAGCCATAACCTGCTGGAAAGAGCAGCCTGATAGACTTTGTAGGTTGCAAGGACAATGATCAGTTAAAGAAGCAGTGCACCTGGGTATCTCTTGTTCTTCCTGTTGTACATATTAACTGTAGGTGCCAAAAAATATTTTGTATACTAAGTCCATTCTTCTCAAAATCACTTGATCTTATTAAACTTTTTTAGTCTAAGTGAAGAGCTGGAAATGGCTTTGCATGCAAATGTGTGTAACAGTGAAAAGTATGGAGACCAGGGTCACTAGTAGGGATTCTTAATCCTAATTGGCTGGTATCCAGTGGCTGGATGCCTGATGCTATTGATACTGTTGGAATATTTTAGTGTGATGTCTGTGTCCTCTTCTTGCATGCAGAGAGGGCTCCTGATCACAGCTGTATTAAAAATACTGGTTTAATTCTCCCTGTGATGTTTTCCAGATGAACAAGTCTTAGGGACTCTCCTGCAGTACAAGTTCATCTCACAGTCTGCAGTCTTTCTTATTATTGAAGCTAATACTCCAGTCTGATTCTTTTGATGAAAAACAATTCTGAATTGAAATGGTTCTTCAATCTGTGCCTGTCATTTCCCCAGCCTTGTAGGAGATGGAGAACAATAATGACCTGGCTTCAGCGTCTGGTTTAACCTTTAAATGCTGTGAGAAAGTGAACTTGCTTGTCCTGGTCTTGCTTCATTTGTCTGTTAGCAGTGTATATGTAGCTCCTGCCAGAGCATATTTGTGATAGCCAGTATCTGTAAGTGTACACACAGTTCTGGGGGATTTAGGCAGGATTAGTAACTAATAATAATTGTCTGAAACTGGTGTAATGTATCAAGTAAATGTATTTATTCTGAGTTTTTTTCTGTAAGATTTAGGGATCTAGCTGTTGCCACTTTGAACAAGAATCTAGCCTATATAAAGAGGTTAGATCCCTTCATGTGTACAGAGCAAAGTAGCTCCTTGCTTTAAATTCTTACTTTTCATCCTGATATTATAAAGTATTAAGTTTTCAAAATCTGTTTTGAGTTTCCTTTCCTTATTGTGGCAACTGCAAGTCTACTAGTAGATCTTGGGGAGAGAAAATGCCTGATTGCCAAAAGCAAATCTGAGGTTTGGGTTTCACTCCAGTGCTCAGCCTGGCCCCTGCAGCAGGGTGGTGACTGCCCCTGGTCTGAGGAGTGAATTGTGATCAGGGCCAGGGCACTGCCCTGTTTCTGCAGCAGTGTAAGCAACTGCTTGGCTGCTAAACCTCCTTTGGCCTTAGCTGTGCAAACTCCCTTCACATCAGCACTGAGGCACTGTGGCCTTGCAGATGTGAGTGGCAGGCCCAGTGGGCTGTGCTGAATGGCTCTGCTGCAGGAGGAGATGGGCTGGAACAGCCCAGAGCAAGAAAGAGGGGACTGAGGGACAGGGGATGGTGATGGCAGCATTGGGTGATACAAATGGGGACTGCAAAACTACCCCAGTGTGCTCTGGGAGTCATCTCAAGCTGAATGAATTCTTTGATTCAGTTAAACATGGCTCAGAAAAATCTATAAACACAACTGAGAAGGTAGAAACATCCAGCATTACATGGGGAAGGATATGAGGATATCCCAAGCAGAAATTTCTACCAAACACATCATGATCTCAGCTTAGCTTGGAAACCATTAACTGAATATATGCCAAAAGGTAAGATATTAGCACAGCAAAAGAGAACAGAGTAGCATTTATAATTTTTCAACCTGCATATCCTAAAATTTTCAGTGGCATTAAATATGTCACTGAATCTCACATGGGTTTTTTTGGTTGAATTACCGGTTGGAGCATTTACACTCCATTGAAATCTAATGGAATTTCAGTACTTCAATATTTTCTGGGTAACCTCAGAATGGCTGAGGAGCTCTTACAGTTCATAGCTCAGTGAGATTGTTAATTAGTTTTGTGATCCAGGGAATTTCTGTGACTGCATTCTTACGGGCATATCACAGAAACAAACACTTCAAAGCCTCTAATTCATATTCTGATAAATGAGGATCACTAAAATACCATTGCAAAACCTTGCTCTTTCTGTGCTGCCTTTTGATGACATCATATTTAAGTCTTTATAATAGGTTGAATACCCAGATTTTCCTTTAAAAGTAGGTATCTGAAGGGTTTAACAAAGCTCTTCTGTCAAGCTATTGGGCTAAGGGTTTCTAGAATCCTGTTTAAAAATCCAAAGAATGGCTGCTTTCAGTGGCAGGATAGCAATGAAAAGAAATGTCCAAAGATATCAGCTGCACAGCAAGAGAACAAGGGCTGATCTCAGCAATTTTGAGCTTAGAGCTTTATTTCAGTTTTAAATCTCAAACTGAATGGAAGAGCTAGCAGCAATTCCAATTAAAGCCTTTGGAGGGTCTCAGATTCTTTTATTACAGCAGCAGAATATTTATTGGAAACCAGGTAGACTTAGTGAAGCTTCTCTCTTTTTTTTTTTTTTCATGTACTTGGATGAACTGTAGCAAAGTTTCTTGTGAAGTGACAAGAGTGTTTTTCTTTAAGTGTTCTGAAGCTGTGGTCATCTTAATGCATGTGAAATAAACAGGGATGTGAAAGTGTGGTCTGATTTGAAATACATGTAGTTATTCAGTCATAGTCTTTGAATCTTGGTATTAGGTAAAGCAGTCCTGTTTGTAAACTGTGTTCTGAGCAGTTTTACTGTTTAGGTTGAGAGGGTGGAGGAAAAGCAGTTTACTCAGGTGTTGATAAACAATTGCCTTGAAGTGCTCAGTTTCAAGAATGACAAAACATTGTTCAGGAGGCTTTAGTTAACCTGCAGGAATTGTAATTAAACAGATAAGGGAAGGCTGAAGTAGCTGGTGAGTGTAGGGTTAGATATCTTCCATTGAAGGTGGCATGGTTTGATTAGTCCTGTGGCCAAGCACAGATCTTCAGAAGTCTAAATCAAAACAGCTGATTAGTAACTTCTGTGGTTTGAATTGTAGATTCTGTACTTCATGTGGGCAGCCTGTGGCTGGTGTAACCTTCCTTCCTTGATCTGAAGAGCATCTTCCACCAGCCTCACAAAGCTCCTATTGTGCATAGGGCTGTGTGTTACCTATTATAGAATAAATGCAGCGTCATCAAGTCAGTGGGTTAGTCCTTATCTTTGAAAATAAATGAAACAGGTAATTACTTCTATTTTCTTGAAGAAGAAAGACTGCTAGAAAAAGTTTATTCTTTGTAAAGTTTATGCCTTGCTAGACATGACATCTGTCTAGCAGTTTATTTCAAAGCAGGGTGAATGGTAACCAGAAGGAACCACCTTCCCTACCTCACTCCCCCAAATAAACTTTCAGAAGGTTTGGGGTGTGGTAGGTATTCTGGTTGGTTGGTTGTTTTTTGTTTTGTTTTTTGGGGTTTTTTAACAGCTTATGACACTTAGCATATGAAGTTCAACATGGTGTCATTAAACCCGAGGGTAAAGTGACAGATGGAAATTTAATAGATTGACTGACTGCCCAATGGATTGCTTCTTGTCCTCTCAGAGGAGGGTGAATCTTGCTGGAAAGTAAACTGCCCAAACAACAAGTAAAGAGCAGTAGGGGAGAGGAGGCATCTTAGCACAGCATTAGGTGTCTTGTCTGGACACCTTCTCAGTGTGCTCTTCAGCGTATGCAGTAAGACCCTTTGCCTTAAATCTGTGCTCCTTAAACTGAAGGGATTTGAGTAATGTTTTAAAGCAACTGCAGTTGTCACAGGTTCTTCTAGACACTGCTCCTTTTTTTGAGAAGTGGTTGGATTTCCCAAGATTTGTTTTTCTGTGAACAGATGAGTTAATGTCAGTGTCTTGACTGCCTCAGGGATACCTAATGTACGGAATAGGAAGAAAATTCATCCTTGCATGCTCTGAGATAACAGAGGAGAGAGCTTCCACTTGTGTTAATAGATTTTGGGGTTTTTTTACTTTTTTTAACCTCAAGGAACTGTTAGATGTGAGCTTTGAACCATGTTGTGTAAACTGTTTCTTGGGCTACAGAAGTGGGGATAAAAATAAACAAACAGTTGGCTACAATGCCTTCTCTTGTTGTTTCATTAGAATATTCCCATTATAGTCTCCCCATGCCCCTTTCTGAAGCAGTGATGTGCTGTCAGCCTGTTGTGTGAGCACTGCTACTTCTGCACTGATACTGACTGTGTTAATCCTGTGTCACACTGCTTGAGCCTTGCCTTGTCCTTTGTTCTTGTCTCCTCACTGCCTGTTCTGGAGCATGGCTCCCTCTGATGCCACCAGAGAGGAGCTGCTTTGTGTGCAGCTTCTGGGACTCACTGAGTGCACCCTGCCCAGGGTCTGTGTTGTGGGCATTCTGCTGCACTCACAGGGTCCCTGTAGGCCTGATCCTCTGAAATATTTGAGTGGCACTTGGAACAGCTCTGCAGGGAAGATCAAGTGCCTTGGCCATGAAGAGCTTTAGATGCAGTCAAACTAAATTTTTATGCTATTGGGTGGATTTTGTTTAATATTACGCTATTACCTGATTCATAGTCAAAGTATAAGGCTGACCTTGCAGTTTCTACAAGCCATTGTTGGGGTGGAGCAGAGAAGGAAGGATTGAAATATTCTCTCCACTTGCCTTTATGATGAACACAAGCTTGTTGGTATTTTTCCTAAAATACAACTATTCATTTACCATGACCATGTAAAGATGTGGTATTTGTACTGACAGAAAGAAAAGTCTTCTCTTGGCTATTAGTAAATTATGCCTTTATTGCTGTTGCATAGCACAGTGGACTTAGTGCTGCTGCCTATTACATATTCCTGTTTGTGATACCAGAAAAATGTCTAATTTGAAAACTTTATATTAGATGATACCACAGTTACCACAATGTTAGGGTGTCTGATAGAAGAATACTCACAGGTTAAAACCAGTCACAACTATATGAAAATTAGCTAAGGGTCACACTCCAGAAAGCAGCTTATCTACTACTGTGAAAGCCAGACTACTCTTGAGCTAGGACAAAACAGCATTCTCTACAAGTTAAGAGCAGGCTGTGTTGTTTCTAGAACACTTAAAAGTCCCTGAACTATCTCATTGTGTGGCCAATGTGTAGCTCTTGTTTCTTGGGTGTTTATGTCCAAGCAAGCTGAATTCTGATTTACCATCTGTAGACCATGTGGACAATAGGCAAAGCAACTACTTCTGGAGTTTGGGTGCTGCCTGTTGTGTTTTTACACATTCCCTTGGCAAGGAAATGTTCTCTTCCTCTCCTGCCTGTCTGGTGACTAAGAGTTAAAAATCAGTCTCTGTGGCAATGGCTGAATTCACTGTCCCCAACAAATATATGCTTGTGCTGTACAGGAGAACCTGTGCATAAATAGGAATTGCCACGCCCCATTTCTGAACTAAGGAGTGTCCTGGATGAGGGAGTTGATGTGTAACATAATAGAGAAGATTACCAGAGGAAAATATCTGTCTTCACTTACCAGTGTTTTTCCCAGAATGAGCACTTAAAGATGATTAATTTGCATTGCTGTACTTAATGTATGTAGCAAACAGGTGTGAGTAAAAAACTCTGCATGGAAAAGTACTGCTGCTCAGATGTTTGAAAATGCTGTCCTGAGGGCACTTCTTGATTGTTGGCATGTTTGTTCTTGTGTGCATGAGTCAATGAGAACTTAGTTTGATTTGTTGCTTTTCAGAACATCAAGTCATGACAAGGGGAAAAAAATAGTTACTGTCAGTGTACTCTAAGGGCAGTTGTGCAGACTGGTCATGGAATTGTCAGTCTCAGAACACAGGGCACATAAACTGGATTGCTTGGAGCAAACTGCTTTCAGGGAGAGGTTTGGACTGGACAGTATCCAAAGGTTCCCTTTCCAAGCTAAATAATCCTTTGGCATGTTTGTAGGCTGATGATCCCTTAGTCTCTTGTTAATTTTCTGTAGGCCAGCTTGTTGTCCTGAAGCTTTTTCCAAATACTACTGAGTAACTTCTACTGTTGGCCTTGTGTTTCCATACAGTAGCACTTTCTGATGTGGCAGTGTTTTTCTAGAGTAATTGTGTCCAGGTAAATTTGAGACTCCTGGAAGGTCCATTGCTTCTGGAATAAAGTGTCATGGCTGGTACAGCCACTTCCTGTAGCAGTGTTTTCTGCATGGTCGGCTGGTCTCCTTACAGCTCTCTGCTGGGATATGAACAGCTGGGGTTCTTTGTGGTGCTCCAAGGACACAAGAATCTCTATCCTGCCATCTACCATATACACATCATGTGTCTGAAATATTAATATTTGAGATTAATATTCTGTGTGGAAATCCTGACTGGTGACATAGCTTTGTTTCACTTATTTCTGCTTTTGTGTTCAGTGTGCTGTCCTTAGAGATGCTGCTCTGTGCTAATCCGTGTGGCAGCTGCTGCTTGTGCTTCTGGTACAACTACTGTGTCCAACTACTCTTAAAAAACCCAACCAACCAAAAAAAGAGGCAGTATTATTTTTAAGGAGCCTCCAGTTATTTAATTACTAGGCTCACATAACACACAAACAGAGGCTTGTTGGCTAGGGCTTGTTTATTGAAGCTTACTCCTTTATGGCTTAGCAACATAAGGAGGAGAATAAGAACTGAGATTTTTTTGCAGTAAAGCAGGATTTTTTCTTCTAAGCAAATTAGATTTGCAGCATCAAAAGGCAGGAAGAGTGTGAAATAAATGGTAATGCCATGTCACGAGTCTTTCTGCTAGAAGCTCTTGCAACTTGTTCCTGCCCATTTACTGGGTATCTCTGCTGTTTTCTTAGCCTACGTAGGGAGAAGATCAAAAGCCAGATTTCTGTCTATGAGCAGATCTAAGGTAGCTGTATCAACATTAAAGAAATATTTTAGAAAGGTGTAATGCCTTATAACAAGAACAATAAAAAACACTTAATTTCATATCTCTTGAGAAAGACTGGGTTTTTCTTTAGAATCTGCTCTAGACACTAGTCTTGTAGGCTGGGTTTACAAGTTAAGAGTAGCTTGTTAAAAACCTTTGACACTTTTATTCATCATAGTGTTGTCACAAACAGAAGGCATTTGTTTTAATACCTTGTCCTACTCATACTTTAGGCATGGTTTGCATGCCAGTGCCTTGGAGTGGCCCATTCCTTAGGCTTGCAGGGCAGGGTTTTAATCTGGTCTTTCAGCACTTGTGAGACACTTCACCTGCATGCTACCCTGATGTCACCAATGTCATGGAAGGGTGACTGTGCTGCTTCTCTCTGCAGATCTGATTGGCTGCCTGGCACTTCGTCTGTGGCAAGCAGGACAATGGCTGCCAGCAAGAGCAAGAACCAGAGTTCCTTGGCCCTCCATAAAGTAATTATGGTTGGCAGTGGAGGTGTGGGTAAATCTGCCCTCACACTTCAGTTTATGTATGATGAGGTAAGTAACTTTGGTTCAGCTTCTCTAAAGCACAGATTCATTGGGCTTGCTAAGCTTTTTTCTGTGGGACAGGGGAACTAAGTGGGATGAGCAAAAGACCTGATGACCCAACTGGCAGGAGCAGGATGTAGAAAGCTGGGAGATGTGTCCTCTGTGAACATCTCTGGCTAAAGGTGACAAAATTAATGCTTATTTGTGAAAGAACTGTCTTCAGAAGTTCTGCATAATGTATGGGTGCTTGTGTACAGAAGCTATTACTACTTGGAGTTGAACTTTAATTTTGTAATTTAGGTCAGTTAAGGCTGAAGTCAAAGTAAACATTCTAGCTCATTCTGAGCCAGGTGATGAAGTAGGCATGTTCATAGCATGAATTCTTCCATACTGGTTTACAGGAAGCTAGATTAGGCAGCCCACATTAGTATGTGAAGGAATACATGATCCTGTAGGTCAAAAGTTAGTGTTTTCTATAGGTTGTCCACACATGCTATAGTAGTGTAAATACCTGAACATGATGTAGTCATTAATGAAAGCCAGCCAGCTTACTTGGGCTGAATTGTTGTGTTCTGAGGCTGAGAGGCTCTTTACCTCTGCTTCTCTGCTGGATGTGTGCAGTTGAACTAAGTTGAACTGGCAGTGGCTTTGTGGATCTGATCAATTCTGAATGGACTAAAGTATGTGCCTGTGTAATTATGGAACAGGCTTTCATGTTCAGCAGCTGAATGCTCTCATCTACACCTGTTAAAATACCTGTTCCTGAAGTACATTCAAATGCATTTTCTTAAAGTGGGAGATCTAGATAATGCCAGCACATTGCTTAACTTATACTGCAACTCCGTTCTTAAATTGTACTGAAATTGCTGACAGTGTTCTGTGTAGCAAAACTTGACTAGGCAAATTGGCTCTTTGATGTATTAAGGGCTTAAATAATTTGCTTTTAATAGTAATACTTAAAAAAAAAAAAAAAAAGTGGTGGAACTTAGTGGCTGACTGAATTATGAGAAGGTTTTGGGGAATTTAAATGTCACAGAAGTGAAAGAAGGAAGATAGACAAATACTGAGACTGTATGACAGTAATTCTAAACACTGATCCCTTTCTTGTCAGTTTGTAGAAGACTATGAACCTACCAAGGCTGACAGCTACAGAAAGAAAGTAGTTCTGGATGGTGAAGAAGTTCAGATAGACATTCTGGACACAGCAGGACAGGAGGATTATGCAGCTATCAGAGATAACTATTTCCGCAGTGGGGAAGGCTTTCTTCTTGTCTTCTCAATAACAGAGCACGAATCCTTCACAGCAACAGCTGAGTTTCGGTGAGTAGCTTCTCTCCTAGGCAGGGGAAGTTACCCAGTTCCTGTGTTGCTCTGACAACCCTGCCTAAAAGCTAGAGCTCTTTATTCTTTGTCTGTTACCATTTGATCAATAAAAGTGACACCTGACCATTTTGCTCTCAGTAACTGGTAACCTAAACCACAGTATTCAGCCTCTGGCTTTAGTCATCTTCTTGCCTGCATCTTACAAGTACACTATGCCAGCAGCAACTTCAGGCAAGTAACAGATTCTTGGACTCCTAAAACAGGCATATTCCAGCCAATTTTCAGTCTTCATGGATGTGAAGTTTAATTATCTTAGAGCAGTACTTCTGGAATTAAGTCTGTCTTTTGGCCAGGTTTCAGACACAGTATTGCTTACTGCTAGAAGCAGGTGCTCTAAGGAAGGGAAGGATTAGCCTCCACTCTCAGGTATGGATTGGTGCCAAGCAAGGGTTGGCAGCCAAGCATTGCTATTGTAGGCAGACGTATTCCTAGAAAGACACGGGGTAGTAGTAAGCACTTCCATTTTTCTTCTTGGGATTAGCAGTTCTGATGTAAAAATTGGCACCAGATTGACCACAGAAACTGCTTGTGTAGTGTGGGGGGTAAATAGAAAAGGATTTAAACCACTTCTCTGGTTTTAGAATCCATGTAGCCACATTCTTCAGGGCAAATGTTCTAACTCTTTTTGATGATACCTGTTGCCTCAGTAGAAGGTAAACCAGAGATTGCCTGGAATAGCTATACAACTTGAAGGAAAACTTCCCAAAGCCTAGGGAAAGTTTAGGAGTTCTTTATGCTTGTCAGAATAAAAGCTCTTTGTCAGTCTGCCTTATGTTCCCTAACAAGGTTAACAGATACTAACTGGTAATGGAAGTGCTGTAGCTGAGCACACTTATTTCTAGGTTTTTCTTAAAGCTAAGGCAAACTCCCCTTGCACCCCAGAACTTAACATCTCATACTCTTTCAACAGTACTGGGTGACCACAAAATCTTTCATGAGATACAAAAATACTGGTCCTTCCTCACATAATAGTTCTGTGACTTTGTTCTGCTTCAGAAGGCTGACAGGCATGGGACACACAAGCAGAGCTCAGTTTGCTCTAACTGGAGCTCTGACAGGAGCCAGCAGTTCAACTGTTACAGGACTGCAAAACTGAGTACTAGGATTCTTCCTAATGTAAGATAGAGGAAAAGATCAGGTGGCACTCAAAGAACACAAAGAAAATGAGACAAGTGGAAGCAATTGGGTTTGGCTTATGTACCTAAGTGAAATATAATGTTAAACCCAAAGTTTAAGGCTTTGAATGAGAGTAGGAGTATTTATCTTGGCAGTTTGGTTTTTTTGTCAGACTTCTTTAACTAGGTTAACAGTGTGTTGGTTCAAGATTCCAGCACAGCAAAACAGTGAAAAGGCAATGCTAGCCCTGAAGATGGGCAAGAAGGGCCTAAGAGCTTTGTGATGCAGAATCTCCTACTTTTCAATGGTTCAGAAGTAAAACAAATAGTGAAATTCATTAAATGGAATATTTAGGCTCACATGCAAGAACCAGCTCCTTGGTCCAGGAAGGAGTGGGGAATGGATATATGAGTCACCAGCATCCCAGGCCAAACTGCAGAGTGTTATTATTTATTGCAGATCAAAAGGCTCCAGAATCCTAACGCTGTGAAAGAGTTGAATACTGAACAAATGATAGGCTTGTCTTTAAACCCTAGCTCTCCTGCTGATGCTATGCATTCAGTGTTTGCTTTCAGTGCCTCTTTAATCTGAAAATGTGTGAAGATGCAGTTAAATGCAACAGCAGATTGTCTGCTTCAGTGTTAATGCTATTTTAGAGTCTCATGTACTCTCCATACATTGTTATTTTGTAGATGGAGAACGCAGGCATCTGAAGTAGTGTGGTGACTCGGTGAGATGAGAGGGTGTAGCACTGTGCTCATGCCTTGTTTAGCTCTTCTTTATAACTATTTAAAAATAGTTTAGAGTGGTAGAGTTCTTCCAGCATCCTAGATGGACAGCAGCTTGTGTCAGTCTGCTTTCAGCTTGTGTTTTACCCCAGTGAAGAACACTGAGACTGGTATGTAACATCACTCCATCTCCTTTCCTGGACACTTGTACATCCTTGTAGCATGACAGGTTAATGCTGGCAGGTGAATATCTTCCTGGAGTCTGTGAAGGAGGATGGTTGCTAGCACTTTAGTTCAGAATTGTGTAGTAACTCTCTCCTTTGGGCAAAGTTTAGGTAGCCATTAGGAATGATCTCTGCCAGCTACTGGGCTGTTTGCAACCTACTGCCTTGGCAAAGACTTGATGTTGCCCAGACCTAGATAGAGATATGATGCAGACTGAATTAAAGATGGTGACTGAATGCCAAGGTGGAACTTGGCAAACATGGCACTTGTACTCTTTTCCTCATTCAAATGTGAACTCCTGCTGCCAGTTGCTCTTCTGCCATAGTCGTCTTCTTTCCTAGAGCCTGATTACTCACTAACTAAATAATAAAACTGCCTTCCTGGAAGTGTTAGGCTTTCAGTAGTGTAAAGCCCATAGCATTACTATGCTAATCTTGGAATCATTTTAAAGTGTGTGTCCAACTGTTGGGAAATACCCAGTTGCAAGCACTAATAATGTGCAGACCACTTGATCCACTCCACATAAAAGTGTGAGCGTTTTGTTGCTACTACTAACACAGATATTTTTATTTTGAATACCTCGTGCCTTAGGGAACAGATCCTGCGTGTGAAGGCTGAAGAGGATAAAATCCCTTTGCTGGTAGTGGGGAACAAATCTGACCTGGAGGAGCGCAGACAAGTGCCTGTAGAAGAGGCTCGGAGTAAGGCAGAAGAGTGGGGGGTGCAGTACGTAGAAACCTCTGCCAAAACTCGGGCCAATGTAGATAAGGTAAGAGAAGTGGCATCTGCTCAATTAGATCATCACTACTTGTTTAGTAGCTGACTCTTGCTGCACAAAAGCAAGTCCACAGTTTGGTTTCTGAAAGCCTGGTTTATTAAAAAAATACCAAAAACCAATGAACTTACTGGAATGTGTGCACCTAGGCACATACCTAGCTTAAGGGAACCTGAGATCTGGAAGAAGTTAATGCTATTGTCTTGTCTTAACTGTTTGTACCTGAACCAATAGTTTTTCAATAGTCCTTTGGGTAAATGGTTCTAAGGATTCTCTAAGTATGTTATTTTGTTTGTAGGGTGTGTCCTTCTTATAACACCAATAAATAACAAGCTATGGACAAGTCGAAATTATTCCCCCTTCCCTATAAAGCCACATGTAATGTGGTTAATCTTAAAAATTTTATTCTTGTTTTCTGCCAAGACTAGTTTGAATTGTGAGAAGAACTTGTTGTGTCCCTGTCCTGTTTTGACTTGTCCTTGGTGGTATAGGACAGTTATTCTCATGTTATTCTGCTGATGTTTTCTTACATAAACAGTGGTGGTGGGATATTCTAGAGAAGAGAAATGAATTATGACTATGGAGTGTTTGTCCTGTATAGAGGACAAATCAATTTCAGTCATCCCCTTTATTTTGTTTGTAGTGAGGAGTTCTTGAAGAAAAGGGTGCCTTTTTACTTCACCAATTCACAGAACATTATATGAAATTACTGTTTGCACCGTAAGGGCTCCAAATGTGTCTTACTAATATGCAACTGTTTAAAAATTACAAATTTTAAGCAGTTTTCTCTTTAGTTAAAGAACACTTGCAGCTAGCTATATTCATCTAGACAAAACAGAACAGGAGAATATCTTCTCCTGTTCTTCTATATTAGTTCACTAGTGGAAATGTTGTTGGTGCACAAGTTACTGGCAGGAGCTCCTCCTCTCATTAAAACTGCAGTATATGAAACTCCTGAATTGAGACCTCTTGATTTAAAGAACGTGGCGTAATTTCAGTTTGGTGAAGTCACAGTCACTTGCGTAAACTGGGTGATGTCGTGAAACATGAATATTTAGACTTGCTTTTTCCTGTAAGCATCTCATATTACTAATGAATGGCTAGCTTATTTTATATTTAGACTAGTTTTCTGATCAGCTGGGATTAACAGCAGTGGAGCTGTGTGTCTGGAGTGTACTAGCATGGTGATCTAGATTTGCTGTTACAGGTCTTCACTGGCTAGCTCATGTGGCATACTGGTTGTCCTCTGTATAAGCACTGTTAGGTGCATTGTACAACAAGGTATTTCTCTTTGTTGTGATTGTATGTTAGTACTGTGGCAGAATAAAAAAAAACAACTTCAGAGGGTTTTGAATTGCAAACTAATCTACTTTTGATCAGTAGCATGGTCTTGTTTGCAAGTACCAAAGGCTTGAGAGTTCCCTGTTTGGAAAAAAATGTACTTTAGTTCTACACAGTGATCTTATTCTGTAATCATAAAAATAATTTTAAAAAATACTATTTTAAAATAATCCTAAAAATAAATACTCATGGACTGTACAGCAAAACAGCTCTTGCGTCTTAAGTGTTATGTACCCAGACATCAGGAATATAGGGGTGAAATTGCCTGAGTTTTGGACAAAAAAATTAGAGAGACATGAAAGGAAGCATGACTTTCTCTGAATTTTTCCTAGACCATAGTTTTGAGAATTTTTTGCCTGTCACTTGAATGCTGCACCTTTGTAATTATAGACCAAGCAGAATAGTAACTGCGTGGAAAAGACTGGACTCACTGCTTTCCATAGTTAACAGCAATGGAAATGTTTGCTAGGCACAGACAAATGTTCTCATGAGCTCTGAATGCTGCTTTTGTGCAAGAATCATATTTAATAAAAATCCCTTAAAACACGACTGTTGAATGTTTTGCTAGCCAGGTAAGATTGTGCAGTTTTTTGTCACTGCTTGACACACTACATAATTCTGATATTGAGTTTGTCACAGGAATCTTTGTCTAGACTTACTTCTGCTGTGTTGAGTACAGTGTGGTTCTACATCTTTATTTGCTGCTGAATACAGTAGTTTTTATCTGCTTTCTGGTGGCTGATGCTGTTTAATCTTTCTTTGTTTTTCCCTCCTAGGTATTCTTTGATTTAATGAGAGAAATAAGAGCAAAGAAAATGTCAGAAAACAAAGACAAGAATGGCAAGAAAAGTGGCAAGAACAAGAAAAGCTTTAAAGAAAGATGTTGCTTACTGTGATGCTTTGGAACTGTAAATATCTATCTACAGGTGGCATGGATAAAATACCACTAAGGATATAGGGCTGGATTCATGAAAGGAAGTCTGTATTGACTCCCTTATCTTTTGCTTTGCATATCACACCTTCAAAATGTGAAAACAACTTTGCAACCATTTCCAGTATCCAACAAAACCTTTGCCTCCTTAAACTGAAATGGGCTTCATCTTCCAACTTTCAAAACTAGAAATAGTTTCAGAACTACAATCCTTCTGCTTGGTTACACAATGTACTTTTGTATTAACTTCCTTCTAATGTTTCTGTGTGTTTCTCTTGAACCTCTATTGGCCTTAACCAGCACAGCTGTTCAGGTTCAAACACTTTTTCCCGCTGTTGCTGCCCTCCTTGATGGTGCAAACTGCAGAAAGGCTAGATGACACCTAGTAAAGGGTTTGAGTCTCCATCTTCTCTTAGTTGTCACTGATATTTCTTACTCTGACATCTGCTGACTTCCTCCCCACGCTCCATGTAAGAAATAGCAACTGACAGTTGAGAGTCAACTCAAAACAAACTTTATTCTGTGTTCTGTTTAGTCAATACAGCATTCATGAATCAAGCCTACGGACTCAATTCAGACTTGTTTAGGAAATGCAAAAATTGATATTTAAAACAGGCTAGATGCATTCCCTGCTGGGGTCTGTCTTCTCATCCTTAAATTAGTGGTATGGGGTGAGAAAATGACTGTAAGCCTTTCTTCAAAAGGAATAGTATTATCACCATCTCCCTGAAATGCTGTCCTGGGTTTCTTCCATGTATTGTCTTGACTCAATTACACTCCACATCTGTCATCCTCCCCTTACCTTGTACTGGAATAGTGGAAATAGGTGTTGATTTAATAATCAGTTATGTTTATATTGGAACACTTGTGATGATAACGTTGGAAAGTGAAAACATCTGCATCTGTCTCCTGTCTTGCTGTAGATGAAAATGCTGAATAAGAGTGGGTCCCATCACACAATCATGGCCTGGAATAGGTGAGGCATATATGTTACCTCTCAATGATTAGCTGGCTAGTGAGCTGTATGGTGTCAAAAAGCAAATGAAGTTAAGAAGTTGCCACATCTGTTATTCACTGTTAATTTTATGTGTACTGTTTCTGATGCACAGCAACCTAGCACATGATGAGTTTTGCTGTCAGTTATGCAGTAGTGGTCATGTCTGTTGAACAAAAACAGTCTAGAAGTGGAAAAGTCAGTACTTAGCAGGTTCTGTTGACAGCTGAATGAAATGAACTTTCTGATGCAGTTTAAATGAAGTGCAGTTGCCAAAAATCTCTTCTGTCACTGTGGAAAAGGAGTCTCTTCTGGTTGTGGAGTTTCTCAATGAATTGTGGCTACCTTCTGCCTCCATGGAATAGAGAAACTTGAAGAGTAACCAGTATCTTGCTGGTAACTGGATGCTTAAAACAGTTGCTTGGTGAAAGGTTGTTCAATGAAGCTCATTGCAGCACTAAATTAACTAATGGTGTTTCTTCCTGAGATGGAGTAGGGAATACTGTTCAGTACTTAGTGTTGTAATTTGAGGTTGAAAAATATTTTTTCGCGTGTACTAGATTGCTTTTGTGCATTCTGTCTCTGAACATTGAAAAAAAGTAAGATGTGATCTATATCAGAACCTCTGTTGACCTGAGGTTTCACAGGGACTTATCACAAACTCATTGTCTTCCATCACTAGTTCATCTTGTCAGGCAACTCATTGGACTGGGGAAACTGTACTAAATAAAAGGTGCTGTAATATTCATTCTTGTCAAATTAAATTCCTTCTTTGTTACTCTTATCTTGTATGGGCAGACAGAAAGGTTAACCAGCTCTGGAAATGCTTCTCTGTGAACAGTATAATTAATTGTGAAGTTGGTTTTGTAATGCCCAGTAGTGTTTTGAAGCAGAAGCTGGAAGCCTGCTGGCTTACAGAACTTGTCACTTGAGCTGTGTCACCTGTGTCTAAAGCCTAAGCACTGAATAGGACACTGGGAGCTGTAACACATCTAACAAAGTTTCCTATTGAACTTCCATGGATAAAAGTCCATTTCTGACTGTTTATTGTCCTTGCAGCAAATGAATGTCCTCTTCTGGAGGAAAGCAACTCAGTTAGGTTTGGTTTTAGTTGAGACTTAACCTTTAAGTCCTTAATTAACCTAAAGGATGAACAACAGTTGAGTTCACATTACAAGCTTATCTAGGTCAAGCCCCTCCGAGGCAGGTTGTAAAATGTGTATAACAAAATTGAATAAACTGACCTTACTGTATGAATAATGAATTCAGCAAAGCTTACAATGAGCAGCTCAGCTATGTTGGCTCAAGAGACTTGAATGCCTTGACCTTTGATCTCTATAGTCTTAAAGTACCTGACAGTATTGATAGGACAGATGAATTTCTTCTCAGAACTGCAAGTCTCTCACTGGTGTTCTTACAGTCCATGTGGTGTTTTCACTCAGGTTATTTTTTTTCTCCAACTGATAAAGCTATGCCACAGAGGTGGACTTCCTTGGAAGAGGGTGCTTGCTGTTTCATGGCTTCATGCTGCATCCTTTCAGTGTTCTGCTCTTGTCACCTGCTCCAGAAAGACTAGGCCTGGAGACTAAAAAAGCAGCTTTTCAGTTTTCCTCTTCTGTACTTGCAACAAACGCAGTTTAACTTGCCAGTTACAGCTGAAAACACAATAAACAAAGCAGCTACCTTGGAACAGTGGGCAGCAAGCTTTCTGACTTGTACAGGAAGGCAGTAAAGCTGGTCCCCTGGACTGAAATCCTGCTGTCTCCACCTCATCGTGGAAGTGCCTGAATTTGCCCTTTCTGAATAGGGGCAGTATGATTTGGGGGTTCTTGAATGGCTTCCAGGTGTGCTTCACTGGACATCAATGGATATCACCATCAGGTGGGTTGAGTGGAGTGAATATAACATGGCACAGCATCCTGTGAGTGTGTGAATGGAGCTTTGGGTAACTGGGGGCCAGGTACATCAAATAAGGGATGACTTGGGCAGCAGGGGGTTCGTGGCTGCCTGCTGGCCCTGCTGTGTAGCTGAGGAGACTGAAGGCTGGATTGAGGCTGATGTATTCTATCAGCCTTTGCACGTTGGGTAATTAAAAACCACGGCTTCTCTTTGTTGGTAAAATGTGCTCTTAAATCATTCTGGAGCATGGCTGTAGGCAGGTAACTGGATATTTGCAGCTGGAGGTCATGCGAGACTTGACTATGCACTTGCACTTAAGCATTCAAGTATTATTCTTGTGCAATGGCTTAACACGAAGTCAGGGAACTGTTTGCTGCTACGTGCAATCTTCCTTATGTGGCTTAGCTTCAAGTGCTCCAGTTTTCCTTCTGCTTTGAGCAGAGCTAACAGGCCCCTGTTATAACAAGGGCTAAGTCATTCTATGAAAAATATACAGGACTCCAGGACTGCAAAGGCAGACTTGACTCTTGTAGAGGAGCATCTCTCCAGGTGGGAGTACAGATGCAGCATGAAGTGTGTTTTCAATGACTTGTGCCCTATGTGTTCTTATACAGACTGATACACCTCTACTGCAATTTCTAGGGGAACACTTGGCTTGATGAGGAGAAAGATGTATGCATACATTTACTGGGCATTAAACTTCAGTAAGATGTTGATAACCATCTGAAGTTCCAGTTGAGTCCTATCTGGTTTAAGTATAATGCTCCAGAATACTTCAGGTCCAAGGTACAAAACTACAATCTGGAATGCAGTAAGAGGTGTGTAGGGGGGATATGCATCTAACTAAATGCTCACCCAGAGCTTTTTTTAAAGCTTTTCAAAGCATTAACCCAGTTCTTAGGCCTGACAGGTCTATCAATTCTTGCTCAAAAAGAGGATACTGTTATCAGTTCAGCTCAGAGCTTATGTAGACAGAAGCTTTCCTTAATTGCTATAAGCATATGTTGCAGTGTTCACCTCCTGTTGACTTTATAGTTGGGAGAAGGAGAGAAGAGGAACAAATAAAAAAGCTATGATTTTCACTGTAATCTCCACACTTCATGGAAATGGCAGGTGTTCCTCTTGGGAGGGGAAGGTGTTATCTCTAACACCAAGTGAGAAGTTTAGTGTAGAGGAAGTGATTGTGATTGCAAGACTTAATGAAACTGCCTCTAAACTATGTATGCTATACTATACAATGTAAATTCTTTTTTTTTCCTTACATAGCTTCAGAGCTTTGTCTCTAACTTGCACAAACATTTTTAATGTCTGTAAAACTGGTCACTTTTCATTATCATGCTAATACAACTGATTTGTATTACTATTGATAATAAAAAGAAAAAATGAGCTTCATATTTGTTTGTTATTGATTTTTACAGCATTCTAAAAGCATACCTAATCCCCAAATTCTTGGATGAGCCAGCCACTGGTTTTCAGTGTTGGTAACTAACCTTTCTATCAAATATGTAACAAGATTATATTGCAGGCTATGGGAGGGAAGGAAGAGGTGTCTGAGACACTCATCATTGGCTTTCTGGAAATGGTATGCATGTTTTTCAGGACTGAATTGACATAGTAGTTTGGTTCATTCACAGTTGATTTTCCAGAACTTAATTGGATCAGACAGCTTGTATCAGCTATATGAACGACAGAGTTGCTTTGTCTTTTCTTCAGACAGTCTTGAGCCTTTGAAAAGAGAGTAAGCTACACTGTGTGGAAAAAGTAGTCCTTAGTCTTTTGAGTGTGCCAGACTCATTGTCTGTGTAGGTTTGTGGTGAATGAACTGCAGGAGAGAAGCTGAGATGCTTCTGAGGCAGGATGGCTCAGGACAGACTCACTGCTCTCTAATGCCACTTAATTTGGAGTGGCAGAACAATGGGATTCAAAGTAAACTTTCAGGCAGTTTCTGTCACCACTGCTGTATAAGTTGGAAGTGGAACATTCTCTAGCTGATGACTTCTGGCCAAAGACTACAGCAATTTACATAATCTTGTTTACATGGTGCTTGCCTGGTGTTTGCCCTGTGTTTCTGATTGCCACGGTGGTTTATGTTGCTCTCCTTCCCAGTGAAGTAACTTTTAAAATATTCTGTGGCAGAGAAAGGGTAGCATGGAAAGTGTCATGTAGGAGGCAGGAGAAGGTTCTGAGCACACTTGTGTTACACTGCTATACCCAAAGCCCAGATTGGCACCTTCAGGTAGTCTGCAGATGCTTGTGAGGAGCAGGCTTGCCTTTGATTGCAGCAGGATAAAACAGGAGGATGATGACTCGTGCATAGCTTGGCTTCTGCCTTCGTGTTTGCCTGTATTGTGCCCCAACCAGAGCATTTTAATGTGGTTCTGTGAGCTAAGTGCTGACAATTCCTGGGATGGCACAGGCACCTCTTCCTGAGAACTGCTGGCTCCATCTTGTGGATTTAGGAGTTAGAAGCTCTGCTGTGGAGAGGGGCTGTTCAGCATGCTCAGACGAGCAGACAAGTTGCTGCTATTTATCTGCCACCTGAATTACATGTAGAAATCCACACTAGCTAGATTCTTCTGGTTTCGTTGCTTGGCTGTATTATTCTCTCATGCAGTATGAGACTTTGTTCTAAAATTAAATTTTCCTTTTGCATGCAAATGCTAATGTTAAATCTTGCCTAAACATTCTTCCGTGCAGCAGAACACCCAATTTCTCATGAGGATGGTGGATTTACGTTTTTTCTGGCATTAAACCAGTTTGCCTTGCAAGTGTAAGTTTGTTCTGCTTGCTGAGCACTGATTTGCATGCCTGAAAGAATACTTATTGTTCCCTGAGACTGTGCAGTACTTCACTAAATGTTTTGTTTCTATGGGTGACTAAAGATGCTGGGCTTTCTTTGAAATATAAAGCCTTAATTTGGAGGCGGGGCAGAGAATATCCTATTTTTTTTTTCCCCTGGCCCATGGTCTTTCCTCCCCCAAACCACTCAGTGTCTGTTATGGGAATAGGATCTACTAGGGATATAGCAGCAAATGGCTCCTTAAGCATTGTAACTCCAAAGGGAGTTGGAACTAAAATGTTGAGGTGAGACTGGGATCACATGCTCTGTACTTGCCTTCCTGATAGAGTTGATTAATCTCCAGAGCTTACAGTAAATTCCCTTCAATGAGCTTTGTTACTTGGCTTTGAAGCAGAATCATGTTTTTGATATAATCAGAGTTTATGGAGTTTGTTTTTAAAGCCTAGCATTTGGGTATCGGAGGCTTTCTGCATGTTAGCTTCATAGGCCAAATACCAGAATTCAAGGACAAACTTGTGCACACATGTAGCATTGAGAGACAAGGAAAGTTACTCCCTACCATTTAATAGTGCTGTGTTTTTATTCTAGAAAGGAAAACACATACAACAAACTGAACCTGCTGTTTGGATGAGTGTTTCAACCTGTGGTCTGTAAGAGTGCTCTGTAACATGATTACTCTCCCCACAAAATGATGGCATTACAATTCTATACTTGTAAACAAGGAAAACAACTGTGGACTGTGGGAAGGAGTAATTATCTGAAAAAATAGCCAAATTCTTCCATGCTTCTAAATGAAAACCATCATGGTAACATTCCCCAAGATACCCTGCAGTTTTACTCCTAGAAATTTGGCACATCAGTTTTGAAAAGGCTGTTGAGAACTAGAGAGACATGGTCCTGGTCAGACACAGACCTCCCTGACAGAAGTGTCTTTTCCCAGAATGACTGGCTTCAGGAATCAGAAATTAAAACTGTTTCTTGCTTGGAAGTTGGTGCTATGAAACCCCAAACCTTTTAGGTTGCTGAAAAAATGTCTGTAGGATGGACTAGGTGTTTGGTTTTAATTTTCTAGTTTGTGCCTTGGTCATTGGTGTGGAAGAGCCTATTTCACTGAGGGGTCTCTGCTTTCATTTCTCTGTAGCCTGCTTGAGAGGATTCAGAGGGTTTGCTAAGTCTGCTTAGGTTCAGGCAGCTTGATAAAAAATGAACCCTGCTTTTCCTTTCACTCCTGGTGACTGCACCCCAATTAGGTGCTGAGCAGTGCTACTGTGTGACAGGTACTTGCATCCCCAGCTATGGTTGGCTGCCTCATTCCAGCTCTGAAGACTGCAGGACAACAGAATGAATCACTATGGGAAGAACAGCTACTCACAGAAGGATTATGAGCACTAGGAGAGCTGGATGCTTCAGACTTTGCTAATGAAAGCTGCTTCCTACCTGAAGAACGGCAGTGGAATATGTGATTCACCTACTTCTGCAGTCAGGTTAGAACTTTCTAATGTGGTACCCTGAGTAAATCTGCTTGAATGATGACAGTAGGGCACGAAACACTCATGGAGCAGAGGGTAACACCGTGCCTGCTTGAATGGTTTTGATTTCTTTTTTTCCCCTTTCCCTCTCTGAACAGTACGGAGGGAGGAGGGCAGGCAGAGCTGCTCCTGCGTGGGAATAAAGGCCACATTTGCAGCTTTGCCTCAGGAGCTTGAAAAACCATAAGTCAGGCCTCCAAAACTGCATTTGGTTTAGAAATAATGAGATGCTTTAGAAAATGAACTTGGAGTTCTCTTTCACAGTCTTTTTGTTTCCAAGCATTTTGAGTACCCTTGCTTCATGTTTGCAAGCTTGCTTTCTTCAACAATGATGGCAGAAGTACTTTTTTCAATGAAAACAAAGATGTTCTTATGCTTGCTGATTCCAGCACCTGGGGCATAAATTTTAAAATATTGTGGCATTTGGAGAGAACTGGAGGCAGGACACGCAAACCACTCAACTTTGAGCCCCATTTCTGCTGGGTCACCATCCTTTCCAGTAGGAATCTGAAGGATTGCAAAAGCCGGAACATAAGGATCCCCTGTTGGTGGTCCCAGTGTCTGTCTTGGCAGCTTGCCAGGAGCCCAAGGGATGCACTTAATTTTCTTTATTCATTAGCATATTTTTAATCAAATCCATCAAACCACAATGTTTCCACATGTCTCTCCCATGGCAGATGAACAAAAATAGGTCAGTGCCCAAATGTACCTTTAACACACTGCAGTTCACTCCCCTTCTATAGTTGCAGTTGGAGGACAGCAAATGACTTGTATGCTGCACCTGGTGAAAACTTGTGATGAAGACTTAGCTCTTCTCCTGAAAGAGGTGAGCACATGGATTTTATCCATGACACAAACTGCTTTCCATCAGCTGCCCAGTCAGAGGGCAGAAAGAGCTGTGTCTGAATCCTCTCCAACTTGAAACTAAGTTTACAGCCATTTGTTTAATAGTGAATAATCAAGCAGGTGCAATGTCCAGGGCTGAATTCCCTGGCCCTAATGAAGTTCCAAGACTGCTTACACCTAGTTTAATAACAGGCTTTTACATTCTTGTCACCTGTAACCTACCTTCATATACCTCATGCTGCCAAGCCATCTCTAGCCAGGCAAGGAAAATGTTGCAGTGTTGAGATCATGTTCACACTTGCAGCTGAGACGTGTCTTGCCTTGTTTCTTATCTCTGAATTGTTCATAACAAGAGCTAAGTAAAAATTACTCTTCATGTTTTTTACATGAGCTTTCAAAGTTGGTTCTGGGTGGGGTGAATATTGCATCAACACCAAGTTAAAACTTATCTTTTGTTCTTCTTTTTTGGAAAGAAATGGGGATATAGATTCCAGGGAAACAGTCTTCCCTATGAGACACAAATTGGGTAAAGTCAGAAGTATTAAATAGATTTGGAGTTTTTGAAATGCAAGTGTATGACAAAGGGATGCGTGCTTCACTTTGTTTTCTTTCTCTTTTGCTAAGAAGCCTTTCCCAGGACTTCAAATTTAAAAAGTTTATGAACGCATATCCTAAATGCAGAAATTGGAACGGACTTGTAGCCTGTTCCTAGCTGCAGAAAAGCTAGGGAAGTGAAAGGTGAAGAGCTCTGCAGCCCCACCTCTCCTGGTAACCCCTTCCTGCTGACAGCACCATCACCCCAGACAGGCTGCAGCAAGTGACGCATGCACAGAGGAAACTCTGCTGCTGGCAGAGTCTCCCTTTCAGTCATCACAGGCTCCTTTGCGGTTCCTCTTGTTTTGGGAAGTAACCGAGGGGTGAGGGTAGGAAAGGTGTCTTAGCAAGACTGTTAATTTTGGCTTCCCAGTTAAAGATTTGGGTACTTCCTGCTGGGAAGGCCTTTTGCATGTATTTGTGTCAAAAGCCCCAAAACAGAGTATAACCTCTAAAAGCTGGAAGTACATAGTAAGAAGATGAAGTTTTCTCTGATGTGCACCCGGTGGTCTGTGCTAAATAACAAAGCATCCCAGTTGTGGGGCTGGGGAGCTGTTTACTCCTGCCTTGGTGCATGCCTGTAATCGTTCACAGCAGCAGTCCCACGTTATGGGCAAATGCTCTACCAATTTATTGTTCTATTCATTCAGCTCTTCCACTTCTGCTCTAAGTACTGTCTTGACAACAACCATTTGGTTACTTTCAAGTCTTAATACAGGCAGTTAATGGTTTGCCTTGTCTAAATGACTTACCCCTGTATTCTTTTATTGTCCTTTAACCATTACTGTTAAACAAGCTCAGCCTTGCTACCTAGACAGAAAATAAGTTCCAGCAGGACTAATTTTGCTACTGGCTTAATCCTGCAAGTTTGTTCCTTGTCACTTTGAGAGGGAAGAGAGTCACTTGGCACATGTACCTCACAATCTCTCTGCTCTCCTGTAGTCCCTCTTTTGTGGGCAGAGCTGGGTCTGTACAGAATTTATTGTGCAGGGGTTTGGACTGTGGGGGAGTTGCCTCTGCTTTTGCTTTGTGGAGTGCTAGCATGGCAACGACAGTGATGTTTTAGTTTGTTGGAAGCAGGCTTAGAAAAGGTCTTGGGCATCACTGGGGAGTGTTGCAATGCCAGTTCTTGGCAGCCGCCACACATCTTAGCCTTTTGAAGTGATGTTTCCTGAGCCATGCTCTACCTCAAAATGGCAGACACCAAAACCAAGAGGCTGCTCCTCTGCCTGAGCATGCCATGGGCAACACAGCCTCTTAAATTTACCTTGCTTGGGGGCTGAGGATCCCTTGGGCTTCACAATTTAGGCTTTCTCTTGGCTTTTTTCCAGGAACACAGCGTGGGTCCGTTCATGCAAGGGAAAGGCAGGGTGGTTGGCAGCACAGCAGTGTTTTGTATACACTGTGCTCGGCACTCAAAAGGCTAGTGCTGAACATGGGGAATTTCACATGGCTCAATTCCCTGCTGCCCTGGGGAATGTGTATGTCTCCTCTCCCAGCAGAGTGCGCTTACCGGGGTATGCCTGCTGCCAGGGAGGGGACTGCCTCCATCCTCTTAAAGCTGGTCTCATGTGAATTAGCTAGTTCTAAATGTTTTGGCTAGCAGGGTGAGAAGAAGGGAGGCCTGGGCTTGTGGCTCTCTGAACTGTCTGTTTACAGAGTTGTGGGTTCCTGCTCCCTTTGGTCACGCACTGACTCAGCTGGAGGCTTGGGGAGTGCTCCTGTCCCAGCACCACCCCATGGCCTGCTCCTTCTGAGAACACCTGAGCTGCCTCTCATGCTCCCTGGGATTCCTGTCAGGCAGAAAAGAAGACTGAGCCCAGCTCTTCTTCATGAACTGTTGGACTACTGACTAAATTAAGGTATGAATAAAAATAGCCTACGCCCATATCCTCCACCCACCTTGGGCTCTTTTAGAAACAGAGAAGAAAAAAAAATTGTATTTATTGCTGCATTTTTGGACACCTGATCTGGAAGGTGGGCAGACTGAAAACACCTGCTGCACTGAGTCCTTAGGAAAGAAAGTCAGAGATGTTCATCTAGTCATTGTAAGGGACTTAGTCCGAGATGGATGCTGCAGGCTTTACAAGGCTTGGAGGCCTTTGGTTTGCCACTAAAGCCAGCAACAGGCACCTGGGCATCTTAAATATATCATCATGGAAGTCACTGCCACATCAGATGCTCAAGGTTTCTTTGCATTTTGCTATGACACAAGTGATTTTAACATAGAAAGTCAATTAATGGGGATAGGAATTCAGCAGTGGCTAAAACCACACATTTCACAAGTTTCAAGTTGCTCTAGCAGAAGTTGAATAAGTGTCTTCTGTCTCCATGAACTTTGTCCTGACCTGCATGCACAACATGATTTGTACTGGGAGTGACAGGGAGTGGACATCCACCAAACATTTCCCCAAAGTGAAATCTGTGCAACAGCCTCATTTCTCATGATATTTGTTCCAGTAGTTCACCAGGCTGTGGTCAATTTACTTAGCTGCTGTCCAGGAAATACAAGTAAACAGCATGCAATCATACTCATGATATTAAACAAAAGCACCTTTTCAGTGTGACTGCACACCATTGGCAGCTTGAGTGCACATTTTGTGGTGGGGAAATGCCTATGACCTGAGGAACACCTGAAGCTGAATGAAACAAGAGCCCTTAGAAATGCAGTCCAAGCCATCATACCTAATGCTCAGCTTTTATGTCGTTATGAATATCTCTAACACACATGCACACAAAATACAGGGGTGCTGTGATGCCTAAATAACTGGTTATCTTAAAATTTTCTCTAACCCTGACATCTGGAAAAAGCTGTGGCTGTACAAAATACCATCTATTACTAATTCTTTATGCAGCTCTAGCACCTTTCACCCTGAAGGACCAGACCCCTTGAACTCTGGCCCATGACTACCTTCCCATTCTCCCCGAAAGACCACAGTAAATGAGGTCATCTTAGAGAAGTCCAGCTGTGTGATAGCAGCTGCTGCCTTATGCTCCCCTAAAGGGAAAGTGGGGCCTGTTTTGGGGTGTGTTGGGACCAACTGGATGCAGGCCTTGCATTGTCTCTCAGTGCCCTTCACTGTTCTTGTAGAGGTGGTCCTGCAGAAGAGGGTCCCAAAGGGTGCAACAGCCAAGTGCAGCATCTGATGGAGTGAAAATTTGTGCACAATTCAGAGCAAGTACCAGTTTACAATAACCTCTAGTAAAGAGGAAATGTGGAGAATAAAACAACTAATTGGGTCTGTGTCACAGTTCTTTAGTACCAACGATAAAATTTGGCCAAAGAAATGAAGCTGACACCTTTCTGTTGCACACAAATAAACCAATATTTCCTAGGGATCTTTCACAACCAGTATTGGTGAGGATTTATCACACATAATGTCCAAACCTGAATGCACCTGGCCCCGGTATGGGATCCTTAGTGATTGTTTTTTGGGGTTTGGGTGGTTTTTTTAATATTCCATTTTCAGCTGGAAATTACTGATGTGACCAAAGTCCGATTCCTTTCAGCAGTTTCTCCCTTCCTCCCCCCACCTTTTCGCACTCCCTGAGGTCTGACCATCTGGAAATCCTCCTCCACCTCTTCATCATGTGTGAATTTCCACCTAGGGCTGAAAGTGTCACTGTACTAAAGTGTGATGCATTAACACATTGAGGCAGAAAGCAGAGGGGAGTTGGGGATTATAACACTTCATGACCCACTCTGCAGTCGCTCTATGATTTAATCATCTTTATCAGCTTGTATCCTTTTCTTTGTATCCCATATTTTCCCTGTATCCTTTATTAAAAAATGTCCATAATTAAAAAAAACCCAATGCTCTACACAAACATGTAGAGTGCAGAATCTTAATACTGAGACTAGGATTGACTGAAAAAGGCAAATGTCTCAAGGAAAACATGCCTCACTCAGGCAATCTGGGAGACCTAGGTCCCTCTTTCACAACAAAGCTGAATAATTATCCATATCTCCTATTACAAACTTGGGTTTCTTCCTCCCAACTCTCATGCATATGATCTGAAAAATATATACCTATATAGATCTAAAATGTAAGTAGTAAAAATGTTATCTTGTATAGAAATGAAACAAACTCTGCAAACCAGGTGCCATGTTGGTTTATACTTTAGGTAGAATGGAATGGAAAATTCACTAATTTGGAAGTCAGTTAGCTGCCTAGCCTTCTTCTAACTAAATACTGAGGCTTATTATGTTTCAAATAAATATATATATGTATTTTGTGGCTTGGTTGCTGTAATCATCTTGGATGTAATAATGTTACTAGCCTCAGGGCTATATTTATTAAGATTTTAATTTAAAATCTTTCTGTCCTTCAGCATTTAAACAGAGGAAAACCCCATGTGGAGTAGCCAAAAAAAAAAAAAAAGTTCATCCTTTTCTTTTTCATGCATTCCCCTCCCCTAGGCCCTCTCTCTCATCTTTTAAGCAAAAAACCCTAGAACAACACACTTTCCTGTTTCAGCTCTGCATCCTCCTAAGGCTTCAGTACCTGTGTATGTTTGTTAGACCCAATGTCTGCTTAACATGATCCCTGTGCTTCTGCTCTTGCCATCTCTGAACTGGTGGTTTATTTTCTTATCCTGGTATAATGGTATCAGTACATTTCACAGTAATGCTTCCACATAGTATAATTTATTCTTAATAATGTTCCTTGTAAGGATCTTAACCACAGCTGTAAACACTGAGGGGGCACAATTATTACTCAGAAATGGCAAAGGGCTGTGGAGAAGTTTGAGGGTTATTCTTTGTTAATAAGCTCCCTCACTTCTGGGAAGATCATGGCAGGGAAATAACAGAACAAGAAGACCTGCTTGTAGCCTGGATAGTGAAAAAGCTGTAACAGTGTAAGTGCTTTTTTACATATTTTGGAAGAAATGGCAGAGGTTAGCACCCAACTCATGCAGCATTTGCAACCCATTTTGTTTTAATCCTGCAGCATACTCAGGCACTGACCTATGACCGATAGATGCTAAGCAGGGCAAAAGGTGATTCAGAAATTTTTGTTAATGACCTTCTCCTGTGATTTAGTGTGGTAGCAGAGGACCTTGCTTGGAGCCAGTGTTCATACAGCAAGCATGGTGGGTGAGGCAGTCTGAACGTTCTAGCTGGAGGCCTGCAGAGGCCAAATAGCACCGGGCAGAGGAGTGTGAGTCGTGTGGGGCAGCTCTCAGCTGGGCTGAATCTGCAGAGCTGCACTAACTGTGACAGTGCTACTGCTCTGCCCCTCCCTGCCTCAACTGGGGCACTTGGGTGCTCTGACAGGAGTGCCTTGATCCTGGCCCTAGCAGAGAGTAAACCATATCACAGTCATCTTCCAAATCTCACTCTGACATTCTTTTGCAAACAGCCAAACTGCACAACAGTTTTCATTTAATATAATAAGATTCATGGAAACAAAACTGTGCAATTTAACTATGAACAGATTGAAAATTACTTTTGACACACAGCACAAAGGCCATGCTGTTTGTGTCAAGCTCCATGGAAAAGATGAATTCTTGTATGCCTCTTTTCTTCATTTCAAAGCAACTTACAAGGACTGAATGCTGTCATCCTAACTAACAGCTAGTGAAAATGGGGTAAAGAGAGAGAAACTCAGGCCTAAGCCCAGGGCTTCTGGCTGCAGCCTGTCCACAGGAAGTAGGTGTAGAGACTTCCTCTACTTGCTACTTTCTTGTGGGGGAAAAAAAAGTTTATGTTCAGGTACTCATGGAGTACTACTGATAATCCACTGTGAAATGACTCGGGTACTCCATTTCTCTTAGGGCATTGCAAAGCTACCAGCCATTTTTTGCCTCCGAGCTTCATTTAAAATTTGAGGGAAACATCTCCATCTTGTCACCACTCCCTGATAACCACTGCTTTTCTCAGGACAGCTGATTTTAACATTGCTCCACACTAAAGTTCATTTTCTGGATCTATCAGATACATTAATCATGGATGGATGACAAAAGAAAAGCACCCATGGACTTCTGAATGCGCTGCCTCAGTAAGTAGTGTTCAAATTACAAAAAGTCAGGTTTTAACTATTTTGTTTACCACTTAAATGCAGATTTTATTTTTACCCACTTTGCTACTTTGCAAGCCTTTTGGTGTGAACTTAAACAAACATGAAAATCATGTTCCTTACAGCATGTTAAAAGTGCTTATATGTTAAAAGTGCTCACCACAAAGCAGACACTTCTTTGTTGGGCAACCAGCACAGCTTTTTCATGTTCTCTGTGTGTCCTCACCCGCCCCAACCTATTTAGGTCAATACAAGCAACTTCAGAGGAAGTCACTGCCTGGTTATAAGGCTACGGCTTTGGACTGCAGAGGACAGACTGTGCGAGCAAAGCAAGAACACTCTGGGCCATCAACAAGCAGAGGATAGCTCTTGAATATCGCAGGGGATATCCACCCGATGGCGTGTGGTCCCTTTACCCTGGGGACTGGAGCAGATCCCTGAGGTCAGCCCTTCTGGCAAAGGGACACTGCTGTGCGCAGAGACCGGCCTGAGGCAGGGGCCTGCCTGCACTGCACCACGGGCACGGCACTCAGCCACACTCACTCCCACAGGGAACCTGGGGCTCGGCTGCCAACCCTCCCAGAGCATGGAGGGCTCATTGAAGAGGACCAACCAGCCAACACACTGCCCATGAAGCACAGCCAGGTAGCTGAGGTGAGGGGAGCGGGACCGCAGCTGTGCTGAAGCAGGTGCACTGGGAGCAGGAGGAGGAGGCTGAGGCTGTGAGTATATCCCTGCCACCCTGTCCTGCTGTCTCCCCCATGTCCCCCATCCTGCCTGACACTTGTGCTGAAAGCTGTCATTCAAGAGGTGCTCTTCAAAACCTGTTGAGGGCTCTACTGTATTTCTCTGTGACTCAGATTCTCGTTGTACCTGCTTTAGATGAAGAGTTCCCAGTTTGGTCAGGTCTTTCATTTCTGTCTGCTAAACTCCTCTTCTTCTAAGTGCTGTTCAGAGTAGGACCCCTTCTTTTAGAGAACAAATCTCTGTTAACAAACGGTTTTCAATTAAAGAAGCATGGGTAGGAGCAAAGAAGCCAAATTAGCCTCTTAGTGTTTTTATTTTTTAACGAGTTTGGTCTACATTTGACAGTTCAGAAAATGTCTAGGTCATTCAGAATGGCACTTACCTACCTGATTTTCAATAGGACTTTTCTTTCATACAGAACTATGCTGCTTTTGAAACACCCACTGTCTTTGTCGCAGTTGTTCAAGAAGAAATTTTGCGTAGTGAGGAATGAGTCTGATTACGGATACATAATTTCATCTGAAGCTAAAGAATGTAATGAACACAAATTCCAGATAGAGCACAGCACTCCCAATCCGTGTGTCTCAGTTTCTCTGTATTTCCTGCAGGATGACAATGGCCACTTTGTAAAAAGCTCTTTCAGATATGAGGCAGAAGTATATACTTCAAGGTCTAGCCTTGAAACTTCTGTGGGATAGCAATGCTCTTCTGAAGTGCCATTTAAAACAGATTGCGTTTCACTACGTGCAAAAATCCCCCATATAGATGCAGCTATATGAGCAAAAAAAAAAGTGCTTTTGCCAGTATAGCCTATTTTATTTGGGAAACGCTTGCAGAAAAAGATGCTTGTGCTAGTAAAACTTGTATTTGCTGGTTATCAAAGGAGAAGCATTTCTAGTGCAAACCAGGCCCTCTCATATGTGAAGCTTTTATTCAGTTCAGCCATCAGTACAGTAGAGAAAATCCTACCTCAAAGGGATTAACAAGGTTACCTAATAGATATTATTAATGGTTTAAGTGCATAAAAGGTGCTTTAGCTAAAGGTGAAGGGCTAGATCCTTTGCTAATGTAAATTGTTCATGGTCCCACTGAGGGCATGGTGGAAACACAGAGCACTGAGGGAGCTGCCTTGTGCCATCACCTCCTGCTCAGTTTCTAGCTCAGGGCTGCACTGACTGGCCTCTCCAAGAGTGACTTCTGCCTCCTTATCCCTGAGAAAAATGTGCATAAGCAAATATCTAGGTTATAAAGGAAGAAAGAGTTGTGTCTAGGAGGACCCTGTTTGGGCAGGGAGGTTGGATCAGATGGCCCCACGGGTGGTGCCTTCCAAGCTGACCTGTTCCGTGATTGTGCAGCAGTCGGATGTCTCGGGAACATGCCGACTTACACTGCCTGAGGATCTCACTTTATCCTGTTTTCATTATATAGTAGCTTTTTATAGGCATCAGATTCCAGTCATGAGACTGGATGATTCCACAGAAAATACCCTCCGACGCTGTACTTTCTCACAGCAGGGCTCCCTGGCTAATCGTGTGCTTGCCCGTCAAGCACAAATCCCAGCCATTTCCTTCCCAGTTTTCCCCTGCATTTAATGTATGGAAAAGCATGACCCTGAATCAGATGAATAGCAGCCGGTTTGAGAAGGTGTGTGTGAAAATGTATCCTCACGCAGATGAGCTCAGAACAAATAGAATGGAGGGGAGGAGGGGAAGAGAGCCGAGTCGGGGAATGTGAAGCTACCCTCTCCCTGATAGCTCAGCCACCGTGTGTAAGCAACAAGTTTATGCCCAAGGGAAAGAACTGAAAGCTGAGGAAATATTAAAATTAACAGAGCTTTATGGCTCAATCAATAGGCCATGCTCCCTGAGCAAGATTAGAAATCAGATGGCACATTTCTTTCTGTTAACCCTCCTTGTTCACCCCGAAGGCTCTTCTGCCTGAAAGCATCTGAGGTTTGATTAAGTTCTTCTCTAGGAAGAAGCCAGAGAAAGTCCATTGTGTGAGAACTGCCTCCAGAATGCTGTGTTGGACACACTTTAAATAACAATAGAGGTTATTAGAGTATTAGTTTGTTAGTAATTGTGAGAGAAGATAAGTCTTCCCAATATTTGAATATGCAAAATGGCTTTGGCTAACTGAGAGGGGGGGAAATGCAAAAACCAAAACATGCCACTACAGCGAGTAACAGGGATGATTAAAAATCCCCACATGTATCAAAGAAAACCTCCACCTTGTTTTACTGTAGAAATACCTTGCCAGATTTGTTATCTCCACTAAACCCATTGTATTTTCCCTCTCTGGCATTTCATTTTCACTTGGGCAACGAAATAGTTCTTTCCAAAGGGAGATGGACTGTGTTTGCACCTATTTCTTGTTTGACAGTGACCTCTATGAACCAGTCATTACTGCTCTGCCTGTTGTTTTCTTGTTAGCTCTTTGCTGTCAAATTAATTACTGTGAAGTACTAAGCTTGTTGCATTCACGTGCTCTTATTAGCTCACAGGATGTCAGAGTGATTGGATTTTTAGCATTATTTCTTTTTTTACATTCCAGGCTTTCCATTCAAAACCTGTTACTGGCAGGGAGGAAATACTGTACCTAATTCTGATCTCTCATCAGGGTAGCTCCAGTGATGCTGAGGATTTACAAAGCTGTATATGCAATTAGACTTTGTTTATATTAAACCCAACATGAACAACTAGATTGGGATTGCAATGTGACTTTGAAGCACAGCATTGAATGTCTTTCCTTTTGCAGTATAGAACAAAAAAGAAAACATTTATGATGAGAATAGCATTTGTCCCCTCCATTCTTAAATCACAGTAATGAGCTGATCCTCCACTTGACCCTCTTCACACTCCTGAGTTGCTTGTATTTGTGACAGCTAACAGCTCTCACTCGAGTGCAGTCCAGGGATCGATGAGAAGTTTTATTATTTTCTTCTTCTACAAAATGAAACGAGCAGAAGGGACTTCTTTGCTGTCATGCTTGAAATTTGTGTGTCCTGCATCTGCCCTTGAAAAGCACCATCTGCCTCGGTGACAAAGATGAAAGTCTTGAGAGTTGTCTTCATTCCTGAAGGTAGATTTTTTTTTTTTTGTTATTAAAAAAAAAAAAAAAAAAAAAAAAAAAAAAAAAAAAAAAAAAAAAAAAGTAGATTGGATTAGAAGGGCCGGGCAGGAGGCTCAGCCCAAGGTGCTCCTTTGCTCAGCGCGGAGCTCCGGCTCCAGCGCGCACCGCCCGCTGCCCAGCCCCAGCCCCTCGCCTCTGCGGGACCCGGCACCCCAGCCCGGCCCGCGGAAACCTCCCCAGCATCCCCACGGCCGGGCGCTCCCGTGCATCGGAGCGCTGTCCCGGGATGCGGCTGTCCCGGGATGCGGCTGTCCCGGGGTGCCGCTGTCCCGGGGTGCCGCTGTCCCGGGATGCAGCTGTCCCGGGGTGCCGCTGTACCGGGGTGCCGCTGTCCCGGGGTGCCGCTGTCCCGGGATGCGGCTGTCCCGTGATGCGGCTGTCCCGGGGTGCGGCTGTCCCGGGGTGCCGCTGTCCCGGGATGCAGCTGTCCCGGGGTGCCGCTGTCCCGTGATGCGGCTGTCCCGTGATGCGGCTGTCCCGGGGTGCGACTGTCCCGGGGCCGCTGTCCCGGTGACCCCGCCCGGCCCCGCCGCCGCTTCCCCGCGCGGCCCAGAGGGGGCGCCCTCGGCCCAGGCTTGCCCTGTGGCGGCGGCGGCGCGCGCGGGCCCCGCGCAGGTGAGCGCGACCCCGCGGGGCCCGGCCCGGCCCGGAGCGGAGCGGCCGCGGAGCCGCCTCGGCGGAGCCTTGTCTGTGCTGCCGCCGCCTCGGTGGTGCCGCCGCGGCCGCCGATGTGCGCCCGGCTTCTCCCCCCGCCCCCTCGGCCCCTGTCCCTGGCCGCTGGTCCCCGGGCAGGGCTTCTGGCGGGAGCCGGCGGGGATCTCTGCTGAGCGCTGCTGTGAGGGGTGTCACGCCATCCATCCATCCATCCCTCCATCCCCTCTGCCCCGGTGCCCGCTCCTCCCCATCCCCAAGCGCTGCCCAGCGAAGGCGCGCAGGAAAAGCCGGTCCCCGGGCGCGGGCAGGGCCGGCGCTGCTGGCGGCTCCCCTGCGGCAGTGCAGCGGTCCCGTTATTTCCCCTCCCGGCTCCCCTCGGCCGCCGCCCCGGTTCTCCTCCCCCTGCCGCCTCCGACAGGCTCCGCGTCCCCGCTGCCCCACGGAAAACACACACAGTGCCCGGCACCCGCCCCGGCTACCCGGCCCATTCAAACAAACAAACAGAAACCCGCCCCGTCGCAAAGCCAACCGACGGTAAACTTTCTAATGACTTCTTCTTTCAAGTGCTTAAAAGGCAAGGAGCACCAGGGGAGGGGCAGAAGGGGACATCCATCTCCCGGCCGGGGCGGGAGGGGGCCAGAGCTGCAGCCGCTCGGGGTCCGTCCGTCCGTCCGTCCGTCCGTCCGTGCTGCCGGACGATGGGACAGGGACGCGAGCCGGTGTGGTGGGTGTGTTTGCAGGAACCGGGAGGGAGAGAGGGAGGGGACGGGGGGAGTTAAAGAAACAGCATAGTTAATATTTCCACATCAGGAAGTTACTGTAATAGCCCAGGGGGCAAAAGACTTAACTTAAGCTCCTAAATAGTGAGGAGCCCATGGCGTCTGTTATAGGTTGGAGTTCCCACGTGGTTTTAACTCCTGTATAAAAAGTTTCAGTAGAAAGTGCCACAATGTCGTGATTTTGCAGGGGGGAAAAATTAGCAGGAGGAGATCAGAGAAGATAAGCGAGGAGCAAGCAGCTTCCCCGAGACCTTTCACTGCGGATCCGAGAGGGAACATCAGACGCGTAAAAAAAGAAAAACAAAAAACAAAAACCAAAAAGCCAAACAAAACAAAAAACCCCAAACAAAACAAAACACAGCGTTCAAGCCAGCACAAGGCGAGCGAAAGATCAAAAAGACGCAGAGGGAGACAGATTAACTGGAGCAGCAGCAGCAGCAACAACAACAAAAATCACACTTAAAATAATAATAGCAATAATAATAATAAAACCCAAACCACCAACAAGGGAGATATTGTTTAAAAGAGCAAGCGAGGGAGCGAGCCGAAGAGCTGGTCTGACCGAGTGGATCCGTGCAGCTTCTCCTGGGATCGCCGGGATCGCGCCGCTTCTCCGCTCCGCGTCGCGCAGTGTGCGGTGCCCTGCCCGCGGCGGGGGTCCCCGGGCGCCGCCACCGCCTCCGCGCCGGACTCCGGACCCTCCGCGCTGCTTTGAAAATAAAAGCATCTCGCTAATAATAAGCGGGACGGTGAGGGGAGAAGACTCGCAACAGTGGAGCTGCCAGCCGCGCACCCTCTGCCCGCCGCCCCCGGCTCCCTCCCCAGCTATGCTCCGGGTCAACTTTGATGGCACGTTGAGAAGCAGCGGGCGCTGAAGGGGGACAAGCGAGCGGCGCGGAGCCGACCTGCTCAGAGACCTGCACCCACGATTGCGGGGGCGGAGTGAACGGGGGGGGTACAAGTGGTATTTCTCTCCCCCCCCCCCTCCTTCCAGGCTATAAATTGGATTGTATATAAATCTGCTTCGTTTATCTCCCTGACCCCCCTCAATGACGCTGGACTAGAGAGCTCCTCTCCGCGGCCCGCCCGGACCTGCCGAAGCGAGCGATGGACCACGAGCGACTGCGCCCGGGGATGCCCCTCTGAAGCGACGCGGGGCACCGGGGCAGAGCGGCGCCGCCTCTCCCCTGCTCCCCGGATCCCCTCGCACCTCCGGCTCGCTCCCCGCTCCCCCTCCCTCCTCCCCGGGCTCCGCAGCCACCCCCTCACCTGCTGCCGTCCCCCTCCCCCGTGGAGCCGGGCTCTCTCCGTGCACGCCAAGCCTGTTCCCCCCCCGCCGCCAACTTCGCCCTCGGTGCCTGCGCGTGCAGCCTCCCCCCTCCGCCTCCCCGGCGGCACACGCCGCTTCCCCGGGCGCCCCCTCCCTCCGCCGCGGCTCCCCCCCTGCGCGGAGCGGTTGCGGCCCCCCAGCTTGGCTGCCACCGCCCCCTCCGCGCCGCGGAGCGCTCGGAGCGGCGCTGCCTGCAGACGGGCTCCCTGCGGCGCTCCGGGGCGGCCCCCAGCTCGGCCCCCCGCTCCTCCGCCATGGACGGGGCGGCTCGCCGGGGGGTGCTGGCCGCGCTGCTGGCCTGCGGGCTGCTCCTGCTGGGCGCCGCGGCCACCCCGACCCCGCCGGCCCCCGCCGGCGGCTCCCCGCAGGACACATGCACCTCCTGCGGCTTCCGGCGGCCCGAGGAGCCGGGCAAGGTGGACGGGGATTTCCTGGAGGCGGTGAAGAGGCACATCCTGAGCCGGCTGCAGATGCGGGACCGGCCCAACATCACGCACGCCGTGCCCAAGGCGGCCATGGTCACGGCGCTGCGCAAGCTGCACGCCGGCAAGGTGCGGGAGGACGGCCGCGTGGAGATCCCCAGCCTGGACGGGCAGGCGAGCGCCGGGCCCCCGGCCCACGACCCGGTCTCCGAGATCATCAGCTTCGCCGAGACAGGTGGGCGCCGCCCGGCCGCGCGCCCCCGCCGCCCGCGCCCCCTGCCCGACCCGCCGCGGCCCCTGCCCTGCCGCGCTCCCCGCTGCCCTGCCTCGCCCCGTCTGTCATTCCCCCCGCTCGACCCCTGTCAGTCCCCCTGCTCGACCTCTGTCACTCTTCCCTCTCGCCCTGCCTGTCCTCCTGCACACCTTCTCTTTCCGCCTGCCTGACCCGTAGCAGTTCCCCGGCTGCCCTCGCCTGGCCCCCCTGCGCACCCTGCCTGTCCTCCCGCCTGTCCTTGTGCCTGGTACGGGCACCTGGCCGCCCAGCTCACCCGCTTGTCCTCCGCCTCGTTCGCTCTCCCCTCTGCCCCGCACCGTCTCGCTCCGGCCCTGCCCGCGCTTTCCCGTCCTCCCTGCTTGTGCCCCTGTGCCCGGGATTCTCCCCGGGCTGTGCCTTGCAACTCCCCTCTCTTGTCCCTCCATCCCTCCGCGGCCTCTGTGCCCCCGGCTCCCCTCCGGCTGTCCTTCCAGCTGCACCGGGGCTTGTCTCTGTCCCTGCGTGTCCCGCTGTCCCTCCTCTGCCTGTCCCGCTCCATCTCTTGTATCCCTTGCCTTGTCTGTCTGCCCTGCACATTCATCTGGTTCACTGCCTGCATCTGTCTGTTGAGGCTTGCATTTGCCCATCCTCTCTTTCCATTTGTTTGCCATTTATTTAGCTTTTATTTGCAGTATTGGCCTTGTCTGTTTGTCCATTGCATGCAGTGTCCTACCAAGTGTGTCTGTCTCCTGTCTGTCTGTCAGTCCGTTTACTAGCTGCCCTCCATCCCCACGGTACCAGCCATTTCAGTCCTGTCCAGCCATTGCAGTTACGTGTCACCGAATCCCTTCAGCACAGCTTTCCAGTAGTTTAACCACTGTCCCCGTGAACTTTGCACATCTGGCTGGAACACCATCACTCTGTGAATTACCTCTCTCCTGTCTATCTGCCCATCTCTCCTTTCCTTCATCACTCTATTGCTCGTTTCATTTTCCTCTCTCTATCTTCTTGTGGCATCTATATATCATTTGTCCACAAAATAAATCTCTTTCTATCCTGTATGCTGCCCACTCATCTTCTTTATCTACCCTCCCACTTACCAAAGGCATATACATTTACAGTATCTATGGGATCTGTTGCATTATACATATGCTTGTTATATTCACATATAAAATTTATGAGCGCACACAATCTCACACAACACAAGTGATGTGGATCGGTGCAGCAGCACCGTACTGTTCTTTTTCTGTCACTGTCACCACAGTTTACGAAAAAGTTGTGTACTTACTAACACGAGAAAGGCTTTCTTACTGTACATTTTGGGGGTTATTATTTTTTAATAGGATGTCGTTGGGAGATCGGGGGTGGGCTTGTACTTCCATTTGGTATTCAGTCAATCGCTGTCTTTTGTAACACTTCCAAAATTGACTTTATGTAAAACGTAGACAAACACAGTGAAAATTTTTGTCACTGAACTATTACAAGGTACTGAATGGGCTCTGGAGGCACATTTGAAAGGCATCTAGGGTAACAAATGAAGACACCGACTACGCAAAAAATCCCATTCAGAGATTGACAAAAATGCTAAAGATTCTTAGGGAAGGAAAAGGCAGAAAAAAAATCTACATTTAGCTCTGTACAGACAGAAGCAAAACCGATAAGGGCAGATGAGAAAATACCTTTCCAGCAATAATTTTAAATAGCAATTGGGATGCTTTGATTCAGGGACCAGAATTACGGTCTCCGCCATAAAGGCCGTCACATTTATCACCTACGCCAAATTTAGTTAGGACTTTCATTACAAAATTGCAGGAAGGCCGCTGGTATTTCTGAAATGTTTCATGCAGCAGGCTCTTCTGTTTACAAATAAGGGGTTATGTCAGACATTTGGTGACATTTGGTTTTCTGTGACAATTTCTCTCCTTTAATTCTGGTGTTGCTGAAAAGCGTATTGAGAACAGCCAATAACGGCACTACAGCGGGAACAACCGCTCCATTGCCTTGCCTCGTATGGGAGCTCATCGTTCTGGGGAGAAAAGGCAGAGATTGAAATGATTAATAATAGCTGATATTCTACCAGACTAAGTGGGGGCTAGCTTGATCTGTTGGACAAGCAGGCACATTACTGAAATATTTTCCGTTCTGTCTCGTGAATCCTCTCCTTTAAACCGCAACGAGAATATGTGCAAATCGAAACAAAATCCCTGGTTTGGCATTGGCGTTTTAGTGGTTATTGAAAGAGCTCTCCCCATGAGAATTGGCAGGTAGCTGAAAGTTAAAACTATTCTTAAACTGATGAGATAGCAGAGTTCTAGTCCTAGTGCCGGTCTTTTTCAAAGTGCCGCTGCAGCATCTTTAATTCTTCTTTCTGGAAAAAACATATATTCTGTAAAACCCTTACTGATGTCTGTGGATCCGACACATCCGACTACAGCCCGATGTTGAGGGCTACTGTGGGAAGTCCCCTTTTCAATTAATTCTAATTGCAAATTGGGGATATCTGATGCAGTGCATGCCTTCTGACTGGCACAGCCCCTGTCACTGTTCGCTCGATCTGCTGTGCTCTAGTGTTGTCCCTGAATCCAGAATGGCACACAAGCTAACATTTCCTTTTTGACTTAATCTTGCTGATCTCTCCTTATCTTGCAGACGATCTGGCCTCATCTAGAGTCCGCCTCTATTTCTTCATCTCAAATGAAGGGAACCAGAACTTGTTTGTCGTTCAAGCCAGCCTGTGGCTTTACTTGAAGCTGCTTCCATATGTCTTAGAGAAAGGCAGCAGGCGAAAAGTAAGAGTCAAAGTCTATTTCCAAGACCCGGACACTAGCAACAAGTGGAATGTGGTTGAAAAGAAAGTTGATCTCAAAAGAAGTGGTTGGCACACTTTTCCCATGACAGAGGCGATCCAGGCTCTGTTTGAGAGAGGAGAAAGGAGACTGAACTTGGATGTTCAATGTGAGGGCTGTGAAGAGTATTCAGTGCTGCCAATTTATGTGGACCCCGGGGAGGAATCCCACCGGCCTTTTTTAGTGGTGCAAGCCCGCCTCGCTGATAACAAACACAGGATCCGGAAAAGAGGCCTGGAGTGCGACGGCAGGACCAATCTATGTTGCAGGCAACAGTTTTACATTGACTTTAGACTCATTGGGTGGAATGACTGGATCATAGCTCCATCAGGTTACTATGGGAATTACTGTGAAGGGAGCTGCCCGGCCTACTTGGCCGGTGTCCCGGGGTCGGCTTCCTCCTTTCACACCGCTGTCGTGAATCAGTACCGAATGCGGGGGCTGAACCCGGGCACCGTGAACTCCTGTTGCATTCCAACCAAACTTAGCACAATGTCAATGCTGTACTTTGATGATGAATACAACATTGTGAAAAGGGACGTTCCCAATATGATTGTGGAAGAATGTGGTTGTGCTTGATTTAAGGTGTGTTTTGGGGGGGGAGAGAGAGAGAGGGAGAGAGAGAGAAACATTCCCGTACAAGATGGTGTTGGAGGAAGTTTCACTGTGTATCCAGGCATCAGTGTTGGAAAGTCACTGTGGAAAAGTTTGACAAAAAAAAAAAAGAAAAAAATAATCATTTCACTTTGGTGTCAGGACAGTGGCAGTTTGTGGATCATGGACACTTATATATTCTATCACTTATAAGTTAATGCTATGAAATATCTTAAAGACACACACACTCACAAAATGTGGGCACGCACACAAACACGCGCTCAGACACACAGACACACAGACACACACAGACACACACACACACGAGGCAGCTCAGAAAAGGGACATGAGCACAGAAAGTCAGTGACCAGTGACGATGGACCTAAATGCCTGCCAGTACGAGTGAACGGCTGAGCAGCTGTTTCCCCGCCTGCCGGCAAAGCCAGACCGAAATGAGCTCCCTTTGCTCAGGCAAAAGCACAGACTGTGAGAACACAACGTATTCTTGCACGCAGGTGTCAAAAATGACCAAACTTAGAAAATTAAAAAAAAACAAAAAAGGAAAAAAAAAAGTCGACTGTCACCTCTTAGGTCTAACAGGAAGCTGCAGGACACCTGCCTTGGGAGGCGATCACTTCCTCTTAATTTAAATTTATCTAAACATAAACATCACAGATACCCACTTCTTGCTACAGCACTTCCAGCAAGGAATCCTGTGGTTCCATCGGGGGGAGAGAGAGAGAGAGAGAGAGAGAGAAAAGGGGACAGACATGTAAGAAACTGCTGTATTTCTAACACCTGGCCGTTGCAGAGTCACAAGCCGGGCTGGCGTGATCCGATGCTTTTACTGCCCACTAGCAACCCATGGTTGGCTACACCCGCCGTGTCTTGGAAAAGGGAATCGATACCATATCTGGACTGTGTTGACTGTTGGCATCTCTCACTGTGCAAAGAACAAAAAGTCAAAAGTTGCAATCTGTGTTCTTCAGTGGGGGACTCGGCAAGGCTACGTCACGTGGGGGACGAGCAAACAAGCAATGGCCACCGCGGCTAAACCAATGAACCCTAAAGAGGAGTGACAGCGACAGAGTGGAGACGTTCTGGGAAATGCAGTGCATTTAATAACAGGCGAGGAACATTTTTACAAGTCTTGGAAAGGAGGAGAGAGGAGAGTGCTTTCAATTTCCTTACCAGGAGGTGTCAAGGATGGCCATAAAGATCAGAAAATAATGATACAGCATAGCACTTGCAAACTGCTTGAATGCACGTATAATAGCACTTGCAAATTTCAATGCCTTGAAAAGTGGTACTTGATAGTGCACTTATCTTTGCTCACTATCTAGGTAAACAGGTGCCGCATGAGCTATGCAATTTAAAGTGTTGACCCATACTAGACAAAACTGGACTTATGATATGACTTTTTTATATTTTTTTATACTTGAAATTAAATCTTTTGCTTCTTTTTTAAAGCGAATGATTGCTTTTAATGTTTGCACTGATTTAGTTGCATGATTAGTCAAAAACTGCCATTTGAAAAAAAATGTTATTTTTATAGCAGCAAAAAATGAATACAGTTAAATGTATTATACAGAAATTTTGGAACCAAAGAGGCCAACATATTAGTTATAATTTTTATGAGATGGCAAAGCCATCATATATCATGTAGTCATACTGAGCAATCCCTCACGAGGCCTACCAATTGTTTCAGGGTACAAAATGGATTCTGTTTGTTCTATTCAGTGTCTTTTCTATACCATACGCACATGGAATGTAGAGTGAAAAAAAAGTGACTATTGTAGAATACATTACAATATGTGCATCCTTTAAATCGAATTTTTATGTTTATTTAATAAAGTTCCTTTTAGGTTCTGTTCCATAATAATTTAAACCAAACAATTTTCACTTAGATTTGCTGTTGAAGTATTTTACATTTGTGTACAGTTTAAATAAATAAAAAAGATTGAAAACTGGATGTGCCTTTTTTATTTTTTTTTTCAGTGTGTAACATCTGGAGGAACTTGCTTACTTTCGGGACTGAATAGGCTGCAGACGGTGAACTGTCGCATTAGACCGTAGTCATATTAGTCATTGCAGAAAGCCTTGTCTGAGAGCTCAGCTGCAATCCTAAAAATGTTACACTCCAGTTTTATTGCTGTCTATACATGTAAGCATCTGCTTCTTTCTCTCTGCAGCAGTGCAGGGGCTCTGGGCATAGGAACGGCGCTGTTCCGCATACCTGCAGGTCATTTACAGCGAGTTCCTGGTTCACCTGCTGTGTAAGAATGTAACTTCTTCTCTGGGTCACTCCCTGACTGCTTAGAAGAAGTAAAAAAAAGAAAAAAAAATGTGGAAAGCACTTCCAGGAATAAAGGACCAATAGTAAGTTTATTAATTTTTTTTTTCCAAAACTAGCTGACACTAAGAAAAGGGTGGTTTTTTTTTTTTTCTTTTTAGTAAAATATCTCCCTTTTACTAATAAGCCCTCAAAAATGGTGAGAAATACTCAAGTACTCAGCTGCACATATATCCAGATATTGATTTAACTGATTTTCACAGATAAATTCTTCCTCCTGGAGACCTGAGCAAATGCCAGCTGAAGCTGACAGAAGGACCTCTGTTGACTTAGCAAATGTTAGATCTGACCCTGAAACCTGAAAAGTGTTGAAGAAGCAGGATCATGCAACTAATGATGGGTTCTAGTTACAATTCACATTCAGGTGTAGCTCTGCCCAGCTCTCCTCACAGCCAGGCACTGGGGTTAAACAGGAGACCTGGCAGAGTAATTTGCTGTGACTGTGTCAACAATCTGCTGCTCAGAACTTTGTCCTCCAGATCAAATTTTTTTAATATCTCACAGCTTTCTTACCACCTCGAGCTGCACATTGATTGTCAAATCCACTAACCACTCACTGCTCCACCTCTCAGCAGCCTTTCCCCTGGTTTTCATTCTGTGGATCAACTGGGCTACTGATGAGTTCAATAAATTCCCCTTGAAATCAGTGGCCAATACCCTCCCCTTCACTCTGAAGGCATGTTTGCCCTAATATGACACCATCATTATAAATAAGACTGGGCAGCCCTTTAAAAATGGGATATATTAAGAAATTTTGCCCCTTGAAATGCAAGGCCCTGGAGGCTGGCTCCAGTTAGGTTTCATTCTTAATTGAAAGTGTTTGGTTCCTGGGGTCAAAGCCAAACCCTGCATGGGACACTGGGACTCCAGGGTGTCTCAGTGAGGGGTTTGGCCCTGCAGCCCTGGGGCACAGGGAGCTGCTGGCAGCCAGGATGCCTCGAGCCTGGGCTGGCCAGGAGCGAGGGGCAGGAACTGCGCTCTGCATCCTGCTGCAAACCCGCAAGTGAGCTCGGGATCCTGAACTCTTTCATTCAGGCCATCAAAAAGCACCCCTTTTCTTAAGGTATAAAAGTATTTCCCAGCTTTCTTCCCCTGTTCCTGCCTTCTCTGCTCCCTGATTTGTAGCTAGAGTCACAGTGTTTATGGGACAGAGCATGAATATTAGGATAGTGTGAGGGGCATCATCTGGGAGTGGGAAGAGCTGGATCATAGTCCAGGCTCCCAGGTCCTTTTATTTTGTGTGAAACTCTAGAAATCAATGTGAACTGAACATGCTTGGAGTTTTCTGCAGCATGGACTCGCTGCTCTGGGCATTCTACAGACACTGAGGTGTTCTTGTATCCTGGTGCTGACAGCAACCTGTCACACAGATTTCTGAGGCTAAAATGAAATTAAATCATCTTTAATTTTGTGGGACCAATCTGAGACAGTTTGACCTTGATTTTTCAGAGATGTGACAAAGCTACTGCTCTTGCCAGCTTTTTACAGGGGAGTGCAGGAATTCTGCTTTGTGCAGCTTTCACCTCCTGCATTTTTGAAATCAGGCAAAATGAAAAATGAGATGGCCAAGCCTGATGGCTGCTTTTCAAAAATTTTGGGGTGTTCCCATCTGTCATTTCCATCCTTATAAAACTGAGCATCCAGTTTCATTTGCTTTATGCCAGGTTAGGTACTCTACCTCAAAAAACAGCTGGGTCACATCCATACTCCCCCACCCAAAGGTGACCTGGTGACTCTCTCTCGTCTTTGATAGGCTTTGAACTCGATTCTGTAAATGCTAAATCAGTGTGACAGAATCAATCTCTGGAGCTGGACAATGTTCACCCTTTAAAACATTCTAACCCAGGCAAAACCCCATCCTGGACCTGCCACTGCTGTCAGTGAGGACGGTGTGAACAGGGTGACTGTCACAATGTGATGCAACAGAGCCCTTGTGGGATTAACTCTGCATACATCACGTATTTCCACACATAATAGACACCTGCTCCAAAACTGCCAGCTCTCACCTTCTTTGCTTTGTCACTTGTGAGAGATGAACTCAGCAGCTGAAAATTAATTGCTGCACTTGCCCTGCCACCAGAGAAGAGGGAAACCCCTCGCTGAATGCATCCTTCCTAAGGATAATTTTTGTATGGAGTGGCATCTACTGGGAAGGGTGGGGGAACATTTTGCAAAATGGATCAGAAATACAAATTTCTGTCGAAGAGGGGAGTCTGTTTCAGTTAATGCTGATGTCAATCCACAGTAACTCCCCTAAAGTCTGCAGATGAAATTCAGGCTGGCACCAATTTGAATGAAGACACACCTGAATCCAGTTTTCTGGAATTCCTGATTGGGCCCAGCTCATTCTCAGTTCTCAGTGTTTCCAAAAGAAGTAATTTTTCCTTTGGAATCAGCAGCTAAAAGTTTTAGCAGAACCCACACATACTGGGTGACAGATCAGAACAAGAGTAAAAGACATCTAACTTTGTCATGAATCTCCCTACATACACTGGAATTTGGCCAGGAGTTAGCAATCTGCCTCAGTAAAAAATGTCCCAGTAGCTTTCATTTGCTTGCCCAGTCAGTAACCTTGAACTAAAAGCTGGTTTTACATGCCTGCTTGTAACAGTAGGGGCCAATTTTTCTTTGGGTAACTTCATTGATTTCAAGGGAATTGTTTCTGATTTGTACTAGAATAAGTGGGAGCAGATTTAGGTTCTTTAATGTTCTTCCAGTTTAGCTCTTGGAATAACTTATATTTCATTATTATGTGTTTATGTAATTAGTGCAATTATATCAAATTATATAATTGGTACAATTACTTGGACTCATGTAACCACTGCATATAGCATTCCATGCTGTAAAATCTTTTACTCTGGGAAAAAAAAAAGAAAAAAAAAAGGAGTCAATATTACATGGGAATCTTAATTTGTTTTTAAATTCCAGTATCAAATTTAGGGCCTGACCACATGCAAGGAACTTCTGGTTCACATCAGTGGAATCTCTGAGCAGGCAGCTTGCAGCCTTCACCATAGATATTGCATTTTTAATCTGATTTGGCCAATTCTATTCAACAGAGGCCCTCCTGGAATGTGTGCAGCTCTAACCAGCCCTCCCTGTACAAAGCAGAGATGTCATGTCAAGCTTTTACACACACACACACCATATGACCTGGGAGATCCTGAAGCCATCAGAGCCCTGAGATATGTGTACAGCTTTTTTATACTTGATCAGATTTACTGTCTTTGTGAGCTGCTGTTGAGAATTTTAAACTAGTACTTTATTCAATTCATAGACTCCCACTTTTTGGTCATTGAAACTGTTTTGCTTCCCTCCCCTTCTATAATTTGCTTTCAGGCTACTTTGCTGTGAGGGCTTGGAAGTAGAGGGCTCTGCAGTATCTGTTGGGGGCAGAGGGAGGTTATTCTGCCCCTGTGCTCTGGTGAGACCCTTTCTGGAGTCTGCATCCAGCTCTGGGGCCCCCAGCATAAGAAAGGCATGGACTTGTTGGAGAGTCCTGAGGAGGATCACAAAAATGATCAGAGGGCTGGAGCACATCTCCTGTGAAGACAGACTGAGAGCACTGGGGCTGTTCAGGCTGCAGAAGAGAAGGTTTACAGTGCCTAAAAGGGCCTACAGGAGAGCTGGAGGGGAGCTTTTTACAAAGGCATGTAGTGATAGCCAAGGAGTGATGGCTGTAAACTGAATGAGGATAGGCTTAGCTTAGCTGTAAGGCACGAATTCTTTACTCTGAGGGTGGTGAGGCACTAGAACAGTGATGTTGTGGGTGCCTCATCCCTGGAAGTGTTCAAGGCCAGGTTGATGGGACTTTGAGCAACCTGGTCTAGGGAAGGATGTCCCTACCATATCAGGGGGATTGGAATTAAATGATCTTTAAGGGTCCCTTCCAAACCAAACCATTCTATGAGTTTATGAAAGTTGAAGTAAGCACATCTAGCAAAACAGGAAAAACAGGTAAGGAAACTGATTTGATTTCCGTAGGTCAGACCAAGGAAGACCCAGGGTGAGAGCTATGATTGATAACCACCTGATGGACCTCTCCTCAGAAAAGATCAGCCCTCCCAGGTGCTGTGCATTTCGAGTTCTGCCCTGGCCCAAAGGCAATCATTGAACCCAGCTGCCAGTGCACAGCCCCCAGGGGAGGCACTGCTCTACCTAAGGACATCTCCACAGAGTTTATTGCTCTTTCTTTCTCATTTTGGACCTGCTTTTGGAGAGGGTTTACCTCTCTGTGTGCTCTCCTGCAGTCTGGCCTTTGAAATCAGGCTACAGCCATTTTAGGGCTGCAGCTCATGCTGCCTCACTGCCTTCCTCCAGCTGGTAAGTGTGCTCAGTGCCTGTTATTTTTATCTTGAGCTTTTGCTTTGTTTTTGAGGATAATTACACATTATTGCTGCAATATGTTATAATAAGTGCTATGAAGATGACTATTGTATCCAAGGGGAAAGAAGATGTGGCTGGGGAGCAAACTTAAACCTATGTGTCAGCAAAACAAACACGCAGTGTTTGGGCTGTGTCAGTCAAGTGGTACCAAAGTGGCGTTTAGGTTGTGCCCGACTGGAGGCTGCTGGACTGATCTCGCCCCTCTTCACTTTGTTGGCTGGAGTGGCTCCTGCCCATTTCCACAGAGGAGTTTGTGAGGAGCTGGGGAAGAGCTGCAGCAGCCGTGCTGTCTGTCCTGCAGCCGCAGCCGTGCTGTCTGTCCTGCAGCCACAGCTGAGCTCCTCACTCACTGATGGGGGAGCCGGTCCTGGGCAGTACAGCAGGAGCCAGGTAGGAGAGTTGGATGCTGAAGGCAGTATCCCTTTGAGGACAAAGAGTTATAAATAATATTGCATCTGGCTCCTGTGAGCTGAAGCAGACTGGGCTCTTGGACTTTTGGACTTCCCCTGTGCCATACCTATTCCCTATATCCTCTGTAATCTCATTTGGTCTCGTATGGCCTGGTTTTGGGTCGGGTTTTGGAACTGATCCTCAGCTGTTGGGACTCCAAGGTTATCAAATATACTTCAGGACTTTATAAATTAAGGCTATGGGCTCTTGTGAAAGGAAACAATGTCATCTGTCTTAATGAGAGTTGTGTATGTGTATTTTGTATCCAATTGTATGCATTATCTTTAGCAGTGATACTTCATAAGACCATATAATTTATGAGGTGGTTATCAGTGACTCATAAGTATTTATTTATGTCTTATATGCATTGTGTATGTTTGGCTTGAGCAGGGTGGCATGTTTGCATGGGTGAGCACCATTTCACCTGTAAACACACAGATAAGAAACAAAAAGCTTTATCTAAGCAAATTGTCTTCTGCCATGCTAATGCCCCTGTAATAAAATTTATTTTGGGGGATCCTGATGAGAGATTGGAGTAAGGCAGTGTAGCTACTGACTATTTTGATTAGATTTCTTGTCTCTTGTGTGCCCCATCCTTGGTTTGTATTCAGTGTGTGGTGTGTAGGTGCCCTTGTGCTGGCTGGAGAGAGGCACTCTGTTCTCAGATGTGGCTCTGCTCCAGCCTGCTCCACATCCAAGAGAGTGCAGCAAACCACTTTTGCTCAACTCATGTTTTGAAATTGTTTAGAAACTGGTTTGGTCTTTAGCGCAGTTTGGAGCAACCTTGAGGCTGCCTTTAGGGCAGCTGGGGTCCCCAGAGTAAAAGCTGAGAAGGGGCTGGAATACCATAGGGCCCTGACCTTGTATTTGGCCATGCTTCCTATATTGGGAGCTTTTGGGTGGCACTTGGATGGAGTGGAACCCATCTAAGTCTCTATGCTGAGTGTTTCTTATTAAGTACATGATAGGCACAGAGATGCAGGATTTAAACCAGCTCTGTTCCTCTTAGCTGTGCACCACAGTGATTGAATCACTATGTTACCAGTGTGTGACAATGAATCAAGCCCTATATTTCATTTTATGGGTGGGTTCCACTTTGTTCTCATTTTCTTCTCCCCTCCTTTTGACAATTTAGACATGTGCATCTTGGAGAACATTGCTTCCAGACTGTATCCCCTTGAATGGGGTTACTGCATCAAGCAGGGAAAGTAATGCTGTGTTTAAGTTCTACCCTAAATGAAAGCTTTTTCTACTTTGCATGCCACAAATAGACTTTTAATTATGGGGAGCACATGCTGTAAGTGCACTCCAGGATTTGATTCCATCCTTTGTCTGTTAAGCTTGTGGATGTGCCAGCTCTTAGAGTAATCTTTTTCAGCATCACCAGTTGCAATCCATAGTTAGCAGATAAAACAACAAAAGGAATGGCAAATCAGTCATCGTGCTGATGGTCACCAGTTTGGTGCCTCTGGTAGATGTTCTCAAGGTGATATTGAATGTTAAAACAACATTTAGATGTGCTCTGTGATTTGCTGGGTTTAAAAATCTGTTGATGTTAATGTAGGGCTAGATTCAGTTATTCACACCTGTGGAAAGCAGGTTCAAAATCCTACCAAATTGGAATTCCCCAGTCAATTACAGTCAAAAGCAGACTGCAAGACTGTACAGAGCAAAGCCTGTAGTACTTTTGGTGCAATATCAGAGCCTCAGCTGAAGGTGCTATTACTCCATGAGTTCTGTTGAGTTGCACCCATTTGCACCAGGTGTGAGTTTATCCTGTTGGCTGGAGGACAAACCCCTTGCTTTAGATCAGTCAGCAGTCAGGCTCCTGGTGCTCTGTGCACTTCTGTAGCTGGTGATAGCTCTTGTTCTTTTCTGCAGTATGTTCACAGCATCAGGCATTATGAGTCATGTCATAACACCATTGTGAGCCATTTGTTTAATAATACAGCATCCGTATTGTGTCACTCCAGCAATGTTCTTAATTCTTTCTATTATTAACATCTGTTTTGAAGTGTTTATACTTGTAATTTAGCTTTTCAAATTCTCACTGGATATAAGCTGGTGCAAGAGGAAAGTTTTCATAAACACATCTAAAAGAATCTGACACTTCATTGGCCATACCTGATCAGAAAACCAAGAAGCGTATTTGTTTAGGCCTCTTTTTGGTTTGCAATAAATGGTAATGCAGGTCTCTTCAGCACCCAGAAAGGAAAATGTAGGTGCTACTTTTTTGTTGGTTTTGGTTTTTTTTTTTTTAGTCCTGTGGGACTAGTTGGATTTTAATTGTTAATGGTATCTTTTAATTTGACAAAGCAGATGCTGTAAAAAAGGTAGCTTGCCTTTTTCCAGTTGGGCAAGTTACTAATTTGTTAGGGTGGTGACTTTTTGAGACAGGGCTGTATCTACATCCTATCTATAGATCTTTGAAGCTGTTTGTGCATCCCTGGCACTGTGCAGAATGTGAAGAACCTCCTTGGGTCCTTCCTTTCTGTCTACTGGTAAAAGAGTGGAGTGAGATCCAGCAAATATTTGGGCAGCAGATCTTCTGTTGGAGCTGTTGGAGAAGAAATGCTTAGCCTATAAACAGTTTGGGGTCAGGGAACTTCTGAAAAGTTCTTTGTTGCTGTTGTTCTGTTGTTGTTTTGGTTGGTTTATTCTTCTGATTGGCTTGGCTTCTGGCGATGTTGTCATACAATGACAAGTCAGAGGTGTCTTTCTGGAACATAAATGTAGATCTATTCTGCTGGGATTTCTGCAGTGACCCTTTATTGGGGCTCTGAGTAAATCTTGCCATAATTGATAGAAACAGCTTTAAAAGAAAAGCAAAACAGATCATGAAGAAAAGAAAGAGCTGATAAAGCTTCTAGCATCAAGAGTGTGCATGTTGAAACACTCTCTAATTATATATTTATCCAATCCAGTTAATACTACAGAGCTTGCAAAAAAAGCCCCATAATTAGGGGTTATGAAAATGTCTACATAGCAATAATATGGCACCTAAATATAGCATCTTTCCTCCTGAAGCACTTTACATCATTTGAGAACCATGGACTCAATTCACAGCTGGCATTCACAGGTGCAACCTTATTGATTTCAATGGAATAGTGCCATTTTTACCAGGGATGAATTTTGTTATAAATGGGAGTTTTATCTTAGGGGCTTCTAGGGCTGCCCATCACAGTAGTATCTGCATATCTTTTACATCAAATTGGCTGGCAGTAGCAAAACCTTTAGCAGACTTCACAAAATCTCTGCCATATCTGCCTTCTTATCCTGCAGAAATCTTTTCTTGGGCTAAACTCTCATATTTTTTGTCTTTTGGAGACTGTGAGAGAAGAACAGCTGATAGTAGTGAAGACGTACAATGCTCTTTTGGTGGGTAACGTGACAGTGGGTTTCCTTCAATGTTTCTGCTGGAAGCTGAATTCACAGTTGTAGTTTATGGATTGAGAATATCAGGAGTTTGGGACTCATGTTGCTCAGAGCACCCCTAGAGCTCAAACACATGGTGACTGTAGCAGGACCTGGATTATGTATTAGTCATGGTACCCCTCACTGACAAAGTGACTGCTACATAAAATTTAAAAAAATCCTAAGTGAACTTTGTCCAATACCTGGTGAAGTCACTGGGAATAAGGCTCAATGCTTATGTAAGGCTCAATGCTCTGCATTCCCCAGTGTCAGAACAGGCCCTGGAGATTTTGGTCTACTTCTCTTCCACTTTGCAGATTACCTATAAAAGTAATGACAAACCTGCCACCTACTTCCTTCTAACATGGGAAAGACAGTTTTTCCTGAGTATGAAGTAAAAAGGGTGCATTGGGAGCTCAGAAGCACAGAAAAAATAGTTGGCTTGTACTTCAGTTGTATTTGCCACAACCTTCCACGTGAGGAAAATTTGATTAGGCTGAAACTCGTCAGCCTGAAGATGAGATGTTGGTGGGGTAGGAGTGATTCCTTCAAGTCAGAAGGTGGGCAGGGATTGTTTGTTCTGTGGCAGTGTATCAATTAAAGTCATTAAATGAAACTAGAATCAGGCAGGCTCAAAGCAAACAAAAAGAGATGTTCTCTATGCAACTGGTAGTGGACACAAGGAATTCACTGCCAAAGGTGGTTGTGGAGGCTAAAAGCTTATTAGAGTTCAAAGGATGACTGGACAAGTTTGTGTAAAGAAATGCACAGAGGATTACTAAGTAGCTAGAAACCACATCTGGCTTAGGAAATACCTTGATCTGAAAATAGCTGGAGGCTAGCAGAAATGTGAGGGAAATAGCATAAGTGGTTCCCTGGCTTCTGCTGCTTTCTGGCTTGCTCCAGGAGCCAGCAATAGGAGACTTGATGCTGGGCTAGATGGACTGGTATGGCCATTCTTCTGTTTGTACTTGATGTGACAGCTCTGCCCTGCAGGTTGTTGCAGCAGGCACATGTGGGTCAGTGCTCTTAGAGGTGTTGTGTGCTCCAGTTCTCCTCCATTTATCATTGGTAAACTTGGTCCCATGATGTCTGTGAAGGTCTGGGTTCAGAACCTCTGTGAAATGTACCTGGATGACGTTTTATATTGGAATACCTGCTTAGTGTGAATGGACTGGCAAGATTGTAGAGTACTGAAAATCAGTCCTTTTCCTGTAATAACTGATTTTCCTTTGAGGCTTCTTCTCCAAAACTTTACAAGACAGACCCTGTGTAGTTCTGAAAGGATCGAGGAGCTATATAGTTTTATTGTGAAAGAGAATAAATTATATTGAGCAACTCCTACACACACATACGGAAGAAAAAATTTCACCTCCTCCCATAATATCAGATTGTTGATATTCCCTGCATAGAACTGTGGGGAATAAACAAATGCATTCATTAACATTTACCCAGTAAGGTGAACTGAGGACAGAATATCAGTCCAGATATCCAGGCTTATCTCTGAATTTCCTGGATTTTATGGGTTTAAGTCTGACTCTGAACAGGTCTTAAGGGCATTTTCTTGGTGGATTAGAAGGATCTGTGTTTGGACGGTCCCATCTATAGTACCTATGGGATTGTACAAAGCCCTAGTTTTACTATTTGTATCTGTTTTAAAATCCTGCTATTCATTTGCCTAGTCAAACAGCTTTCCAACTAGAATTAGAGTTGGGTACATAGCACGAGGAGAGTACACATCTGGAAAGAGCTCGAAAGACTCAACCAATGTTTCACAGACAATGTTGGAAAACAAACAAAAACCTCTCTGAAAATGTGGTCTGCAGATGGGTCTTTATATTCTCTTCCCCATTATTTTAATGGGGAAAATTCATCTTTAACAGAAAGGCATTCAGCACAAAAACAGCAGGAAAAGGGCTCAATGGGAGTCATTTTCCAGGATATCTTTCTGTCTGGGTCAGAGAACAAATTCTTCTGTGCCAAAAGCCTCTACTCCTCATGGGGTAGCTGCAGTGTTGAAAATGTCATCATCAGTGTCTTCTGCTGGAGCAGTGCTGGGTGAAGCTGTAAATTTCCTTGGGATATTTCTCCAGTAGCTGGTATGGGGCTCTGCTGTGGGCTCGCCCAGTTTGCCACAGAAAGCGTCGCGTGGCTGGGGCGGCCAATCCCAGCTCCAAAGATGGTGTGCTTGTTGCGAGCTCGTGCCAAGCCATCTGTAAGATTTGTCAGATAAATGTGACTAGCGAAGTGGCACTCGTGAGCAGATGAAGGGAAATTCCCTAGGGGATTCTTTATTCGCTCATCATTAGCAGGAGAGGCACTGGGAAAATTCATTGTTTAGCTGTTCAAAACAGTGGTGAACATTTGATACTGAATAATCTTTAAATCTTTGTCAGGGGATGTCAAACGTGTCTTGAGCAGCCCAGACTGTGCTGGAGGCGGAGTATCATGTTCTGCATGTCGCGCTTACCTTCATGAAGAAGGATAAAGATATCCCAGTTCCTCAATTTTGTATTTCACCTCAAAACCACCTCCCCTCCCTGGGGTAGCTTTATTTAAAGTGAGCTGAGGCATGGAGCAGCCTGGAGGTGCATTACTGCTGTTTATCTGTGTGTGTCCCTGATCCTAACTAGAAAATAAAACGTGTCCCTGCTGGGAGAAGGTACTGCCCATTCACTGAATGAAACTGACTTGCAGGCTTTTTGGTGGCAGCTTTGCAGTGAGGGCTAAATCTCATTTGCTCCAGTCATAAGGCTGACTTAGATGTGATGTCTTGTGGAGTAAACTTACTGGGCTCTGCTGCTGCTGCTATTTTGTGAGCTAAAGTGGGCCCACTCTCCATGCTGATGAGAAACAGGTCATCAGTCTCACATGTTCTCTGTAGAACTCCTTTTGTGCAACTCACTTTGCCGCACCAAAGGGATTTTTTTTAAGCCTTAGAAGTGATTAAGCTCCTATAACTGCCTTCCCTAGTCAAGATATTTTAGGCAAAGCCCTTGGTTCTTTTACATTTTTATGGTAGGACCAGGATGCTTTATGACATCTGTGGGCTGACAAGGGCACATGTGGCACAAAGTATTCTGCTTGAATTGTTAGCAGCCCTATTATTCATTCAAATTCTATTTAGATTTATATTTAAACAGGAGCTTTGAAATTAATGAAGATATCATCCGCTTGAAAGATACAACGTTGTTGTTACACTCATTGGGGTCTTTCCTTCACAAGGAGGATTGGGAGAGGGTATTAAGCTGGTGTTTGGGGAGAAGGAGAGAGGGGGCTGCAGGATCCAAGTCAGAACACACTGTGATTCTGTGAGATTCCCAGTTCCACAAACTCTACCATGGCTAGAGACCAGCACAGTTTTCATCTTCAGGGAGGTTGACTTAGTGGAGAGGATGTAGGGAGAAAGGTGGTCTTTTACTGAACCCCATAAGACCATTCCCCCAAAGGCTTACTGGTGTAAGGTACTGTAAAAGATTAAGGTTCTGTCTTCCACCACTTCCTCCCATAAGTCAAGATGAAAATCCAACCTAACAATCCATAACACCACTGTACCACAGCAAGGGTCCCATATCTACATTCAGCATCTTCACTGTGTGAGCAGATTTGAAAAAGCTGAACCCCTTTGCAGTTCCACTTGGCTTGAGGGAGACAAGAAGTGGTGTCTGACTTTAAATGGTAGTATGTGAAATGTAAAGGCTATCAGTGAACGTTGAGGAGTGAATAGGAGTTTTTCAGATGCATAAGGTTTCATCAGTGAAAAAGTATTTGTGAATTTGAGTTGAATGCAGTGGACAGCCAGAAAAATGAGAATATTCCAACAAAAGCTCGAGACCTTGCTTCAGTTTTTCTGTAAATAGATGAACTTCTGTTGACTCCAATACAATGTTGCTTGCTTGCATGACATCGGTCTTTTTTATTACAACGGAAAAAGTCACCTCACAAGAGACCTTTGATGTTTTAATGTGTCCTGGCATATCGATGGATACATCCAGTGGAGAAGAACAATTTGGGACACTTGGTCTGCATTTGTGCTTTGCTGGAGATTTGCTATGTAACCTCGAGCAAATCTATTAATCTCCCAGTACCTCAATTCCCCAAATGCAAAATGGAGATAATAAAACATAACTCCCTTAGCAGGGTAAACACATTAAAAAATGCACTTAAAAGCAGTTGGGTACTAGGTTAATGGAGACCTATATCTTGTGGGGAAGATTTGTTGTATTATAAATAATACATCTTCACAATTATTCCACTTAGTCTGCCTTGAAGCCTTCAAAGACATACCACGCAAATGTTTACTGGCAGCATGTTTCCCCCCTTTTATTGGCCAACAACATGTTTAGACCAGACTTTGCTGTGGCAAAGTATTTCAGCACATTGCACATGGCAAATGGCTCTTTTACTGTAAAAGTAGATTTTAATTTTTTTTAGAGAATACCCCAAATAATGCTGTACTCAGCAAAGGCCTGTGCACCTGGAATAGCTGTCTCTGAGCAGATTTTCCTTGCAAAATGTTCAGCCTGCTTCTGCCTAGAGCTTTCAACAGAAATGGAGAATGAAGGAGGTGTGGTGGGTACCAAGGACAAACATTTAAGGGTGAGTTAACTTTGCAGACCACCTGAAAGAACTTGGGTATGTCTCAAGTCAGCTAAGCAATGCTGGTGCCAGAATGTCCTGGACAAAAAGGCCAGTGTTGCAGAGCATGGTTGAATTGCCCAGGGTACAAAGTGGGGGTCTGGGGGACTCCAGTGCAGTGTTAGTGCACAGGAGCTATTCAAGCCTTCAGACCACCCACTGTTTTAGCAGTGTTACTTAGCTTCCCTGGACTCTGTAATTGCTCTTGTCACATTACTGAGGATAATGTAGAACTATTGCAAGCATTTGCCTTGAACTTGGAGTGTTGAAGCTTATGTAAAGGGGGGAAAAGCTACACAGAATAAAATGAAGGGTGTGATTCTTATTCTACTTCTGCTTGTTTTACATTGGTTTTCCCTCTGCTGGAGTAATTCCTCTTTAATGATGTAATATGTTTAGAAGAAGACCTCTGTATGTTTGTGAAACATCTTTGCCTGCCTAAAAGAGGTGTGTTATGAGGGTATTTTGAGGGAAGCAGCATCCTGGAATTGGCATTTGCTTCAGTTCAGATAAGTTTTTTTTTTTTCCCCCTCATACACTGAAAGGCCAGTGGGGTGTGCAGAAGAAGGAAAGCTTTGTTTCTGTGATCAGGATATCAAATAGAGCATTGCATTTTCTCATGTGCCTTTCTCATGGGGATGCTCCCAAGGCAGAGGTGTGCTGTCACACCCTCTACCTCAGGCTGCTGCAGATGGGCAGCTGGATTTGCTGGTGTGTGAGACCTGTCATGTACCTGCTGCCCAGATGGGGGGGGTGGGGGGGCTGCTGTAATAAACCTGTGCTACCTCTGGTGACACAGTTAATCCCAGGTCTGTGCCTGCTGCACAGCTTGGGAGGTGTCATGCAGCCAGCTAAGAAAGGCTGGGTACCAGGAGAGTTTGCTTTTAACCTCTGCCCCAAAGTACAGGAACTATGGAATTGAGGGGGGGTTTGGTATCTGCAGTGTAATGCTTTTGGGTGAGAGGCACCACAGAATAAAGCAGTGCAAAAATAGGAAGCGCCCTAAGAAGAATACCCTGAAATGAGGATTAGATGGGAAGAAAGGTATCCCTGCAGAGAGGCTTCCACACTTGCCAGTAGCCCCTGACAATTCTCCTGATCTGATGCTAACAGAAACCCCAGCAAATGTTTATTTTAACCTCTGGCAAACATCTATTCATTGGGTAAGACTAAAAAGTTGATCTCATGCTTGGGAGGAGCTTGGGAACAGCTAGTACATGCCACTTGGCTGTGCTTCAGGCACCGCTGGCCAGTTCCTCCAGCAGGTGATGCTGGGCACACTGGGAGTGCTCCTGGTCTCTCCCAGGCTGTGTGTGCAGCAGTGAGCACAGCTCTGAGCCTCTCTGCAGCCTGGTCTGCATGGGCTGTGCTAGAGGAACCTGAAATAGGGCTGAGGTTTGATGGTGTTTGACCCCTAAACATTATGCTATTGCTAAGAAGGTAATATTAATTTGTGGGTACCCCTGTGTGCTGCTCAGATGGCACCTCAGGTTGCACACTTCATTAATGTTTATTCCACAGCAAAACCCAAAGAAGCTGAACCACTGTCCTGTAATAAGGCAAAGAGATGTATCTACATTATTTTCTTAGTCCATTGTGGAGAGGCCCAAGAAGAGAAACTAGGTAGGAGTAGATACTCCAACCCTGATGAGTGATCTCCCAGTGATGCTAAACTGAAGGTCAATTTTTTTCATATTGCATAACTGCTACTGTTGCTCCTATATGCCCTAATGAAAAGCATTTATTTTGACCCTGTATCTTGGGTGTCTTACCATATCTTGATGCCTAGAGTCTCTAGGTTAACTAGTTCTTTGTTTTATTGTGAAATATTTAAAGTTACCGTAGATATTAATTTGCTGATATAATGACTGTACTTTCTATTGGGATTCAGATTACCTCCTTCAGTAGTGCCTTGTCCTTTCTCCTTGATTTTAACTGTGTTTAGGACATGAAACTATGCAATGCAGGGTCATTTATTCTCCTGTCTTGTGATCATCTGTTACCTAGACTAGCAGACAACAAAGAAAAAAATGGTAGTGCCAATCTATGAGGTGTCACTATTTATGTATAGCACCTAGCACAGTTGGGAGTATATATTATCGACATTGCTGTGGTGTGAAGGGACCTTAATGCTCCTGGCATTACACAGACAGACAACAAAATATGGTGCCTCCCCAAAGAGCTTATGAACAAAATGTGGTTAATGATCAATTGATCTTCGCAGCAGAACCCTGTAGAACCCCAGTGGATGAAAGCTGCATAACGCAGTGACACACACAATGGCATGTTTGTCTGACTGACATGCTACGCTTGTGCAGCGGCTCAGGGCAGGCTGTATGCCAGATTCCTTGGGAAGAACCTGCAAGCACTACTTTGTGTGAGTAGGAGGAGTTAAAATGATGAAGTAAGGCCTAGCTAAAGGCCAATCGATCAGACAAAAGGGACAGCTGAAAATGGGAGTTTGCAAGAATCCCTTCAGAGAAGGCTTGACAGGTATTTCTACCCCTGTTAAGGTTCTTTACACAGAAAGACAAGCCAGCCAGAGGCTGACACTTCTCTGTTGAACCAGGCAGAGGCTGCTGGAGAAGCTGCCTTGGTAGGTCTGGGCGTACCTGTTGTGCCATCACCCTGTGGCACATGAGGAGAGGCACTGAAGCCCAGGCAAAGCTGCTTAGAAACTGGTACTATGGAGAGGCAGGGTGGAAAGAAGGGGATAATGAATTTGAAGTTGTTAAAGAGGTGGGAGGACAAGGCTTTCAGAAGAAAACACACATCTGTTGTTGTGCAGGTGTTGATGACTACTCAAGGCTGAGGATGGAAAGACTTAAACTCATGTTTCCCTAGGGAAGGTGCTCCAAGCCTCAAACTTCTACCTTTTAGACCAGCAGAGTGTAGGAGAGTGTTGCAAGATGATGAAACCATACTGCATCTTTGCTTGCTTTTTTTGAGGGGAAAAGATGCAGTGGCATGGAAAGAAATTCATGGAGGCAAGGTTGAAGAAGTATCAAAAGTAATGGAAAAGCAATGAAAGTGCAGGAAGTAAGGTTCACTTGCCTTGGAGGAGCAAAGCTGGCCCTAGAAAAAATGGCAAAGCAAGAGAGCAAGTATGGGGACAAAAATGAAAATCCAAGTCACAATAATGTGAACAGGAGGCCTTTGGAGAACATGTGGTGCAGGTGGCCAGCACCTAAGGAAAGGAATGCAATGGAGGTATAACCAGACAAAAGAAATTTAGTTAAAGTAGAAAGCACAGCTTGTGACTAAATTATAACAAATATTTTGTATCTTGCTTTTTTTTTTTTCTCCCCCAGATTTTACACACAGCTTTTGTAAGGACTGTAGAGTATTTTGAAATGCGTTGTTGGAAAAAGTAGTAATTTCAATATCAATGTATTTGGTGATGATTTTAACTATTTGTTTTATGGTAGAATTAGGGAAAGAGCTGTAAATCCTCAACCTGCATTTCTTGTTTTAGCATGAATATGTGAAATTCCTTGTATGAATAGGACAGAGCTTAACACTTAGAGGCATAGAAAGAAGGCATAAAAATGCAGATTAAATAGATTCAATATGAATCAAATGGATTCAGATGTGAAATCTGCAAATGCAATCTACTGTAGTGTAAATAGGGCTTATTTCAAGTTTTTATGCCAAGCTTGATCTGCACCTGAAAAAGCTTAGCCTAAATAGAAATACGAATCTGTACAAAACCTCTTGCCAGAGTTTAAAAAAATAATTTCAACTTAAATTAGTGCAGCTTTTAGTTATAAACAAAATATGTATGTTAGAGTAGAAACTGAACTCTGATTTCTGCTCTTCTAATTCAGCACATTCACCACAAGCCCACTGCTTGTGGTATGAAAATCAGAGCAAGAGGGGCAGATGCAGAGCACAGCAGCACAGGATGGTAATGTTTTGGTCTTTGTCATGCAATATCCTTCTCTAAGAACTGCAGATGAGGGGAGCCAAGAGAGGGCTCTCTCTAGCCCTTGGAGAGCAGTAGGTCAGGGTGAAGTATTCATATTGTAGTGCTGGGGAACTGAGGTTTCACAGAATGGGAGAGGGTGGAAGGGAGCTCAGTGGGTCACCTGGACCATCCCAGAACACATGGCACAGGACTGGGTCCAGACAGCTCTGGAATATCTCCAGTGAAGGGAACTCCAAAGTATCTCTGGGCAACCTGTTCCAGTGCTCAGTCACTGTGCAGTAAAAAAGCTCTTCCTTTTGTTCAGGTGGAACTTCCTGTGCATCAGTTTGCACCCATTGCCCCTTGTCCTATTGCTTGGCACCAAGAAGAGTTTGGATCCATCCTCTGTCACCTTCCCTCAGAGACTGTTAGTCTACAAATGGATAAATTTCCCTGTCATTCTTTCCTTTCCTCTCCCCACAGTGTGGAAAACCATGGCTAGAAACATCACCTGGATATGTGAAATGCTTTTCCCCCCTCCCTTGCAGGCTGTGGAGGCTCAGAACTTTCCACTGCAAAGGGAAGAGCTGATAATCCTCTGCAGGGTCATCAGAACTGCTGAGTTGTCAGACTTTGGCTGCTCCCTGTGTTCCTATGAGCACAGGTGCCCATTCTTCTTGCTTTAGGGGATGCTGTATTTGCACAGCCTTAATCAGCAGAATGTTATGGTTTTGGCCAGTGCAGTTTGTGATGGTGACAAAGTATATATTTTTTTTAAATACATAATCAGCCCATGCCTCATTGAACAATGTACAAATAACAGATACGGAAATCAAAACTGGTTTGGCTTGCTGGCCAACAGAGACAAGAATAAAGAAAAAAAAGGGTGAACGATTTTAGCAGGTAATTCCCAGTCTTTGGGTAATTCCCAGTCTTCTCTGGGTGCCTAAACTTCCACATGTCAGAAGGAGAGAGAGCAAGACTTTTCCTAGCAGCATTGCATGCATTTGGAGAATGACGATTATGACTTGGAAACATTAATTCTCATACAAGATGTTCTTCTTTGACATTCTAGTTTTATGAATATTAAAATCTTTATCATCTGGTCAACAACTCCTGCTACACATTTTGAGAAAAGCTGATATTTTCATGTTGTTCTCTAGGTGGGGATTACAGAAACACTGCTCTGTGATGCTGCACAGGCAAGAGCACAAACAACATAGGAAGCTGGACAGTCCTCTGCTATAATCCATCTTGCTCAAAACTTTAGATGAAATAAAAAGAACGTGATTAACCATTTTCAGGTCTGACCCTGCTGAAAGCCTCTGAGAAAAAATAAATATCTTGCTATGTGGGCAGGCTGCTTTCAGTATCTATCTCAGGGAAAGATTTCACTTGATGACAGAATTATTATTAAATCATGTATTTGGTTGCTGGGAGTTACCTCAGACTTGAAATCCAATAGATAATAGGCTTTATGTTGCTGATGAAATACCTAAATCTGCATATATTATATCTGAAGTAACTGAAACAAGCAAAGGGAATCTACTAAACAGCTTAAAGACCTTTTCTACTTCACTTTTGGAAACAAGTGCAAAATGAAACATTTCCCAGTGCTTAGCTGAGTGCAGTTAAACCCTTTTTTTAAGGATTTAACTGCAGAAAAACAAATAGTCCAACTGCTCTGTCTCTGCTGGGATAGAGAAGAACATCTTGGGTCCTAAATGTGCTTATGGACAGTACTCACGGAATATTTTGAGAATCCTGAACTGAATTTGAGGAACATATCTGTAATAAATAATAAAATCTCATTTTCATTTTTTTAATACCTGATTTTCTGTTTCCAAGGTACATAATAATGCAATGTGATTGGAGTAATAAGATCACTCTCTCTTCTCCCTAAGAAAAAAGATTACGTAAGGATATTAATCATATTAGTTGTAACAGAGGGTAGCTATCTTTTCCAATACTTGTTCCACAACATAAATAATTTTTCTGGATGTCTTCAGGAAGGATTAAAAAGTCTGCTGTTAAAGAGCAAGGAAGATATGGACATTTTGATTTTGTCTTTACCTTTGTTACTCTCACCCAAGATAAAATGTCAGCAGCAAATTTATCTCTGTTGTGTCTTCTGTCCAAGTCAGCTTGGGTCTCTGCTTCAGACTGTTCGGTGTTTGATAATTTGCATTTAAGTCAAAGCTCCTGTCACCTTCTGCCTGTAATAGCTGTCAAGGTGTAAAATACACAGCCTCCACGCAAGCACTGCTTAATTGGCAAATAATTCATGGCAAAGACCTTCAGCTGTGATTGCAAATCAAGCTGGTAACACGAAAAATCCTGGAGTGAACACAGCCATCATTATCTTTTAAAAATTGAAGATCACACAAGCAGTTTCTCTTGCTGGGGGGTGGAAAAGCTCTGGCCAAGCTAAACGCATCTCAAAATTCTGAGGAATATGCAGAGAAAATGATTAGATGTGTAGCTTTTCCAGGCATTGCTATAATGGATTTTGTCTCAGAATAGAAAATGGAGGTCATACTGAGAAAAGGAAAATGTTTCTTTTATGTGGTCAAAAGTGGAAGCCTTCCAAATTTGGGAAAATACAGTAATAAATCTGCAGCCACCTAGAATTATGTGGTGTTACAAGTGAAGACAGCTCCAAACTTCATTCCTGCAGCAGGAGCAAAACTCCATTCCCCCACCTTGACTCCACCACTGCCTGAGCTCATCTTCGTTGGAGCAACGTGCTCTCCAATGTGGAGCCAGACTGCTTGAGCCCCTGCCTTCCAGGGCACTGCTGCCCAGCACAGATGCTTTTGGTACAGTCACACCACAATTTTTACAAATAAGTGTTGCTTGTACTCTAACATATGTATGGGACAGTGAAATTCAGAGGTCCTGTGGGGCTGGGGGGCATCTCGTGTGTTTCTGGATCCCTAGCTATGGTAGGCTACCACATCAGTTGATTTCAAGAGGGAAACTGACACTAGGATGGGTTTGGTTTCTCACTTCTGTTGCTCTCCAGGAAGTATTCAGCTGCTTCACCTCTCTGATGGTTAAGCAGGGGCTGCTTCCCCTGCTGAGTTTCTGCACTTGGTGCTGTGCAAAGCCTGGGAGGGCACCTTTGCTCCCTGGCAGCCTCTCCTTTACAGTTCTCTCTTGCATGTTTAATGCTGTCAATTCATTTCATTTTTTTCCCCTTCCCTCTTGCTTGGGGATTTTCTGCCCATTTTCTCTGTGTTGCCAAGTGGTTCTGTGTTGTAGCTTGTTAACTGCCAGTGTGTTGGTGTTGCATATGGTAAAAAAGCGTAGCTGGCAATGTAGTATCACCTCCGCAAAAGAAAAAGATGTGAAACCCTACTGAATTCAGCCCTGAAGCTGCTTTTGCTGGGACCGTCTGGGGCAGAGACCCTCACGGGTACAACGAGTCAGGGATGCTGGGTAGCCTGGTGCACAGGGCTGAGGTCGGGCGAATGTCTGTGCGCCCAGTGTCAGGCTTTGCCCAGGGGATTTTAAAGGTTGAGCTTAAACACTGTTGCTGGAAATTCCCTGGGAAATTGTGGGGGGGACTCCAGCGGGAGCAGAACAGGTAACGAGGGCGGAAAGAGAGATTTGCCCCCGAGGTGCTGTGAGAGGGGAAGGGGGCGCGGAGGAGGAAACAAGCCCCCTGCAAGGGAGGCCGTGTTCCTGCGTGGGGCCAGGCGGGAGAGGAGCAGAAGCCTGCGGAGGAGGGGGCCCGGGGGCGGCGGGCTGAGGGGCTGTGGCAGCGCCCGGGCTGTCGCTGGCGCCTCGCTCACGTGCGTGGCGAGCACCGCCGGAGCACCGGGCCCGCGCGGCGCGTGGGTGCCCGTGGCGAGCCGAGGCGAGGTGTGGGCCGGAGCCGAGCGGGGCCCAGCTGCTTCTGTTTATGCTCCGCGGCACGGAGGCACACACAGCGCGGCTGCGGCGAGGCAGCCGTGGGCTGCTGGCCGTGGGGAGGCCGGCGGGAGCCGGCAGCGCTCCGCAGCCCTCGGGCCGGGCCCGCCCGCTCTCCCCGGGCCGGGGTAAAGTCGTGGTGCTGGGCCGGGGGATTGTGTCACTTGGGACTCGCCGCTCCTCCGCAGCGGTGCTGCCCTCATCCCTCCTTGCTCTGCTCCGGAGGCCCTGGCAGAGTTCAGGATCGCTTTTTTCTCTTTTCCATCTTGAAAACAATAGTGAAATTCCTGAAAAGGGGTGAGCATGTACCTGCATGCAGGTCTGTTTAGGGAGGGAGGCAATAAAGCTGAGAACCAAGTGGTGAAGGGAGGCAGTGCAGGGTCTCAGGCAATGGTCTCCTGCTTGCCCCGGTGGTTCTTATGAGGCCATCAAGGCTTTGTGGAGTTGCATCACAAAACGCAGTTCCACTTCATTGGGCTTCTTCAGCCACAGTCCATGCCCCTGAGGACCATAAACTTTTAACCTACCCCCCTCAGGAAAAAACAAAAAAAAAAAGTCAGGCATAGTCAGTGATTGCCGGAGCTCTGGTCTGGTGATGGTCTTGATGGTGTCATGGTGGATGAGCAGTGTACCTGGAACAGATGTGAAAGGAAAAGGTAAGAGACCTGGGCTTTCAGTTCTGTCTCCCCATTTCAATTTGAACAGGACACGTGGCTCCTGACACATGTTGTCTAACCAGCTTGGTTTTATGTGCTACTTCAGTCAGGAAATTAATCGGGCAAAAAAAGATAAGGAAGCATTATGCTATTCAGAGTAAATCGCTGCATTACACAATGCTGCTCCCATTGCCTAGGTAAAGCTGTTTAAGAAAATGGGCTGGCTTGAGGGCTTCCTTCTGATTGTCTAATTAAACTTCCAACCTTTGCAATTATGAAAATAACCATGTGGTTAGAAGTACTTGTATATGCTATAGGTAACTGTTGAATTAGTGAGAAAGAGGCTAAGATGTTTGCATTGAGATCTTATTCCAAGATATCTTTTTTTAATGCACTTTGGCTTTTTTTCCAAAGACACTATTTCAATGTAGAGTAGCACAAACTCATAAATGCAACTGCTGTGATGACTAAAACTAGAGGTTCGCTTGTTGCAGCTTCCCGTTTGCAGCAAGACCCAGTTAAAAACGGCCTTTGAGGAGACAAAAGACACAAACCAGTTGGGTCTTTCTAGCCCCAACAATTAGTTTCCATTTAAAAATCTTTCATCCAATGATAGTCAAGCATTTGAAAGATGACGTCTTGTGTCAGAGAGTTCCACTGGTTAGCCATGTGCTGCATTAATGCAGAAAGCATTAACTATTTTCTTGTTTTCTGGCTTGCTGACATGTTTCACATGCTATTATATGAGAAGGTAAAGTGGTAGCTTGGTTTTTTTGCATCTTGGAGCATTCTGGCTATTGTTTTATTATCTGCAGTTTTGAATGCACATAGTTTCCATATAAGTCTCAAATACTGTTGATTCATCTCACTTAAGTCAATCAAAGTCAACAAACTTCCTTAGGATGGGTATGTGCCCTAGCCTCATATAATTTGCTATCTTTCCAAGACCTATATATCAGTACTGGAAACAGCTGTCTGCCTGATCTCCTGGGGTACAGTACTTTTTGGGTGAAGGTGACTCTGTTTTTCACAGTACACCTGTGCATAGTGCAAGCAGCATGCTCTGCCTACCACGCCATGAAGGTTTTCATTAGAGCAAAGCTACAGATGCAGATATTAAAAATCTGGTCCTTGAAAGAAGTGTAACTTCTCCCTTAAGCCCCTGGCTCATCACTGTGGATAACTGCATCAGACAAAGGACTGGTAGCAGAGGCTGTGTTGTCCTCTTGTGCATTGGAATTGGACTTCATGCTGCCCAAACTGTTTCCTGTTAGGTTCTGTTAGCACCTTATCCTCAGCTTTTGCTGATGTGACTGAGCACATCCCTTTGCTAGTTTGCTTGTGCTTTTATTGTCATGGCCCTGAGATTGGCTCAGTTGGTTATAGGGCAGTGCTAATATCTCAGAGGCTCTGAGTTCAATCCCTGCATGGGCCATGTACTTATGAATTGGACTTGATGATCCTTGTGGGTCCCTTCCAGCTAAGAATATTCTGTGTTTCTTTTTGTCTCCTGTTTTATCTGATCCTCCTTAGAAAAACAGAGCTATGTCATGCACAGCTGGATGCGCTTTGAGAAATCTGCTGCCTGAGTGCTACCTGTTCCTGTGATTGGAGGGGAGTGCTGAGCTGAAGAATAGAATGTGTCTTTTGTGATTGATCTGCCAGGCGGGTTTGATAGCGCGGAAAAAAGTAGGTGTTGTACACACAGGAACGTTAGGGCTTGGACTCTGTTTTCAGTATGAAAGATGAAGTGTTGAAATTGGAAGGGAGAGAGGGCCTTTGCATAACCACGTGGTAAGTGCAGATGAGTGATTTGTCTGGTGCATTTGAGTGATTTTTTGGTTTCTAATGGCGCTGGTTGCAGTGGGGACTGCAGCGTGGTAGCCCGTGGAGGTACTGACAGAAGCAAGGATCTGGTGGTGAAGGTGCGATACATGTGGTATTCAGCCATCACTCAATGCTTCACATTCTTGTGAGAAATCTGCTTTAATCTGGGTCTGGTTCCAACTGGCAGTGCATAACAACAAGGCTTTCCAGCCTTCTCCTCCCCCGGGGTTTCAGTCCTTAAAGATGCAGGTTCTGATAGCATGTTTTTCTTTCTAATCCAAAATTTAGTTAAAAAATTGACAAGCACTTACACACAGCAAAATATTTAACCTTACTGCCAAGATGGAATTAGCCTGTGAGTTACTTTCTGCTATTTCATGGTTAACAGCACTATTGCAGTGAGAAAGCAGCGCAGCTACTTCTCTTCTCTTTGCATCCAAGAGCGCCATGAGGTCACCCTGTTTTCACCGTGGCTTTTCTGAGATCTTTCTCTAGTAAGATCATCACCAATTTCTTTTCCTTGTAGTTTAATGATCCCATTCTCACAAGGTCCCAAAAGCAGTAGGTAAGGGATCACATCCCCTTGAGATCACAGATGTGATCCTTCTTTTCCACTCCCAAGATGCACAACTTCCATGCAGTGGTGGTGACTGCCAGGATCTGTGCCGTGACTGAGCAGGGCTACATATGGGTAGAATATGCTTTCCCTGATTTATTTCAGGGTGACCTTTAGTATTCTGACACCATTTTTCATATATTTAGCAGAGTGAAGATAACGTAGACTAGAGATTACGTGTCTAGAAGTGTATTCCATTGCCAGCTGTTTATGCCCCTAGCCACCGAAATGGACTGTTGTCAGACTTTGTTATGTAAAAAAGTGCATGATATTTGGTAAAAATAGGTTTTATATGCAAAGTCAGTGCCCCAGTGCTAACTCAGGAAAACTATTCTCTTTCTAGCTATAGTAAGCAAACCAGGCTAATTTTGCTCCAAAAGGCCAGTTTTTCACGTCCTTTCGCAGTTGATGTGGTCTTAGGTTTGTTTGTGCTACAAAGAAGCCTCAGTGGTTCTCTCACAGGGGTTGTTTTGATTTTTGGGGTTTTTTTTTGACCAGTACAAAATAGCTCTTGTCCTTCCCTGAAGACTTTTGAATTGTGACTGACTGTCACAAGTCCCTCTTAAGATGTTTGTGACACTGTAAGAAGTGCAGCCTCCGTGTTTTTAAAAGTCTTGACAGCTTCTTGGTAAGCTGACTGTAACAGCAAGGCTGTGCTGTGCTGGTAGCTCCAAGTTGACCTGGTGGCAGTAACACTGACTGTCTCAGCGCAGTCCATCCAAGGGGGAAGGCGTCAGATTTTGGAAGGTTTTACAGGACCCCTTGGTACAAAATCTTGCTTTGCAGAGCCACAGTGAGCATCATAGTGCTCCACCCATAAAGACCTTGTGAGCATCAGTGCTGAATACGGCCCCTGATACCAGGCATCAACCTTGGTACAGCTGAACTCTGAAAGCACAAGTATTTGGTTTTTTTTCAGTTTGCAAATTACACTGATGCTCAATTCTTTGCTGGTCTGGGACCTAAAGATCCCATTTGTAGAAGTTGTAGGGGACAGAGTTTCTAGGCAGACAGACCAGCTGACCTCTGAACAGTCCTTGTGAGTCTCTAGATATGTTATTTTTGTACACACTGCTTAGCTTTCTGCAAAGAGAAGCCATAGACATTGGCTCTCTAAAGCATACTTGATGTAGGTTATTTTCCATTTACTTTAATCATATTCTCAACCCATTTAACAAACAGACAAATGTGTAATGCTTGGGGCAGACCCAGTTCGCCTGTGGGAGAAATAGTTATTTTAAATAAAAACAGTCTGATTTTTCTGGAGGTGATGAAGACCCGCAATTCTGATTGACTAGTTCACCAATAGATAAAAATCAAAATATCATCAAACTTATCTATTTACAAATTGTCCAGGAGCAGATTGTGAAATTGTCAGGTTTGTCATGTAAAGTTATTCACTAATTTCTTCAGGGAATAATTAGATCATTAGACAAATATGCCATAGGCAATCTGTGTGGGAACTTGTGTAATTAACCAATCCAAAATGAGTGATAAATTGTATATCGGTAATTTTCACACTTAGCAATTTAAGACGTGTTAAGTAGTTTTGTCATCAAGTTAAGGAACAGAAACAATACATTATGACTTATATAACTAATTAGCATTCCCGATTTTACAAACACAAACAATTTGGAATTTACCTTGGGCGACAGTTTGCTCATGTGATGTAGGAGAATATTCATGAGCACAGAACTTTGCACTCACTTTTTGCAAATGCTTGAACGTTAAAGAGGTCATAAATCTGGTTAATCAGAAATTTGCCTTTCAATTTTAACAAATGTTCATGGTATGTTACTAAGAAAAAAAAAATCTCTTTTCTTTCCCTGATATTGGCTCAGCTTCTTGTAAAATCCTCTTGATAGCACTTACTGAATCAGAAATGTGTTGTACTAAGGAATGGGCCTGTGCACGTTTTGTAAGGTACTGGGTGATTCCTTTGTTCACTGAATTGCTGAATTTATGGTGCAATGCCAAATTATGATTTTAATTGTAAATTAACTTGGGGGGGGGGGTGAGGGCAGAGGAGGTTGAAAACAAAAAGGTTTAGTAATTGGAAAAGGTTAAATTCAGAATGGATGGAAGTTATCAGGAGAGGTTAGACTGTGGCCGCAAGTAAACAGGAGTGGCACAAGCCTGGTGACCAAGTGGAGAGGCTGTGACCAGTGTGGTATAAGAGGAATGCAGCAAGGAGAGGTGTTGCACCATAAAGTGGTGAAAGAACAAGAAAAAAAACTCCAGCTGCTTCTTGTATGACCTCAGTACAGCCATCTAAGAAGGTGGGATATGTGATGGCAAAGTGGGTAAAAACAAAGGATCTTGCTGAAGGTTAGCTGTCTGTATGCATGCATTTCTGTCTATACTTGGTTATATACATGCACATATACGATGTGAAGAAAGATGGAGCAGGAGACCTCCTGGTCCTCTTCCATTCCTGAATTTGAGGTCCACAAAGCCCACAACCTTGCAAGCACATTAGGCAAAAATCCTCTCATCCTCTCCTTCTCTACAGCATCCTTTAGATACAGAGTGAGCTCATCACTATAATATTAGGTCAAGCACTATGCAACACCATGTATATATAACAAGGCTGTGGTGTGTGTGCAATCCAGGGCTACTGATGATATCAAGGTCTCTGGGAAGAACAAGCAGCTGTCTGCTTTTAAACATTATGCTGATACTACAGGAACTGTGAATGGTCTCTGGTTTGCTCAGAACACATAATTAAACACAGAGACAAATCAGTGACACGGTCCAGTTGCATTAAGTCACCAAAAAAATCCACAGACCTACCTGACTGGAAACTCTTAAAGATCAGTATGTTGTATTCTTGTTTTCAGCTTGAAAAACATGTGTTAGTGCCAGTATGGTTTTACAGGCAAGAGTGTTGTGTATAGATGGTTAAAAATAAAATTTAAAAAAAAAGGAGAAAAAAGGAAATACACTGCACCACTGGAGAGTCAGCAGAGGGAGTGCGAGTTAGGAAGCCCCTCTTTTAATATCTGAATGGCTGCAGTGCTGGAGGAGGGAAGTAAACAAAAAGATGTGTGAGCTAGAATTGTGGGGAAGAAATAGGCCTAAACCAAAATCTTGATGATAAGGTGACAGCAACACCTTGATGAAAACTGTGATACCCTTGCTCTTGAAGGTATGTGAGCTTGATTCAATCCATTTTAGAAAATGCAATAAATTTCACAAGGTTGCCTAAGCACTTTCAGCTCCTGTGATTTTAATTATTATCCTACAATATTTTGTATTCACACCCTCTGGTCCATCAAATCATGGTGACATTAAAATCCTCTCCTTTTCTGTATTTTTGTCTCTTTAGTTTCTGCTGAAATGTTATTGCGTCTCAATATTACCGAGATGGTTATGAAGTCAGGCTTAAATTGTGATCTGATTGCACTTAATGTGTGAAAAAGCCATAAGGCAAATAACAAGATTCTCAGGGCTTGAAAAGTCATGATGGTGCTTAAATGCTTTGAGCTGGCAGAGCTAGCACTACTTAAAATGACATTTAATGAGGGTGCATTTCTGGGCAACTCCACAGAATCTATTTTACCTCTGCATCTTGTCGGGTTTTTCTTTTCAGTTACAGAGAAAGTACGTAATAAAAAAGCCTGAAATGGCATTTTCGCATTTGTGTTTAATATGTCTGTTCCAAGAATACACAGTTATTCCTTAGAGATACACTCTGTATTTTTGGTCTGTTCAGGACTTTTCCTTAAGCCATGCCTGTAGTCGATCATGCCTGAGACCAGGCATTTTCTTGAATATGTTTTAGAAGATGTCCAGGAGTGGCCCTAAAAATTAAACAAGCTGCAGTTCTAATTAGGGAAAAAGTTCTTAGTCTAGAGGTAAAAAGCAATGGCATACTAGATGGATAATATATTAAATAATTGAAGAATTTTTTGTCTGAAGCTTCAGAAAGCTACACAATGTGTTCTTTTTACTTCCAAACATATCTGCATCAATGTAGATGATCAAAATGAAGATAAGCAGTTGCATAGGAGATACTTGTGGGCTACGTACATTTTTGTTTGGCTTTGAATATGGTTCTTTATCTGTGAAGTAATTTAGTTTGAAGTATGTGCTCAGACAGAAATGCTCGTTGAGATTTAGGGGGCAATGATGCTGAAAATATTGTTGGCTGGGGTTTTTTGGTGTTTTTTTTAAATTTATATTAGGCACAAAAAAACCCTGGTAAAAAATATCCAAGGTCCACTCTACTTTTGACTACTAAAGATCACTCTTAGTAGGCTGCAGAAGCGTGACTTCTAACTGTGTCTGTCTGGTATGGGCTATTGTGCTAGTAACTCCTCATGCATTTTCAGTTTGTTTCTTTCCAGTATTATGCTACCCAGTTTATTTTCAGTGGTGTTTTTTTTTTTCTTCTCCTCTCTCCCCTTCCTAAACTTCTGTCAATGTGTTATGGTAATGCAGCTCGGCTTTCCACTCATGAGGTGCCTGCATTCATTGGTGGGTGATACGAATAAGTAAAACCTGTCTCGTAGTGCGCATTCACAAGAGTGTTGAACTGAGATTACACTGACATCTGAAATTCTGGCAGTTTGTAACTCCAAGTGCTTACACTTTGTAAATCTCAATCGCGTCCTTAATGTAGATTTTGTTGCGTTTCCTGCTAAAGAGTAAAAAATGTAAATTTAGAAAGACTGTCACTCCCCCCCTTGGTCTTTGAGTGATTTAAGTCATTCCTTTGTCAAGCGATCTAATGTGTTTTTGCAGCGATAATGTCTGCTTAGTCTCCAACATCTGTGTGCTGGACAGAAACTGAGATTCCTTGATGTGCCTTGGGTGCAACTGTATCTGCACCGTAGCATAGTGACATGTAGGTAAAATATATGGCTTTATGCAACAAGTACAAATGAGACTGTTTTGAACTGGGCATTGTTTGAAAGCTATGATGAAAGAAACTAGTGTCAGGTGCAGGCTTATTTGATTTTATTGAAACTGTCCTCTTGCTTGAAGAAACTAGAAGTAGAGTGAGCCTGTGGTGCCATAACTGGCTCTGGAACTGTTGTCTCCTTGGGGAGGTCAGGTGTGGGTGAGAGTGACTCAGGGCTCCTTCTGGCATGGGCTGAGTCACAGCCCCAAGTTCATGTGCCTTTCTGTTGCCTGCAAAATCAGAAACCTGTAACTATGGCCTCTGCTAAGAAGAGCCTGAACCATGTCCTTGGGTGAATAGAGCAGTTCTCTGTGAAGAGAATATTTTCTCCTGATTTATCTGAACAGACATCTCTTGCTGGTGCTTGTTCCATTGGGACTGCAGGACACTTTTGGCTTGTTCCTGGATTGAGTTTGACATGGCTTTAGCTCTCAAAACTGGGTATGGTTTGTTTCCTTGTCTTTTTACTTTCTCCATAGATGTCTGCCACCCTCTTTCCTGCCTCTATGTGCATGCACTTAAGAACTTTTTATCAGCTGAAGTAGCCTCAGCATCACCATGGGCTGCAGGCTGTCTGTGAATATGGCTTTTTTTTTTTTTCTTTTTTTATTTAGAGCAGAAGGAACTGCAAGACTTAGCTCCATGCCTCTCAGCTCCAAAGAGCCCAGAGGCTAAGCAGGGACCTGAGATACAGTTTTAACCCACAGAAGATAGGGTTTTTTTCTGACTTGTTGTTTAGTGAGGCTGGAATTAACCCTGCCATGGGGGTCTTTCTCTGGTGTAGACCTTGGAAACAGACTGTTCCCAGCAGAGAACTGATGAGCCTCAACATGTCAGACCGACTGCCATTTGCCCTTGTACGGCATCACCTGCTAAGTAAGGAAGGGAAAGTTCCAGCTACAAAATTATATGGTTATACAAATACAAAATACTTCTTACAAAATAAGAACGACATGCCAAAGTAAACCACCACTCTCTGTAGCAGAGAAACGGAGCAGCTGCTCTTGGGCAAGATCAGGGGTGTAGCTGCAGACGCGGAAATCGGGCTCCGCGCCGGGGGGCAGTGCTGCAGTGGGGTGGTTTCTGTTGCGCAAAGTGCGCGGTCTTTAAATAAGCGAAGGGCTGTGTGCCCTGCTCTCGTGCCTTCCTGCGGAGAAGCTGTGGGACATGGCTGTGCTCGCTCCACAGGTTCTCTGGGCTGGCTGGTTTCTCGTGACACTGATATTCCCGTGGGCCCCTGGCAGGGAAAAGCAGAGGGACTGGTGGGCAGTGGGCTCCAGCCTTTGCCTGCAGCAGTGGCTTGGTACAGCCATGGGTGCCCAAGATGGTGCAGGAACGGAGCGAGGACAGGCTTTGGTTGCTGTGGGGTCCTGCACTCTCCATGTGCTGTAGAGGGGATTGGCCTCAGTCTGTGTCCAGCCAGTCACTGCTGATGTCCCTGGGGACTGTCCAGTTTTGCTCAGTCGCTTAATTGTTTTAATTACTTTTTTCCTTTTCCCTTTTTAATATGGAAGATGAAATAGATAGAAATGCTGACGATTTAAGTGCAGCAAAGATCCCCTGACTCCTGTATTTAGTGTCTTCTTGTAAGAGTTTGCTTTGCACTTAATTGTTGAAGTTGAAATGGACATAATTCTTCTGAGTGAAAATTCATCACAAGCAAAAGTTGCTTCTGGCCAAACCAGTGTCTTTAATTTCTTTTTATCTGAACCTTCATTAAGTTTTATTAAAAAAAATCAAATTAAGCCCCATTTTGGATTTTAACTCTTCCCCCCAAACCCAGAACTCATTTAAAAGCCCGAAGGCAGCATTTTGACTTGTAGAAGTTGTTCTCAATTCTTTCAATAGGCAGATCCAAGTTTGACATGCAATATCAAACCTTGTTAATTTTAAATAAATTGATAAATAAAATAGTTGTCAAGAATGTTGCCAAGCCTTTCTCATGTAGGCTTCTGTGTGTCAGCTGCATTTGATTCTTATTTTTAGGATTTCTCCGTATTGTCACAGGTTTAAGTCCCCAAAATAAGGACTGACATCTTGAAGACCAACATCATCTCTTGTAAACTTAAGCCAAAAAACAGGAGTTGCAACATCTCTGACTTATATAACAATACATTTTCCTGTGTTTGAATAATAAAAATTCTGGAATTAATTTAAGCAAACCAAATTTTCAAGGATGCTCTGCTTTTTGTAATGAGAGGTTAAGTGGGCCGCCAGAATTTTACTTAATTGGCAGCATTTGACTTCTAAGCTATTGCAGTTCACCTTACCAACTGAAACTTACACTGTGTTTGGAGCCCATGGTGGGTAGATAATCTTCCTTTAGAGCAGGGGCTGGGCATGGTGGTGCCACTTGCACATTCACAGTATTCTCCAAGGGGACCAGGTTGGAGCAATGCTCTGGTTTGCAGCCAGAGCAAAGCCCCAGGAGCTGTACTTTCAGTTTTGGTGTCTTTGGGTCCTGCTTGCCTCTGTTTGAAGAAATACTTGAGAGAGTGGCAGAATCTTTTGGATCTCTGTGTGTTTTACCTTCAGGACTTGCCCCATGGCATAAGGTATGCCACCTTCTGATCAGGCCATGCAAGCTGTGCCTTATGGGCTCAGGTGAAAAGTTAAACAGTGCAAAAGGAAATACCAGTGGCAGTGTTTGACTAGTTTCAACAGAAAAGCATTGACTGAATATGTAATATGAATTGTTTCTGGAACTCTGACCTTGATTAAGCAAGTGTGTTTGTCTTTGGAAGCTGGCACCTGTAGCCACCCACAGAATGAAGAATATTTTTCCAGCACAGTCTCTTCTGCTGCAGAGAGCTCAGAGGGGAGCTGCTGCTACAGTCTAGTTATGTCAGCCCTCTGCTGTGGATGCTGAGGGAAGCTGCTCACGGTTGGCTGCAGCAGAGCTGATCTGTGGGGCAGCCAGCTGAGGGTTTATGTTCTGTTTATCTTCTTCACCCACCAGATCATCGTTTTCTGAGAATCCCTGAGCTGTTTGGCCATGGGTTCAGGTTGTGCTTATCCTTCCTGCTGGGTAGGAAGCAAAACACTACGGACAGCTTTTAAGCCTGTCTGCAATATCAAGCCTCAAGGGCCATGGAATAGTTTGAAAATAGGGTATGTAGCTCTTTGTGGGTTTAAGAATCTTAGAAAGAAAAAGGGGGACACTCCCTCTTACCTTTGTAATTAAAATTTTTTGGCATCTTTTTCAGTCTGAGTTGGACCAGTGCTTCTTCATTGATCCGTGTGAAGATTGCTGAGCCATATAAAGACCCTGCTGTCATATTCTTGTCAGATATCCTGTTGTGTTCCTGCCCAACTAGCAAAATGTCATGCACAACACAGCCTTTCCTACACAGAATAGCCTTAGGCAAATGCACTCTACTAGTGCCTAACAACCCATGGGATCTAATCTCTGCTCCCTTACTGACTGTTCATAACCTTTCTGTGCACTTCAAGACTTTTCCGACTAATCCTTCTGCATATAATCACAGCAGATATGAGATTGGGAAGGGAGCACTGGCTGGGGCTGGGCATCCAAGTGTCTGCTATGACAAAAATATAGGTTTAACACTTTTCCACATTGCTTTCAGGAAGCAAAGTGTCTGTGATGATTTAACCACAGGAAAATGTTTAATATATTCTTATTGACAAACAGGCAATGACAACCCTTTTCCTATGGACAGTGCTTCCAGTATTTGGGAGACCCTCTAAATGTGATCCCTGAAGGTGATAGCAATGGAGCTTTATCCTACCTGGCTATCCTCCTTGGATAGCAGATTATTCTGTGTACCAAGAAAAAGGCAGTTGAGGGGTTATTTGGCATTCAGTGGTAGTCTAGTCATTTCCAAATAACTGGATTTCTGTGGTCTGCCAGTGTTGGCTGATGAACCTGGAGATAGATGCCTTTCATGAGCTGCAGTGGGGGAGACTTATTCAGTGGATGTGATGACTTAGTATTTTCTATGGATTGGTCCACTTGGGGGCATGTGTGCCAAAAGTCCTGTAAGGTCCTGAAATAATTGCTATTATGAAGATCATTTTAGAGTGAAGCATGTGCTGCAAGGTGACATTTGAGGCTGGGTGGAGTTGAGATACCTGATTAATTACTATAGTTAATTAAATCCACCTCTGAAAGTGGAGGGAGGTGGAGATGTTGGCTGAGGAGACATGGGAGTCCAGCAAGAGCAGCATTGCAAACTCAAATGAGCTCCAAAATACTGGAGTTTTCTTGATACTGGCATGTCCCTCCAAAGACAAATCTCTCTCCAAAACCCAATGACTTTTTTGGCTTGGGTATCTGATGGGATGGCATTAAGCTGCCTTTTTATTTTTATTTTTTTTAATGTGTGAATCCAGCCCAGTTTACAGCAGCTGTAAGAAAGTAAATTAAACTAATGTGTGCCTGATGACTGCTCACTGCAGGAGCCTCTGTTGTGGCTTCAGCACTGCTAACAAAACTCACTGCTGTGAGCTGAGCAACTCAGAAGAGATCAAGGCTGCAGATACCAACTTCTGCTCTCATCTCCTGTGGGAAATTTAGCCCTGCAGGTCAGGGTTGGGCTGAGATGGCCTGGCAGCAAAGGTGCCTCTAGGTGAAGAGATCACATTTTTCATCAGCACTGCCAAAATGGTTCCTTTTGCCCCATTATAATTCTCTGAAGTATATTTACAGCTGCACTTTAGAGAGTTGCAAATTGGGTGATTTGTGTGTCAGTAACGAATGCCTTTTGCACTGAAGCCACAGCAAACAGGGAGCTGCTGCTTCCGTTTTCTCCCTTCCCGTTGATAAAACAGTTCTCCAGCCTGTTAGTCATTCCAGTGAATTACACCTGGGATTAACCTGTGCTGTTGGTTTGACTCATCTTTGTGTAAACCAAGCCGGAGCTCTGAGAACATCCACGGGAGCTGGAAATGAAGGATTCCTGCATGTTGTGGTACATTCCAGGAGTAATGAAAGAGACACTTTGCATTATTCCTTGCATAGGTAGCAGCTCCGAGAGTGCCAGGGATCTTGCCCTGTCTGCTCAGGATGTTGTAATCCTGGGGAGGTGTTTGTGATAGCAGCTTTGATTCTGTGATACCCCTAACCTCTACAGACTGGGGTGCTGGAACAGCTTCAGCCCAGCATGGCCCTGCTGGCTGAGGGAAGAGGTCAGAAAGCCCAGGGACAGAGTGAGAAAAATTGTTCAGTGGGACAACTCATGTCTGGACTGATACGCTTTCTTTAGTCTTGGAGAAAGTTCAGCAGGCTTAGCTTCTCTCTCAACACGCAGTAAAAATAAGTTCAACCAGGGGAAAGTGCCCAGACATCACATTTTCAAAAGAAAGTTTCCATTTTGTTCATGCATTCATGGCATTTTGGTCAGGCTGTCTGAAACTGTAACTGTGCTGTTACAGCATGAGACTCAGGACTCTGTCTTGCTGTATAATCTCCATGTTTGCTCTAGGTATAATTTAGGAAATAGCCAGAGTCTGGGGTCTCTATCATGAATTACTGGTCTAAATGATAGATGTGACAAATGCCAATATAACAGATATCAGAAGAGGAGGGAGCAGCATACTGCAGCTTGTGGATTTGTGGTTGGAGTTTAGATGCACCTATATTTTATTGGGTCCTCTGTTTATACCAACACGGGATGCCAGATTCTCATGCCGTGTGAACGACGAGCTCAGTGCAGGGCCTGCTCTTTGATGTTTGTAGGCAAAGGGATTTCTCAGGAGCAGTTTGAATGAGGTGAGGGGCTGATGTGTGCTGACTGGAGCTTAGAAAGCTGTTCCAAGCATGAGAGAAGGTGTGGGAGATGGTGCAGAAATGCCTCTGTGATGAGGGAATGAAGGGGAATGCAAGGTCAGTGCTGCAGGACTCACTGGGGGGTGGGTCGGGTCACATGCAGGACCGTGGGCAAATCCATTAACTGCTCTGTGCTTAAGCTTTACTGCTGTAAAGTGGGGATGGTAATGCAATATCCTTGGCTCCTGTGGTAACTCACAGTTGATAACAGAGATGTCCAGAGTAAACACAGCTAAGCCTGGATCTGGATGTGCGTTTGGGTTTGTGCCGTTCATTCTTTTTGATGCTTTTAGAAATCCTGCCAAAGTCAAGGGGCTATGAGAGACCAGGCTTTCTGTTAGCATCTGGAGGCCAAAATCCCAGCAGAAGACTAGTTATTGTGTTATTCTACTTCATTAAGTACCTTCTTGAGGGGTTAAAGTAGCCTGTGAAAATGTGTTATCATGAGCAGTGGAGTGTCTTACAGCCCTTTGGGAAAAGGGAAGATATGCTATCTGTACACTTCCAGATCCATTTGTAGTGGCAGCCACGTAGATTGCACCCCCCTCCCCCAGCTTTCTGCTCATCATAGCACCTGGGCACTTCAGATATTGTGGATAACTCTGCTCTAAAGAAAGGAGTTTCCCAAATAATGTATGTTTAGTACTTACTGGAAGAATCTCGCATACAGAAGCCCTGGACCCATATAGATCAAAACTCAACGTTTGACCAGGAATATATATTGTGTTGCCCTTGAAGTCATGAAGGTAGAAATAATTTCAAATTCTTGCATCCTTGAAGGAACCTATTTCTTCTACTGACTGCTGTACTGACTGCTGGGATATGTATGGGTTAGTGCATGCTGAGCTGTATGTAATCCTTTCCTGGTAGTTCCTGACCTGAAATGAACACTGCTCTGAGTTACCATTTCTTCATGGAGTTTCAAGCAATAAATGCAGGGAACTTGTTTTCAGGACAATGGAAAGTTTAAATGTGAGTTCAGGAGTTTGTAGAGTAATAGATCCTGTCCTGTCAGATTCAATACCAGAGGGTATAAAATATGTCAGATAATTCATCAGCTGTTGGGATTAGATAACATAACTTAATTAAGGTACAGTTTGGCTGAAAAACACGCATTAAGACAGGAGTAATGCTATTACTGAAAACCATGTAGCAACACGTAGATGTCTTTTCTGGAACAATAGAAGAATAAACAGACATCAAAATGGATAAATCTTTTCACATATTGCTGAAGATGATCAAATAACTAATGGCAAAACCTATCTTTGTTTTTTTCCATTTTTAAATCCTTCATAATCCGGTCCTCTCTTCTATTTTCAACTTCTTAGTGTCTGCCAAATTGCTTCTGAACATTTTTCAGCTGATGAGTTGCTCATGAGAGCTCTGCTCTGTAACTAGCTGGTATTTGTTCATGATGTGCTTGACTGGCTGCACTCTCATTCTTTCTGAGTAAATGGCTTAAACCTTTTGAGCACAGAGGAATAATGGAGCCATACACACTTAAACTGCATAATTTGATGATTTATATTAAAGTCATGAAATCTTTGAGTTTGGGACTGCTTTCATAGGCAGTGATATAGGCAATCCAAAAAGGGAGTAAGTATGACTGGACTGGTAGCAGCCGCCAGATTTCATTGACTTTCCCTTCCCCCTTCCCAAGTTCATTGTATCATTCAACTTGATGAAAAAAAATATTTCCACTTGTGGTTCTTGTTCTTAGTGAGGTGCAGTGTGTCTAGGTATGGTGGCTGACCTTTGTCCTGGCTTCCTATACAGATATGGTTTGGTCACTGCCTCACAGTACTGCTCAAGCATCACTGGCTGATCCCCTCCAGCTGTAGAGGTGGTCCTCTCTGTACAGGCTTGTCTTGGAAGGAGTGGAGGTGGCCTGAAACCGACTGAACTAACAGCAGACTGCGGTGAACAACTGGGATTCTTATGCTTGAGCTGGGTCCTTGGCCTCCTTTAACACTGTAGGTGTCAGGACCTACATGATTTATCCTTGACAAACAGTTTAGGAACCAGTTCTCTCCTATCTTGGAGAAGCATTACTAGGGGATGGGAGAATATTATGTGGCAGTTTGTTTAATAATAGGCTTTTTTCATTTTTTAATGGGCAAAAGCAATTAGGACCAGAAATATATGCACTAAGGGAAACCTTCAGGATACCTAATGTTACACTGAAAATAGAGGTTAGCTATGGATATAAAAGGGAAGGAAAGTGCAACTTCTGCAGTAGTGAAAACCTTGAGATGGCCCAAGGAGAAAGATATATAGGATCTCTTAGCCTGTAGGTCACCCCTGTCTTGTCATGAGGAGCAGGCTAATGCGTGTGAAGAACATGCTTATTTATATCTGTGGTTTTACCAGAGGGGGTTGTCAGATTATACTTGATAAAGCTTGAAAATGTTTCTGCATTTATGGCACTGTTGATTTGCTGAAAGGAACAACCCAGCAAATAACTGATGACTGATTTTTGCTGCCTTGTGCAAAAATATGTCTAAGTGCGTGACTTCCCTACCACTGCAAGAGAGATCAACATCAGTATTGCAGACTTTTGGACTGAGGGAGAAACTTTGTTCAGAAGCAAGAGAAGAGGAAAAATGATCATTTAAGTATATTTCAGTGGGACATTACTGTATCTGCATGTATTTTTTCTTGCTTTTGTATTAACTTAGGTCCCTCACTTTGTTTATCTTTGTTCTTAGGAGGAACAAAGGAGTGATTCATCACCAATGTGCAGGGATACCTCACTTTGCATTTGTATGGTATTGTCTGTCCAAGTGGCTCAAAGGCCCTTACAGACTTCAAGGCCTGTCTTCAGCTGGTATAGCAGTGCTATGCTGACACCATCTGAAAATCTGATCCTATCTCACTTCCATTTTTGTCTGTATTTTTTGACTTGACATATCATAATATTACAGATGCAAAACTAGTCCCCCGCAAACTCAAGAGCAGCATGATTTACCCATGGATGACTTCTCTAACATCAGCTTTTAGAACTGCAGAAGTACCTGATTCTCTATTCTATCAGATTTTTCTTGTTCTTGTAGTTTTATATATCTGTACTGAAATATACTGTTTGAGTGAGTCCAAGTTAGCAACTGATGTGAATTATTTTGTACAGCAGCCCTGCATTTACAGTTATTTACTATCTGTCAATCCTAGGGGGGTGTCTCATGCATTTTATGATGGTTTGTCTTGTACATGATAATTTTATGTCAGTGAAAGTTTCCAAGCTAGATGTGCATTCAGATGTGGAGAGCTGCTCAGAACTCCCCTCTGTGATTGCTTTCTGTACCGTAGCTAATTATACATTAGTTGGGAAATGTGTGCTGCTCATACTGTTGCGACATTCTAATGTCAAAATGTCACACTGGACCAAATGCTGCAATCCCTGCATTTCTCTGCAAGTAGCTATATTGATCTTGTCACTTCTGCAAAGAATTTATATATTTTATATATATGTGTGTATGTATGTGTAAGATTTTATATTTGTGTGTTATATATAATTATTTTCACTAAAATAACATTGACAGGTGTTGATTAAAACAGTCTGTATTTTTTATTAGCAGGTCTGTTGGGCTTTTTGTTTGTTTCCACTTGGCTACATTACTCTGAAAAATGTACAGGTTTTTTGACCACTCTAATATTTATCACTTCATGTACTTACTTACCCTTATCTTTGGGAGTTTTGGAACTGGTTTGATGTTCCACTCTAAAAAATAATGATAACATCAGTAAGATATTTTTCAGCTGACTATCTTAAGTATTTTTTAGTTATGAATTATTGCACCTATTCACTAACAAACATTGTTTAACAGTTTTTAATAATGCATCTTATTCCTCATCAATAGAAAAAGTTGGAAGTTTTAATTTCTAATAGGAAGTACTTAATCTTTGTAGTTCACATACATAAGAATGAACTGCAAGAATATTGAAGGCTGGTTGCTACAGGGAGGTGGTTGAATTGTCAGTAACACTGCAGAAACAGCAGAAATAGTAGAGGCAGAGATTGTCAGTAACACTGCAGAAACAGAGAAATAGAAGAGGCAATTCAGTTTTGAGTTCTTTGAGGAAGCAGCATTGGCTTTATGGCCTTCTGATTAGTTCCTCATTAAAAAAACCCACATTTTCCTTTGTATCTCTTGCATCTACTAAGCATTATCCCTGTCTTTGAAACAAAACTTTATTAGTACTACAGGCTGTGGGCTGCCTGCACTGATGCTGAATGAGTTTGGGTCCAAATAGTCCTTTTGGGAACTGCTGGTATGTGGTTTGGCAACTAGTTTATTTTGAACCCTTAATATTATAGCAAAGAAAAAATAGAAAGTCTATGTGTAAAGGTTTTCATTCATGAATGTTGTGTTAAATATTACCTGTGATTTTCAGAAATGTCTCACTACAATTCGTGACAGCTTCCAGCAAACTGCAGTTTTTAATTCTGAACGTTTAACAAGTGTTCAAGGATTAAATCATTCTGCTCCCTGATATGCTTTGGTGGTCTAAAACAACGTGGACTAAGATTCCCCCATCTGGGCTTTACATTTCCCTGAAGTCTTATATAAGCCATGTAATACAACGGGATGCTGTGTCACTTATTCCAAAGGTATCATCACCAGTGGAGATTTGCCAGGTGACTTCATCCTCCCACTCAGTTTTGCCTCTGTCTCATGGTCGTGTTTCGGGGAGGGAGCGTACCAGCTTGTTGTCCTTGTGCATGTCGCTAAATTTTCTTTCTGTATTTCCTCCTGTGGAGTCCTTGAAGATTACTTGCCCTTTTAGGAAAACTGAAAGGCCTCCTTTCATAGCTGCTTAATTCCTATCATAAAGATTTTTTTTTTTTTCTCTCTGACCCTTCAATCTTTCTTTCTTTCTTGTTCCCCTCAAGAAGGATTCCTTGGTATTTGCTTTGCTAAATATTGGATATTTCTAGCTGGGTAAAAATGTCTCCTGATTCTTTTTCCTTGTGGTCACAAATCTGTTTCTTGTATCTCCAGTTCTTGTACCATCTGTCCTTCCCCCTGCAGCATGTGTGGCTGTAATTTGGGTAACTTATTGTCCAAGAAGTCTTTGTTTTCTCAGATGCTGTGCATTAATGACATTTGAGTTTTAGACTGTGTGTATTCTTCCCTTTAATGGATCAGGAGTTTATTTGGACCACTATCAGACTGGAAAACCTGAGCACACCAAGACACTACCAGAAAATCTTGCCTGCTCCTCTGCTCTTTGCTTACAGGAAACAGTGAGCGTCTCCTACCCAGGATGTCTCCCAAATTGGGGGTTAACTGCAGCCCCTTCCCCAGAAACTCAAATAAGCTTCATTTCAAAGATCTGGTGACATCATTTTGCAGAAGTGCTGGGTGAAGCATAAGTTCATTTCCCTCAGCACCACTTCTTAATGCATTTTTGTTCATCAAGGCGTACTACTAATGCGAAGAGGCAATTCAGTCTCAGCAGTCATTCTGCTGAGGGTGAAATACTGATAGGTACTTCATTTAATAAAATAATAATGCTGTGCAGCTGTACACTGTCTCTCCCACAAGGATCTCTAGGTACCTGAAAGAGTATTAAATAATTAAGCCTGACAATACCCCTGTATTTCATTAGTTCCATTTCACAGGTGGATTAGCAGAGGTTAAGTGACTTGACCAAGGTCAGGATCAGACCATATTCCTGTGAGAGAAGCCTGTTTGGTGGATAGTTTGTATGTGGGTGGATCAGCTAGTCCTGCATCGGGTTTCTGTGGTAACCTGGGGTCTGTGCATGGAGGCAGAGCCAAAGGCCATGGCAGAATGGGGAGGGAACCAGAGAGTCCTGGCTCTGTTTTCTTAATTTGTTTCCAAATGTCCAGGCCTAGGATAATCCATACTAAATGCGGTGACAAGACTGAAGGGTTTGATTTGCTGAAGCCACAAAAATATATAACTTGCTGCCCAAGAGACCTGTAAGCATTTATTTAATATTCACTGACATCTCCTGTCCAGTTGGCTCAGCAAGTCATATTTTTGTAAAGTTATTTTGCACCATCTGTATTGAAAATGGCAACCTGGCCAATTACAATGGATTTTAACTCTCTTCTGTGAGAGAGTTTTAAAATGGAAAGAATCCAGGAGTGAGGTAGGGGGAGGAAATACCATATCTTTCCCAAGAAAATCAAGGTTTGATCCTGCAGGCAGCTGAAACTTGCCAAATTAGTTGGGTGCTGAGTGTTCAGCACCTTTTCAGCAATGCTCAGGACTTTGCAGAGTCAAAGCTCTGAGCTATAAGGTTAAGCATGAACATTAATGAAATGTTATCTCTCTACCAGATGGAACTAAGTGACAAGTACTCTGGCTGTCAAGCGCAGAAAATCGTGAATCTGTTGCACATCCCCTGACAACAGCAAGGCAATCTTCTTAAAACTGACTTATGCAATAGGAATTGCTCTGTGGTGGGGTATCTCATTCATGTGGTCAGGAAGCTGACCTTTGCTGGGAACTATTTGTCCCTGTTTTTTGTTTGTTTTGGTTTTTTTTTTTTTTTTTTAATTTTTTTTTTTTGTGGGATGCATCTAGCTTTCTGATCAGCTGCCACCTTGCAAATAATCCACTTAAAAGGATATTTTTCCAATGCTAAAATAGCTACAAGCTAAGGCTCAAATTGCATAAAAATTACATGTATGCTTGAAATCTTTACAACTGATGATTTCAGATAAGAGCAGATACTCTGTTCTGATCAGCCTTCGGCTGAAAGGTGTAACCACTACCAACCTTTTGCTGTCAATGAAACATCTTCCCTGTCTACCAGGATACAACAAAAACATTCTGTTGCCATATCAGAGCACAGGAGAACTTTCCTGGAGCCTTAAGGGATTGCCTCATATTTGAGACTTAACTGACTGCTGATAAATGAACAACAACATATTTTTTATATGTGCATACTCTACATGAATGATCATGTAGTATTAACATTTAATCCACAACTGAAATACCTGCTTTATAGAAGTGGAATGCAGAGGATATGGGAGAGCACTCACATATTTGAGGTTGGAACTGAGATGAAAAGTGGGGCTAGGAAAATAAAACAAGCTTTCAAAGGGATCGCAAAATCTAAGTGCATCTCTTTGGCCTAACGTTGTATCTGCAAGTTGATAGCAAATAAAATGAGGTTGTTCAGAGGAAACTGAAGTTCCTCTGAAAGCTTGGCTTCTTGTTGTTTGGCAAATAAATTTACCTTTGCCATGTAATTGACCTGCTGCTTTAATTCTCACCTGCTCTTGGAGAATGCCCTTGTCTGATGTTCAAAGAAGGGCTCATTTTATCATTAAGTTTAGATGAATGGTTGGAGTGGAATCTTTTGGTATAAAATATTCATTATGAACAAACTGTGAACTTGTGAATATGCATGATTCCCCTTTAATCTGGTTTGGGTTTTTTTTCTAAGAAACATTTCCTTTCCAAAAAAAAGGCAAAATCGGTTGGCTCAAACTGACCAACAAGACTTAAGTATCAGTTGCTGAACAATCTGCGCAAAAGCTGCCTATGGGTGTGATTATTTTTCACGTAAAGAATTTGCTGAGAAAACCACAAACGTGACTGTGGACAACTTGCAATGGACTGAAACTTCCTCAGTAAATTATGTGTTTCAATTTAGCAAGAAAAGAGTCTCCAACTAATGGATGCGACAAGATTAAGATAGGAGAAAGAAACCTGTAAAAAAGAAGGTAGAAAATCTTGAGGGTATACCAGAAAACTTCTTCCATACCTGGCAAGTGTGTTTGTTAGTTTCCTTTCCTTGCAAGAAGGGAATTGGTCACCAGGTTAATGCTTGGACAAGTGCATTTCAATGGTGGCAGAGAGCAGCCACATTCTTATGATGTGAACATTTCTGCATCAGGTCGTTGCTGAGATGTTTTCAGAGATTGACACTGTTTAAAATAGTGTGCATCTAGGGGATTCCCTTGCTGTCATGCAAGGTGTCCATGAAGCTGGGCTTTAGCCCATCTTGCTCTCCCTTCACCCAGGCAATGCTACTTGCCATGTGTCACTTTTGGGTGGCTGATCCTTTGTCCCAGTGGTAGGTCTTAGAATATTTGTGCGGAAAGTGACTGTGGCGAAAGGGAAAACTCCGAATTTCTTATATTTCAAACTTATTCTAGGAGCTGTAGAGGAGGGAAGAGTGACCATATCTGCACAACCAAGCTGAAAATAATATACATCCATCTCTTTCACAATACTCAGGGGTGGAGTTGGGGCAAAACATTGGGAAACATTAATCTCACAACCATGTTTAGCCATGGCTGTTCCATTTTATTACAAGGATGGCTTTCCAGGGACTTGCTAAACATGAAACAAGAGTTGTGGTGCTTTTTTAGAAGGTTAAACTTCTGTCTGAGGTGGCCAAGCCTTGGAGATGTTGACCTGCAAGTTACTACAGTGCTTTGGCTCCTAGATACATGGAAACACTCTTTGAGAGAAGACTATAATCCTCTTCTATAAATTATATCTTCCCTAACATTTATTAAGTTGCATGACGTGGGTATGGAGCTTCTCTAGATGCTGACCTGCTGTAAGAAATTTCTTAGTTCTTCATGTAGTTTCAGTTGAGGTGGTGCAATAAGAGTGAAATGTTCTGCTTATGCAATTGTTCCTGGTAATAAAACCTATGGTTCAAATGTATTCATTTACGTTAATGAAAGAAGGTTGCATTGCAAGTAGTGGCAGTTTCCACATTGGTCGTAACTCACCACAGTCCCAGTTCAGCAAGTTTTAATTGGTGAGATTCTTGCTTTCTCACAGGCAACTTCCAAACCATCTCATTAATTTCATTAGAAGTTTATGCTGCTAGGAGATATTGAGCTCTTGAGGAGGTACAACCCTGAAGAAAACATGCTTCTGAATATTTAGCTTGCAGCCTAGGTAAGCACAGGGTAAGAGATAAGTGCTCTCATATGATAGGACCAGAGATATGTGAGAACAAAGTCTTGTTTTCCTTTTCCACAGCAAATACATAATTGAAAGCAACAACCAAATCAGCTGACAAAGTCTGTGATTGTGGGCAACATGGGTCAAGTCAATTATGTGGGAAATCAAAACGTTCCTTTGACTTCTGAGTGGTGAGCAGCACTATGGCATTTCTGGAAGACTCTGAAAGCTTTCTGGGATGTAGTCCTTCACAGTTAGGGGAAAAAGGATCTCAGGAGCAGGTCTCCATCCTGCTTGTGAAATTTAGGGTGTGCCTCTTGTCCCCACTGCACCCATATACTCTTGCCTTAAACGTCTGTGTCATGCTTGCGATGAAGTGGGTGTCAGAGCTGGAGGAGGCAGGGATGTGCTGAAAAGTCATGTGTGTTTGTGAAGTAGATATTTAAGGGATAGAAATCTCAATTTAGATAGGAAGAAAGAAGACACCCTCTATATGCTGTAACAAGGTGAGAAGGTTATAGAAAGGGAAGAATTTTACTTCCAGAGTTCATCCATTCTCTTTTCTAGCGTATGACCAGGAACCTTGCATTTGAAAGCTGTCCAAAAAACAGAAGCTGTCAAGGACTGCTGAAGCTTCATATTACTGGGTTTTTGAGATGTCTCCTGTTGCTTAGTTTTGAAATGCAGCCAGTGCTGGGGTAGGTCGTGCAGTTGCAACATGCACATCATTTTTGAGCAGAATATCAGCTATGTGCTAGAGAAATCCAGGCAGAGTAGAAGCTGGCTTGGGCACCCATGCTTGCATCTCTGGGCTCATGAAAGTGAAAAATGAAATATTTGACTATCGCAAACAGCTCCAACACAGTGATCTTCAAAAATGTGTTGTAGGAGCACTGCTTTTCTGCTGGCTGTGGAGAAAGGAGACTGCACTTCTGGAACCACCCCATCCTTTCCTTTCCTTCCTCTCCCACTTGCATATTGACCTAGCTTAACTCTCTCTGGCAGGGTCAGGAAGCACATAAGTTTAGAAAGGCTACCTGCCAACTTCCATTTTTCATGGTTTAGTCATTCATGGTTTTCTGTGGAAGAAACGCCCTGTTTGGTTGGAAGGTAAACTTATTTTGGCAGAGAGGTAAATTCGCAATTTTCACTGTCAAATTATGGCTAAAAAGAAAGAGAAACCATTTTTGCATTCCAAGAATTAAACTCGTTAATGTATGTAGCATTACATTTTAGCAAAGTAATCACAGCTGAGCATCCAAAATGTTGTCTTGAATGCTTGAAAAATTTACTGAAAGTAGAAATGGAAAGGGCTCTGCAACATTCTTTGTAAGAGAAGCTGCTAGGAATTCTCATATTGGGTCAGCAATTCAAGATGCTACAATTTTTATTTATATATGATAGATAAATTGTGTGTTTGCTTATAAGGGAAAAAAAATATCTCACAATGAAAATTTTCAGTAGCTTTCTGTTTTTCAAGCCATACTTCTGCCTCAATCCAAGCATTTATGATATCCATTATCTGAAGTTTAGGCTTTCTGAAGGGTACATGTATGAACCTAATTTCATAATTCTATGATATAAATGTGAAAATATACATAAGTAATTTTTAGTTATAAAAGAAGAAAAAAAATGGGGGGGAGGGGGGGAAGGGAGAAGGAGCAGAAGCTTCCTAATCTGTTTTTGGAATTCCTCTATGACTCTGTACAAGTCCTTACACTGGAAAGGTATCAGCTTTAGACACTACCCCTAGTCTTTGGAGGTAAGGCACTGAATGTTGTACAGGTACTTTTTTGTGTTTAAGTAGAACTGTAATAAGCAGTATAAAAAAGTTGGCAATTGTGAAGTTTCAGGAGGGCTGATTTCCAAGCCAGTTTTCAGACACTAAGTTGTTGGGGAATGCTCTCATTGATCCTTGGCATTCTTGGACCTGAGAGGATCTGCCTTAAAACTGGCTTTGAGGTGTTGTCTGAATAGGGATATGTGAGAACTCCTTAGGTTTCTGTATTTATGTGTGTGAGTTATTTATCAGGGAAGTTGAAATGGATGCTTCATTTTTGTTTAGTGTAATTAAGACCCTAATATTAATATATAATCAAACATATTGCTTAGGGGTTGACTCTTCTGATTCTCAGCCTCAGCTTGAAGATATTGTCTCTTTCTTTCCTCCTTTTTCCTCATTAGTAGCTTAGATAGGCATGAAAAATCTTTTGAGCTTAAATAAGAGATCTTTGTTGTTGTTGTTCTTGTATAGTTCAAAAGCAGTTAATTTTTAAGACCTCAGACTTGGCATGTGGCCACTCTCAGCTGGCAAATACACCCTTGCTATTTTTGCTGTGTGTGATTTTTAGTTCATCTGGAAGCTGCTGCCAAACAACTTTTGTCTAATTCTCCTGCCCCTTGCCTCTTCCTATTGCTCTCCAAGTGCTCTCATGTGCTTCCACCCAGTTAATGAACCATCTGTAAAATGAAGGAGTAGCTCAGTCCTCGATGCCTCTGCTGAATCCCCAGGCCATAATGGCAACTGTGGCGGCTGGTGGCTTGTGGAGCCATGCCCGAGTTGGCTGCGCTGGCAGCTCTGCGTTCTCCTCCGACCCACCCCGAGCAATCATCCCATGCATGGCAGAATTACAGGCACTGCAAGGCTGGTCTGCTTTGGAGCTGTGCTCCCCAGCTGTAAGGTGTTCTACCTCTTCATCATTCCCCTCTGACATCCATCCGTGCAGGCAATTGCATCATTACAACCACATCATTTTGTCTGGCATTCAGGCTGCAGCTTGGGAGAAGATTCTTGTAGCTTCAGGTGCATGAAAGCAGGAGCTGGCGTGTTTTGTGAGCAGCAGGTGGGAGTTGTTCAGTGAGAAGGTTAGATGAGATGGTAATTGAGAGTCTTCAGGCTAGTTAACAGGGCAGGAAAATTTGTGTAGATTTTATTTTCTGGTTTAGAGCAGTTTAGGAAATAAAGGGAAATACCGTATCAAATTTGAAATCAAAGGTGGGAATGAGCTATCCAGAGGCAGAGTGTAAATACAAGGAGGCTGGCGTGGACAGTAGAATTAAACAGCTATTATTCCAAAAGTTCTTCTTTAAAAGTAAAGGGGTTTTTTATTATTACTTATTAGATCTGTATTAATGCTATATAGTCTATCTGCTGGAAATTTTCTAAATTAAACTTCTGCAGAAAATACAAAAAACTCTTACAAATCTTTCATATTTTTGCCTTGTCTGTGCCCTTGTTTATCAGTAAGAGTGAAAAATCTGTCTGGGAAAAGATGCAGAGAAAATCTAAACAACTCTTGTTCCATCTGTAAAAGGAAACCGTATCTCTTTGAAAAACTTCAAATGGCGTATCCCTCTCTTGTATCATTACACTTACTATATGTAATGTTATGGAAGTGTTTTAAAAAGATCATATATTAATGTAATATATCACAAATCTCTTGTTTGGTTTTATCAGGAGGAGTTTGGTGTGCAGTTGATTCATTGCTGTGTGTGAATTGCTCGTGTGTCCCGTTCCAGATCTGAGTGTTATCTGCGCATGGTCCACCCACGCTTCCTGGCACGCTTGGCAATGCTTACAGGCAAAGGTGACTGCAGGGCCCAAGTCCCTTTGAGATAGAAACACTGCGTAGGTGAGCGAGACAATATCCAGGAAGGGCAGAAAAGTAACCATTGAGTGACAGTGTGTGTTTTAAAAAATAAAAAAATGTTGGAGGTGGGGTGGAGTTGAACGGCAGTGTTATTCTTGTTCCCTCAGAAGACCAGAGGAATAAGGAAGTGCGGGCACTGTCAAGGCACTGTCATGTTATGTACGTTGCTTATTTCTCACAGACACAGAAGGGTGAGCTTGTACTGAACGGGTAGTGGATTGAATTAAGCAGACAGCACTGGCAGCATAGCCATAACTTGCTGAGAGTGAAAAAGCTGAAATTGGCAACTGCAAATTAAACACACCAAGGTTTTTGATATGGTTTTGTTTAAGATAACAAGTGAGACATCTGCAGAAACTGATGTGAATTGTCTAGATTCCCAGACACTTTTTGCATCAGTCAGATTTTGGGAGTGTGTCTGTCTGCACATGTGATCTTTGCTATGAGTGTCTGGCACAACATGATCATCAGAAGCCATCTTCATTACATCTGCACTATAGGGTCTCTGCTGATGTCAGTCATTAGGAGGAGATTTTTTTTTTTTCTGTTTTAACAGGACAGTGTGGAAAGGATGGAGTTTATTCTTGCTGTGTGTAAATTCTGAAAACTGATTGTAAGTTCCTCAGTCCCTTCCCTGCATCCAAGATGGAAGGTTATGAAAATTATGTGGGATGCAGTATCATTGAAGCTTGGTTGATACTTGTATACTTGTATCTCTAATTGTCTTCTCATTGGACCTGTGTTCAGTGGTTCCTTTGCTTCCTTAGCTCTTGGCAGAGGTGGTAATGAGCTAGTTGCAGTTCTGTGCTGAGCAGGTGATAACAATGAGGATTGTTCAGGAAGAATGGGTGGGACCTTCTGCCTGCCTCAGCTTGTATGATATATGTCCTATACTATTATATGACCCAAAGGCTTTCTCTCAGTCTGGAAGAGAGAAATCAAACCATTTGAAATCAGCTACTTGCTTTTAGACAAGTATGTATTTGTGCATCTTTAGCATTGGAAGGAATGAAGAATTTTGAGATCAGAAAATTTGCAGGATAGAGGATGGATGAGAACAAGCAAACAGGAAGATGAAGAGAATTTTGTCTTGGGACTTTTCTGATTTGCACTAAATATTGTATTGTCTGACCAAGTTTGAATGAATTTTCAGTTGGGTTATTAAACTTGGCAATGTGGGCTGCACATTTATCAGGAGGGATTTATGAACTTAACTCATGCAGGTGGCAGACCTGTGTGCCGTTAGCGATAAAGGAGCTGGCAACCTTGGTATGAGTCCCTCAGCACCTGCTTGAAGGTCAGGGTGTGATAAACCCCACAATGCTGCTGACCCCTGAGGACCCTGAGAAAGACCTAACTGCTACTGTTAATATGTGCATTTTCTCTGTGTTCAGCTTAATTCACCATTCAGTTCCCACTCCTAACTGTAGATTGTACAATTGGTTTTGGTGAGTCTTAACCACCTTTACAGTGCTAATAAGATCTAATTTACCTTTTGTTCCTGTTCATTCACTCTGCCTTAACAGTGTGTTGAATCTTCCAGTATGAAAATTCAATCAAATGCAGATAGGATGTATTTAGGCTGATAGCCTGAGCTTTAGGATTAGGATGCACTTTTTTTTTCTCTCTGTGTAATTGTATAAGATGCTTTATTCATTTGCTGGTGTTTGTACGGCTTATATTTTTCCTGGATGTATTGTGCTGCTGTAATTCTTTAAAAAAAAAAATCAAATACTTGTAATTTTTATGGTCTTATCTTTTACAGTGAATCTCCTCCTTGCGGATTTTTCACTGTTAAAGACGACATGTATTTTCCACTTTAATGCACCATAGCTAAGTTAATAATACTCATATGAGGATTTAGCATTTGGAAGCATGCTACATACATTAAATCCTGTAAAATTCTAATCAACTTAGTAAGTATTTTTTCCCACATTGTACAGATGAAGAAATGTAGTCAAAGTAGTTAAGCTACTTGCCAAACCACACAGTGAGTTAAAGACAGAGATATGATTGGACTTTGTGGTTCTCTATCCATGTTCAGACTAGTAAATGATATTGAACCTCTGGGTTCTTTCTGTAATACAATATCCCAACCCTCTTTGATTTCTTTGTGTAGAGAGAAAATGTCATTGACAGAAAGACCATTTGATTTTTCTCAGCCTTGAGAAGAATATGAATTTTTTTAGAACTGAATTTTTCATCAGAAAATTGTATGCTGACTTTTATACGTCACAAATCCCATATGGACTCCTAAATATGGAGAGAGAATAATTATGAGCCCCTTTGTACTGACTCACTTCTCTGATTTTTTTTTAAGCTCCATTTTAAGGATTCAAATGCTGATTGCCAACGTGGTGTATTGCTTCTGTTGTTAGATAATCTTAGCTTTTTAACTGAATACAGCCATGCACTGCCTTATGATTAATTACATGTACAACAGGTGTTGATCTTGTTGGACCAAGATTATGAAGTTCTTTGCTATCCAGGTGGTCTGTTTTAATATAAAAAGACCAGTAGCATAATGAGCAAGAAATTGAACTAACAAGTGAGGGGAAAAATACTTGAATGCATTAATCACCTTTAATAAGCTTAGCCAGCTCAGCACAGCTAATCAGCTGGGAAGTCCTTGCTTTGAAGAAGCATCAATTGTTGTATACCCAGTAGGGTAAATAAAAGATAAGCCAAGAGCAGTGGGAAGGGTGTTTGTACATCTAAAAGCTTTCAAGATTTTCCAAATATAAGGCACCTGGTATGATGGTTTTAAAAATTATATTAGTCAAAATGAAAATGCAGTTACCTTTTGGTAATGGAGAGATATGTCATTCAGATATCTCCAGAAGCAGTAGCATGGTAGTAATTATTGAAAAGGGTTGGTTATTTGCAATATAGCTCATTTTAATTTTCACACTTTGAAGGGAGCAGTGAGGCTAACTTAAAGCCCTCTAATGACCTCTGTTCATAAACCCTGAGCTCAGAAATTTGAGGCTAAGATACTATTCCTACTTAGAAAGATATGTGGATAAAATCCCTCACCCTCCCTCCTCCCCTCCAGTATTTTACATTTCATATACATCAATTCTTTGTATTTCAAATTCTTTGACAGTGAATGAAGTGTCTGTCTAATGCTTAGTGAACAGCCCTTTTAGCATAGCATATATAATTTTTTCCTTAATGCCATAAATATATTTTCTTCTCTTAACTCCTGGTTTTGCAACTCTTACCCATACAGTAGCAATGACTGCACTTGTGCTGTTGAGGTGTTGTGGGCTATTGGACAATTGCAGTGTACAGATACAAAACAAATGCTCAGAACCACCAATGATGGAATCTACTTTTTTTTTTTGGTTTTTTGAGAACTTTAGCAGTGCTTCTGTGTTGCTGATATTAGGACAAAATGGTTCTGATTCTGCAGTTTTCAGGTTAAAACTGCATATTTCAAAGCTATTGCAACCTTTTTCACACATATTCCCTCAACATTGCTCTAAGCCTAGAAAAGAAGGAGAGGCAGCTCAATAGCTGTGGTGCTCAGGATATGATTTCCTCAGGTTCAAGTGTCTTTTGCACTACAACTGCTTAAACCCTTTCTTTTTTTCCTTCTCCCCCATCCTGTGATTTTTCTCTTCAGGAGTTGAGGGTTGTGCTGAATTTGGAGGCTTCACCCCTCTATTCTAATATTTTAAAATTTTTTTTCATTGAAAAATGTTTTCCTTGTTCTCCCATAATCTCAAAACAATTAAACAAACCTTCTTCAGACTTTCCAGATCAATTTACCTTGTGGATAAAACCAAGAAAGCAGTTTCAATATCTCTGTATGAAATGAGAAAATAGGATTGCCATGTCTGACCATGCTACACAGCCATCACCTGAGCTAGAAATCATAATGTGCTGATACAACAATGTTACTGTCTGTTCTGCAGGATTTTCTTAGAGAGAAATGACATAAAATATTTTAAATATAATAAAATCTGTCCAGGCTGATGCTTTAAGTGAGTGTTGTTTGAAGTGTAACTGTGGCTGTGTTAGAGGCATTTGAGTGCAGTGAGACACTTACACACTTAGCTGGTATCTTGGTTTAACTTTCCAGTATGGTGGGAATGTAGCTGTTTGTGTGATCACATCAAGGCAAGAGCAGCTATTGTTATGTTTTCTTCTCACAACTTCCATTTGATTGCTAGTGCTGGTTATATTGAACTTGGGCCATGTCTGTACAAGCAACTCCACACAGATGAAGCAGGACATTGATTCTGTGGCTGGGTACCTTGGCGTAGCCCTTCTGTAGCTAGCACAATCTGATGCTTTTGTAATTGGAGGTAGGCAACACCTAAAATACTGGAAGCATGTAGGCATGTACAGTAGCCCTTTTTTTACACAAGGCTTCTGGGTTCTTTGCAGCTGCCTGGCACAGAATTTGGCAGGACTCATGCTGAAGTGACTGAGGAGAAGGTGATCTCACCCTCATAGTATTTTCGTGTTGATGTACCTCATTCTGCAGTAATGTTGTGATTCGACTGAGGCTGTCACATATCCCTTAACATGTTCAGACGAATGTGTTCAGATTTGGCATGCCAGGCTGAGAGGTGCAGCCAGGATGCTGGAGGGTGAGGAAAGCCTCCAGAAGTTGCATGTTCACTGAGATGACCATGGTGTCATTCATTTGAAAGACTCCTTGCAAGGCTGCCCTTACTTTTCATTTAGTAGTTTGGCAGCACTGTGGCATAATCCCAAGTCTGCAGGAAGGCTGTCTTAGTCAGGGCTCTCAAACTGAGGACTTCACCCAGTGTGAGAGAGAAGCTGAGAGTAAGAAATGTGAGGGGCAGTCTGGTACATGTGTTAATGCATCTGTGCTGATGGCCATGCTAGGAATGACCTGGATGTTGTGACCACAGATGTTGCCTTCTTCAATTAGAAGAATTGGACTTTGTCCAAGCTGCTGATAAATGTTGAGACTGAAAATGGCTGGTTCTTATTTTGGAATATCACCATCAAAGTCCTTGATTCATAATTATGATCCTTGAGGCTGGAGTACAGCAATTCAGTTTTCCGCTTGGGTAATGGGAAGGTAGGGGGAACAGCTGCTTTGCTCTTCCCTTCTCCTCTGCTGAAATCTAAACACTCTCAGCAATTCTGGGTGCATTCAGAAAGACACACAACCCACATGTTTGCTGTTGTTAACAATACTGGAATCAAGCACTCCTGTTTCCCTGAAATGGGAAAGTGTGCTTCTTCTGTCATCACATATTAGGTGTGTCAGTCATATCAGCTGGGCAGGGTGTTGAAGCTCCTACCAGATTGTACTGTTTTATAGTCCTGCATTTGCTTGTACCTAGTTCAGGTAGCATGGAACAAATTTGCTAATAGAGAGCACACAGATAAAACTTATTTCAGAAATCCTTGTCCAAATCCAAAGACAAATCCTTTTGAAGTGTCATTTCTCCCAGACTTGACTCTGGTTAAGCTAAGGCAGAGTAAGTTACTCATCCAGCACTTTACCAGAGGACATCAGATGCTGCAGTACATTGGGAACTTGATAGTGGGTTGCATAAGGTACAATTAGTACAAATGAAAATGGTACAATTAGTTTTAATAGTCAACTTGTATTACTCCAAATTCTCCAAAATAATTTCCCCTCTCATTCAAGACATTGGTTCAGTGATACGATAAAATGGAAGTTTGATTGTTCCAAATGAGTGTTGCTGAAAGTGAGAGAAGAAGTGGGTGGGATGGAGTAACCCCTATCACCCTTACCCTCTGAAGTTTCACAAGCAAAAATGACCTGCAGTCCTGGATATAAATTTGTCTTGTATTCCCTGAGCAATGCTATAATCATGGGTATGTACATTAAGGGAGCTGACCTTAAGCTACCTCCCTCACTGATTACTTTCCTTCCTGCAAGCTCACAGTGCTTGGGAGCATATGTGCATGCTGTCAAAGCATGATTTCAAGAGAGAAAATAAGGTTATAATGATAATTTAGGTCTTGGCTCTACTCAGATATTGCAGTAGTGAATCCTTTTTATACTCAATTTATATTAGATTTTTTAATGCCCTTTTAGATGCCAAAATTGTCATCTTTATTCTACAGAATAGATGTGCAATTTGAGGGAGCTAGAAGTATCTTTCTGATTTTTCAGTGTATTATAAATCACTTTTTCTTCCACATGTCCTGCCAAACCTGAAAGTCCTGTGGATCAGTCAACATATAGATGAATAAAACAGATTGCTAAAAACTTTCTTGAGCCTCTGTACTACTTTCAGAATTGCCAGAGGTCAAGCTGACCTGTATCCTTATAAAGGAAGTTAAATAGTAAAACTTTCTTTAGTCATACAAATAAAAGAGAACAAGGAACGAGGAAGTGATGTTACTCAGCAATGATGCAAACAAGAATTTAGTAGTTTCCCAATAAGTAAGTTGATACTCTGCCTCTAGTTTTTAAATAAATATGGTCATTTGAAGTGTAAAGGTAAAATCAAACCTTTCAATGAGAATGAGTATGTATAGTGAAAACTGGCACATTCAGGTGGAATTATGACTGAAGAACTTAATGCACTCAAGGTGCAGGCAGGAGATAGTCTGCATTCCAAAAAAAATTTTTGAAAATTCTGGCAGTGTGCAGTGGAATTCCACCAGTGAGGATTTTTAATGCATTTGTCAAGTTGATGTTGTGACTGTGGAATAGCAAATGTATTATCCATAGACATTGAGGAAATGTGGAAAAATTATCCAGGCAACTACAAACCTGTTAGTCTGGCCTGAGAGGTATGCAACTTTTTGGAACAAATTCTGAGGGGAAGTAGTATCAGACAAGATAGTGGAGAATGTGATAAAAATGTAGTGTGTTTTTAACAAAAGACAGTAATGCCAGACTAATCCTATAGTATTCTTTGATGTTATTGCTGGTCTTACAGCAAGCCAGCTGTGCTAGCTAAGTCTCATGTATTTGTTTTTTAGTGAAGCGTTTAGTGAGGTGTGCCATAGGAAAGTATTAGTTGAGGAGAAAGTAGGATTTGGTATTGTGAGACAGGTATTGTAAAAGTTGTGATGGGAAGAAAACTTTATTATTGGTTCCAGACAGATGAATAATACTCGATGGATTGTGGGGCATAAAAGAGAAAAAAAAAAAAGCAAAGTGCCAGTGAACTGCATTGGAATGATTCCAGTGAGCTGCATGTTGGAATCAAAGCTGCATGAAGCATTGTCTTGTCTGAGATAGCCTAGGTTTTGAATGACCAGGAATTTCATGTTGTATGGTTGTTGTGACTTTGAGAACACCAGCATTAGTTCTTTTTGTAAAATGTGAGTTTATCAGCCAGAAACTGAGTATAGAAGTAGTAATAGTTACACATTCAGAGTGTACTGCAACTACTGCAGGGCACAGCAGTTGTACAGATGATCATTATGAACTACCTTGTGATCCAACCATGAAAAAGGCAAACAGAGTGCAGGCAACTATTTATAGTGGGGGTATGAGCTCTTAATCCTTGTAAATAAGGCTTTGTATACACAAAATAAGATGTAACTTTTAGTCACCCATATTCAGCAGAGAGTGGTTTACTGGAGCAGCTTCAAAGAAAGGTTAGCATAGAGGACTGGGAAAATGGAGAGTCTGTTATGAGTAGAGCTGAAAAATGTTTGGCTCTTTCAGTAAAAAGAAAGCACAGAAGGGAAATAATTGCTGTCTATAAGCAAATCACATGGGTAAATAATAAAGGGAGGGGGGAAAGTTAATCCAAAGAACAGTGTTGGTAGCAAAGCAAAACATTAAGTTGGTCATCAATATGGTTAAGATTAAATGAAAGATTTCATCGACAAAACTGTGAAGTGCTGGAAAACCTTTCTAAAAGTACAACAAACACAACTTTTAAGATGCAGTAAAAGAAGACTATAAGCAAGATTATGTCATGCTTGTCCAGTTGTGAAGGGTTTTGTTGGATGATTCTGGTATTCCTATGCCCAATGCTCATGTTGTGGCTCTATCATTAAGCTGGTCTGGTCTGCTCTTATATGTAGCCTCAGCACACTCTAAAGGAATTTTTTGTTGCAGCCATGAATGTAGAAACATATCCTATACCAATGTTTTATTACTATAAAAATAATCTAGTCCATTGACAAGAATAATGGTCTAAATTACATAAAATTAGTTGGCTTTTTTGGTGATACAAGACCAGGTTATAGGCTGGTACATATTAGCAGACTTAAATCCATAATGGATTTAGATCAGATCCTTTGTTTTAAGCTTGTTGGTATGGCAACCTATGGCTGAAATTGTCCAAAAGGAGCTTTCTTAGCACGTGTCTCTTTGTCTCCATATCTGTATATGCTTGCTGCTAATTTTCACTGCGTCAACAAGTTTGAGGGGTTTGTGGTTGTTCTGGTTTGTTTTAAAATCTTTTTGTCCTCAAAGTGTAACATTTTTACAAGGGCATCTTCTTTTTAAGAACTTAAAGCATCTGCTTTTGTGCTTAATCATAGCTTCTGTGTCATAGCTTCTGTGTTAGTTCAGCAAGTTGAATTTTGCTTTTTATATTGCACCAAGTGTGGTCTATGGGCTGTTTAAGAGCAGTTCCACAGAAAATGTGTTGTCCTTCAACATCAGTATTGTTTGAAGACTCACCTCAACATTTGGAGCTCATAATGCCAGATGTGGCCTTTGAAATAGGCTTCGTTATCCTGGTCCAGCGGTGCTGGCTTCGCGTTATTCCCAACTGGAAGTGTTTTGGAGGGTCGGGGTGGCGCCTGGGGATCTCCATGATGCAAGTGCAGTTCCCCAATTCCAGCAGTAGCAGTGGCGTTAGTTCCCAGCGTGGCTGTTGGGGCTCGGCCACGCTGAGCCCTGCCTCCCTGGCGTCATCGCTTTTTTCCATCCCCAAATAGGTGATGAGTAATTACTTGGTCTTGATTTATCATTCAGATCATAGTAGTTCTGTTACAAAGTAAACATTTTTGTTGGCTGAGTCCTAATGCAAAGACCATTTCACAACCACCTCTTATTTTAGGTTTTAATTGCTTTGCTTTGCTGTCAACTGATGTCCCCCTCCCCCATGCCTGGAGCCCTCCTCCCCTCTCCCCCTTCCCTGGCATGGGTTTTTTCCTGTTCCCACACTGCTAATGTGATGAGCAACAGTTGCAGTATCACGGGGCCCTCTCTGAAGGAGAAGAAAAAAAAAGGAAAAAAAAAAATCCCAAACACCACCTTGTTTGCTTTTAGAGCCCTCCCGCCTTTTCAGTAGGGGCTGTGTTAATCCTTACACTATGAAGGGAAACTCCTATGTAAATCAAACCAGTGCTCAGTGCTCTCCTCCTTCCCCCTTCCAGCTCCCATATATTAAGTGATTGTTCTCCTCCCTTAGAAATGACAAATGATTGGTTGCTTTACTCTTGGCTTTCAACATATTTTCTTTACGGCCCAGAATTCTGGGGTTAAATCATGCTTCTTTCTGTTCTGTTTCTATTCCCTCATATTATGCCATACATTCATGTGAATTTATTTTCCACCAACATGCTCAGAATAAACCAAGGCCTTTCCTTGATTTAAAGATGCAAAAACTAATGCAACTCAACCCGGAGCAGATTGCAACTATATTTTTTCTTTTTTTTCTCCTTTTTTTTTTTTTCCCTTTCCCCTAATGCTGTTTCTGTTTTTGTGCTGCATAGCCTTTTCTGGTTTAGCCTGCACTCTGAGGCTAGATTTTGATGTCAATGATTAGTATTTCTAATCGGTTGAACAAGGACAATGTCCCTTCTGCTGCGCAGAGGATACAAAGGCCCAGGCACTGATTCTGCTCCCCCTTGAAGCATTTTGGCTCCACTGGGCCTTTTCCCCCTTTGCTGTAAATCAGGGAAAATTCCACCCATCCCTGGGGTTAGAGATTAGAGCTGCAGCCATAGGGGAGCTCTGGTTCCCCAAGGTGGGCAAAGCAGGGAAGCTCACGTGCACCTCCAGCCTGAGCTCTGCTCTTTGCTGTGGACAGGGGCTCTGGTGGTCTCCCTTTGGTATTGGCTCAGCAGCTGTGGATTTGCTGCTTTGGGGGGAATGACTCGGGATTTCCACCTGTAAAGCAGATTCCAGGGCTTTGTTCTGCCCTGACAAGGCAAACTTTGCTTCTGGCAGCCCGTGCCTGCTCAGCTCCTGGCGGCATCTGAGGGGCAGGGGCTGAGGGCCCCGTCCAACTTTCTTTGATATTAGTGGGAGTTTGCAGTTCTTCTGTGCCCTCAGGATGGATCCATGAAGTGGTCGTACAGGTTCAGGCTTTACTTCTTTTATTTTTCCTGAAACAGTTAGTAAGTTAATTTACATGAGATGTGCACCCTGGCAAATGCCATCTCCTAGCTATTGTTTCAGCTAAGCAGCTGTCATTTGCGTAACATTATGCATCCTTCATTGTACCATGCTAATTTTTTGAGGGGCAATTTTTCTACAATGAGCACTGCGGCTTCTAACAGAAACCTCTTTATGGCATTGGCCCCGGGGAGCTGCAAGCCCTGCCAAAGCAAACAAAGGCTTATTGCTCCAACTGGGCATGTCTGTGCCTTTAATACAGCGTGAAGTTCACAGAACACTGCATCCAATCTGCACATAGTTAACACCTGGTCCAATGCCTTCTGGCAATTAATCAAGATATCAATCAGTGGTGACAAAAATTAATAAATAACCCATGCTTGCATATTGCACATTCTCAGAACGGGAGAATTTGCATTGACACTTACAGCCTATTTACATTTTTTGACTGAGTTTTCAGAGTGTGATACTGTACAATACAGTAATTACTGATGCGTATATGTAACTGGTACTTTGGACACTTATGAAAGTCATATTGGTCTGTCTTGTTGAAAAAAGCTTTGACCTCATTGAATCACAGTCCCAAACTTTGATGTAGGACCACAAAACTCTACTGCAGCAAATGCATCAATGGGGCCAGCCTAATTTTGTCTTCTTTCAAAAGCAGTGGAGTGGTTTGGGGTTGAACATGGCATATTCTTATCTTGCTAATTAATGGGAATGTTTTCCTATACCTTAAGCTAAATTCCACTGTTACACCTTTGTTAACTCTGAACAAGTACCCAAACTTTTTCCCTTTTGAAGTAACTTGGAAGCTAGCCACAACTTCAAAGGAAGGAAGATCTGTTCCTCTCTTCATTTAGAATACATAAAAGTACTCTGGACTATGTTTAATTTATCAAAACAGAGGCAGCACTTTGCAAATATAGGTGCACAGTCATTTGTACTGGCCACACGAAGGTGTTATCAAAGGAGTGGCTTGTCTGCCCTGAAAATAGAAATCACTTGGTCGGATATGAACAAAGGTATCCTCTCTTTTGTAAAAGCTGGTACTTGTTCTCTAGTGATGCAAGAAAATATTCCTGGCAGAGAACGAAGCAAGTAGCTTTTGTTATCCTACAGAGTCCTGTACTACAATGGTCAGAAATGGTAATTATAAATCCCTGTAACAAATGGCTGTTCTTCTCTGCAGCCCGAGAGGCCGTGGCTGGACGGACCTGGAGTTCAATATTTGTTGCTGCTTTTAGGTCAGGGTTGAAGCTCATTAGCGGTGCAGGGGTGGGGAGTTTGTTGTGCTTTCACAGCATGTTTCTGTCCTACCTGCTCTGTGAATGAGCAGAGCTCTCCTTGGGTGTCAGCTGGGGTAATTAAAGCCGCTGATGAATGTCATGGCTTTGAAAGAGAGGGTCATGCGTGGCCAGGTAGGACCAGGAGCAGGCAAGGAGGAGTTGTACCCTGTACTGACCTACTGCACTGCCCTACTCTCTTGAGCAATAATCTGGCTATCGTACCACACTGGGTAGTGGCTTTCCAATGTGGGTGAATACAGCCTTGGAAATAGCAGTTTTGGTGAGTCCCAATGCAAGTGTGAAATCCTGTCAGGACCTGCTAGAACTGAGAAATGTAACAGTTTCATAATAGTCTGGTACATAATTCTGCTACCTGAACCCAAACTATGGTATCTCTAAGAGGTAACTTCTGAAATAGTTCTGGTTTGGCTTCTGAATTATTTGGAGTATAACAGTGCCTATGAACTTCATGATTTAAATACTTTCCAGAACAAGGAGACAAGAACATTTAAATTAGCTTAGTAGAAAGGCATTTAACATAAAGAGAGCAATAAAAATACATCACCTGTCACATGTGATCTTTATATGACCTTAGCCACAGAACAATAAATATTACATAACCACACTAAAAGCAGTTTTTAACATCATATATTTATATTTAATAAGTCGTGATTTTCTTTCCTTCAAGATGCAATTTTGATGAGACACTTTAAGTGTGTGATCTAAAGGCAAAAACTTTGTGACTGGTTATGTAATGCTTCTAGTGGGGCATCATTTAAAGACTGAATGAAAACACAGTCACTTTGTTTTACTCTGTGTCTTGCCAGTCTAATAGAGAAGTAACTATACAGCCCCTTTTAAATATGATTTTATGTTTTCTACCTTTTATTTGTGTTTGACAGTTGGGCAACTCTTCACCCAGATACATAAAATTACACTTGCTGATTTCTGCATAGTTCAAGTGATCAGTTGCTATACCCAATTATCAGTTTAACTGTTAGATTTGCACTTGTAGTCTATAAAAGAAAAAATATTGCAAGCTAGTTAGACTTTAATTGTCCCTTTAAAATTAATTATGTGAGATTCAGGATGCAGTATAAAAATGCAACAAGGGAAATCAAAGTATCCTCCTTTAAATTAAATTAGCTTTTAATTACATTAGAAAGCCAAATACTACAATTGTAATTATTTTTTATTGAAGGAAGGCTGATTTTTTTGCATGTGCTGTCCTGTCTTACTGATTTTTTTGTGGGGGTCAGTACCTATTAAGAATAGATTTGTATAAAGGAAAAGCTGATTGTACTTTCTGTACAAATATAGGCAATAAATATTTGAAGTCTAAAATAATAATGATTTTTTAAATTTTTTGACTCATGTAAGCTTCCTTGAAATCTCTTAGAGTTTTATACTGGCCATTTTTTAGATTCATGTTGTCTGTCCTTAGATAATGCCCATAAATATGTAATATATAATGAGTTCATTAATCTAACTGGGGAGAAGACAAAGTTTGCCCCTTCTTTCCCCAACGAGTTATAACTATTCTGTGCAATCAGCCTTTAGGCACTAGTCAGCTGAAATGGAAAAAATATTTAATAACAGAAGCTCAATAGCCTGCAGATCTCTGATGTCTGAGATGACTTCAACTCTTGTGATGAGCTACATTTAACCTAAGAAATATGATTTAATTCCACTTCAAAAGTATACTGAAATCTTTGATATATGGTCTGTGGCCTATTAAGCTTGATCCTGGCCTGACCTCTTAAAGGAAGAAAAGCTTTGTTTCTTTTAAAAATGCACAACCAAACAAAGCAGAAATTTCTACGTGGGTTCCAGTAGTTATGGCTTCAAAAATGAAAAGCATTTAAATACAGGCTTTACTTAAGTGTTTCCATTGTCTTATTGACTTCGCAGTCTAGATATTTCTTTCTTGCCTGTTGGGAAACATTGACCTCAAAATTGCTCCTTGCATTGGAGTTCCCTGATTGACTTCAGAGGATGTTACTTGAACAAAGCCATCTGAAATATGCTTGCTAGAGGGGTCAAATGAAATAAATTTGGATGTGGCTAAATTAAACTCTTAGCCACTTAATGCTCTCACATGCAAAGAAGGGGGCAGTAGCTATGCTAGAGGGAGTAAGCATTTGAGAAAGACTCATGGGGAGAAAGTATATTCAGTATATAGGCTGAGTGATCAGTGGAGAGTTGGATGTACATACAGCAAGGGACATTCTGTAATATACTGAAGGTCCCTTCTTTTGTCTTTCAAAGAATATGACTGAAGGACTGGAAGAAATATCTATTGGATCTCTGAATTTAATTTCCTGTTTTAGAGATAACCACATCTATTTATCACACTGTAAGAAAAAAAAATTAATCTTTTCCTCCTGCCTTTTAGTGATGGACTATCACACGTGCTGGGTAATTACCTTCAACTCACAGCGTGCATTAACTCATGACAAGTTCATACCCAGTTCTCATGTCCCAGTTTTTTGTTTGACTAAATAGCTCTTCTTCCTCCATGATGCTTGTCTCTGTGATCTGTCTATAAAGAGCAGTCATAACCTTTCTAGCCAATGTTTTGGTAGGCTTGCCATACCACACTGTTTGAGTCCTGCACAGCCATTCATAGGGTTGTTCTTTAAAGCTTTTCCAGTAATCTGAGACTGAGACATGGTAAAAGGGAACGCTTTGCTGCTCGTCACCTCAATCCTGGGTGGCTATAAGGTGGAGTGAAGGGACTTGTCTGGTTAGAAGAACTGTCATGTGGTATTAAGGTCATCACAGACACTGTAATTACAAAGGAATGGGAGATTTGATCATCAGCTAGGTTATTACAGTCGGATATGGGATGACCTCAAAACAGCTTGGTGACTTTTGGCTGGGTGCAAAGTAATTGATAATATCTGAGAAGAAACCTTTGGTCATGGTGTATGTTGACATTGGTGCAGGAGAGAGTTTTAGAGAATTAATTTCTGAATGCTTCAACACAAGGTCTCTCTCTGATAGTTTTCTCTGGATGTTTCCCAGTGTTACGTGGTGCAGGGAGGGCGAGGTAATCTCAGGTTCTGCAAAGTGTAGCTAAGCAGGTGTGGCAGAGTAGAGAGAAGTTAAGCTTGGTTAGGTGTTTGTAGAAATTTGAGGAAGAGAAGAGTGTGCAGGAAAGCTGGGTGAAGCACCAATCAAAATAGAACCTACTTCAGGGCTTACAGGAAAAAGATCAGGATAATAATCAATCTCGAGAAACTGATGGAAAATGAAGAACTTGCAAATGGGAGACATCTGCCAAAGATGTGGGTGAAACAAAGAATTACAATAGAGGGTGGGATACAAATTTTAATCAAATTAAGGGGCAAAAAGGATGTGGCAATATGTTATGTGAAGTCAAGTTAAAGTAAATGAAAACCAGGCATGACCAGAGAGGTTGGAAAGCAAAATTGTGCTTGATGGTCTTCTACAAACCTTAATAAGAGGAAAGGTTTAGAAGGAGCATAAAATACTGGATTGTATATGGACATAATCATAACTGGAACCTTTCGTATAAACCTGCTTTCTGATGTACTGGGCACTACGAGGTAAAAGAGGGCTACAAAAAGTTGGTCCAAGACAGTTAAACAAAAGGATATTTTATCTCTTCCCATACAGAGTAATTGAAACTGCAAGAGGATCTAGTTTATGGAAGCAGTTTCTTGATATTTTATAAATGTGTTTTAAAGCAGCACATTTTAATGAATCAAAGTGGTTCACTCGATGTTATGAGAAATGTAGCATTTTAGTCACAGATGATAACGGAACAAGAAGTATCAGAACTCTTCTAAATTACTTTCAGTGCATAAAGGCAAAGTAGAGGGTGACAGAGTAATGCAAAAATTAAGGAAAAACATTATCAGTTAAATCAAGTAGTTGAGAACAAAACTCTGTCTTAAAATAAAGGTAGCATGAAAAATGTTTCAAAAGATATGTATTGTTTTCTTGGCTCCAGGGTCAGTTAGGTGAGAGAAAGCAAAGAATTGAATTTGAGGGCTCATTTCATCAGAAGAAAGTAACAAGTTGGATTTAGCTCCTGTGTTACTTAACATGCTAGTGGTCTGCAGAATGTGTGGGGAAAGGGGGAGGCAGCCGAACTTCCCAGCTGGCGCAAATGTGGTGAGTGCTTTCCTTAAAGGAGTGAGGTGGGGAAGGTGGGCAGCAATGTTTACACATGGATCTCTCTGCAGTATTTCTGCTTTGCACCTAGGCCTTACACAGGAGCTTCTGCAGAACAACACTGGGTTTTCTCCTACCATGGAGAAGCACAATGCTTACCTGTGGAAGGCTTGTCTTGATTTGCATTGGTGCTGGATAGGTTATATTTATTGTCTAAAATCCCATTAATTTTCTTAGGCTAGAAAGTATTGCTTAAAATATTTTAATATTCTACTGTAACAGGAGGCCCCAAGTAGGTAAAAAATTTATATGAAATCTAAGTTGTATAGGGACTTAATCTTGCACCATTGAAGTTGAGGCAAAATTTCCTTCAATCATAACAGCAACAGGTTCAGGACCTTTTATTAGTCATCTTTTAACTCAATTGATGTGGTTAGAAATTGCATGTATGCTTTTTCTTCTTCTTTCAAACAAGTAACAAAAGCTGAATTAGGCTGCAGTGATGAAATCTGAATCATTTCCTCCTCAGACTAAACTTGCTAAACTGGTACAATCTGGAGAATGATGTAATGAGGAAAAAACCTGTTGTTTGTCTCTTGATACCGTTCCTGAAAAAAATAATTGCTACGTAATACAAATATAGTCATCACCTTTTATATCCTTTCACCATTGCTGATATTGGAACCTTTCCAAATAAGTAGCATTCCAAAATTGGCTGTAGCCTTCTTCACAGTTTACCTACTTAATTATAGGTTAAAGTGGCTTATTTTTCTTTTATTTTTTTTCTTCTGCTTTTAAATAAAGCACTGCTGTTTAAAAGGTTGTTTCAACAAGCTATGTAACAATATTTTCATTCATTGTTATAATGGAAATATCTATCTTTAATCTCATTTTTGCATTGATTTAGAGCTCCATAGTATCTTGGCTAGACTTCCTTTAGTCACGTATTGCTACAGTTTTGATGCTAAAATAAGAAACTGAGGAACTTGAATTATTCATGGGAGACTCCATTTAGGACTCACAGCTAAAACACACAGGAGTGTAAAAGTTCAGAGGTGGTGTTTTTTTGGTTTTTGTTTGAGGCTTTTTTTGTAATTTTTTTTTTTTTTTTTATAAAAGACAAAACAACTTGAACCAGCTGGGTAACCTGTGGTAAGCTATAAATTGTAGATGTCTTTGACAAAGATGATAGAGATGAGCCAATGTTGTATAAACGAAACACTCAAGTTCTTAAACTGTCTGGCACACATGCTTTCCCAGAAAAGTAATCAGCCGAAGGAATGAATTCTTTATTTCTGTTTGACAGTTCTATCATGATTGCCAAACTTATTTATCAGAAAATGGAGAGAGCTTGAGGCAAGATAATTGATATTATTTTTAAGCATGAACTCAAAAGGAAAATCTTCTGTAAGTTTTACACAATGACAATTTAACTTTATGATGCGAGTTTGTTATGTAACACCAGCCTTACACAGGCATTGCATTGCAGAAGTGATGAATTGCTTCAAAGAGGAAAGGTAGCCTCCTGCATTTAGAGCCCAGCAGCAGGGGTCAGGAGATGCTAGTTCTGTTCCTTATCCTGCCTCTGATTTGATATATCACCATGGGAAAGTTTTTGAAAAAGACACTGGCCTTGATCCTGGAATAGGTGCTTTATGGGTAATCCTCTGAACAAACACTGCTTCTGTGTCTTTCTGACTCTAACAGAGGCTTCTATTCAAATGGAGCTCGTTGGAGGAGTAGGGTGATGGTGAAGATACCCTCTCTGCACAGATGGAAGAAAAATCATAATACTTCCTTATGTAGCTGGGGAATTCGTTTTAGAGTATTCTGAGCTCTCAAATGGGAGAGGCTCATAATGTGACAATAATAGATTTTAACTGAAGAGCAATCTCTGGTGTCAGAAATGTGAATAGACCTTATCAAGGTGCATGAAATGCCATGTAGGAATTTCTTATGCAAACTCTTCATAGGGAAAGATTTCTTGAGAATAATGAATTGTGGGTAGCCGGAATCTTCTGTAGAGCCAGGATGATGTAAAGAAGAAATGGGTGAGCAATTACAACAGGTAAAATAATGAGACTAGAGAGACTGTTGTGGGAAATGGTAAAGTGTCAATCTTGGCTACAATAGAGAGACAGCAGCTTGTTACTTAAAGACAAAACAGCCAGGACTTTTTTTTTTTTTTTTTTTTTTTTTTTTTTTTTTTGTGAATCCGCAGCTCAATTTGGCATTACAGTGTGAACTGGGGGGTGGGGGTGGAGGTGGTGTTGATTGTTACTATTTTTTTTTTCTCTTCTTTTTGAATGTGCCAAGTCTTGCAAAGCATAAAGGAAGTTTTAACTGAAGAAATAAATTTTGGCCTCGCTTAGAGCTTACGGTCAAGTAATTTGAATAGATGCAGAACTGAAACATAACAGCTATTGTTAGATGTACTGTGTGCTGTCCTATGAGAGTACAATCCAAAGGTGCTTTACCTCCTGGAGGCCTGATTCATTCCAGCAACAGGTCCATTCAGTAGATGTTTTGCATATGCCACCATCATATGGTTGAGCATTCAGCTAAATCTATGTAATTGCTTCATACAACGGAAAGTATTCTGCTCATTCAGTCATGAACAGCACATATGCAAAGTCTTTCTTGGGAAAGGGTGATCAGCTAATCTGAATTTCTGCATGGCACAAGCTGTCGGGTGTCACTGTAATAATTATGTTCTGCATTAGTCTAGTATGCTACTGGTACCAGTTGAGGAGTCGTGGTGATGTTGGAGCACATCTTTCAGAGAAATATCAACCATTGCAGGTGTAAGTTGTTCCAATGGTTTAAAAGTGGCACTGCTTTTCTAGACTGAAGTTGTCTGACACTTACAGGGCTGAGTGTCAAACATTTGTGAGATGTGGAGCTTTTCGAAATAGCTTTTTATGCCAATGAAAAGCTGAAAATACTAATTTTCAGGAATTTATGGAAAAAGGAGTTGGGGAAGAAATGAAACAAGGACAGAGATCACATCTTTATTTGTTGTCCCCCATTTCTGGGAAGACTGGACATCCCAGTGACTAAGGCATAAACCCAGGGCTTAAGATACTCTGGTGCAGTGTCTTTGCTGGGTAAGAGTTAGAATAGGAATTTGAAACTTTCTGGCTACTTGAGACACTCCAGTACAGAACTGAACTATTCACTGTGTATTTGAGAAAAACAATAAAATTAATTGCTGAGTAACTTGATATATTAGCAACAAAAATGTTTTTATACTGTGCTCTAGAATATTTTGCTAATAGGTTCAGAGGCTTTTATATAATCATCATTGTTTTATTTTCTAGAGGTGGGCAAAAAAAGGAAGTATTGTTATCACTGCTTCTGCATTTCCCATGGCCCCAAAACCCAACTAATGACCAGTCTTGACAAGTTCATTTCTGTGGAAGACATTCTCTTACTTCCAATTCACTACCACCCACAGATGACACTTTACAAAATGTCACTGTTACATAATTGATAATCACTCAACAACTGAGAAAATGGAACTTGGAAAGAGGCAACATTTCTGTGTCCAGAGAGGAAATTCTCTTTCAGCTACTCCATCCCAGAGTGAATAAAGGTGAGTGTTCTACAAGTTAGGAAAAAGTTCATTTTTGCGTGGAAGCGTCTTTCCAAAATGATGACCATAAAATTAAAAAAGAGAAAGAAATAGTTATTTAATACTTAGTAAATAAAGTGATGCTCATCTCAAATACAGCTTGCCTTCTGTAGAACAAAGACCTTAGGAAAATCCAAAGCAAACACTCTGTCACAGGGGATGCAGCATGCTGAAGGAGAATCTTGACAAATTTCAGTGGTATATTAAAGCTGGGACACTGGAGACAGGAAGTGTGAAAGATAAGTTTTTCCCTCAGGTATTATGTGTGGATAATTCCACTGTAACTGGACAGTCATTTTGATTGTACAATCAATCCTATTGGATTCCTAGGTGAAGGGTGCAGTTTTTAATAAGTCCATCTCTTCAGGCTCAATCTTTTATCTGTTGTACAGAATAACGCATCTGGCGCTTCCCCCCACCCCCATCTCTGGGTAAGACTATTAAAAGCACGTTGCAATGGAAGATATCCTTTCTTTAGTCTGTGATGTATACACCTGATCTCAATTAAATTGGTGGCTCTCCTGCCATTCACAGCCTGATGGTAGCCAGAGAAGGCCCCAATATTTGCAAAGCAAAGCAGTACAATATTTCTGGGTGCCTACGAGAGAGCTCATGGCTGGTGTGTGATGAGCAGCAGCACCAGTGGAAGAGAAGGGCCTCAGTTTGCACCCCAGAAGTACAAGGGACAAGTACTGCTGTAATTAAGCAAGGTATTTACATAGCACTTATACACTGATATTTCCAAACTGGCATCCACAGGCACTTCCAATTCCTCTCATTTATTATTGAGGCTCCTCACAGCAGTGTACGGATTCCTTCCACTTCCCCCTGTGCTTGCATTCGTCATATGCATGACACCTTGGAACTGGTGCATGCATCCGTGATTTGTGCTGTGATTAACACATTATCAGCTTCCCGTTTCTTGTTAGCTAAAAATAGTCCTGGCTATCCCTGCTAGTCTGTCGCTCAGGTGATGGAGATGGAGGCTGCAGGAACCTTCTGTAGCATTTGGCAGTCAGGTCCATCTCTCTCATGTGTTTCCCAGATCTTTCCATGATCTCCTGGCATGGGTAATGGTTCAGGGTTATTTTTTGATGTGTCTTGCTCAAAGAATTGGAAGCATTTCCAAAACCTACATTTCCATCCTATCTTTCCTTTCTTTTCTGATGCTATCATGGGCATCAGCTGTCTCTCTCCCTTTCCCTGCTTGCAATGATGCCCACATAAGGCACGTGAGGCTCAGTCCCTTCTTCCTGCAATGCTGCCTGTTGTGGTTGCACCACACAATTTTACAAGCAAAATACAAACACAAAAATACCCAAAAGAGTAAATGCACCTAAAAGAGTGCTTGTCATCTGGTATGACTCAAAAACGGCCAAACAATATTTTTCTGAAACTTTCCTGGAATATTCAGCTGTAGGGTGTATGCAAGCGGGGGAAGGTTTTGGAGAAGTAATGTATTTTGATTTCAGGTTAAACTTGTATTTTAATACACATTCTGGAAACAGAACTTCAGGTTGGTGCAAATAAGAGGAGATTAAAACATTAGAGATCAAATTAGCCTCAGAATTAGAATCTACCTATGTGCATCTCTTTCCTTACCCCAGGCACTTGCTTATTGCAGCTTCAAAATCTTGAACTATTTGCAAAACAGAGCACTATAGAGAAATGAATGTCTATGGTACAGAAATATGAATTCCTGCCACTTCTGTTCTATGCTGTTTGCTGTCTCCAGAGTAAAAGCTTCTATTTCAGAGCTGTGTCAAGAACCATGAAGCGTTATAGCCTGACCAAGCATCGACCTAGCACTAAGCAAACTCTTAAACCCTGGAGACAAGTCAGTGGAGAGATTGAATAAACTTCTTTTAGAAATGCTGTCTCTCAACAGTGGTAGCAGTAGCACAATTTTGTGGCTTCTCATGTTTTCTTCAATTTCTGATTTATTTTACCCTTGCATATTCTTTTTTAGCAATTTATGCATCTTATTTTGGTAATTTTGTGCCTTCATGAAGAATGATATGCAGTCCTTTACTTGTCAATGTTTCTAAACCTTCCAAAAAGCTGAGTCTTTCATCCTTTGACTTTATACTCCGTTGTCTTATCTACTGCATCCCAGAACCCCCTGCTCATCTTTCAGCAAGAAAAAAAAATTGCATTTGGACCCTTTTCTGACGGCTGTAGGAATAGCAACGGAACATGAATCAATCAACCAGCTAATTTGATAGTTTGACCACACATGTGACTGTGATGCTAGGTGCCTATTTTTACATGTATGTAGAAAACCTTAATGTCTGTTAGCAGAATAGCTGCAGCTCAATCTAGAAGTTGCTGAATTAGAAATGTCAGATTTCTAGGATGCTTCACTGGGAGGTGGACACTCCTCCCTTAAGCAAGTGTCTCAGCTGAGGTATCTTACTACAATCTTAAAATTCTTTTCCCACTGTCTGTGGCTCAAAGGTTGCTGGGAATGTGTAGCAGGTGACAGCCTAAGGTTTAATGTTCAGAGATTTTTAAGACTGCAAAAGATCACTGTTGCAGTGTGATCTGACTCTTTGTATGCCAAGTCTGTGGGATGGCATCTAGTTCAATAACTGGATGAATTAGAACATCCATTTTGGAAACCTGATCTTGTTATTGAAAGCAAGGAGATGTGTTCTATACTGACATTTTGGGATAATATCTGTTTGAAGTCTTACACAAGGAAGGAGAAAGTTTGGCATTGCTGCAGACTGAGCCAGGGGAGGGTCCTCTGCCCCTGGCAGAGCTGCTGTGGGGAGACAATGCCCTGACTAGGGAATGTGAGTGTTTCTGTATGCACAAAGTCTTCCCATCCACTTGGCATTTGTTATAAATGTGTGTCTGAAAGCTGTTTCAGATGTTTCAGTCCTTTTTCTCCTCTTTGTCTTAAGGTTCAGTCCTCATTTCCCCTTGTCAGTGCAGCATCCAGAACACTTGCAGACACTCACTGGGAAGTGCAACTGTTAGTTTGTGCAATTTCACTTTTTTTTTTTTTCCTCTAGAAGGAAGACAATGCAACTTCCAAAGCATACATTTAGTCCGTTTGTGGGTACTGTGCTTTATTTATTATTTAAGGAAAGATGAAATAAGAATAATTGTGCTTGACGTAAAAAAGGGGTGTGATTTAAAATAGTTTTCCTGAGTTTTGGATGTGCCAGGTGCAGGTGTGTGTGACAGGGAAGGTAAATCCCAGGTTCTGGGGTAGATTTGAAAGGAGCATTATGTACAGACAGAGCCTTGGCATGGTGCTTTTCTTCTATTTGCACTTCCTTTGGGACCTGGCTTGAACAAATACATAAGACCCTGAAAACTTTCAAATAAGGCTAAATGCATGTGATGTTATGCTCCAGGGATGAGTGGAATTAGCTGTGCAAGTAGGGGTTTTTTTCTTTTCTTTTGCTTTTTTTTCCCCCCTTAGTTTTTATTTCGGAATGCTTTGAGTTGTGGCCATGTGTGGGTGTATGTCATTGGACTACAGGGCTGTTTAAAGCCAGCATGCATTGTAGGTCTGTGGGCCATATCTACATTTAGAGTCAGTGCCACATGGCAGAGCTGGCTCCCACCTAGCAATCTGGCTGAATCTGATTAAACAATCCAGGTATTTTTCACACCTTATATGTCCCCACCAGCTAGACAGGTTTATCGTATAGCAGGTCACTAATGTTCCCAGGAAATCACTTGCTACTACTGAAACATATTTTGTATTCAACCTTAGCCTGTTGGGTGTTCAGTTTTCCTATGGAAATTAAAATTTTAATAGCTAGTGAATGGGTCCCTCCATTCTCTGTCATGGAAAGCGACCATGATAACTTCATAGGGTAAAACTTCACTTTGGAGATGGGGGAACAGGACTTTTGATGTCCCTGACCAACACAAGATACCACAGGGCAGCATGTAGCACACAGGGAGAACAGGAAAGCAGCTAATCCCAGCCAGATCCCATTGCAGAACATCTTACTATCTGGCTAATCAGGATAAGTGCTGAAAAGCTCTGAGTGTGATGTCAGATTTATTTCACGATGAACAGGGAAGATCTCTTGATCCTCAAACACTTCAAGTAAAAGTTAAAAGGGGGGGTGTGAGGTGCGGGGGAGGAGGCGGAAAAAAGATATTGCGCTTTTTTTCTTTTTTTTTCCAAGTGTGATGAACTGTTTTCTCCTCTAAGTGTTTTAAATAGCGGCAGTGTGAAAATTACATTTGCTTTGAATAATTGCTAGCGTTTTTCCCATTGCAGTCCTTCTATCTGGAAGCTTTGTATCTAATATTGCTCTTGCCTGAAACTCGGAGGAGCAGTGTGAATGGAGCGGCAGGTCCATTTTTAAAACAAAAAATATTTTATAATATTTTATTTGCTCAACAGTTCTACGCTGTGGCAACACAGGCTTACGCAGCAGTTTATAAGCGTAGGCCCTGGTCCAACAAAGGCTTATATGGCGTATGTTTAGCTTTACGCTGACTCCAGAGGGAATATCGTGTGTGATACGGACTGGAGGTAAGGCCCATTTCCTGCCCTGAGCAGCTTGCAAGTGAAGTGAGACAAGACCCAGAGCAATCGTGTGCAAGTAGGAGTCTTGAACAGGGAAACAATCCAGGGGGAAAAACCCTACTTGGAGGGATTTTTAAAGAGGGAGGAGAAAAAGACAGATTTTTTTGTGTTGTGGGTCAAGGGCAGCAAGAGGGAGAGCTCAAGGGTGGCACGGAGACCTTGTGGGAGGACAAGGCAATGGCTGGAGGAGCGGAGGCTCTCTGAGGAGATGGGATGCAGCAGAGTAGCAGGCCTGGTGCGGTCTCTTGGTTTTATCTGTTGACTAAATAAAACTGGTTGACACTTCAGGGCATTCATTTTTATTCAGTCTAATGAATACTGTCAAATCCTGAGAACAGCTTGTGGAATTCATACATAATTGTTTCACTGATGAAGAAACCGAGGCAGGGAGACTAATGATTTTCCCAAGGCCACAGAAGGAACATCATAATTAAAAAAAAAAAAAATTCTCTTTCCCAGGCCTGGGCTGAACCACTAATTTATCTCTGAACAGAGGGCAATGTTTACAGAGGTGCTGTACTCTCATTTTTAAGTGGTCTAGGCACACCTAGGAGTTTGTGTCATTGGAAAGCAATGCTATTCCTGAAAGGCTAGATCAGGTTTAAGAGGGAACTTTAGACTCCTAAAGATACTGGAAAAGATGATCTGATATCTGAAAAGAGTATTTGATAGGAAATTATAGAGACTTTATACCATAGATGTAGCTGGGCTGGACTGTGCTCTGCTGAAGTCAAGCAGATCTGATCTGCTACAACTTGCTGGAAAAAAAAAACCCAATTAATTCCCAGCTTGGCAATCAGCTCTATCAAGTGTCCTGCTTTACTACTTTCTCTTAGGAGGCACAATACCCAGGCTTGTCTTACTATATAGTAGCACTTCCTTTTTTTCCTCCATCCATCAGTTTGGAAATCAGGTTGGCACCATCTTCCTCTTGTGTGGGTAACACTAGGAAAAAATGATTGTTAACTGTAGATACTCTGTTTAGGGAAACAGAATCTTTTCCCAAGGATATATATCACTTTCCAACTTAGTCATGTGCACACCCAAGCCTGTGCATGAACTGCATTTCTGTTGCATGATGCACACTTTCATTTTGTTCAGGTGGAGTCCTGGTAATATCTAATAAATATCTGCTTCTAGCTATTTTGAAGAATATGCTCTGAATCACCTGCTGTTTGGCAATACATCCAATATGTAAACAAATTCGCTTAAAACCACTGTATAGATAAGCTGAAACTCGGAGGAGCTGCAAGCAGTATGCAGGATAAGTTGTTTGGAGAAAGCTTCTACCTGTTTGAGCAGAAAGATTGCCTAAATGATTCACTCTCAGGTGACCATGCCCTGCCCCAAGTTACTGCGGGGTTTACTTTTCCCTGGGACAAAGTGCAGGAGGAGAAGAAGCTGCAGTAGAAGGGGTTTAGCAGAGGGAAGACCTCTGGCCTGTGCTTGCATGAGCACCACTGCTGGTTGTAGCTAAAGCTCAGGGAAAGCACTTTAGCTAAAGCAGGGAAAGTCTTATCTGCAGCCCTGCATTCATTCCTGCCTTTACTTTGCTGAATCAGAAATATCATTTGGTTGCAACTTCACTCATAAAACTGTGGTTTTGAAGTGGGAATTGGGTACATTCAGTTAGGAAAAGATATAGCATGCCCTGCTGCCTGTGGCCAGAGAAGGAGCCACATGATCTGCAGGTGAGATTTGGGACACCTGTGCATCTCTTGCATTTGGACATATGGGAGCTCTACCTGAGTGAGCCCTTTGAAACCAGGCCCTAAGTGTTTGAGTGAAACCTTATGTTATGAAAGGTCCTTGTGTAGTGTCCTTTGGGAAAGGGCTTAGTGTGCTCATTTGCATCTCTATACCCAGAATGCTTTTCCAGCTCATTGCTGTTTCATAGTCGCTCTGGTGTCAGTGCTACAGAGCAGCTGAGAATGGCTTGATGTGCTTCTGCATGCTGCTACTTTCCCTCTGGAGCAAAAGAAAGGATGTCTGTCTGGAAAGGGAGGATGAAACAAAATGTCCCTATCTTCCCCACAGTATGGGTACCCTCCTGGCCACCCAAACAACCAGCAAGTGCTGGTAAGAGGACAGATGATGGTACTCAAAATCTTAAGCTGCCTGCAAAATATCATCGCGCTCCCAGGCAGAGACGCAGCTGTGTGAAATTGTGAACCTTTAACGTGATCCCACCTCCCTGACACAGTTCGTGGCAGCTTGGAGAAGTGCTGAGGGTCTAGAAATGTAAAATCCTGACTTTTGTATCTGTTATAGGGAAGAAAATATGGTAGATTTTGCACTGAAACATCAAATGTGGCAATTGTGAGTGAATCTGGTAATGTTAAAAGCTCTGGGATCAGGTGTGAGGGCTACAAAGCATCCACTGTGCTGCAGAATGAGAGCTCAAATGGAAGAGAGCCCGACCAAGTGGTCATCAATTCCCTTCCCCGACAGGCAAGGGCTGTGCCCTGCAATGAATATTCTGGTTAAAGACATATCCTTGAAGATTCAGCTGTAATGATTTGCAAGTTGTAGCCTGAGATAACTCAGAGGAAGTACTATATAAATGTCAAGCTACTCTTAATATACTGGTGGTGGTACTATACACTGGTGGTGGTACTTTTTCAAGGAATTGTCACTGAAGTAAAATTAACATGCAAAAGATATGGCAAATCTACTAGCAAATTATGTAAATATTTTGCAAGGGGCAAACTTTCAGTGCCAGGCGTGAAAATTGGGTCACAATTCCCATTAACAATTACACAGCCTGCGTGCCTAATTTTCCAGGCACCATGCTGAAAATTCACCCCACGTTATGGAAGCAATTAATGGCTTAAAATTCTTTTTAGGCCAGTAAATGTGTAGAAGTGTTGATAGCCTTTTCTGTGTGGCATTTAATGAGCTATAATCTGATAACTAGATTAGATTGTTCTCTCATGATATCGACAAAGATTGCTTTATATCATTATTATTGCTATTTAAATACTACAGCAATGCCAGATGCAGGGATCAGAGCCCTGTTGCGCTAGGTGCTGTACAAATATCTGTGAACATGTGGTCTCTTCACTGAAGACAGATATAATAACTACTTTGCTATTCTGGTCTGCTTAGGCACCAGGGAAATGCTGAAGGTTCCCACACAGTATGAATCTATTAAAAAGATAATCTGAAGCTATTTTGGTTTCTCATATAGAGGATTTTTTTTCCCCCTTTTCAATGCTTACACATGACTTTCATTAGCATTAAATATGTGTGGAGGAAGAGTTGCTCTTAACGTTTGTAGCTCGGTACCTATCCCTTTCATATCAGTTAAATCCCAGCGAATATAACTGTTTAGTAATTGTCTGGTATTTAATTAAAATACAATAACCCCTTTCCAGAGACGCCAGTTGTGAATCTGGTGGCCCAGTCATAAAGATGCTAATTTAATGAATATTCATAAATCATGAATATTCATAGAGTGTCAGGGATGTTCTTTTGTACCCTGCTGCTATGCCAGGTCTTGCTGGCACAGCAGACGGCACATGTTGAAGGAGCTTTGCTCCTAGGGGAGAAGAGAAATATTCACGCTGGAGCAGGACAAGTGTCTGGGTGTAACTCTGAGCGGAGGTGCTGGGAGGAGAGGCGACGGCTGCCGAGGAGCGCACCCGACCCGCCAAGTGGGATGCGCAGTCTCTATGTGGCTACCAGGTGGCAGGATGTGTTCCTCTCAGGGCTATTGGTGCTTTTACAGCTGATGCACGGCTCTGGCAGAGATGTTATGGTCAACCTTTGCAGTCACAGTGGCCACAGCCACCACTATTCCCACTTGAGCAGAGCCTGCCTGCTGGGATTCCCAGTTATTCTTGCCCTGGCCAGGCTGTACATGTGGAAAAGGCACTGCAGGAAGCTGCCTTAAAGCCCTTCAGCCTGCTGCAAGTGATAGGTATGACTTGCCCAATGCTGTGGGGTTCATGCAGGGGAGCCTCTCTTATCTAGGATAAAGGTTCCAGACTGGTCCTTTACTGGGATTTTTTCCCCAGGGTTTCCATGGATTTGGCATCCTCCTTGGTGAGGATGACAGTGACCCAGCTTGACACTGATGTTGTAGCCAAATGTTTTTTTCATTAACTATGGGATGTGTAGGGGAATTTAATTGGTACATCTCTTTATTAGTCAAAAGGAAAAAGAAAAGAATCCCAGAAAATTGTGATTTTTCCAGCCACTTGGGATACTGCAGAACAAAGTCAGTGTCCCTCCACAGCCTCACAAACTCCATGCTTTCAATGTGACGTGTTTTCAAAGAAACTGAGTGTTTAACCTAACCCTAGAAATTCCTAATATGCCACCTAAGGAGCAGGCAAGGGAGCCAGCCCTGTATTTGTTGCTTCTACAGGTTTCAGTTGCCCCCAGAGTTGCAGGTTGATGGCTGAAATATGCTTGAATGCAAATGCTGCGCGCCCTTATGGTGCCTGTGCGATGCCAGTGAGGCGCTTTGCCGCAGCTTCGCGTTGGGAGGCGCGTACCTATGGGTGCGGAGCAAGCCCGCTTCTCACCCCGCCGCACACTGCTGGGATGCAAATTTGTTCTTGTGAAAAAATGTCAGCGCAGAGAGTTGAGCTGTTTGCTTTGGCAAAGTGTAGAGCAGAAGAGAGCGCCTGTCCCTCTGTCCGGGCTGAGGTGTTGGAAAGTTTACAAACCCCGAGCAGCACCAGTGCTCTGAGTACCCTGCTGCCTCTTCCCCAGGACCACTGCAGCACTCAGGCTCTGGCTTTGTGCAAGACATCCTTGCAAACCCCCTACCAACCCTTCAAATGTGTTTGCAAAAACTGGCAGAGAAAGGAGAAGGGAAGAGCTGCTGGTGCTATCCAAGAGAGCTCTGTTTTCTCTGGTAATTTATTTCAGCTAATACACTTCTCTAATAGCTGCCGGCTCCAATCTTTGCTTACATAAACGCTTATTTAAAGCTCTTACGATCAAATCATTCATCTGGACTCAAACTCGCTTCTAAATTTGTGCATGTAAATTTTATTCATGGGCCCAGCTGTGTTCGTGCCGAATTTGCATTTGTGCATATGAATGTGTTGTTTTTTCCCTCTGTCAGCATACAACCACAGGCTGCAGCTGAAAATATGGACCTAGATTTCAAAAATTTTAATGACCATACACTGAAAGTTTTAGTTCCTTTCCCCCAGAGCTGGTAAACTTGTCTGCATAAGCCTTATCTTTATCCTTTGCTTTAGGGAGCTTGCTACTGTGTGTGTCTGAAGACTCGCTTGCACGTGGTGTTCAAATATAAAATGAGACTTTGTTTTGCCAATATGGGTATTGACATGAAAGGGCAATTAACTTTTTGTCTTGCTTTTTCTGCAACTAATCCTTCCTTCCTTCCTTTCTAAGTTTGTGCCACCTCAGTTTGTCTACCAAAGGATTATTTTGAGAAGAGCTGAAATTTATCTTGTTCATAGGGGGTGGCAGGGCAAGAAATCAGTGCACTGGAGGCTGGGAGGAAAAATATCTTTCTGCCTGTGTAAATAAATATACTTCAGAGAAGGAAACAGTAAATCAGTCTTGCAGAGCAATTTAGATATCTGATGTATGCAGCATGACTAACCTCACTTCGTGTACTACCAGAAGAGTGAAGCAACAGTGGTACTGCAGGTTCCCCACAACACTTAATCAGAAGGGTCTCACAGGATTCTTTGCCTGATGCTTGGTGTAGAAGATGGTGGTGAGCATTTGCCTTCTGCCTGCAACATTCATTATAAAGCTCTTCCCTTATTGTCCAAGAGTGGGAACCCAGTTAAATTTGGCTCTGGTAAAAAGTTTGTTAAATAAGCTTGCAGTAGTTTCTAAACTTTAAGTAGTTACAAATTTGTTAAAAATCAAGAACATTTGCAATATGCTGGGTACAAAAATATTGTAAATCAATTTGAGGGTACTAAAACTAACTCCAGTGCTTCTGAAATGAGTAAACTGAAAGGCAGCATAATCCAGAGTAGAGCATGGAGTCAAGGGGATTCCAAGCACTTTGCATGTAAGGACTCTTCTGAGAGATATTGTTTTACATAAATTGCTTCTCTACCTTTTCATATGGCATAGGCTATTTCTTTGGAGTTGGGGTTTAGGTAACAGTGTAGGTTTTAGCCTGGGAAATGCAGTTGTGAGTCACAAGTTGTTCTAGGTAAGTGAAGATGTTTATGCATCTTCAGTGCTCAGGTGCTGCACAGGGAGTGTGCTGCAGGCACTGGGAGTGAAAGGCACAAAGAGATGAAGACCCCAGCATCATCTTTGGTTATCATTATAATTCTTCCAATAGGAAATGCTGGGTACTCATAATTTTTCTCAAGACTGGGGGCTTTGGAAGGAGATGAAGGAGGTACTTGCTGATCTTGTGAGACTTTGAGGACATTTAACTTCCTTTGGCATCTGACAAGAGTGTGGGAGTTTTGGATGATGACGACCAGTAATGTCACAGGCATGTGTTGGAGGCACACTTCCTCTCCAGTAGGTTTTGAAAAACTTTAGCCAAAGAGGTTAAAATAGGGTTGAACAGTGATTAAATAATAATTCTGGAAACAATCCTAATTCCACTTCTTTTATTGCTTAGACTGTTTGTGCAAGATAAGTAATTATATCAGATATGTGGTATAGGAAGCTGGGCAATTCCACACTTGAACGATTATTCTGCATTTGAGATGCAACCCTGCCTTTTAAAAAAAGTTGGGTTTTTTACAAATTCTCTTTTCTTAGTGGTTTTGGTCTGGTTTTTTGTGGCATGCTGAGCTGTAGCCTGTTTGTGCATTACTGACTTGACAGTAGTACAGAGCTGTGGTGTCCAGTGTCATTGCATGCAGGAAAGCATGAAAGGTGAAGTGAGAATTCCTTTTCATCACAATTTGCACTATGCTGAGGGCCACAGAGCATCTGGGATATCCCCTGCCTTGTGCTTTTGTGTCCTCACAAGTTTGGATGAATAAATTATTCCTTGAAATCATACCACTTATTTCTTCAGTGCAGCCTTTCTCAATAGGAAAATGTCTCAGACCTGTAACCTTTGCAGGCAACATTTGAGATGTCCTTAGTCTCAGGAATAAAATTTGTCAGTGTAACTAATTGGAGTTCTAAGATTTCATTATGGACACTTTAATGAAAAAAAAAAATCTGTTGAGATGTATTTTACTTACCTTGCTCATACCCTTTTGCTTAATTATCTAAATAAAAGCATACTTAAGGAGGACCTAATTACATATTTATTCAATGTTTTTAACTTAGATAAGAATTTCAATAGGATGTCTTCACCCAGAATATTCCTTAACTTCAATGAGGAACAAAAGATGATCTACAGAAATCAACATTTTCTGCTTTAAAATCCAGTAGTGCTTGTTTGAAGAAATAGTAGTTACAGAAGGGAAAATGACAGTCTTTTTAACATATACTTAAGTATGGTAAGTGCAACGATGAAAGCAGACATAAGGAGTGAGAAAGATATAAATGGAAAGATTAATGACAGCATTAATTTATTTGCATCTATCATGGAGAAGTTATTTGCAACATAAAAAGTAGCAGTTTGTGAAAGGCACTGTAGTAACTTAATTCTCATCTGGGTATTAAACTTAATACGTGTAATATTTCTACAGTTTCACCTGCCTCCCTTCCTTTTTTGTTCTCTGCCTTGGAATTTACAATGCCCTTTTGTGTTCTTATTCATGGGGTGGTGAGCAATGCTTTGACCTTTTTTGCACTTTAGACGTGAAGCATGTGCGTTACCTTGTCTGGTGAGTACAGCCCTCCTTACGCCATTTAAAGGAAAAAAAAATAATTTGTGCAAGCAGATAATGCAAATTATTTCTTGGAAAGTATTGCAGAACAGTGACTATGGGATATTCTCATTTATGTTGCAACTCCCTTTTCCCTCGGTATCCAGGCATGAGTTCACGTGGGTGCTCGAGGGTTGTGTTTCCTCCCCTGTAAGCCTGCCTGTGTGGTGAGCAAGGTCTGCATGTCACCTGGAGGGGCCACAGCCCCGCAGGTGCCCTTGGACCAGGGCAGCAGCTGCTGCCCTTTCTGCCACGGGATCCCTTTGCAGTTTCAGGTAGCAAACCTGTAGTAAGGGTCGGTCCGATGCCAACTGACACAAAGAGGAAAACTGTGTTTCTTTGAAGCTGCGGGGGCTGGGCAGGAGGAGCAGAAGAGTTATTAGACTGACACAGAGTAATTGCCGGAAGCAGAATTTGGCCAAGCCTCGTCGTTCATGCTGGGAGCACCTTATGCAGTTTATATTACAGTTATAGATTTTTCTTGTGATATCACTTACCTCAAATGACCATTGCCTCCTTAAATGACCATTGCCTGAAAGACAGCACATAATGAGATAATGCTCACCCTGACACCTTCCTGGGTAATGGCTCAATGTTCACTCAGGAAGAAAAATTTATTCTGACCAAATTACCTCTATAACAACCTGATGCCTTTTTTTTTTTTTTTTTCCCTAGAGGGCTTATATCCAAAGACTGTCCAAACTTTAGGAAAGAAAATCTCACGTGCTCACAGTCTGATTCAATAGTTCGCAAAGAGAGACAGCCCATTAAACAAATGCACAAGATTGTCTTGGCTCGGCATTTATTCATTGTTCAAAAGTTTTAAACCAACAGAGGTTCTCCTGCTTTTGGAAAGAGATGATCTTTATGATATATAATGGCTTTTCCTTTAAAAAAAGGTGAACTTGAGTATCAATTCCAAAAGACCAAACCGTTATGGCAGCAAGGCCATTAGGCTGCAATTTGTCTTATAACAGATGTTGTAGAGTCTTGTCACTTCGAATGCTAAAACAGATGGGATATACACTTGAAAATGTACTAGAAGTATTTAATTTCCTTTCCAGCACTGGAGATTTCTTCTCTCCAAGGTCTTTGATGCTCTTTGCCTGTTTGTTAAATCCTGTTGCATTGGTTGGTATGGTTTAATCTCCTTGGAAAGCTTTGTCTGAGTTTGTGTTCTAATACAATTACTCTTGAATTGCTTTGGTTTTGCTGAATGAGACATGATTCTGTTTCAAGCTGACTTTTTATTAGCCTCTTTCAAGATCCCTTGTAAACTTGCTATTATCACTATGTACAAAACTGTAGAGGTGACACAGTATCTGGCACTGATTGTCAGCAGTTATGAATAACATTAGCCAAATGCATATTATATTTGTCTATGTATTGAAAAAAAAAACCCTAGATAATCTGTGATACTCATATGCACTTTAGATTACAGGCTACCATGTACATTGTGAGGTTACTGTTGTTTACAATAACTATGATTTCTCATCATCTGCAGGAAGACTCAGCTGACTTCATTGGACTCCATATCAGGTTTTCTAATCCAATGCAGATGCTTTTTCAAAGTCTGGGGATTATCAAGTCAATCCCCAGATGAACTGGGAAGTTGTTAAGTGAAAATGACAGTGCTGTAGTGGTGGAGGAGTGGGGGGCTAAAAACTTTGAATGATTCTCCCCAAGACACGTGGAGGGAAGCTTGGAGAGCAGGTATTGACTTTCCTGAGCTGGCCTTGGGCTCTTAACCTGTGAGTACTGAACAGCAGATATTACAGACACATCCATGTGTGTGCTTACATTTCATACTGTATAATCAATTTTCTTCTTTTAAAATCAGCTTTCCATGTAAGACTTGTGTTTGTTTTTGTAAGTCAAAGGAAAAGCTCTGATATTACCACATCAGTTTCGTTCTTGCTTAGTTTCAAGGTGCACAGAATACTCTGACAAAATTTGCTCTATGAATATCAGTATTTAGATAGCTAGCACAAAATTCAGCATCTTTAAAGTGCTCTGTGCTGGGCCATTTTGGGTCTGCCTCAATAAATTAGGGGACTGCAGTGGCTTAGTCAAATAGCACTCTTATTTTCAGCTCCTGAGAGATTTTTAGTGTTCATGTGTTTAGAATCAACTCTAGAAGGAAAGCGCATCCAGAATGCAAAGGACTTTCACTGTATTGAGCTTGGCAGCTTCAGTTTCTGAGCTCTGGAAGGAAAGCCATGAGTACAGTAGTTTATAAATGTTTTTATTTCTTCCTTTTCTTTCTGGGCTAATGATCATAATTTTTGAAAATAGTAAGTAAAAGCTTTTTTAATTCTTTTTGATCATTTTAATGAACTCATTTTCCAGAGGGGGTAGACCATGGAGCACCTATTAATGGTTCTTTCTGTCATGCCATTAATGGTCTTCTGCCTTTACTCCCACCTCACCAGTTTAACTAGAGTTTTTGTAATTTGAGGGTAAAAATCAGGCCTATTATAGGCTTTGTCCTGACATGAATTTGTACTTTAAGTGGATTTCCTTATCATAATACTAAAGTCAAAAACAACTGCACTATTTTTCATAACAACATCTTTTGGAAACAGAAAACTCAGAGGGCTGTTCCAATGCACTGAGCTGGTTGGTGAGAATGCTGAATAAGAGTTCAGAAGATAATTCCTTAGCTAAGATGGAGGTGGTGAACAAGATGTCTTTCATGTAGCTCTTACGGTTTCCAGTGCTCAGGTGCTGCATCTTTATTGCCATGTTTAGTTTCCCGGTCTTGGAGGGGACTTGGTAGTATGGGGAGTGGGGGGAAGTTACCATTTCATGGAAATGGCAGTTGCTCCCAAATTTTATTTCTCCTCCAGCTGCATGCATGGGAATGTGGTATGCTGCTGCTTTTCTTTTTTTCTTTTATTCTTTTTTTTTCTTTATTGTGGTAATCTTTTCTTAGATACTATTTAAAAGGGTAACATGATTTGAAGTAACAAAAGACTTCAGGAAGTTTATATTTGCAATTCTTTGAAGCAGACACAAATAGAACAAAGCTTTACCACCTGAAGACAATCAGTCATCCTCAAATAATTTATTAAATAAAATATTGATCTCATGTTTACTTAAGCTTTTTACCATCCATACATCTCCCATGAAGTTTTTTTAATCATCTACCGTGTGAGTCAAGCTGTTAAAGCTTCACATGGCTAAAAAGTTATTTTAAGAATTTATTAGCAGCTTAAAGTGATTCTGTTAGAAAGATAACATGTACTTGAAGCTGATATGATTTGTGTACCATAAGAAGAACTATGGGAAGAGTAAAATTGTGTAAGGTTACCAAAGATTCAACTGAAGAGGGTGAGGCTTATACAGAAGAAATTGTAGGCCTTTTTTTTCTCCTCAGTTAAGTAGTTAAACAATTTAAACACCAAATTTAAAATGAGAAAAGAAATTGAAAAACACATATCCATGCAATCCAGAACCTATCAATCAATAGCTTGCCATCTAAACTTTAACAGTGACTTCTGTAGAAATCATTTAACCTGAAACAAAAAGTCCAGTCTTGCCTGAATCTATAAGTGACTTAAAATTTAAGTACAAATTGGTGTACAGTTTGATTTTTTTAAATATTGTCTGCATAGCAAAAATAAAAAAGCAACTACATGCAAAAACCACTTCTCTGCATTCTAAATATAGCAGCGCCCACTTGAATATTTCATACAAGAATGACCTGTATAAAGGGAATAAACACAGGCAGCAATGATATTGGTAGGATATTGTTTTTAGATGGAACAGGTTTTAAATGAGTAAATGAATATCTAATAAAGGACTAAATCCTTGTATGAATGAAAGTCTGATAGACTGGTGTTTTGTTGGCTATTCAATTGAAAACTTCTCAAACAGGGAAAATATGCATAAACTTAAGTTGAAATAGAAAGAAAAGTAGGAACTTGTGCATGTTTCTCTAGCTTAGACTTTTTATTGCAGCTGACTCTTTCACCTGTGATGGGAAGCAATAAAAGGCAGATGTAAACACTGCCCTGTTGTGTACAGAGCCCAGGATGGATCAGGCAGTGCCAGGGAGGAGCCACGGGGTGAGCTGCGTCCTCTAGCAGGGGGAATGGAATGTTCTTCAGTGGTTTTGGACTAAATCTCTTTGAGGAAATATCCAGGGTCATGTTAGGCAACCGCTTTCCTTCCCGGAGCTTGGCTTGCCTGGGGTCCTGCAAGGTTTCAGGCTGCTCCACTGACACACATTGTGTTGGCACGGGATTACTGAGGAGCACAGTGTGGGATGCGCTAGGTGCAAAAATTACACCAACCTTTACATTTCCTCCACCACCTAGCTCAGATGCTCCAGTTAGGTCTTGGGGGATGTTTGGAGCATAAAACTGAAGGTGTTGGCAGGAACTTCACACAACAAAATGAATTGAACCTTAGGCTCAGGCCAAAGGGACAAGGAATGCTTGAGCCTGCCCTGAGCAGGATCACCTTGTGTTCCCTGTGTGCAGGCTGGGGACTTGCTGAGCTCTGCCTGGGAACCTGCTTTGTCACTTTTGCAGCTGATGGGGAAGCTCAGTGGGGAAGCACCCTCTGTGCAAGGACTGAAAATTGAAAGCTCACAGATTTTTGACCAAGTGTCTTGAATTTGATACTGTAGCCTGACAAGGGGATATGAAGGAGAAGGGGGATTGATGAAGAGTATTAAATAGATAGCAGAAAGGTGAGGAAATATCCTGAGGCCCAGACTGTAGGGATGAGGAAGAGATTTCATGAAAATTATGTGTAGAGATAAAAGGGGCTGTGATCTATTGCAAAACACCAATCCAGGAAGGTCAGATGGATAAGAATTTTTGTGAAATTAATGGGAATTTTACATTCATCTGGAATTTTAAATGCTTGCAGACATCTCCTGGGAAAACCCATAGTGGGCAATGGATGATTCAACAAGTTTTAAAGAAGTAGTGGGGCTTAGTCTTGATTTTTTAAAAAATATTTGTTTGTTTTGCAGAATGGAGAAATGTGTCAGGAGCAAAGGCTTTTTTATATTTTAGACAATCAAGATGAAGTAGCTGTGAGTACAAAGGAAATAGGCAAGTTGGGTGAAATTGAGCATGAAATGAGATTTCACAATCTTTGTGAAGAGATGAGGAGGAACAACAATGTAACAAAAATGGACTTGAGAGAATGATAGCTAAGATTTCTCCAGAGGCAAATTTAATAGTTGAAAGCAAAGGTGAATCATCTGCCAGGTCCTCAAAGATGTGACATTATGGTACCAGCACAAAAAAAAAAGCCAACATAGAGATTAACTTGGCCAAAGAGCTGGGTTCTGCACAGGGAGAAAGAGAGAAATACATCAAAAGGAAAGTAATGGTACCCAAAACGGCACAAGTATGAAGGGATGAAAGGAAGATCCAGGCACTAGGTTGCAATGCTAACTAGCTAGTTAGAGATGTTGAGATGAGGAGGAATCATCCTCAGCATGCAGTAATAATAAGGTAATCTGGTCAAGGATTGCTGCTTTGCTTACAGGAGAAAGCAACCTGATAATGGAAACTGAAGAGTCTTTTTTTAGTCCTTTCCTTTTCTTCTTTTTAATTGACACCTCATTAAGAAAGTTTTTTGCTTTCATATTATTGATACTATTAAAATCAATAGGAAAGGGATACAATCCTAGACAAAAATAGAAAAGACCCAGTTAGGGATTTACAGATGATTCAGATGTTTTCAAATAGACTGGTTGTGATGGACTTTGTTGCAGGGTTTGTCTAAAGGAATCTCAGAGCAATTTGTGTTTTCTTTGAGAGTTCATCTGAGATCAATGATGTACCAGAGGCTGGGAAAAGAGAAAACATAAAGTCTTTCATGTTCAAAAAGAGGGGGAGAAAGAGGAGCCAGAGGATTTCAGACCAACCAGTGCTAACTCCAGCTCCAGTCCACAGAAAAATTCGAGGGAGGGGAAAAAAAATCAAAACCAAAAATCAAACATTTCAAAGCAGCTGAAGGGTAACAAGAAAGTAAAAAGCTGCCAGCACAGATTTGTCAAGAATGAATTGTCAAACCACTTAGATTTCCGTGTGCAGCAGAGTAACAGACTTCATGGAAAGAGAAGAAACAATTGACATAGTTTCTTGAGTATTGTGAGATCTTTAAAGTTGGCTTGCAAGACATTCTCTGAAGCAAGAGAAACCTGGGCTGGATGAAAATGTTAGGTAAAAACAAAACCAGCTAGAGAAATTGCTTTGGAGAATGAATTTTAGGAGGATGAAGTAGTATCAAAGCAGAGGTATATATTGAGGAGTGCTCTACAGAGCTGTGCCCAGCTCTCATTAGGCCATGACCTGAGTGATGCAATACACATTATACATGTTACATTTACAGAAAACTGAGTGGAAAGCTTTATGAATAGAAAATGACCTTGAGAATGGGGAAAAGGGTCTATAAGAATAGGTTGAGACTTGGTAAACTGAGTACAGAAGAATGGTAGTTCAGCAGAAACAATAAGCTGCAGGAATACGAGAAGGGCAACACCTGTTTTGACAGCAGTTCTTTGGAAAAATTACAAACCAACAATGTCACGCTGTTGCGAAAATGGCAAACATCATCTGGGAATTCATAAATTGAATATAATATGAAGGGTATGTTAAGTAACTCCTCTGCCATGCTTAGCACAGGCAATGTCTTCCCAAAAGATGTTGACCACTTTGAGGATACCTTTGTCCTTCTAGAAAGATGTTGACCACTTGGAGACAACCCAGACAAGAGCGATGGGCATGGTCACCATGTCCTGTTATGGAGACGTGTGGATGGATGCTGTTTACTCTAGGTCAGGGAAAATTCCTGTGGGGTCCTGCCAGTAATCAAACATGCAAAAGTATGGTGCAGAGAGGAAGAGACAGGTTTCATTTTGCATAAGAGGAAATGGGATGAAATTGTTGTTAGGAAGAATTGGATGTTAGGAGAAGTAAAAAAACCCCCAGTTTTCTGATAATTCATGCAGGGCAGTTCTGGAACAGACTGTCCCTTTGTGGCTGGAGGCTGTTAAGAAGAGGAATGACAAAATGTAGAGCTGATTCTGTCTTGGAGCAAGAAGTCCTGCAGACAGTCTCCACAGTTCTACTTTCCTCAATTCCACAGTTTCACTGCTAATGATAACCATCCATCTTCTGTAAGTACTTGGAAAGGATTAAATCATTGTGGAATTGCTGTTGTTCTAGGACTTTACCCTTGACAATGTCTGCTACAACAGGCATGGCTGTCAATATCCAAGTGAGATACAAATACTTTGGGCAGGCAGTTTTATCCAGCTCAGGCCTGTAACAGACAGCACAAAGCAATAGGTTTTTCCTGCTGTTCTGAAACTCCTCGCTGTATATTTGCAGATAATTAATCTGTCTCTGTCTTTCATGTACTGTGTTGATGGAACTTCTGAGCAGTACAACTAAATGATCAGAAAATTGTTTAGTTCAGTGCTGGTGTATTGAGTTTTAAATTGGGCTAAATTTTTTTTTCTTGTTATCCCAGTCAAACTGCTCGTACTCCTTTTAAATTCCTTCACTCTGATTTTGATTCTCAATACCCCAGATTAAAGCTCTTTATTGATACCTTCATGCTTTCTCTTTTGCAGTTCCAGTGCAGATTTGCATAGTAAAGGAGATATTTGTGTTTCTCCTGACCTCATCTATATTCTGGTGCGCAGCATGCACTTATATGATAGTTTATTCCGGGATGATGAACAGATGCAAAAGTGTCTTCAATTGTCTCTGGAAATTAGCAATGGTCAATACATCCTGCAAACACAATGCTGGATGCCGTGGTGCATGCAAAACATGCATGGCAGGCAGAGCACATAGCCTTTTCCTGCCTCTAGCACACTTCATTTAATTTTAATAGTAGAAGGAGATGTGGTATCTTTTGAACATAAATATCCTTGTGGGCTAATGTAAGGCTTGGACAATGAGAGTTTTGCATAGGAGAATTTGGCTTAACCTGTCAGTCTTCCAGAGATTAACAACTTCATCAGCCACTGTTGATATTGACAGTCAGTTGCTAGGCTACATGTTTACTGCTAAATGAATAGGCGACTTGGGGCCAGTGTGAATATTCAACAGATTGGCAAATAAGTAAAACGTGCTGTGACTTGATTTGTTAATTATAGTCAAAATAAATGGCTGTATTGATGACTATGATTTTACACAGCATTAGTCCTCTGAAAACAGCAATTAAGTCTGCCATGTAAACATATATCTTGCCTGTGACAAAAAAAAAAAAACAAAAAACCTTTAAACAACTGAATACACCACTCCAAGCAGTTTCACTAGGACTCCTGAAGTGCTTACATTAGTTAAATTATGTCCTTGGGTGTTTTTACACCTCTGACTGAAGCACAACTTTCCAGGCACGGTCTGGATTTTGAAAAGCTTTCTTGTTTGCTGCATGCAGTGCTACTTATGGTCAGAGTTTATCAAAAGAAGTATGATCACACTTGAAAGAGAAAACTCAAGTAGCTGGATTTTGGGAGGATGGTGGTTTTTTTCCTGTTGGGAGGAAGCTGAGCATTAATTTTATGCTCTATATGCTCTTTTCTTGTAAAACAGTTCTCACATGTATACCCTGTTACTGTGTTCCAGTTTATCAGCTGGGTGAAGTAGAATCCACTTCCCTTGACCCGTCCTACTCTCTCGTTATGTTTGAAACTCTCACTGTATCAATTCACTCATTTTGTGGTTCAAGACTTGCACACACTGGCAGGTGCACTGAGTATTCAGCATCACTCATTGTTCAGTGTTGCATGTGTATAGGCAATGCCACTGTTCTGGGCTTTACTGTGCCTGTTGGTTGAAACTTGGAAAGCACATATTCTGTTCTCATTGCTGTTGAAAAGTTTTGCTGTGGCAGTGGTCATGCCTCTCTCCCAAGCTTTGGCTCAGTTTTGCCATCTATGATAAATAGTTCTTGGGGTTTTTTCCTTTATAAATAACAGCCAACCTGAAGAGCACTGAAGTTGCCAAATATGCCCCAAGATTTGCAACAGAGAAAGAGAGGTTGTTTTAAGCTTGAGAAAAGTAAATGTGTTCTTGCATAGAAAAAAAATACCACTTTCTCTAGATAGGTCTGTGTTACCAATACCTGTTGAGCTTGGGTTTGAGTTTAGGCTGGTAATTATCTTTTCCCCAAAAGCAGGTGGGAAGAAGCTCCCCTGTTCAGACCTCATTTTTATTCCAATGAACATCTGAACATCTGCCCTTCTTTGTAAGCTCTTGAATTGTTGTCTTCTGCTGCCTCACCATGGGGTGTCCAAGACCAAATTTGCAAAAGTAAAACCACACTGACCTGGTCTAATCACAGCTGGTCCAAGGCAGAGTGGTACCAAATGCTTAAGCCAAGAGGGAGTTGTGGCTTTTCTTTCAATGTGTTGCTGAAGGAGAACCCGTCCAATGCAGATGCTTGGCTGGCAGATGTTTGGAGAAAATCAGGCTGAAAGGGTGTTAGAAATGAAACTAGAAATGGAGTAGGACTAGAGATTGAGCAGGGTAGCTTAGAAAGCAGCAAATAAGAAGTGATTTGTATAGGGAGAGCTCCAAAATGAAGAAATAGCTGGGAGACAAGTGGTTGCACTGATATCAATTTGATGAGGGGAAAACAAAAAAGATTAAATAAAAACCAGAGTGATAATCAGCTGCAAATACTGTTAGCAGCTTTATCTTTGCTTAAGGATACGAGATCAGTGCTCTCTGACAGCACATTGTCGTACATCTGCATGCTATTCAGCACCTTTGTCACCAGTGCAGGTTATGTAGAAGGCTTGCAAACTACCCCGATTCCCAGGATCTACACTGGCTGTTACAAAGAAGGAGCAAGGTGCCAGGGATGTTGACAGCTCTGTGAATTCTTGTGTGCTCCACAATGATTAAGGAAAAAAAAAAGTTAATAGTTACCAGGGAAATCACTGAAGACAACACAAAGAATATCAAGGTTCACCTTGAATGCACTCGTGTTTTGGACCTTTCATTTTTGAATGCTTTTGTGGATAGGGGAAAAAACTTCAAAGGAAGACAAGGATGTTCCAAAGCATTGAATGGCTTACAAAGTGGGTGGTAGACCAGTGGAGCTCACTGCCAAAAGACATTGTGAATGTGACAGGTTTACATGTTTAAGTTCATGAAAGACAAAATCAGGGAGAATTACTAACGGCATGTAAACTATACACGGGTCAGGAAGTCTCAGAGCTGAAAATAGTTGGAAGCTGAGCGGCTGTGAGTTGGAAATAGGATTGCTCTGTCCTTCCTCATCTCCAGCATCTAATTATGGCCACCACAGCAGACAAAAACACGCCTGATACATGGATTTTGTCCTGGACATTTTTCCCTGATTAGTTTGCCTTTGCCTGCAGCTCATCTGACTCAGAGGGGTATTTTGAGGGATTTCTCTCCCAAGGGCTATGCTTACCAAACTATTTTTATGTCATATGTTGCACCATAAGTACTGGGATCTCTTCTTGGGAAGATGACAAATCTTCTTTCACTGGATGAAGCAGGAATATGTATGCTTCTGGGAATCATGGGAAGATGACTGTGTTTCCCCAGAGATTATTAACTGTAATGAGCTACTGGACCAGGCATAGTTTCATAACCAGTGTGGCTATGCAAACATACATTACTGGTTCAGTCATTTTAGGATTCCCACAGTGAACCATTTCTGCAAAAGCTTGTTCTATGCTGACTGTGAACTTCCTTGCAGATCCAGCATGGGAAAACTGGTTTTTTTGGGCATCTTCTTGTTGTGGGGGGAATAAATCCTTTCAGAAAATTTGAACTTCTATTCAGTAATCCACTTTCCAAGTTTTGTGTGCAGTTGCACTTGCCCCCAAGCACTAATGAGTGGACAGGATGAAGAAGCCTCAGGGTGCAGGTAGCTAAGACAGGAACAATTGCAAAAGCCCTTTTCAAGTCTGGAGACATTAACTTTACACTGACTTACTGGGATGGCTTCCCTAATCAGTCTGATGGTTTTGTAATGCTGAAAAATATGCTGATAGACTTGAAAACAAGAAACAGAGGCTCCCAGAGATGGTGCCTATCCCTCTGTGGGGGCAGCTGCAAGATCTGGGCAGCTTCTCATTGTCCAGGGACATTGTCTTGCTCCCTTCCTTGCTTGATTTGCCCAAGGTAATTTACCTCTTTTGGAAACAAGCTCCTAGCTTTTCTATTTAGACAGTCTAAGACTAGCAGCTTTAAGCTAATTACACTCCATTTATTAATGTATCAGTTCCTGTTCCAACATTTTACCATGCACCAGGATATCATCTAGGTATAACAAACAGGCTGAGAGAGGCATGCCACATAACACCCTCATGGTTAGACTTTTGAATATAGCTGATGTATTGCACCAGCCAAAACCCATCATTTTAAATTGCCACAGTTCTCGTCCTGCTGTGAATGTCTTGGGTTCTTTTTTCCCCTGTCCCTCTGGATCTACTTCTACTTGCCAACAGCTACTTTTAAGATTCAGAGTAGTAAACCAGACCAAGCTTTCACCAGTATCTAGGGTACTATTTACAGTAATAAAGGAGCACACACTAAATGACTTTGTGTTGTTTTCTGTAATCTGATGCTGTCACCTTTTTTCCTTAACTGGACTTGGCCTGACATTTGGCTGAAGGGTCTGTTCTGGCTTCCTGACATGCTTCTTCCAAGGGCTTATGAGGCTTCTTTACTTCTTCCCTGCTGAAAAGAAGGATGCTGTTTAGGTATCCAGGATCACTCTTCTGTGGAAGCAAATGTAACTTAGGTGTTTGTCAGAGAGAGAATAATTTCTAACAAAACAGTCTCAAAAATGTTTTTTGCTTCTCTGAGTGCTTTGTAGGATGCCAGATTAAAAGTTAATACATTTTCTGAGTGTTGACATGTTCACACCCAAACTTCCTATAGTTCATATTAATTTACAAGATCAATTTTTTGCCATCACAGTCTGCCTTTCCCCATCTCTTTCTGACTATTGTCAGAAGCATTCTTTAAATATATAGAGATTTGCTCTTGTTTCAGATCCAGGAGAACTTCAGCAGCTAAAGATCACCAGGGATCTGGGATCTCAAAGCAAGTTTCAAGCACTCCTCATCTTTCATTTGCTGGAAAGAGGCCACTGCCTGTAATCCCTAATGGTATTTCTGCCCCTAAAGGTGGGGTTTGGGCACTGCAAAAGAGATCTGTAGGTTGAATGACCCATTCCCTTACCTTCTATTCCTGGTGTCACAACCAAAGTCAGACTCAGTGATTCTTGTGTATTTCAGATAGTTACTTATTACACACTAAATAGCCTTCTCTGTTTATTTCTACTTTTAATAAAAGTAACTGTTAAGCTCCCTACAGAAACTACAAACTGGTATGTGACTGGTATTTGAACTCCTGACTTGCTTCAGCTTCATGCTCCCCTCCAGCCTGTTCTTCATCTTGGTGTTGGAAGTCTGTTTTGGAACATGCCATGCTCTATTCTCACTAGGCCTGTGTTTATAACTATTCTCCTTGAAAGGCATTTTTTCCTCCAGGATCAATAATGACCTCATCTGCATTCCTTCATTTTCGCCATTGTTGCCAATTTCTTTTGCTTTATAAACTCAGATTGGTCATCACTCCTTCCACAAAGCATAGTGATGGTATGAGCCATATTAAAGTTGCTGAACTGAATTTGAGATAGAGAAACAGCACTGTAAAGATCTTGGCAAATTCCTGGCATCTTCTTCTGTTTGCAGCAGCTGTTTCCTTTTGTGGTATGCAGCTGTGAAAAAAGTTCAGGATCTGTAGTAAATTGTGCAGTCAGTACAATATCTTTTTGTCTTTTGCTGATCTTTATTTCCGGCTCTTACCTGAGTGTCTGCAAACTGGTGTATAGCCAATTTGCCCTTGAGGTCCTTGCTGATATTTGAGTATATCAGGGAAAACGTTTGTTCCCACCTAATTCAAATGAAGTTTTGGGGTTTTTTTCTTTTCCTTTCCTTTCAGCATGTCATGGTTGTTGATACTGGTTCATTTTCATTCTCTGGGACACTTTTCAATTCCCCGAGCCCTTTCTGCAGTTTATCAGATAGCAACTTCCAGGCTGGTCAAAGCTTTTGTAGCCCTTTCCAGCCTTATTTCAAGCCACAATTGTTGCAGCTGCAACTCTTAGTTTCTTTGGGCATTTTGCCATTGGCTTTCTAAAAAGGGTTCATCTTTACCAGTAAGTTTTCAGGTGCTGTTTTAACTCCTCCAGTTCTTTACATGTTTGAACTGTGTTCTGCCTTTTGTTCTGCCCTGATACAGGAGAGATACCAGCTCACAGGCTTTGTTCTTGGAAACCAGAACATGGGGGTTTTCTCTCTTTAACCCTCTTGTAGGAAGCCCAGAGTCTGAATGTTAAGAAGTGCAATTGATGATTGAGTCACTTATCTTTGATGCAATCCTGTTTATTTACAAGGTCCTGATTTCTGTTTCTGCAGGTAGAATCAAACAAAAGATAATTCCTTTGCTTGAAATTCCCAATCTCTTTCAGTCAGCACTTGCCTCAATAGGTTTCTTAAGGTTTATCTTGAAGTCATGCTGTTGATGCTTTTGTGGCTCTTTTTGATGCTTCCTTTTGGCTTTTGATTGGAGATTCTCCCACAACCATCCAAAACAAGCATTCTGCTACCAAAGTCCTAAACATCTAGACTCCAGGGCTTATTTTCATTCCAGACTTCCCATATGTTTATGCTTTGGTTGTTCTCCCATTGTTTTGATTATTTTGCTCCGCAAATGAGCTTAATGTTTATTTGTATTTAGTACAAATGAAAAACAGTTCTTCCACTCAATGATTTCAGCAAGTTTTGGTCAGTCCTGCTGTGATGCTTTCTTATTGCTCTTTGGATAAAGGCCACAGAGGCACATAGGCAGACTGCAGAGGGAGGAGGGCAGCTGCATGGTGCTTGGTATGAGTTCTTGTCTGACCTCCTCAAGTGGCCTCTTAGCTGCTGGCTGTCCCTTCAGCTGTGTCCAAAAGGACTGATAGAGAGATCTGGTTGGAGAACATTATTTTTCTCAAATGAATAATTTAAAGATTTTTTTTTCCTCTCTGAAAATGCTTTGTGGATTGCAGGAGTGAAAAAATCTTTAGTTTTTTGGTGTTTTTAGTAAAAGGCACTACTTTAGGAAAAGTTCAAGATTCTTTATTTCATTTTCTTTGGTACTGAATAAGTATGGAAAAGAGGAATAAAGTTGATTTCATTTGATAAACAATTTATACAAAAAGGGTTTTGGAGAAAATGTTCACTTTGAAGATTTTGCATCAGACCATTGTTCCCATGTCTTAGGTCCACTCTGAAATCAAACTCCAAATTCACTCTCAGCAAAAATGTGCGGATATTTTACTCCTAGCAAAATTGCTAAAATCTGAATCTCCCAAGGAGATTAAAATTTAAATCTCCCAAGGATGCTTATGGAAAAAGTTGCGCAAGACACGAGGCATGGCATGGTTCAGTGCTGGTGTTTCCCCCTGGGATTTGGGCATTGTGTAACACAACAGTCCCTCACACAGACCACAGGAGACTGGGACTTGCTCTCTGTGATAAAGTTCAGCAATGCTGCATGGCGAGTGATCACTGCAGGTTTGCAGAGATGCCAGTTTGCTGCTGACTAAAGGCAAGCTTTAGTGTTCTCATCATAATACTTAACTGAGTTAATCTACTCATTCACTTGTGTTTTAATATCTGATCAAATTCACCCTGTGGACTCAGAGTCCCTGGGGTTAGAAGTGACTGATCCACCAAGTTATATTGCATGGAGCTATAATAATCACAATAAAGTGAGATGAGTATTTGGCATGGAGTCTGGGAATGCAGGGATGACCAGGCATGTGGGATGAAGGCAAGGATGCTGTTTTTAGCTTTTTCACAATCTCCAGGCATGCAGTAGAGGATAGAAATGACTGTGTCCAGGTGCCAGCAGCCAGTGTTCTAAAAGTGCAGGTTTGATAGGTGAAAATGTTGAGTTGTAAATTCTTGGCTTCCTATGTCTTGTCCATCTTCCCCAGCTTTCATGCTTGCCAGAAGGGAACCTTACCAAGGGCACTCCATGAAATCATCCTGTTTCTCTGTGTTTCTGGGTGGAGAGCAGAGGGGCTCAAACCAGGGTAATCAGAGTTTCTGGACTCAGTGGAGAACCAAAGCAAGCTCTGCAGGGTTTGTGCCAGCACAAAATGCCACATTGCACAGAATACAGCCTTTAATTCTACCATTTTCTTGTTTAACACAGGAAAACAGAGCGTGATTAAAAAATTGTGTCTTAACTGACTGCTCCATATTGTCATGCCAGAAACAATTAGCTTAACTAGAAAGTTAATTTAATTGCAAATGTGGATGGGCAAACTGTGCCAGCCACTTCATTATCATTATTCTATGTTATTCCTAATGCTTAGTGCTGTTTAATATGTTCTTATGGTATATGGTGGTGGAATTAAGGTTGTCTCTGTAGCAGTTAAGGTTGCTACTGAAAATAACTTCCAGTCTCAGTTTTATATGTCTTTATATGTGGGGCTTTTAAAAGAACTTGTAATAGAATTTTCTAGCTTCTTTTTCACTTCTATGGAAGAAAAAGAACAAAAGCAGAAGGACAGCCAGAAATATATGTAGCAGTAGGAATTGACCACAGATATCTTATGGTAAAATAGTCTGTATTTTTCTAGGGGAAGAGGTTTTCCCTGTTCAACTTTTGTCATAAATTTATAGATATTACAATTAATTTCTGTAATTTTTACAAGCAAAATAAATTTGCCTTGAAACAGTGGGTAAACACTCAAATCTGGAGATTAAAATGGGATCAAATAATTTCCCTACTTTCTGGTACAGCTAAACATGGGAATGGACTCTTGCAGTGGCAGTTTTTAGGAATAAGCTCCTTTGGGGAGAAGAATCACAAGGGAAAAGCTAAAATTTGGTAGGGAAACATGCAAATTGTGGCTTTTTTCTTATGCAGTTGCAATGGATGAAGCTGGTAATGACTCAGCCACCTTTTATCCATGGACATTGTTATTACAACTGTTTTACCTCATATTATTATATTTTACTGTGCTCCATAATATTTTGTTACCTGCATTTTATTGCTGGTTTTAGATTTGATTAGATTTGACAATTGCTGAGCAGTAAACACGCTGCACTGGCAGAATTTATTGCTCTTCTCTTTGAATAGCTTTGAATCAAAGATCCATCCTTGTCCTTCCTTGAACTGGAAAAATTCTTTTACATGTGTCTTCTTTTTAAGCAGTATTTTGTAATGCAAAAAAAAAAAAAAATTAATACCTGCTACATCAGGCTTCATCATGACAGTTCTAATGCACAATATTGAAGAGTGTGTGGGTTTTATATTCCTTATTGAACAAAAATTCAACCCCAAAGCCCTGTTAAAATTTGGCTCCAATGTGATTTAAGCCACCCACCCTTTGGCAGGCTCCCCTGCCTGAAAAACTCAGCTTGAGACAGGGAGTGCTACCAAGGTTGAGTGACAGAGAAAAATCATAATAAAGTGGTATTTGCTTTAGCAACGTTGGCTGTAATCTTGATTTGTGTACACCAGCTACAAAATGCATCTCAGCCCTCCTGCCTCAGACCACCAGCTGATCTTTGCTCTCAAGCTAAGCCATCCTACCTGTGTTTTCTGGGTTTTTGGGGAGAGGTGTTTGCTATGGGGCACTAAGCCTTTGCTTGCCGCGGTACACAGTATTAGCTGACAGAATATCTTGGACTAAGCAGGCCACTCATCTGATCCAATATGTCATTTTTCATGTTCCCATAGAAACTTAGATTAATCGCTCATTCCTGATGCATTTCTTGTACAATATTGTCATTTTGATGCTCTTTTGCTGCTAGTTTTGAAGGCAGCTTCAAATCCATTCAAGGAAATAGAGCCAACTTTGTGCTGCTTTTTAGCAGCAGGTACTTTGCCTGTAATGAGGAAAATCTCATTTTACAGAATTCTTGCAAGGTAAAGAAAACATAGCTTCATCTCCTTAATGAGAGCTTTCTTATTCAAGAGCGCTTGACTGTAAAGAGTGCTATCCACAATGGTTAGTGTGGAGAGGAAACCTTAAGTAGAACATGCTATTGTGGCCTTTGAGCAGTTCCCATCTCCTCTATTCAGAAAGCAGAGTTAACTGAGGATAGCAAGAACAAACTGTACATGCGCTTGAGAAAAAGAACTTGACTTGGCAAGTTGGCATAAGTGTAACACAATATATTACCACTTTCTGCTGGGCTTATTCTCTTACTGTCATTGACCAGATCTGTTCAATGGCTGCCATTTTCAGTTGCAAGTAGAAGAAATCCCAAATACAAACCCCCACCCACTCACCCCCCTTTTACTTTCCAAGAAAGACAGTTTATGTAATCGATACTGGGTCTGTCTAGGAAGCAGTTCTGAAATTTGAGGGGTGAGGGGGGGGATGCAGGGGGAAGAGTGAGGGCTGAAGGATGAAGGAACAAACATTAGATCTGACAAAGCTTGAAATATAAAACAAAAAAAGCATCTGCGAGGCATAATAAAACAAAGTGTATATACGTGTTGTTCTCACAGAGTATTTGGCTGAGCCCGGGCAACGGGAAAGCATGCATAGCTAACGCTCCTGACTGTGTGAAACCCTTTGTATACTCCAGAGTCTCTGCAAGAGACCTTGATTACAGAGTTTGGCATGATACCCAATACATTTTTTGGAATGGTTTCTTGTCCATCACTGACACTTGTAATGAGAAATTTATACACCATCCAAAGCGGATAAATTAATTTCAAACACTTTTGACTTGGGTCAACAATGGCTATTGGCAGTGCCTATTATTTGCCTTTTTATTAAAAAAAAAAAACAACAAAACAAAACAAAGAGGAGAAATTGCTCTTCTTCACGGTGATAGCATGGTAAAGACCCCAAGTACAGTGGAGATAGAATCTTGGCAAGCACATATATAGGTCAGGATAGATTATTTCACTTTTCAATGTAAATGAAAGTAATTTTCTTCAGTATGAACAGTTTAATAAATTCCCAGGATGGTTTTCATTAAGAAATTTGCATATTGGCTAGTGTAAAAAATTTCTGAAAGCAATCAGTTGACAAAAATAATTTGATTCTACTTCTACTTTCTCAATGCAGTTAATAGTCAAGGAATGAAGTATAAATTAGCTTTTCCTTTGAGAACTCCTTTTAAAACTTGGATGCTTAAGTTAGCCTTTTAAAGATGATAATTGTGCATATTCTCATGCAGATACACACACCAGAAATGGGGAAAAGGCATTAAAACACACCTACACACAAAAAAAACGTGGATTGGAAGCAAACAAGAAAATTGCTACATCTCCTTGGGAGATATTGAAATTATGGGGACATACAGATAAATTACTGGTAAGTTCCCATTATGTGCAGCCAAATTAGATAATTTACTTAAATTCTTTAAGTCAATGTAAATTCCAGGGTTTTGACTTATCTTAGATTTTTTTCTGTGTGTTTTATTTTGTAAATGCAAGATACATGGATTTATTGAAGGCAAAGCCCTGCTTATATACCAGAGGAATCCAAATGCAAGAATCTGCTAGCTTCTAAAATATAACTAGAGAACTTAATGTAAATAAATTCTTTCAGTTTTCAGAGCCATATGATAATAGAAAAACATACTGCTAGTAAATATTAAAAGGTGAAAAATAAAAATAGGATGTGGATTTTTAGGAAATGTAGAATAGGACAAAAATCAGCCAGTATTATGGAGTATGAACACAGATGATACTGCATGTGCCCTTTTATTTTGTTGTGTTTCACTTAGCTTCTTTGTGCAGGAACTGTTTATGGTTTTGATTTATGCTTTTATGCCTGAAATTTCGGCCGTGTTGCAACAGGAATGGCAAAAATGGTGTATGTGATTTTTCTGAGAACTGCTTTGGAGGCTTTTTTTCCCCCTAAAAAGGCCGATTTCCCTTTTATCTCCCTTCTTACCTACCTGCTTCCTTTGTGCAAGTAGGATTGCCGGGGGAAGGTGGTAGCTGTGAGTGCCTGGGCGCTTTGGGGTTGGAAGGATGCTCCATGCAGCTGATACGCTGGCTGCACTGTGCATAGTGACAACTGAAACACGAATCCTGGGATGCTGTGCTGCTAGGTCCTGATGGCATCGCATGGACACCCATTATTAGGAAGAACCAGAGCAGGTTTTCAGATGAGCTCAGACTAGATGATCTAATGGTCCCATCTGGCCTTAAAATCTGTGAGTCTATGAAAGACAGTCCTGCAGTTATAAGCATTTTAGAACTGTCAATTCCAGATTTACTTCAGTGTAAGAGGCAATTGCTTCCATGCTGAAATTCACAGTTATGTATTATGTGCACAGTGGCATAAATGCTCTATAAAATAGAGATATGCAGTGTGAGCAAGGCACAACAAAGCAGAGCAGTTCATTGTAATAAGAATGAGGAGAGATGATGCTTGTATTTGTAGAGGGCGGGTGTTAGGAAGAGATTTGAGAAAGGAGTAGAGTGCATTTGGGAAAGAAGAAAGAATGCATTCTCCCAAATATGAGAGACAATAAAGCTGCAAAGCCAAAGGAAGAGAGAAAGAAGCAGCAAGAGAAAAAAGGGGGTGAGTGAGATAGCAAGAAATTTAAAAGGCCCAAGTGTAGCAGACAGTGAAGTTGCAGGATACAGAGGATGAATACAACTTGTTTATTCACTCCCTTTATCATTATGGGGCTGTGCTTGTATGTCACAAGCTGTCAGTGGCTCAGCTGCTATGCTTTCTTCAACTCCCCAGCTAAAATATAGGAAGGGAGAGAACTGGGCTGGGGGGGAAAGGTGGGAGGTGAGGGAAAGGTATTTTTTTGGTTCTTCTCCTTATTAACGGAGCTAGGTGTGCATACCTGGGTGTTGGAGGGCAGGCTTGAAGTACAGGCCCTGGGGCTGAGAGGGGCCCTGGCAAATATCTGACAGCTCATTAGAAAGAGCTGAGTGGCTGATACTGGAAAGAGGGGCTGCAGGGTCTTTTCCCCAGCGCCCTCAGAGGAGGGTTCTGTAGGTACAGTTGTGTTGTAGTCATGTACAGTTGTATTAGTCACTCTTACTCTGTTCCTAATTTTTGTTTTTATATTTTAGATGAATATTCAATTTTTTGCTGCCCCTGAGTATCCCAGTGCTTTTTGGGGGGGTTGGTTTTGGTTTTATTTTGGTATACTGTGGATTAACGTTAACCATGCTGAGAGGGTAGAGCCTCCTTGCTGGTGCAGATGTCTGCAGCTGAACTGTTTCCTCAAAGAACTCTCCCAAACAGCTCAGCAGCCTCTGTGCTCTCGCAAACACAGCAAAGCCTGTGCTGAAAACACACTCTTAAAGCAGGCTGCACAATACTAATGATGGAAAAATACACTTTGTTGAGATGAGAATTTCCTTCTGTAATCTCAACAATTTTGAATTGTGAATTTTTGCTGTAAGATTCAGTGGTTAGAATAGCTTTTTCTGGGAGAATGGGGTTATTTTTCCTTTGGTTGTCAGTAGCTTTCACCTGAGATGCTGGAGATGGTTTAAGACAGTGTTCCTCTAAACTCACAAAATCCTAAGCCTTATTCTTTGAGCTAATCAAAGGAGTGTGATAGTCACTTGACTATTCTCTGATACAGTATCTTGGGGGTTTTTTGCTACAAAAACAGTGAAATGGCTAGAATTTGCACAATCAAATATTTGTCCTATTTATTTTGTTTTGTTTATTTTGTAAACCCGTTGTTTCCTCACCAGTTCCTAATTCCCATATCTCTGTTTGGCTCAAGCAATAAGGAAAGGTGCTATAAGGTGTGGCATGGCACGGATGGGATTACAATTTTATTACCATTTCCCCCACAATCACAGAAAGCAGAAGTTGATTATCTTGTAATTGGTATCTCTCTAGGGTGATGCATTTCTTAAATCCTTGTATGTGATGGCACTATCTAGTTACACTGAACAGTTACCTGCTGATTGCTGCTTCTGGGATTTACTGATAATGCTGAATGCCAGAATCTTTCTTAACTGTGAGTGGAAGAATTAATTTCCACTGTCTTCATTTACTTTCTAGTGACAGTTAACACTGTATCTAGATTTCGTTGTTTCAAAGCATAGATACTAAGAAATCTCTTTAGAACAGAGCAGACAGGATTTGCCGGCACTTTTTACCTGTTGCTTTGATGGGACAGGGAGTTATTTTCTTCCTAGCTGAATATCTTTGACTTAATGTTCACTCTTAATAAAGCAGCCAGGTTTTACCATCAGAGGCACTTTCCCTTGTGTGTTTGGAAATGGATGTTACCTCTAAAGTCAAAACTGTGTACAAATTTCTTTGGTGTTTCAGAAGATGTTCATTCAGAGATTTTATCTTGGGCTTTTTTGCAACCTAGCTGACAGAACACTTTTTGTTTCCTTTTGGATAATAAACTCTCTCAGTGTTATTTCTCATACTTTTAATTTTATTTAAAATATAAGATAAACTGTGATGAGGAGTAACTAGGGCCAGGCACATTCAGACCTGGTGTAAGGGGTAGAGTGCAGCTATTTACTGGAGAGCAGTGGCAGAACTGAAGCAGGCCCCAAAAGATTCTCTCTTACAAGTTGGCTCCCTGGCACGCCTCCTCCCCTGGCCAAAATTCCACAACCCATGTGGCTGCTTGGTTGTGAACTGGGGTGCTCCTGAGGGACCGGGCAGGGCTTTGCTAGTAAACAGTGAGTGCTGGGGATGAATGGGGCTGGGGGATGGGGTGGGAGGGGAAGGGAAGGGGCAGTGATATATTCCTGCCGCCGGGAAGCAAAGCGGAACCATGCGCCGGGTATCATTGCATAACAGATGATGTATTGTACAGCCTGTACCCTCTCCTAAAGAGCAGAGGTGGGCACGCCAAGGAAGGCTTGAGCCTGGCTCCTGGTGAGTGCCTGGCTCTGGCCTGCCTCCATGGCTGTGAATAAAGACAAGTTAAGGAAGAGGCGAAGGGAGCATGCTGGCATCGCCGTACTCCCCGTTACTCACAGTAACGAGATTGTTGTGAGGGTGAAACAAAGCCTCGCTGCGGGCAAGGGACGGCCTTTTCTTGCCACAGAGTGGAAAGCCAGGGAGACCTGCTCCCTGCACATCTCAGAGCCTCCTCTTCCCCAGGCAGAAGGGTGGGAGGTCTCCTAACAACATTTCTTCAAGGACACAGGAACTTGCTGCCTTTTACCCCTTTGGAACCCCAAACACTGTGCTGCTTTCTAGCATCATGTCCAGGCTCTAGCAGCTACTGCCACCTCAGCCCAGGGCAGCAGGACAAGTTTGCCGCTCCTTCCTGCACAGCTCAGACCACAGCTGTCTCCAGATCAGGGTTTGCAAAAATGCAGCTCATCTTCAGCCTTTAAACATTTAGCAATGAGCAGAAAATGGATCTGTGAAAAAATCCCGACAAGATACAATACAGAGGGGATGTCTTTTCCCTCTTTGTGGCAGATCAAACACATTTATCTAAGGTTTTAATTTCTTTTCCTTTCACATCATAGTGAGGATCTTCAGCAGGGAACGGAACAGCCGGGTGATATATTTTTGGGTTATAACTTGAGAACAAAAGCTCATTAGGACTCAAAGATTTTATATGGATAACACCACCCACGGTTACTTTAGATAGGGTAGAAATGTTTTTATGCTTTAGGGCACAAACTAGCTATTAAATTACTAGGAACTACAAATATCTACTAGACATATCGATGGGAGTGCAAGCAGAACGCAGAGTACTACATAAAATAATTACATACAGCACAGCTAATATTAGATCACATGAAAGTACATGACTGTTCTATAAAAATCGTTTGCCTCTCTGTATTGGACATTGATTGAGGGTGGCATTGGTGTTGTTCAGGGAGATGCTGACCTAGCTTTCAAAGAGTCAAAACCTTGTAGCCTCTGCCAGCATTTCTCGGCACGACTGTGCCACTGGAACTGCCAGAGGAGCCAAGTTTCCTCAACTAGAACAAGTCCTCTCTTTCCTGTGGCTAGGTGGGATGTAGGAAACCCAAATGAGAGGGGATGGATTATCCATCATGCTGAGGATCCACCAAGCAAGCGTGTCCTTGACGTGTGAGCCTGAATTGGGGTCGGTGACAAGGACAACTCTGACATCATATGAGTCATGTGAGGAGGGAGGGGTGTCGCTGCCTCCTGACGGGGGGACGCATCTGTTCCACGCTAGCTCGTGAGATGTGAAGAGGTTGCAGTGCTAAGATGCACATAGGGAGAGTGGGAGTGTGCCGCTTAGCAGGGCTTTTTTGAGTTTGGGAATCTCATCGGAGCTGCCTCTCTTCTGCTCTGTGATTCCCACCCCTCAGGCGCAGGTGGTTGTTGGACCAGAGCTGGCATGGTGGCAGAGGGGCCAGGGGCCAGGCTGGTGTGGGAGAGCACCGCAGGAAAGTCAGGAGCAGATCTCCCACCTCTGTGGGACTTTGGAGGTCTGTGTGTTGTCCCTCAAGGGTGCCTGAAGAATAATGGGAGATAGCTTAAAGAAGGTCTTGTGGGGTGTACTTCTATTAATTAGAGGGCATATAGACCTTGGAGTAGCTAGCTGCCTGGTGTTCCCACTAGAAAAGGCACACTTCCATTTGCTCATAACTTTGCTGAGCTGAGAAGTCAGGGCACGTGTACAAATGACACTTTCTAAGCTGCCATGTCTTCCTCTTTGTGCATCAGCGCTGTGCACTCCATAGGGAAACATTCTTCTGAAGAGAAAAAACCTAGTATGTGAACTTATAATTAAGATCACGTAACAAGTGATTCCGCTGACAAGTGGGGTCATTTCTAGCTGCAGAAGTGTAAATATTTAATTTTCCGACTTAATTCTTCAGCTTAGTTACGTGGTGGCAGAGAGCTAAGTCCTGGGAAAAGGTGGTGAAATAAAATGTCTTCCCTCAAGTACTTTAGATGTGTGCAGTGAATACACATACATGCTTCACTGGTAGTTACAGTTAGGTTTGTATTAGTTTGTAAAATATTTTTTGTGGGTATGACCTGAAGGCTAATAATTTTGAAGAAGACAAGATTATGGGCAGCATGGGGAGGTTATGAGGGTATGTGTTTGCAATTCTAACAGCAGGAAGATGCTGAGGTAAGTCACTGTATGCTAACTGAAGTGCAGTGGTTGAAAGAGGGCAGTTCTGGTATGAAAGGGTTAAAAAAGTAACCAGATGTGATGAGACATGACATGCTTGGTAATCTGAAGAAAAGGGAGCTGGTGGGGAAATGTAAAGAAAAAGCTGACACAGTCTAGCAAGGTATGAAGAAAAGACCCTTAGAAAGTTCTTGGTGGATGTTGAATCAAAACAGAAATAGAGAATTTGCCATAGGTTGAAGTGGATATTAAGCAACCTGCATCAAAAGGGCGGTGATTTGTATTTCTGCCTGAGATTAAGAAATGACAAGGTGTAGAGGAAGTAAAGAGGATAATACAGATGCTGCTGGGAACTACTGTGATAATTCCCCTATTGTGGATTACTGGCAAAACCTGAAGCCAGAGCCCTCAGCATTTGCATGCAGAATGAATGCTGCTTGACTTCAGGTGCTTGACCACCACAGCCATGTGAGTACAGAATGGAACCAGTTGGTCTATGGAAGTAAAAAATCCTACTGCCCCAAGCATGGGCAGTGACTTGGGGATGCTCTGTGCAGGCTTAGGGAGCAGCCATGCCTGTGTCCTGTCCATAGGGTTTCTGTTCTGGTTAGGGCCTGAGAAGTGAACTTCAAGGAGCAAAACGTTTGAAGGGGAACTTGGCCCAGTCCAGCTGCATTTCCTGTAGTATCTGCCTCTGCTCTGCAAGACCCTGCTATAAAAAACTCATACCTAAGAGTCATTTGTATACTTTATTTTTTTAGTGTGAAATTTTTCTGCCATATTTTCCTTGGGAGCATAAGCTGGAAAAGTTTTGGGTACAGCTGGATATTACAAAAGCCACAATTTATATCTTATCAAACTCAAGAAGCAATTTCGTGGACCAAGTAAAAAGACAGATGTGCAAGGCTGGGGCTTTCCAGCTGAATTTCAAGGGTTGTGTAAGTGCAAGTATGAGAGCTTCTCACAAAAAAAGACTCAGTTTTGTGTGCTGGAATTCTCACTGAGCTCTACTCTAAAGCCAGAATCATAAGTACTTGTAATGCTCTAACACACCCAGTAGCCCAGCTCATACTGGGACCCTGTTGCTCTTGGCACTTGTCACACAGGGTGAGAAACAAAAGCTTCTCCTGGTACATTGCACACAGCATGGAATGAACAAGTGTGCTTCTGGCGTGTCCTAGTTCAAAGAGCAAGCCAGTGGAATTCCAGGGACTTAGAGCACACCTGATTATGGGGATTTTCTATTTGTATCTCTTAGGGTTTTAAGCACATCTATGGACCCTAACGTGTATTTCCCCCAGTCAGCTGCTGGTGCCCTGTTGTATACCTCTACATATGCTAAGACAGAGGAAAGTCATGACAAGCTTAGCCTGTTCCACTTGGTGAGGGCCACCCCATGGTCTATCCCAACAGCTTCCTCCTGCTCAGCAGCCCTTCACAGACTGCTTCACCATGCTGGCTTAGTTGCCCAAAATCCTTTCTTAGGATGCAATTTACTCCTATTTTCTTCAGTGTTTTGTTTTTGGGGTTTTTTTTCTTTTCCTTTTCTTTTTCCTCAAAGGAAACCCCCTAAATATTGCAGTGTCATTTATAGAATTCCTCCTGCTCTTTCCTATTTACTCTGATTTCCCTTGCTGCGTGTCTTTGGGTCTAGACTGGATACTTATCCAGGAAAATGCTGGAAACATCACCTGTAAAGTAATCACTGTAAAATGTGAGGGAACAATGAAGGTGTCTGGACTTGCTTCTTCTCTTATACAAAGATCTTTCAAACAAATAGCCTTGAGAATTTTGTTACATTTCAGTCCTGTATGGAGCCCTAAAGTAACCCCCATAAAAATATAGCTTCTGCTTTAGTGGCTCTCCCAACACTGATTTTCTTATTAATCTCCCTAGCAATACTTACAAAAATGCTTGACTGTGGTTACGCAGATTGTCTGATGTGATCACTAGCAATTATGCTAATCACAGTCTTCTCACAGTTCTTTCCCATCTGTTTTATCCACCTATGGATACTTAGAGTGATATAAATGATAAGAGAGGCTCTGATCACATCATGCTTTCATTTGCTAGTTGATGTTTGACCAAAAATTTTGCATATATAGACTAGGTAGATGACAAGGAGTGAAAGAAAAGAAGTTGCAGAGTACTGCCATTTCCTATGGAAGAGGAATAAATAACTTTCCAGGGATGCCTGTGGCAGAGCTGTAGATCTGTGGCAAGCCTTTGGAAAACCTTTGCATGCAGGTATGAAGCCATGTAGGCTGAGCATCACTTAAAGGGAGTTTGGGGGGGAATACAGCCTCTGTGCTGTCATTTACTGAAACTGGAGAAAGAGAAATGCAAGGGCAAGGAGCAGATTTTGTTTGCCTGACCCTCTGATGTCATTGGCTGTAGGTGGAGGATAATAAAACATTGTTTTCTTTGCTGAAGAACTGCAGTTTGCCAAGTGCAACTGGGTTAGTGAAGACACACTATTCAAAATGCCAGCCTTGAAGAGAGAGGCAGTGCAGCTGGCACCTACCCCTGAAAGCAAAGGCAAAAAGGATCCTTTTTCCTACAGGGAGATCTCAGTGATCCTCCACTCTACAGCATTGCTTCTGCAGCCCAGTGACAGTGCTGCCTATCAGCATCTGGGGAGACAACAGGATGACCAACAGGGCATGTAGCTGTGATGTGTCTAAAATTGTTAATGTCAGGGCAGTAAAGCCTGTTTTGTGGGAGGAGGCTGAAGACTCTGCAGTGGCATTTTGGCTTGAAGGTCCAGACTGGTGAGAGCTGCATCCCTGATTACTGATATGGGGACTGCAGAGAAGGGGTACAACAGGACTAGATAAGAGGACAACGTATTTTTGGGTGGTAAAGTATATCCTCTCAAAAGCTCTTGGCAGCTGAAAAGAGCTCTGTGCTTTCGCACCTCAATGCCTCACTAACCTCTGATGCGACAATGAAAGAGATCTCAAAGAGGCACTTGTTTGTAGGATATTGCACTGCTTCAGGAAACTGAAGCAAAGGTTTATGACATGAATTGCTGTGGTGAATGGCAGTAACTTGTTTGGAAAGTAATGGCCTGCTCCTTTTTCCCCTTCATAAATTTTTCCTATCTTTATGGGGAGACTTAGTGCTTGGGAGAAATGAAGTGTAGCCAGTAAAGCCTGGACAAGGAAAACTGCTGGAGTTTCCAGGTGGAGATGGGATCTGCTGCAAAGTGGGATCCTTAGTATGTCAAAAGTGTCTCAAATCCATGAAATATGCTTTAGTACCTATTTTTCATTACATTTGACTGCGCACAAATGATGAACTTCTTGAAACAGGAAATGTGTTTTCATTATGTGTATGGACACACCTATCAGACTGGGGCCCCAGCTCTGACCTGAGGGTGTAGATGCTACCTTGATAAATGACAATTACTTTTCTGAGAAACTTGAATTAATCTTGGACACAAAAAAAAAAAAACGCAGCAGCATTCACTTGGAGATCATTTGTGGCCATTGGAGAGAAGATCATGCTTTGGTGGAATATTACCTGTCAGAAAAGAACCCCTAGACCAAGAATCTTTCAGGGCTTTATATGACATTCAGTAAAATCATATCCGTCAGGAGATGCTTTCCTGCAGCAGATCCAGGTCCGTGTCCCATTTCCGGCTAATACAACACACAATGGGACTACAGATTTTGAAGGAAATAAATTCTTTCCAAGCAGTTGTCGAAACTGTTGAGTCTAGGGAAATATATAGAGATGGATGGGATTTGTCATTCTTAGAGGGATGAGTTATTTAAAGCTAGTCTAGGGTATGCTGTTCTTAAAGGAATGAGGTATTTATTAACAGACTTACATATTCCTGTAATGATTCCAGTGAGAACAATGAAAATTGTGACTGAGTAAACGTAAATTTAGAGTTTAAAGTTAACTTAAGCTTGCAATTTTCAAAAGCACTTAATGTTGACCTAACTCTGAGCTCTTCAAAGTCAGTGGAAGTTTTATGCCTTGTGTCAGTAGAAGTAAAATTACTCTGATGGAGAAAGCTTCTGAATTCATGCTCTAAATTGATAAATGCATACTTTCGCTACATTTCTGATATACCCCGACAGATACATATTATTCTAAGAATGGGATTTTTCAAACAAGTCTGATACTTCCCTTAAGAGTAATGGAATTTGAAAAAAAAAAAGAAATCTTAAACCTCTTTATGGTAAGGAATATGTCTTTTGCGTCTTACAAAGAGCTTATGGCACCAAAGCTTTAACATAAATAATTTAAAACTAACAGTGTTTTCAAATTAATTTGTTAAATGTGTAACTATATATTTAAGTCATTGCATATCATATATAGTCTTAAAATAGTGTCTGGGTATTTACAACAAGCCTTAAGATACTCAGCTGATAGTTAAATCCATAACATATGCCCCACCTGGAAAATATGGCCCTGAAATAGCTGTTTGAAATTAAATTTCCATGTGAAGTCTGCATATTTTGGGCCTCATCTCCACCTGGAATACTAAGATTAATTTCTTTGAGAGTTAACTCTCTTACCCCAGCTGAGCATTGCATCCCAAAATTGTTTTTGTCCTTCTGGTTAGCTGTGATTTTTAGAAAGGCTTGATTGTGCTTGCTCAGTGAGCACTGGGAAATATGTAAGATACAGAGTGAAACCAAAGTGGCTTTAAGGGGAAACTTGTGAGTGAAATCTTAGTCCTCAGAAAGTCAATTGGAGTTTTGCCACCAATTGACATGGGGTCAGGATTTTATCCCTTAACTTCTCTAATGTCTTTACTTTTGATGACTTGCTGTCTAAATCTTTATGATACACTAATGCTAATTTATATGTTCTGAAGATACAGTGCCTAGTAAAATATAAGATGTAAACCTAGTACAAACCTCTAGTGTGTGTTTCTGTTCTGTCTTCTTCAGGCATTAAAGGATGTGTCTTTTTGGCTACTGCTCTGCTGGAGCTGAAACTTTCCCAAAACTCACAGCTAAGCAGTTCAGTGTGTGTTGCATGGGACAGCTACAGAATTCCAATTACTGCAATGGTGAGTAGCACTGAGACATGTAATCCTCAAATTTAAGTCATTAAAGAAGCTGTAAATGCACCCGGGAGCATTCAGAACATAAACCAAACACATTTAAATATAAATATAGAAAAAGACCTTCAGGCCACAATACTCTCTGTCAGAGGCACTCTCTGTCAGAGGTATTATTTGGTATTTGTTTAGTGTATCAGAATGATTTGCAAAATGAGAATTACAGCCCTATTTCATTAGGCATTGTAAAGTGCTTGCAGACAGACTCTCAGAAATCTAAGATATGTATGCTGAGAAAGCTGCTGCTGAAAGCACGATAAAGGAGGGACGGAAGCATTCAGTGCAGTTCTTGCATGTGTGTGTTTTTCTTACACACTATGCAAGCAAAGATCAGACATCCTGATTTATCCTTTAACCTGCTCATCAACCAGCTAATTTTCTACAGTGTCTGTAGCAGAAATAAGTCTTGAGAAGGGATTTGGGGGAAGATTTAAAGACGGATTTGAAACATTTGGCAACTGGTTGGTCAAATTTTCAATTACTGACAGTTGACCTGTAACTTCTAGCACTGTGCTCACAAGAGGTTCAGAATAGATTTTTTTTTTAAACCAGAGGCATGACTATGGTTTTGAATATAGATATAACTATGGTTTTGTTATATACATATGTATTATACAGTGTAACTTGATATTTATGCTGGTCAGTAGTAATCTATTGATATGAATTTAAATGAGATTATTATATGTTGGATATGCCACTAAATCCCCACAGTGAGGCAAGAGCTCTGTGAACACTGCATGTAGGTGTACAGATACTTGGGTTTAGCTGAGTGATTTGTGTTATTTTAATGTCATCTCTTCTGTGAAAATTATAACATTAATAATAAATCGTTCGTCTTTGCTGCTATGACCACAGCATTTTTTAAAAGAAAAATATAGATTCTTTTCCTGGTTGTAGTTTCTCAACTAAAAATCAGATATCTTTGAATTTATAAGCTATGTAGTGTTATTACTTGTGTTGCAGCTTTAGCCAGGATTCTTTGCAGTGTTCTTTCTGTGTGAGACAAATAGACAGAGAAATGACGAAGTTTGTTTAGAAAGCCTTGTAAGCATTTCCCCTCTTGTGGGGTATGCTTTTCTTTTGCAGTGTTTTCTTTGATTTGCTGAATTTGTGTCCTATGTGATGAGCTGACAGCAGTTAGGTTCTTTGATTGTGTTTTATTTTAAGATTTTTTCACTTGCAGCCAATGAAAACTGAATTGAACACTTTGAAATTCTAAATGCAATTTTTTTATTATCATGGTTATGGTTTAAGCTGTTTTGTTTCAAATGCCAAAGCCTTGTGGCCTAGGAAAATGCTACTGATCTTTCCAAACCCGTGTAGTGATGCCAAGTATAAGGACCAACTTGTGGGCAGTAAATGCAGCAATTTCTCCCAGAATTGCTCAGCATTAGGTGCAGAGATATTTACTCTTGTATGGCTGAAGATGCAAAACAACAGAAGCCGGGTTATGCCTTCAAACTGTAACCAGATAAGGGACCCTTCACATCATCAGCCTTCTAGACATGTCTCCCCTCTGTTTCCAAACTCACCTTACTCAAAGGCAAACTTTATGGAAGAGGAACCTAATCATAAGCTTCATTAAATGCTGTGCCATAGCAGGCAAGTGAATAAGCAGGGTTCAGAATGGGTTTTTTCAGCTGAAAACCGTATGTGCTGATTGCAACTTTGTTAAATACATAAATAACTGGAGCCCTTCCAATCAGAGCTAGCCAAACCTTTTAATCATATACAGAAGTGTTCCTCGTGACATAATTATGCTATCCAGACTCCTTCCCTCATTGGGAAATATTCTGTCAAACAGTAAAATAATTAACATGGATTTTAAAATCGGCATTGACATTCTAATGTCTAATTAGGTAATTGTCATTGGCACAGCAATACCTATTAGGAGCATGCAATTTGTGGAAGGGGTTTTGATGGAACAGACTGCAGGTGCAGATGGTCTAACAGCAGGACTCTTACCCGATGTAAACAAAGGTATTTTAATTAGCCATGTGACCCTGATCATTGTTAAAAGGTAAGGGCTGCGCATTCATCTTCCCACCAGCTACTTCCTGGTCCTTTCAAGGGGAATGTTGAAATATCTTGACCTGTGGTAAATTATGTACAGACTTGATTGAAATTCTCTTCAAATCTAATTATTGTTTCATTTGGCTTCTGGCAACATTAGCGCTATATTGCAGTTGGCTCAGAAGTCTTACCTTCTTGCTGGGCTATTTTTGGTTTGTAGATCTCAGTTGCTAACCTACACAAAGATACCAACTTTTGCTTGGTATACTAGGGAAGACTTCCAAGATGTTGGGGTTTAGTTTTCAGCCAGGGCATGCTAGAACTACTTAAAAATGTGCAAAGACCTGAATTGTATAAAATTATAAAAATCCCTTGCTGGTGAGTCTGCATGTAACTCAGCACTCTTAGCTGAATAAAAATTAATTGGGAGAACAGGAATGGCCACACAGCCTCAGCAGCAGTGAATAACCTTGAAGTTTAGGAACACAAGAGACTTGATCATCTCCCCATTCTGTTTGCATCAGCTGTGGTAGAAGATCTGTGTGTGTTAAATGGTCCAGAACAGAGGCTGCACCTGGTATCTGGACCGAAACTCCATGGAAACTTTGTGCATTTCAGTTTTCTTATTACTGCAAAGTAAACAAGTAGGAAAAAAAAAAAAAGGAAGTAAAGAAAAAGCACTTCTGTATTTTTTTTTCTGCAGACTTTTATTTTGCCTAAATTATATTATAGTTCTTAATTTAAGAGTATATTTTTCTAATAGACTTTGGCCTTAATCGTGTTCAGGTTTTTTTGCACTTAATCACATAAAACAGTCTCGTGTGCTTCACTGCAGTGATGTTGTTCTAGTAATGAATTGGAATTGTTCTTATGAGCAAAAAAATTAAGTATTTGTAGAATTGGGGCCTTAAGTTGTACAATGCTTAGTGCAGGGTCTGTCTCCGTGGTATGTTTTCTGCAGTGTTTAGCTCAATGAATTGCAGATTACTGAGAGCTGCAGAGCTGATATTCAAATACAGTGAAAGGAATATATCTATATATCTTCCCTCTCTCTCTGTTTATTGGAATCTGTGGGTGCTATGATAAGGGACAAGCTCTGGCTGACAAAGCTCTAATCTTGGCTATTTAATAAACATCTAATAAAAGTTTGCTAGGATGAGTCTAGGCCATTCTGAGAACCGGTTTAAAGTGTGTGTGTGTGTGTTGTTTTTTAGGATTTACAAAAATAAAAACTGTAAATATTTTGATTATAAATAATTATATTACCAAAGTTCTTCATATCCTCAAGCAGCTGAGATGCATGAGAACCCAGCAAATACACTTTTTTAAAGACAGCTGCAATGGCTGCTCAGGCGTATGATTTCTTTGGCATATGAGAATTCAAACAATTTTTTTCTGAGTTATTTGATTTGCTACTGGTTTTGGGGTGGGAGGATCTCTGGGGTGCTGAAGCATAGGGTGCATCTTAGTTATTTCATGAGGGACTTTTCCATCCTATGGCTTTATAAATGATGCCAGACAGAATCTCTGATGAAATTTATGATGGTCTTTTGACATTGTGTTCAGATTCCTCCAGAGCTATAAAATGAAGAATCTATATTCCTGACACAGGTGATAAGTGCAATAGTTTTGGCATTTTTTTGAGCTATCAAATCCAAGCACAAAAATATTTATTTGACTAGTGGTGAAAGATGAACTTTTGTTGTAGGTTAAACATCTTTGGGAAAAACCTTTCATCGTGAGAATTGCATGGGATATGTCACTGCTTTCCAATCAATGTGAGTGTTTTTCCACTTCTCTCAAGCAAGTGCTATAGAGACCTTATTGTTCGAGTGTGAAATAATGTACACTTGTTAGTTAATGTGTTCAACCACCATGAGATAATCCTCAGGTGACATGATGACCGTCTGTGCTTCAAAATAAATAAATAAAAGCTAGAAACAATACAAATGATAAACACACATTATATCTTGCCTACTGATGCTGGGGTTTAATTATGGGGGACAATTACCTACCATAGTCAAAGGATTCGCACATTAATAACATTATATAGGGATAATGTCTTTCTAAGCTGCTATAGCATTTAAAAGCTGGTACTTATGTTGCAATCCAGATTCCGTCTACCCGTCAGTCCTGTCTGGATTATTGCTACATTATGTAATGTGGTCTCTTGTGGTTTTTTTACTGTGTAATTAACATGTGGATCTGACTTATCCAGTCCACTCTAATAAACCATCCTTAATGAGTGAAATAATAATAATGATAATAATAAATCCTACATGATTTCTGAGCTTCCCTGTAACTCTTGCTAAGACATTTGTATTTAAGCAACATGAAAGCTCAATTAAATATATACATATCTAATTCTAATTCATGTGCAGTAGTCTTCTGAGAACTTTTCTCTGGTTTTATCCAGGAAAAAACTAACTGCTTTGGAAGGGTAGAGTAAATGGACAAACTTTCTAACTCTGCATTCCCTGCTGCTCCTTAGTCCTGCACTTTCACAGAGGAGAGATGCACTAAAACCCGTCAAAACTTAATCTCTTGCATATCCTTCTTAAATATTGTGTTTTGTGCTCTTCCCACTGTAAAATCTGTTACTGATCTCTCCTAGGAATGAGTGAAGGATTTGTGACAATATTACAAAAGCACAGGTAATTAGAAAATCACAGAAATCCTGCTGGTTTCCTTTTTTATTTTATTTTTTAAACTTTCGTAAAGGTACTGCTTTTTGTGCCATTTTTAGCACACTCATTGAATGAATGGAGTTTATTCTAGAAACAATATGACTTCAGTGGGTGTCAGTTTCCAGCAGAGGAAGACAAATCAGTGGCTTGAGTTAATGATAGTTGTTAATTTTCAAAAGCTTTGGGGGGAAAAAAAGAGCCATAACTTACTCATAAATAAATAATTCCTAAGAGTTGAGCACTTTCTTTTGCATATAGTGCAGGTTACTGTAAGCAAGTGAGTGTGCCTGTGCTGTGAAGAGCTCTGTCTAATTTACATTGAAAAGTTCTGTGCTTTCTGCTGAAATTAAAGAAGGGCTTTTCTTGGTAATTTTTTGCTTTATGCCATATTTTTTTCTTTGTTGATGCATGAATAACTCAGATAATGATGCACTGTCATGATTTTTAAGGGTACCAGAAAAATCTCTTCTTGGCTTATCACAAAGTTAAAATTGCAAATATAAACAGAACGTAATGGTTTAGAGGTGAACTATGAACCATGGCATATATCAATGGAGTTCAGATTGATTCCAGAGGGGATTATTAAGATATATTACATATATATTTAATTTATGCCAGCTCTAAATTTGCTCTTGGATTTTAGGGGTTCTACTTTTATTACTCTCTGCTGCTAGGATTTTTTTAATACCTTTAAAATTTGCCGATTCTCTGCAAATATCAGCATGTAATTGGAAGCAGAGCTTTTAAGAAGATAATTTCTGATTAAAGAAGTTTTTTCATGAAAACTTGCATCAGCCTGCATGTAGAAATCCATGTACTAACGTAATAACTTCTTAATATAGATGCACCTGAATTCAAAGGATGCTATAGCATGTAATCTCTTTTAACATTAAGTATAGCTTAGGTAATACTTTCTCTTGGGATATGGTTTTTGCTAGTTTTATTTTTTTTTCACCAAACCATTTTTAGCCTTCAGAAATTTGCGAGCGCAATATTATATCAATCACCCTGAAACTGAAGGTAGAATGGTGTACTTTTATCCAAATTGCTTTAGCAAATATGTATGTGTTAGCTTTGTATAGCAAGGTTTGTAGGAAGTATCTTTTATTAGAACAGGGAAAATAGCTGGCAGAATAAAAAGGACAGTCTTAAAGAGAAACAGAAAACTTCTGCCAAAGAACACTTTGGAAACAGTTGTTTTTAATTTAATTTCATATTCCTCTATAAGAAAACTTGTAGGCAAAGTTAGCACCTGTGGAGCAGAGCTGTAGTATTGCTGAGGGAGATGCAATATCCCCAGTGATCTGTGACAGAGGAGGCCAGCACCTGTGGAACAGCAAAGTGCAAAATCATGATATATACCATAGAATGAGTGCTTGTATTGAATGTATACATTCTTCTGGCTAGTATATACTCCTAGGGCTTCAGGATGGTGCTGCAGCAGTGATGGACCCAGGTACCACACCTCCTTATCTACAGGTAGCTACAGTCCAACTCTCTGAAGGAGTGAGAATTAACATTCTAAATGAAAACACACAGTGTGGATTGTGACCATCAGTTAAACTACAACACACTCTTTGAAGATGAGGATAGAAACTAAAATTCCTGACATGACTGAATAGCAAGAAGCATGGGCTCAACAGATACACTTGCTTTATGGCATGCTATAACTTCGTTCATTAACCTAATTCTGCATTTCATGGGCTATAAACTACCTGCTTATTTTCTTCTGCTCAGGGAAAACCACATTACTATTTCTCTTGTCCTTTGCCTTTCTTTCCCCCCCTCTCTTTGCAAACATCCTCTCTGTTTCACTGGTGCTAACTACCTTTTATTTCAGAAATGGTCTTATAAATACTCGTCTTAATTACACTCTAAGCAACTGTTCTCAACTCGTTTTTAGCTTTGAAGTCTGTTGCTTCTATTTCAGACAAGAAATAGAAGAGGACTCGTATGCCCAAAAGCTTGTGTTCTCTCTAACTGCACCAGTTGGTCTAACAAGGGACATTGCCTCTAACTACCAACTTGTCTTGCCTCATTTCCATGTAATTGTGGGCCTTCCTGGATAATCAGGGTTGAGAAATTTTAGATGGAGCCATTGCTTTATGACAGACACTTCCCTGCTGGTGACTGAATATGTCTGATCATTATCAAGCCTCTTCCAGTGTATGTTGACTGTTCTCACCCCTGTAGCTGCTGTGCAGCTTTATGGATGGATATACCCTGTTCTGAGGTGAATGTGTATAGGATGCTGAACTGGTGTTTCTTTTGCTTGTGAGCATTTATTTTTACTACTGGGAAGATGGGCTAGGACTGTTTAATAACTTCTAGGGTAGGGTAGGATTAGCTATATATAGGGTATTCACTTTGTACTGTAATGAGTTAGAATAATATTAACACTGCTCATTCAGGGAGATGATCTGTTCCCCAGAGAGTATTCCTAGTGAATAAAGACCAGGTGTAGCTTGGTAAGATTAGGTGTCATGTTCTTCTCATTGCAAGTATGATGATGCCTCAGGGTTTAGGTGTCTATTTTGCCTTCTTAATATGTATTCTGGATGATTTCTGACTCCATGATGTAGGTCTAGAGATTTTTACTAATAGTAGTTTGTAGGCTGCCATTTCTTATGCTGATCTGATTGTAGAACTACAGCGATATTATGGGTCTGATACTCTTTGGAAAGTAGATTTTTGTGAATTGTAATTTTATGGGACTAATTCCAGATATACTTTGATGAAGAAATAGTTCTTACTGAATTTATGATGGGAACAAAGAAAAGAACAAAACTTTTACCCCAGTGTGTGTTAGTGTCAACCTATGGTTGCTGCAGTTACCTAGAACCTGTTCTTTGTAGTGGGATCTGAAAGAGTTGAGGTTGCATGATCATTTCAGTGCTGGTTTCCTAGGTAAGACAAAGTCAGTTTGGGAAGTTAAAATGTAAATTTGTTAATATATTTGGGTTTGAAATCTGATGGTTGGGTGTTGCTTTCTAAATGCTCAGGAGTCTGCTGTCACAGGCAGGTAGATAGAGGATTAAGTCACCTACAGCTCTATGTAAGGCTGTAGGATGTTTCTGTGAATTTTGCTACCCTCTTAGCAAGGATATCATAGATACCTATCGGTCTCCAGACATTCCTTAATTATGCATCATGATGGCTTTGTAACAAGTTTGGGGGATGAGAATGATAAATTAGAGTACCATCTTTTCTAGCAGTTGTCAGGAAGTGGATCCAGTGGTATTGATGTGAGCTCTTAAATGAATGAGGCACTTTAAACTCTGTGTTAAGTCCCTTGCAGTAGGTAGGGTCTGCTGGTCTTATTAATGCAATCTTTGCAGGTTAACATGATGGTAACCTTATCTTTGCCTGCTCTTTGACTGAATGGTAAGGATTCTATAGACTTTAAAAGTGATGAAGGTAGGAAAGGGAAGAAATGTCCAGAAGTTTTTTTATCCTGGCTATAAAAGAAATCTTGGATATATGATTGGTTTAAAGAAAATATCCTTTAATGTTCCATACACTTGCAGTTTTTTCGGGTAGCTTCTCTGTGCAGAAGTGTACATCTATGGAGAGGTCTATTTATTATCAATTTAACAACTATGACAGCCTTGTGCCAGATGTGGAGAAGGTGCTCTGTGGTCATGGACATTGCAGCTTTGGGTGAGGTTGTGGTGTCTTGCCCGGCCCAATGGTTTGTGTGGTTTATTCTGTGTACTCTTTCTATGGTGGTATGCAGAGCAGTAACAGAAATTGTTGATGTGTTTCTTATCTTAATATTGTGATTAAATTTAAATGACTGGAGATCAGCTAATTGTGCACATACAAAACGAACTTATCTTCTACAGTAATATTTGAGGATTTGCCAAGGTTGGGGCCCTGTGGTTCTTGGCCAAGCAGCATAAAACCCATTCCTAAAACAGGCATTACTCTGATCTCTCCTATCATTGTTCCTCAACATTGTCTCTAGTTTTTACACCCACTTAGTGTATACAGATCTAAATTAAAATGAGAACTTTTCAGGGAATGGCTTGTTTATTACTTTGTGTTACAATGCTTGCTGTAGTGGAAATTCTGCTTGCTGAGAACTCTGAGGACACCAGGAATATAAACAATAATAGTACTGAATCATGGAAAGTTACCCTTTCATCTGTTTGATATTTACATTCTTTGTGAGGGAGAGACTCGGCCGGGTTCATACTTTTGCATTGTGTGTGAACAAGCTTTTGCTGGAGTTCTGGAATCTTCAATTGGTGTCTTGCTGCTTGCGTTGCCTCCTGCACTGGCACTGCCCTGATGACTTCGCAACAGCTCATATCCATTGCTGAGTGAAGAAAATGGTACAAAGTTCAGAGAAAGCAGAGAAACACGGACTAGGGGTGAAGCTGTCATGGACCCAGAGAGTAAATCCACTTGCCTTATTCCTGCCTTGGTCCTGTACAGGGGAGCAAACATGCCTGGAAGTGATGGGGACTGTGATGCAGCCCCCTCCCACAGGCACCTGCTCTGAGAGAGGGGTGAGGGGTGCCAGTTTGGCCCTGCTTTCCTTTGTGATGGTGTTTGTGCTCAACAAAAGTACCTTTCAAAAACTTTTCCTCAGACTCCTGTATAAAGAAGAGAAAAATTAAACAACCCAGACTCCTTTCCAAAGACCCCTCTACAATATATATATGCATATATATACATATATATGTACACACAGAGACATATAAAGATATCTATATAAAAATAAATGTATTTAATTTATAAAATAGAAAGCATGTGTTTTTATCCCATCCATGGACCTCACAGACTCCTCTTCTCCCTTCTCTCATCTTTCACATGCTTTATGGTCATGAAAACACACACAGGAGGAGTCTCCATGGATTTGGGGTAGGACAGTTGTTTGTTTCTTGTTTTCTTTCATAGTTGTGTGGGCACACAGCCGTGAGGTAAGCACCTACAATTTAAAATTATTTTTTTTCAGGCTTACCATTGGTTAATATCCTACCTATTAATCTGTATATTTACATTTTTTTGCTTCTCAATATTTTGCTATGTTCTGTTAGGTATACACAGGCAATAACAACACTAGTCCATAAAGCCATCCGTGAGCCTTTGTACTGAACACAGAGAAAATTCCTGGGAAGTGCAACAGTCAAAATCATGCAAATTACCAACTGCAGCATCATAAAGATGTAATTACAGGACCAAAATGCCAAATTTTCATTCCTCTTCTGATTAGTTGTTGGAACAATGAGTTATCACAAGATTGCTACTTGTTAATATTGGCAAATCAACAGCTGCTATTCTTTGGTATAATAATATCACTCAATTCTGTGATTGTCATGTATCTAGTTTTACATCAGAAATGATTATGCCCATTAGGATTAAAGTCATTATACAGTAGGATTAGAATGGGGCATGAATTTGGATAATAACAGTGTTAGTGTCACTATAGATTTCAAATTATATTAATTTCTGTCAATATGCAAAAATACATTAGAAAATCTTTTCACACCAGAAAACATTTTCACAGTGACTGGGACATGTGTTTGTTTCCTGGTAATAATATTCAGATGATATCCAGGCTATAAATGAAATAGGATTGTATAATTTACTGTCTGCTCATAATAAGAATATGCACTCTGTCGTCAAAAATTCAAGCGTTGTAGAAATGATCCCATCTTTGAGCAAATGTTGCAATTACTTCAAGCTGTCGAAACTCTGCTTCCTTTGAACAGAAGTGTCCAGAGCAAATACTGTAACAATGAATCTTTTTATCATTCTGCAATCCCATTTGTGATAAGAGGAATTCCTTGGGGATTACTTTAAATTCTGTACATTAGCAGCAGTTCCGTGGGTTAAATCAGATAAAACGGGCTCTTATCAGATTATTAGTCACATTAGGCAATTACATTCTTATCTCTTAGAAATAATTCGTGCAGCCTTGGTGCTTATTTCTCCTCATTAGAAGAGGCTAATTCCTGATTAAGATCTTTTGCCTTCCGTACAATAAACCTTTATATTGGATTTGCCACATAAATTGAAAAATACCTTGCGGCAGAGAGGGACAGCTGCACTTCCCTTTTAAAAATATACCTCACTTATCACCTCAACATCAGCCATGCACATTTGCTGCCTGCAGTTTGGGACTGAAGGAGTCAGCACTCTAGCTTTCCATCAGCATCAAGGTTAAGGGCCTCCAAGGCAGAATAGTTTAGGGGACAGGGAAAGCAAACATGCTTTCATTTAGTTTTATGGAATTTGGTTTAAATGCATGAAGATTGTAGAAAGGGAAGGATGTTTCACACGCCATTTGCATGATGGCCATAAATACATTGCCCTGTGAGCAAACCCACCTTCATGGTGAACATCCTGTGCAGGGTGAGGGGATGGACTCAGAGATGGACCCTAATCTCTGATATGTGTTGCTCTTTTGGGGAGTTTTCTGCCCACATGGTGTCACACATATGGGGTTGGGCTTGCTGGCAGTTCTCTCAAACATGGGTTTGTGTTTATTGTAGGAACTGGATCCAAGTTGTGCTCTTTCATGTAATTAACTCAACCCAAAAGAAATATCCAATCGAGTGATTTACTTCAGATAAGTAAGGCACTTGGGAAATGTAAATATTTCAGTGGAAAGGATGCATGGGAAAAAAATGAGTGTCAAATTGCTCCATAGGTATGTCATGCTTCCATTTCTGACATCTGTGTCAGAAGCTGGTTGCTGAAACAGATACCTCCCACTTCCCACCCTTTCAGGAGCATTTGCTTTTGCAATCATTCCATACTACACCATCTCTACTGTTTTTCTTTGTGCACCATCATGTAAAAATCTGTTTTACACTTAGAGGCCTCAGCCTGCGTTATGTGCATGCTTGTGTGAGAAATGAGTACAGTCGCTGTTGCTTCATTATTTTTATAAAGGATTAGAAAAAATGTTTCCCTTACTAGAACTGAGATGATGGGAAGTTTTCAAAGACAAAAATGTCAAACACCTAACTCCTATTAAAAATAAATGGGAATTAAGTGTCTGCCAATTAGACCTGTGAAAATCTTTCTGGTGGTCTTTAGGATTGAACCAAATTATGTTGAAAACCAGAGGGGAATGTGTTAGGGGTGAAATGATTGCCTGAGACAAAGTGTTGCCTGTTGGAGGTGGTCCTGAGTGAAATTTTCAGTGTCTGTCTCTGCACCAAGGGATGTCATATTAAGTTTACAGAGCATCTTTAGTAAGAAGTTCAGTGCAGTGACTGCACAAGTATTGCCATGTGTATTGAATCCCTTTAGTTTTCATACGTTTCAAGTGGTGTTAAAAATTCTATCTAGAGTAGTTATATTTGCATATGTATCCACTGGATTGCATGGGAAAGCCTAATAGCTACTTCTTAATAAAGCTCCTAGAAGACAGTCCTGTGGCAAAATTTGAACCTTCAGGGTTATAGCCTTTCAAAATACAAAAGGAAAACTGCGTTTGATTAAGAAATTGATGAGTTGTGAAAGAGGCTAGAGCAGTTTCTTTCACAGATTGCAGGACAAGGGTAAGATGTTGCACAGGCGTTCAGGTGCCCACCTGAGCAGATCAGGACAAGGACTTGAATTGGGTCACCTTTGTCATGCAATGTCCAGAGAGCACTGAACCTTCCCCTGTCTCTGCCCAAAGCTCTGTCAAAGCCCTCCTCAGAAAATGTTCCCTCTGGAACAAAATTTCTTAAGGCAAAAATGTTTGACTTAGTCCGCGTTGTATGGTGCCACACAAGCCCAGAAGCTCCGACGGTGCCACACAAATAATTTCCATGATAGTCTGCACACAAAATTACATTGTCTAAATAAATCTGATGTTAGAAAAAGGAAGGATTATCTTTACCTATGTCTCTGAGGTATAAAGATGAAGTGATTTGCCCAAATCTTGGGAAATTTAAGGTAGATCTGAAAAAGTGAGCCCAATCTGCTACTTTCAATGTCACACTACAGATCTGACTCTGCCTGTGATATGCCAGTGTCCCAGCACGTATTTGGGCCAGCATAATTAAAGGTCTGTGGCAATTGTGTACCTTAAGTGATGGGGCCGAAACCATTGCTCTGAGCCTGGATGGCTCTCAGGCTGCCCAGTCCCTTCATCTCCAGCTGTGAAATAGAAGAGGGCTGGGGTCCTTGGGCTGCTCTGCACAATTCCCAGTTGGCCAGGAAGTATCTCCTCAAATATCAAAGCACTGAAGAAGGGCACATAGAACTATTTCTTAAACTATTGTAGAAGGAAAGAGTTCTATAGTGGTAAAGTCTTGGATATCAGAAGTTTTTACAAGTGGAAGCTGACTAGCTGTTATCTAATCTCCACTTGAAGCAGAATAACACAAAATTGATCAATGGAGCAGTAGATCATGGCTGTTTCTTTACAGTTCTCCTTCTTCTCTGGATAAACTTGGTTGTTTGTCGACCTTTGTTTTGCTGTGAAACAGATAAACAGGTTCTGCTTGTAGAATACTTTTCTTATGATTATTATTATTGAGACTTTTACTCTGGCCTGGTTCCATTTATGAGGAAAGTCTGGTGGAGCAAAACCAGCTTGACAGGATACAGGGGTCTTGAGCAAGCTTCTATGCTGAAGCTAAACTCTTGGCTCTTACTCAAAAATCAAGTGTGAAATGTTAGATTGCCTAAGGTGTGATAGAGTAACCTCTTTTTCTAATAACAATAGCATTTTTCTCCCCTGTGTATTTCACAGATTCTATTTCCCTGTCCATTTAAGAAATGTGATGTGGGTAACTGAACTACTAACTGAACTACTGAACTAAGGTCATTAATCTTCTCCAGCTTCTAGTAGATCAGCATTGACTAAAAACTGCATTCATTCTAGGGCTGATGGGTAAGAAAAAGAGTCTCTTCAAAAGCTTTGATAGATTTTATTTTTCCTTTTCTTAACTAAAAGAAAAAAATTCAGAGAGCTGCTACTTTCCTGGAAAGCCTGTTAATTTCATTGGAAAAATCCCAAGCCAAAACATTTCAATAGGAAATTCACATATTTCTATTTGGGTTTTCTCTCCTACCTCCCCCATTCTCAAGTTGCTAGACTCAAATTGTTCTTTTCTATATATCTAAAAATGAAGTTTCCTACCAATGGATGCTGTAAGCTTCCGTGCAAACCTTCTCAGAGGTGTTAGATGTTGATTTCTAGACCTTGCATTAGCAGGCCAGGGTAGCAAAGAGCTCAATCAATGTGGCCATAAATTTAGAACAGTTATGAACTCTATTTCTTCCTCTCCTCATCTAGAGTTAGAAGCATTTTCTCTTTTAAATACAAGTATTTCTAAAATGTGCTTAATAAAGTTATTTTTGTTCCCCGGCCTTTTCTCAAGGTCTGAAGCTGAATGAGAAATGGGCAGCTCTCTAGGAACAGTACGTGGTAATGCTTGCTTTGCTGCAGAGGGATTTGTGAGTTTTATGCCTGTAGTTACTTGATTTTAATGAAGTGGGTCTCTCTGGGACCAGTGATTGTAGTGGAAGCATAATGGCCACTTGTGACATAAGGAGAATTTATGACAGATGTAACAACCTGCTTATGGTTCTTGTAATAGCCTACGAGTTCATACACCATGACCTGCCTCTGAAAGCCTCTCATATGTGGGCTCAGCTCTAAAATATGGAGCTTACAGTGACCATATCTTCTACTTCTCCCTAAGACATTACAAAGGGGAGAGAGAGAGGTGTACCATGTTTTCTGAGCATTGATTTAATATTACAACCTGTGCACCAAGGAGCAATTGGCTATGTTCCAAGCTCTTTATGTGGGATGGAAATAGTTGTTTCTTGTTACCTTGAATCTATCCCATGACCAGAGACAAGAAGACAACAGATGAGAAGCCTTGCTAAGGGATGTGGTAACCTGTTAGGAGCCATATTGGTCACAGTGACCAGATGCTCACTCCAGGGAAGGCTGTCCGCTGACTCCAATTTCCATTCCATTTGATCTTAATCTATAGATTTTTCCTTCTGTTCCTCATTCCTACAAATGATATCATTGCCTGTTAATCATGAAATGATGTCTGTGTATTCCCTGCAATTCTTCACTCTTGGAAAATGTGTTGCCACATGGAATGTTTCCAAATTTCCTCAAGGATTGCCAAAATATAACTTAATAAGAAAACAGAAATATAACAATATTTTGCTTTTCCTTTCAATCTAATTCTTTGTTGTTGTTGTTTTTAAATCTAGAATTTTTAGCCCTGAGTCTCTCAACACATGTAGAAATAATTGCCAAAATGCAAATTTGCCAGATTAGAATGAGAACGGCATAAATTCAGTGGTAGACCACAATGATCCACAGCAATCTGTGGACTAGCTCATAGGGTGTTGAAAATCCTGGAGTAAAGCAAGTTAATAATCAATAGGCTTATGTTTGCTACATAGGGATCAGCAAATCAAAAAGATTTTTAAAAATCCCCAAAACCCACTGGAGTTTATTCTGTGCTTGACCAGAGACGTGAGTCATCCTTTAAACAACCTTCTCACCACATGTTCTATGGTTCAGTGTTGCATGATGCTTTATAATAGAAAATATCTGTCTTCCCAAAAGACCTCAAATTCTGTTTAAAGTGTAGTTCTTGCATATTATTGTCATGTTCTTGCTTGTTACTAAGGTAGGTCTTCTGAACACCTCAAAGTTTCTCCTAGGAATTTTGAACATTATAACAGTAGCTTTTAAGAATTTTAAGTTTGGTAGCTGGAAAAAATGGAAATAAATGTGCCAAGTTCCAGTTTTTTCCAGACAAAGGCAAGTGTTATTCCCATCTATGCTATCTGAGCTGTTTAAGGTGATGATATTTTGCATATCTTAGGGCAAACCTATAAGACATGGTGATAGATCATTTTTCTTTAAATTGATTTATAAAGAGAAGGAAAAAAAATCCCAACAAACCAAAACCAACCAAACAACAAAAAAGCTCAAATCTGAACTAGAACAAATACTTAATCTTTCCACTTCCTGTAGCACTGTATATTTAAAACATCATTACTTATATTCAACTGGGTCTTTTCCAATATCACTCATGGAACATGGAAATTCTCCAGCTGACTTCACATGATTTTGGCTTGAGGCCTGATATGGAGAAGTGGACTGAGTGTGTGCCTGAGCACGGTGGAGCAGTGCCTGACAGGAGGCAGCCTGAACTCCAGGCGATGCTGCCTGATGACCTCTGCAGTCACACCATGGGGAACTGATTTACCAAGGGCTCCCCTCATATCTTTGGCTGGATTCTGGCCCATTTGTTGATCTTTGGCCTCTTTCCTCCTTGAAAGTGCAGTGGGTGCTGAATGTAGCATTTTAGGGCCATTCAAACCTTCAGGTCCTGCATTCTTGAACACACTGGAAACTTTACCAATAATGGGGGTGAGCACCTGCTGAGTCCTGGTGTGTGGGGTTAGCACTGATTTATAAGGATGATAACAGTTTGGTCTGTATAAAGGTCTGCTCAAGTCAAACTTTACAGTAGAAGTGATCTAAAGATAATTGCTTTTATAGCCATCCTTACAAAGATTTTAGTGCTCTTAAACTCTTACTTGCTTAAATGCAACAAAAGTCCAGTCGTAGTCATAGCAGTTTATTTTACAAGGCAGTTATAGGTGGATTTTGCTGCTGGTCAGATTTGTAAAAAACACATGCTTTAACCTTACTATTGTGTTGAACAGAATAGTTTTCTCCTTTTGGACTGTCCTTTTGTGTGTTTGATCCTGTTAGTAGAATAACAGGAATAAATGGTTTAATTCAGCTTTATTATGAATGGGATTTGATTCATAAATTCAGCTGAAATTGATGAGTGCTTCATAGGAAATCCTCCTAACAAACCTCCTAAATATTTTGGTTTATTTGGTCATAATGAAAGAAATATTTTTTTTAATGTAGATAATTCTAAGTCTTGATTAATAATTACCTAAAGCTTTGGAATTTGGTTTTAATTTTGTTTAAGTTATGAAATCTGTTGGCTGACTAGAGACTTCCAGTGTCATGATGAAACTGCAAGTCTGTTCTAGTTGTATTTGCATGTGAACAATGTGCACAAAATATACAAAGCATCCTAATTCTGGAATAAGTTAAATACCTTACCTAAATTTAAGGAAAATCAATGCATTTGACTAATTTGAACAGTGCAGCATTACCTAAGTATATTTCACTGAAGAATCAGGTAGGAAAGAATTAACAAGTGGGATTTGTGCCCTCTTTCCAGAGTAGTTATTGCCTAGATTACGTGTGACAAAACAATTAAAAGTCAGTGTACAGGATGGATTTCTGTGTACTCTGAAAGACAAATAGGTTCATTTTCAATAAATGATGTGGAAGAAGTTGGGCCTTTAACTTTTTATTCATATTACCTTGTTTAAACAGTGCTGCTGCTTTGGTTTGCAGTGATACAGATGCTGCCATTGTTTGCAAAGCTTAATTTGCAGTTCTGCAATATAGCAAGAGACATTTAATTCAACCTTAAATATTTATTTATTTATTTATCCCTGTGCCACACTTCATCTTACTCCTGAGTGTTTTGTGGAAAAGGAAAACTATTTCACTCTTTTTGTCTTTCTTTGGAAGGAGACAGAAATGAAACCTAGCTGGAGGAAAGCTCTATTGAGAGGGGGAGGAGAACAGAAAACTATTCTATTATATTGTTTGGATCAAGATATTAGTATGTGAAATCCGGTTTCACATAGACTTCAAAAACAAACAAAGACAAGTCCTTTTGAGCCTCTAGCGATGTGACTGGCTCCACAAGATCAGAGCTCCAATTTACATGGATCTGTATTAGTTCAGGTATGAAGAGTTTCATTTTGCTGATCTTTTGAAGCAAATTCCACATAGCAGCACAAGAAAGGGCTGCCACATCGGATTTGACACCCTCCAACTGTGCCTTATGCCAATGTTTTCGTTGGTTCCCTCCTTACAAAATAGCTCTTTGCCAGTTTTCTGAGGGCTCCATCCTTTCTTTCTTTTCCCTTGGTTTTTTGTTTCCTCCCTGTTTGAGAATGGTTTCATTTGGGATTGTTGAAGTATGTACAGAAATAGCCATGAAGGAGGGGGAAAGGAAGAGCTGGCTTGCAATCCTCCTCTATTTTAGTTGAAAAAAAGCTCTATTGGAAGGTGATCTGTTGTTTTATTTTAATCTGTAAACAGTTCTTACTCTGTGTGCATGTATTAGCCAAACATGGGTGTAATTGATAGCTTGACAATCTATAAGATCTGAACATGTAAAGTGTAAAATAAACCAAAGCTCAGCTCTTGGTTTATGTTGTTTCTTAGGCTCTCCCAGGCTGTGCTTGTGCATTAAGTACCTGCTTTGCCCAGTTGTTTCAAGCTTCCTCGAACTGACTTCAAGCTTCCTGCCCTCTGGGCACAAGACAGCTCAGAGACATGTGGCTACATGCTCAGGACCTGTGTTGCAATCCCCTTTTCACATGAAGGACTGTAGAAGCTGTCAGTGAATGTGAAAATTCCCACAGAGCTCTGGGTTAAGCCATGGCAGCATGAGGCATAGCAGCAGGCAGCCAAAGCAGCAGCACAGTGCCCCGTGCAGTCCTCAGTGCCTCTGGCTGTGCTCTGTACAGCCCCCATGTACAGTCCTTGCCTTGATGGTGCTGCTGTGTTTGCTTGCTTGCTGATCACTCACAAGCAACCAAACTGTGACCTGCTGTACCCAGCAAATTGAATTACTGTTAAAATAACACAGCTAAGCAACATAGAGCTCGCTCTATATTGCTGTTGTTGTGGCTCAAAAGCTGCTCTGAGCAAATGGTAGTAACTGACAACTCCTATATTATGCTATATATGGGCCATAACAGCCTCTTACAAGCTTATCTTCTGCAAGATGGGTAATATTCATGGTTACTCCCTCAATTCTGCAACTTTGTCAGAGATGTAGCATTTAGTTTGCAGGCATGATGCACTGTATCAAGATCAGCAGTTTTCATACTGTTTTTTAGATGCTCCTGCCACACAAGCCTCCCCTCAGTAGGTGGGAAGTGGTTTGTGATCTAAGCTTTGCGAAGAGAAACAAGCAGGGTGACTTCATGGCATTCAATGCAGGCTGTTTCTATTCCCCAGAAATGGTTGGTAAAAAAGCCCCACTTGCGATAAATGCCTTGATTTATAGGTGGGTTCATTAATGATTTAAAGTTTGGAAGGGGTGAGGTGGGCTGCACACATGTTGGTTCTTAGGTCTTCGTTTGAGAGGCTTTGAAGTTGGAGTCCATTTAGAAATTCTCTGCAAATCTTAGAAATAACATTTCTGTGAAAACGTAACGCAAAATCTGGTGGCATATGGTTGTATTTAGGTGACTAATACTCACTTGGGGCCACCTTCTTAATTTACTGCTGGCTTCACCATTCATGAGTAATGCATCCATTCCTAGCTCATGCCAATAAAGCTTTATGCCACCACACATATAATATTTCACTACATGTCTTGCCTTCTCCATTGCTGTGGCACTTATGTGGTTTACATTGACAGATAATCACCAAAATGAATAGCACAGCAAAATTATATAACTTGTAATTAGCTTTAACAATTAAAAAGTCTAAAAGCAGACCTTATAATGCCAAGACATTTTGTCAAGAAATTGATTTTTAGATCACAGTAATAGCATGTAAACATACCCTACAATGGGAAGAGGTTTTTCTGCAAGAAATGTTATAAAAATAAGGTAATTTTTTTCTTTTTAAAAAAGTGTTGCTGGTGAGTTGGACCATAACAAAATGGTCATTTTTCTATCTGTTAAGTTGTGAAAATTGCCAATGTTTGTTTCACCATAAATCACCCTCGGTTCCAGATATCAGCATAAACAATCCCATGAAACATTCCAGTACCTCCTTTCCCTCACATCCTAGATTTGGCTGCCTTTAACAAAAACTTCTCCAGGCTGTTGTAAGTGACTTGTACATAAGGGAGAGCCTCATCTGCCTCTGAGACTTGGTTGTCAGAATTTTTACAGATGATGTAAACTGGCACATCATCATGTTCCTAGGATGGAGACAAAGACAAAAATAGTTTTTTCTTGTAGGGATGTTTGGTTTTTAAATTTTTTTTCAAGTCAGCATTGGGGAGATGAGTGTTCTCTAGAATGTAAACTGGAAAATCACTGCCGACCAAGGTATGGGAATGGGGGCTATTTTTACTGAGAACAGGTTCATGAGTGGAAGATGGGGAGATTAAAATGGCAAAGAAAAGAAACTCACTCATCACACAAGAGCAGTGTGCTCTTGCCCTGGCTCCATCAGTTCAGCCTATGTAAGTGTCACTCATGATGGGGTCACAGAGTTATGCTTTCAGTTGTCTGTAAACTGTAGGTCATATGAAGAACATCTCTTAAAGATCTGACAAAGTATTTTAGACAGAAGACATAATTTTTTAATTCTTCAAAAGACAAGTTAAATGTATTCATTGCATAAGAAATCTATAATTTAACAGCAGCTGTGCAGCAGCCTTTCCATGCTATAGTGCAGTCTACTATATTGATGATTTCAAATATTTATACCATCATCCCACATTCATGAAAAATATTTAAATTAAACATGCATGGGAACAGATGCCATTCTGTTCTGGCAAGAAAACCTAGTCATAAACTTCTGCTTATGAAATGTTATTTCACTTGACCCCTATCAGTAGGAACTCATGAAAATTAAACTGGGGAAGGAGAAATATTGTATGTAAGCTTTTCTCTCAGTGAAACCTTTGAGTGGGTATGTGAAGACAAGATGTTTCCATTAAAAGCAGAGCAGAGTTTGATTTGATAAGGTGAAGATCACTGCTTTAACTTCAACTGCAAGAGTCAGTCCCCACTTAAAAGTTTCCTTTCACCTGCAGAAGACACTTGTTAAAGAAGTTTTCTAGACCAAATTGCAGCTATTCATTTAAATAGCTAATGCTTCTATTAATTGTTAGAGATGATGAAAAGTTACTACATTTAGTTTTGTATTAAAAAGCAGAACTTTACTTTTTTTCTTGCTATACTAAAAAAAATCCAGAGAGAGATTGTTCCTTGCTAATTCTAACTTATGTTATGAAATAAGGAAAAGAGAAAGGAAATGTCATGTAAAGATTGCAGGCTAAGGATGTCATCAGCCCCAATCTATTCAAGTGAAACATTTACATCTCCTCATGTAGACCTAAAAGACTACATATGCATTTGACTGGCATATTTGTAGCATGGCCTGAACAAACAATTGGTTCTATCTATTGTATCTAATCTATCTTGGCATTTATACAATCCTTTGAATCCTGTTATCTGATGCAAGTTAGAAAAATAAGTGGGTGATTTCATGGTTCTCTCCACTTCTAATAGATCCTGTTTGAGATGTTAGGATTGGATTTTCTTCTTCTGGCCTTGCATTTCAGCTGTGTTAACAGATTTTATTGTGTATGTCCTCCCTTCCCCCTCTCCAGTGGATGTAAAAAATCATGGGACTTACTGACACTGAGATAGTTATAACATATGTTATTTGTCATCTTACTCCTGTTTTAATTTGCAGAAGGAAAAGGGAGAGGGGATTCCTGGACTTAGACACTTGCTCTATTTTTCCACATGATACTGTCATGGGAATCAGAGTTGGGCTGATAGAAAGGTTTGATCATTCCTGGGGTTGGAATGGTCTCATGATACTGAGCAGTGACAATGAACCAGTATTGCAAATGCATCACACCTTGCATCTGTCCAGAGCACAGAGTTCTGCCTTGGTTTTAATGAGAGTCTCATGATGAAAGAATTCTTTGGCTTGTGGAGGGAGGTCTGTTAGCCCTGTGGGGATGCAGCTGAGGGCAGCTCAGTGTTGCAGCATTTTGGACAAAATCATTGAGAGATGATTCCTGAGAGGATGAGGTGCAGTAGATTCCCCAAATTGAATGGAAACCCAAATGAACCACAAGACCTTGCAACTTGTGTATTCATGAAGCTCACCCTGCTAGCAGGGTACAATTTGCCTTATTTTGCTGACTCTACAGTACAGTTTCTAGTGGCTTTTTTCTTCCCAATTTTTATTGATATTATACTAGATAAGGAAGTATTTTTACATCAGCAAGATTCAAGGGTTAGGAAGTCATCAGATTCCCCTGCCACAATGTTTTCTGTGAAATGTCAGAAAAGACAAAAGGCATAAGAGCTGACTGGTGATGTGACAAGAGGGTACCTTCATTTTTGTATTCAGAGTAGTGTACAAGCATTGTTCCTTTCATGGCCTCTTTACTTGCCTTTGAACTTGATACTGTGTGAGTCAGAAGTAACAGCAAATCTAGATGCATGACCTGGCCTATGCAGACAAATGTTAACCCAACTCTCACCATGTCCTTAATTCTCTCCTCTTAGTCCCTGTCCTCAAAAGGCTGCATTAAAGAAATAATACTGTCATTCTCTGAGAACAGAAGATTTGTCAAGTTATTAAAAAACCACAGGAACAAGAGCTAATTGACTTGGGTTTAAATTCTATCTCACTCAATGAATTGCAGCATGAGGCTTTTATACAAATTGCTTAATTTTTTTTTTCAGAAATATGTACATGCCACCTGTACTCTGGGAACTGAGAAAGAAGGAAATCTATTCTTGATACCAAAGACTAAGCAACAATAGATTGCATTTCTCAGATAGCCATTAGCCTGTTTCAGGTTTTAATATCTATTTGAGCATTTGTCATGTCCTCAGATTTATATATGTGTTTTGGAATGAGTAACATAAACACTCTTGGATTGTATTATTTTCTTTTTTTCACATCATATTCTCCTCTGCCACTTACCTCCTATATAACTCCCTCCCTCCAAAAAAAAATTCGAAAAATTAGTAGCTTTTGGATATTGCCAGGACACCACCATGGAGCAGTGAAAGGACATTTCTTGGGCATTTTGGCAACAAAACAGTCAAAGATTAGAGAGTTAAAAATAGGGTTTTTTAAAAATCTACCAGGATATCTACCTTAAGGAATTACTGACCAGAATTTCTGCATATATGATACAGTTTGCAAAGCAGGAAAGTATTTACTATAACAAACCATGCTTTTATTAGGGTCAAAGAAAGTAGACCATATTTCCTATGGACTAGCCTTGGAACATTTGTTTATCTTCCATTTTTTTTTTTAATAAAGCAACTCATATATCATTACTTTAAATTCTTTGCTTTTAAGTAGTAAGTGGATCAGTTGGACTGAATATTTATGGAAGGTCCTGGATTGATAGTCTTAAAAGCTTATAAACCTCTGTTTACATATAGTTTACACATAGTACTGTTGGAGCACAGGCAGTGCAGCAATCCTCTCACCAGCACATAACATGGTGAAGGGAATGAGTTGCTTGGGTTCCTAGTCCAGCCACGGGCTCTCCAAAAAGTGTCAGAAGGGTGATCTGCTAAAGACCACTGAGTGATGGACAGGACCTGTTCTGGGACCCTCCAAAGTACTTGTAAGCAAAGCAGTTGTGGGAAAATGCCATTAAGATGCAGATAGTATCTTCCTGGCTGTTTGTATAATGGAAATTAGTGAGCTATCATAATTCTTCAGGATGGGTAAACTGACTGCAAATGTGCCCTCAGCTATACCAGTGGCAATTTGCAGTAAGTGCATTGCTTATGACAGAGCTGCTACAGGTCTCAAGAAAAGTAACTGAGGAAAGAATTGGCTTTATCTCTGGTCTTTTGATAAGTGGCATTTTACTAATATAATGTGTACACACCGATATCCTGTGAAATTCCTGCACGTCACCAGCGGTTTTTATTCATGCCCATTAAAATGCATTACAGTGAGGAGGTTGCTGAAATGTAAATTAAAGGCTACGGCGCTCATAGTTTAACAGCTGCCATGTAGATTGACAGCCTTTGTGCGCCCAGCTGGCAGTGTCAGGTTAGTGGGTCTCTAGTCACAACATTAATCAGCTTTATTAGTGCCACTAATACCAATTTGTAAGCAGACTGCAAGGATCAGACGGCCCAGCTGTCAGGCACTGCACATAGATTATTACAGGATTTCTTTTTATTGTTTAAGATTGGAATTATAATTTAATTACAGAATTTAACTATTTTTTACACCCACTGAAAACCAGCAAAGGTTTAATAAAAAAAATGCTAACTTCTTTACCCTGCCATTCTACCATCTTTTCTACTTCCCGCTCCCCATCCTCCTCCCTGCCTCCACTCCAGCATGTACGGGAGAGAAAATGAATTCGCTTCACAAAACCTGTTGTAGCATATCACTTGCTGAGATGAAGAACTTCTTACACTGCAGCAACAGCTCATATTGTGCTAGTCAGGATTTCCAACTGATTTCAACAGATTTTCCTTACTGCGTTGATGTGATATACCCAGTGCCTTGAAGGACCAAGAAATAGAGGGATTGTGTTTATAATTTCCTCAAAAAAAACCTGCTAGCCGCCTGCCTGGTTCCTAGTTTCATCATAGTAATTACTAATCTTTCATCAAAATGTGTGTGTAAACTTCACGAATCTGAGGACTTTACTAAATTAGTGGCATGTTGTACAGCAAAATCTGATTCAAGAAAAGCAGAGCAAATACAAATACATGGACATCTCTTAAAACTTCCTCTTCTTTTTTGGCATGGGACCTCTTGTCCTTATTACATTACACATCAGTTTCAACTCAGTTTTAATTAATGATTTTAAATTAGGCTAAGAGGATATTAGCTTGCAAAGCCTAGCAATGAAGAATGGATGTTGTGGCTCAGACACAACCTTCCAAAATCTCTGCAGCTCACATCTTATAACACTTTCATGTCGGTCATACAGATTACATTTCCTGCAACACTAAAGCAGCTTTTCTAGTGGGTCAGAAACATGATAGGTTTATCCTTCAGTGTGGCCTGAAAATATACTGAGGAGGGAAAAAAATGCCTTTAACATCTTCTTAGAGCTTGAAAAAAAGGAAACCCAAAGATAAAATTTCAGAGACTTAGAAGACTTACACAGGAGATATTTTCAAGAAGTGTTACAGAGGTTTTCTGATACCCCAAAATGCAGGGCAAATGGAATTTCAGCTGAGAGGTCTCTGACCCCAGCAGTCTCCTACCTGTACCTGTGGTGTGGCCCACACAGCAGAAGGGTCCATGCCCCCTGTGTTGCCCTGCCAGGATTCCTGCAGAAATGGGCAGGCTCTGCAGGGCTCTGGCTTTTATGCTACTGGCTGTCCTGTGTGGTTAGGCAAGTCCCATATTCCAAATGGAGAGCCAATGAGACAGGCTATTTCTTGTTTTGCTGGATTTCTCTTTATCTCAAAAAGCACTGAAACATATATGAAGTGGCCAGATGCAGCTGATATACATATCTGATAGAACATTCAGTTTATATTGCCATTGCTGGGCAGGAGCAGAAATTCAGTTTTTCTTTAGGAAAACTGTTTTTAATATATGAATCCTGACAACCAAATGTAATCCCATATCTTTCAACCCAAGTGCCACAATTATGAAGATATTCAGAAGAAAAAAAAGAGACAAATTTAAGTTGATTTCTTGTATTTAAAATTTTTGATATTTAAGGAGGCATTTTGGGCAATTTCTGCACCTGAGGTATCAGGCCCAGATGGCAAGTACAGTGGAAAATACAGGGGAGCAGTTTTTAAACACAAGGTAAGGAAAAAACCCATTACATGCAAAGATTAAAAAATTGAAAGCTTCTCATGATGAACAGTAACAGTGACTTAATGGACCTCAATGACCGGAACAATAAGAAGATGGCCAACAATTGTTGCCCTGTTACATAACAGAGGCAAATTATTAGCAGATGAAATTGCAGAGATTAGAGTGCTTACTGCTCTCTGGCAGAAAGCCACATCTTCACTAAAAGAGCCAACTTGGTCCCCTTTGGCATAAGTAATCCAGGGACACAAGGGCAACACCTCATTTTTCAATAAATAAAATCTGGAGAATACTTACAAGGGGTCTACATACTAGACTGCTGGAAAAAGGGAACCTACTGTATACATTGAAGGAAGAAAAAAATAATTGAGACAGTGCAGCTTAATTTCTTCAGAAAATACTGGAAGTAGACATTGGGAGGTAATGGAAGCAAGCAAAGGCCACAAACTTACCAATAGCAAATAATATATGTCCAACTTCCTTCTGCAACAGAACAATATGCCTTTTTAACAGGAGGGAAATTACATCCATTGTGTCTGCTGAATTGTGGGTTTGATGCTGTTTCACAGTGTTTTCTTATAAGTAAACTAGAGAAGTATATTTCTGATGAAACCACTGCAAACAGGGTGCCACTTTGACTGGAAAACTGTAACTGCAGGTTGGAGGGGCAAGAGTAGACCAGGCAGAATGGTCACAGATACAGAAAACTCAGTACGGAAGAGAAGAATGAATGGAAGTTTTGTCTGTGAAACAGAGGATTGAGGGAAGGCAAAGTAATCTTTAAAAGCATAAAAGGGAGCAAATAAACTGTTTATCTTGCATAAGAGAAAGTAATACACTCAGATTGTAAAGAGAGGTTAGTCATTAGAAAAACCCTGACATTATAATGGCAAGAATAGTCGAGACTTGCTGGGAAGATTAGGGAGCCTTTGGTATCAGAAGGCTTTGCAAACAAGTTGGGTGAGCATCTGTCAAAATGACGCAAGCATTGCTGATCTTGTTTTTGGACAGAGGTGAGCTAGATTTCTCTGGAGGCCTCTTCCAGCTGCCTTCTCCTATAAAATTTGATTCTGTAACATCAGCAACATAATGCATGAGTTGGCTGTGGGCCTTGCCTTGCCGATATCATCAGCAAGTGCTACTTGGTGGAAAATAGCACAGGTTGTCTCGGGGCCAAGAAGGCAGTGCACTCCCTGCCATGCCCCAGGGACCTGATCCACTTGGATTCTGCCTGCTCCCAGCCCTGCTCCAGCTCAGTTACCTCTGAGTCCTTCTCACAGCAGCTCTCAGCTGGAGGATCAGGGCATCTCCATGCTAAACCTTGAGGAAGGATGCCTCTGGACAGCATGACTGGCTTGTCAGTATAGCAGCATTTCAGAAAGGCATCCTAACGACCCTAGGTGGGCTCTGGGTAGTGGGTCCGCAATGACAACAGCAGGGAAGGTGGCCCACGAGTATAGAAATACTACTGCTGTTCTTACTGGAATAGAGGCTAATAAATCACCTAGAAATTGTGCAGGATCACAAACAAGTACAGCTTTAGGCAATGAAAGTGCAGGATTCAAAAACCTGAAAGTATTAAGAGGTTAAACCTGTAAAGGCTGCAGAGTTGCTCTATGAAGTAGTCAGGCTGAATGAAAGGTCGTCACATTTTCACAAGCTCCTCCAGCTAAAGAGTGCTTCTGCCAAGTTTTCTTTTTAGTTTAAGTATTTACAGATAACTTCTCAAACTCAAAAAGCTCATTCTAAAATAAAAGTTTAGATGATTAAGTGAGCATGTTCAATATTTGATGGACTTAAATATTTTATAGAAATCTTGCGGAAACAGAGGAAAGTTACTGGAACATATATGTTCTGATTATAATCCCTCTAGAAATTTGATGGGTTTATTAACCTTATGGAAGCTCAGATAAGTTGAGCGTTTTAATTAAATGTAAACAACTTTCTAATAACAACCTTGACGTCTCTTCCCAGAGAGTGATCCTAGAGGCCCAGTGCACTTAGAAATACCAAGGAGTTGCATTACAACCTGCTGAGACACTGCTGTACTGTCAAAATGATGTGGCAGTGAGCGCATTTTGAACAGTCCTTACCCGATGTTCTGAGTCTGTCAGCTTTAAAAATGTATTGTTTCCTTCCAGTTTTATTAGTTCTTCATCTCTGTGTAAAGGGTAAACTTTCCAAAGACTAGAAATTCAATTCAAAGTTTCAAACTTGTTCTGAATTTAGCACATATGAATAGAACAGAGACATTTTGGCTCCCTGTATTTGTGGGGTTTATGCAGTGCTGGTCCTGACATTCTCAGGTGCACTGAGGAGAGTCCCAGGGGCTGTTCAGAGTAATTTTATATTTTCTTTCATCACAGTTTTCAGAAGTTATGACCATGCCCAGCATGTATTTCTCTGCAGTCAGGGAGATCAGGATGTGGAAAATCTTTGGTCAGCAGTAGAGGTAGAAGTCAAAAGCTAATCTGTTTCTGCTGGTGAAGTCACCCTGCGCATCTTGCATGGCTGCTGCAGACAACTTGTCATGGCAAGCACATGGGAGTGAAGGTTGGCATGTCCTTCCCTTACTTTCATACGTGGCTTTCACTGTGGAAGAGGGTAGAGGGTTAGCGCACAGTTATCCTATAGTACTTGTTTGTAGTTTTTCTGAACAAAGAATTGGTCCTTTCTGAGTCATGAACCTGGCTATTGCTTTTGTTCTTTAAATGCTCTATTGCCTATTCCTCGACTTGCCTCCTTTGGGCCAGAGAGAAATTGTACCAACAAGCACACTTATCATCAAGTAAGAAATAGATTTTATGCATCTTTGTCAGAAACTGAGAGGGGTCAGGTATGTAAATTTTGTACTAACATGCGTGATATGTTCAGTGCTTATCATGAGAAGGTGAGATGGTTCAAGCCTTGCTAATCAACAGGAAAAGAGCGTTAATACCCCCAAAAAGCTTGCAGTCAAACCATCAAGCAGCACCAAGGGTGCCTCTCCGTAAATGGGGCAGCCCTTCTGACAGTCAGAGACTAGGGTCCTGCTCTTTAAAACTGGTGGGAGAGACCTGTGAAGAGCAGGCGAGAAGCAGGTCAGTGAAGCAATTCCCACAGGCTGAGAGCTTCAGGATAAAGCATATTGATCCTCTCTTCTCTGCTGAGGGGAAAGCCCCAGGGAGCAAGAAAGCAGCATGAAGATGGAAATGGCTGTTACTTGCTATTTTCATCTGTCTCTGCATTTGGAAAAAACCCAGCACTATTTCTCAATGAAAATGGGTTCATTCCTTTACAGAAATCAAGTCAGGGATAGGAAATATTAGTTGGGAAAAACTGAGGAAGAATTAGTCCTGCACAGAAGAGGGATGAAAGTCAGCAGGGAAGTGGAGGAGAGTGAAGCTCATTTTGCTCTCCATGTTTATGTCAAAGACCTGGTCTCTGGAGTCCCTTCTGTCCCAGCAATGACATGCCCATTGTTGGACCCAGCTCAGGAAGATGCTCATTTGCTACTTGTGTGTGTGTAAAAGGCTGTCCTGAAGTAGGTCATAACCGTGAGTTGGGAGGGGCTGAGCACCACGACAGAGATCCTGTCTTGTGGGAACCATACAAAGACTTGAGGTTATTTTAGAGAAGAAAAAATTCTACCTAGGGAGCTAGCATTCTAGTCAGGTTCCTTTTAAATGTCAGCTGCTCTGTGTGTTACTACAGTGAAGCTCAGTCTGCAATAACTGGCATTTATCAAGGCAATCTGTTTATTCTTTTTTAACATCTCATTTATGGCAGTTTTAAGTTCTTTACATTGGACTGTAGAAAATCCTCTTACAGATTCAGAAATGATCCCCCATATATTTATATAAACAAAGCTTAGGAATGGGAAATCTAAATTGTTAATCACTTGTGCTGTTTTCTCCATGGAAATATCAAGCAGCTTTCCTTTGAGAGGGTAAAATACCCTCTTTGCACTCCATACAAAAAGGTTTTCTTTGTTACACCTGCCAGCATGAAAAAGGATTAATTTTAACAGAGCTTAACCTACCCATCTAGGGGAAGCCGTTTAAATGACTCCATGTCGTGGTTGCTTTTAGTGGCACTGCTCTGGTGACTTCATTTAGTTTTGCAAAATAGGAGAGAATTTTTTGACCTATTCCACTCAAGTTTGTTGAATTTCATCTCATTTTTATGGATAATACAGGCAAGCCTTGCTTGTACCTCACTGTGAAAAATACTTACCTGTTTCTTCAGAATTTTTTTCAAGAGCATTCATCAGGGAGAGCAAATAAAAAGTGCACCTTTTTTAGCATTAGTTCATTTTATAAGGCAATGAATCCAAATTCTGGTGAAAATTTGCAGAAGTTTCTCAGACTGTGTTATATAGTAAGCAAAAAATTGGTGGTTTTTCTGGGTTGGATTATAGGCATTTTCTTCTCTTTTAAGCTATTTTAAAATGAACCTGTATTTTGTAAAATAGGCAACCCTAGAATTTCTTCTCAAAGAGACTGGAAAGAAAAATGTTAATCAAAGCAGGAGTTAACAATGGACATGTAGTGGCTTTTTATTATCTTGACACCTTCTGTAGCCATTACCAAAGCGAAGGAAATGCACAGGGCTACGACGAGCAGCAGTGTCACACATCCAAATTAAAGAATTTGCTTATCAGAGTATCAGGCTGTGGAAACCCTGGAGGAGGAGGTGCTGCAGACCTGCACCCTGAGAACTCTGTAGTGAGGACTGGCCCGGAGCTGCTCACCTGCACGAGGCCAGGGGACATGGGACATGTGCATCTGTACGGCTGGTACAGAGCCACAAACAGGAAAACCAGGGGACATGGGGCTTTTTTAGTTTTTGTGTTTTACTGCCTTTAATGTGCTGGTAAATCTGTCAGCACAGATAATGGATTTTCAGTTTTCAGTTCTGTGAGTAGGTCTTTGGGAAAGAAATTATGATCAAACAATACTGCAGTGGTCACAAAAATCAGAGAGAAATGCAGTCTTTTCAGTTCCCCAGTACTGAGGCAGAGTAAGCAGCTCTTAAACCATCCCTCTTGCATACTTCATTAAAAAATCCATCAAATTCAACAAAATAAGTGTTCCCACTGAAAAATATTCAAACTTTTAGGATTAGCTGAAGTATCTTAAGCACAATAGGCTTGTCTAATTGCTGACAAAATTTAAATATTTGAATTGAGCTGCTGCAGGCAGTATTCAATGAGAAAACCAGAGCAGTGAACGGTTTTTTTCCCTTAGTATCCTTCTTACTCTCTTCTTTTCTTTATTCTTGGTGTTAGCAGTGGTAGCGAATAGCTTATTTAAAATTTGCTTTAACCTATTTATAATGAACAACCTCACTAAGCTGAAAAGTAAATTTGTACAAAGGTCCAGGTGACATCAGCTTCTGCAAATACACTGGAGCAGATCAGTGAACAGGAAGTAATTAAACCTTTTAAGGGAAATAAATCTCACCATTTAATGGAACAAGCAAAAAGTTCCCTATTTTAGTGTTGATTTCTTGTGAGGAAATATTTTATATCACAAAATATCCTCACTGAATTTAAGATTTAATTAAATTTTATACATTTGGACTTTGTTTGTCTTTTCAAAATCCCTTGAACGTAATGAAACATGTCACTTTGAAATGAAGTTTGCCAAGATACAAAAATTTTAGTTCAGCTTAAATGAAAAATAAAATGAAAAGGAATTTCTAGAAACTGTTAGTCATTCCTCTACTACTAACAAACTATTTTAGCTCTATTATTTTGTTTCCTAAATACATATTTGCAGATAAAACACTATACAATAAAGATTCCCAAAATTAATAGAAAATTGTAACTTGCCTTTTTGAAGGATTAAATCATCATGTGTGCAATATGTTTTTTCTCTTAATATTATAGAATCATTGTTTCTAAAATTACCACAGTAATTTAACTTTTCCCCCTTTTATTTCTGTGAAAATGAAGGGAGAGAAGCTGCCTCTAGCAATAGTCCTGTGCTTCCTGACAGTGTTGACTTAGGAGTTATTCAAAAGAAACTGTGGGCAAGCTCTGTGAACCTGTTGTTGTATCAAGTGCAGCCATGGGTTGGAGGTGCTTCTGTAGGGCAGATGTGTGGCCAACACCAGCTCTGTGAGTGCAGCACGAGACCTTCTGGGCTGTAATGAATCATCAGGACTTTCCTAGCTCTTCCTCTTGTAGCCTGTGGGATCTGAAGGATCCCTTTTTGGCCGTGCCAGGCTTTGCAAGTCTGCTTAGCACAGCGCCATTAGGAGAATAGCTGCTCCAGCCACATTATTTATAAATCTGGATAAACTCTGTAGCTGAATATTTTTAGCAGTAGGTTTCTGAAGCCAGGGGAGCACACACCAGTCTAAAAAGGCAGTCTAAGCATTTAATGTGGTATTTGATTTAATTTGGATTAAGCCCTTTAAAAAAAAGGTTGTGTCTACAGATTGATAAAGATTTGATCTGTACAGATCCAGTAGGTCCGTGGATCAGTAAGTGCAATTGTATTGCACTTAATTATGATCCGCTTTAAATGGATCATCAAGTGTAAATTATTTATTATGGAGGAGTACCAATGTTAGCTGAAGATGCCACTCTTTCCTGTGGCACTCTGCTGCTGTGTGATTTCTAGGCAGGAAGAAACAGAAAGCTCCTTGCCACTGCCCATGGAGGAGGTGTGCTTTTATTTTTTTCTCACTTGGGATCAAGTAAAATATTCATATAACAAATAATAGGGCACAAAACATAGATTGTTTTACTGGTGGCACCAGATTTCAAAATCACAACAAGAAAGTGAGTCTTTTCATACCAGATTTTGCCCTAAGAGTAAGCAACTTCAGAGGAGGTGCTGCTAACTTTTAGCTGCATTTTTCCAGTGTGACCTCCTGAATTTTCTTGCATTTGTTCACTGAGTTTTGTGATTCCAGGCATCTCTTTGGTTATATAAACTATATTAACCTTAGTTTTTAGAAAGTGCAATAAATCCCATAAATAATCTAGTAATATTATTTACAACTTTCTGAAATAATCTGCTCCTTAATTATAGGTTATAACTAGTGTTTCTCTAAGAGTACTTTGCTTTATTCTTTTCAATCCTCTTCACATCCATTTATTCTCCTATACTGGCATATTGAATTTTACATGATGGGAAATGTTGATCTGAAGGTGATCTTGAGCATGACACAGGGGTCAAGATGAATAAAAGACTTCATCTGGAAAGGAGGTGACACAATGGCAGTCAGGAAATTAGCTTTTTCTTTTTCCTGAGTTTTCATCTGTTCAACACTGATTGTTACTAGAAACAGGAATACGACCTCACCTTAGGTAAATTTCTGAGGTTAGTACATGAAGGTTGAAAGGTGCTCTGATGTGATGGTGCTGGAGAACTTGCAATGAATTACCATAAATCATGGTATTTTTGTAGCCATTTAAGTAGAGGAATGGGGTTTAGCATATTTCATCCTTTAAATGTTCCTTTTGCAGGTTTTTTCTGATACCTGTGGCCCCTCTGCCTCAGATTGCTGTGCATATTTTTAGGTGCAGTGAAGCATTTTAGCCTCTCTGAAAGAGCCTTGTACAATAATTTCAGAGGTCCCTGTATTTTGAAAACATTACTACCCAAGTAAAAAGTGCACTGAAGAACACAAGTGTGGTGTAATGAATGTATTTGTAGTCTGACAACATCTTTTCAAAAGATCCAAAATTCCAAAGACCTCGTTCTGCTCTCACCTCTGGGAGAATCTCAGTGCAGTGAAAAGAGCACGTTCATTTTGGGGGTTTTGTTGAGGTTTATTTTTGTGTTATTACTTCCCTTCTGTCATTCAGTTTTCTGGAGAATAAGGGAAGTCCCAGACATGAGACAAACTTTTTTTTCCCGCGGTTCTGAAGAATAACGTAATGCAAAGCTGTTTGATAATATAAAACAATATTCAGTCTTCCATCCTATTTTATAGTTATTTAACCTCTATTGCAAGGTCAGCAGAACATTACAGATAACCTGTTCAGTGAAATTTACCCATAGGCTTCAGTAGCACATGAGCAAGGTAAATTGCTTTTCTGTGAATACATCTTAAATAAGAGTTCAGGAGTGGCAAAAGTGACTGGATCTTCTTGTTCATCACCAGTCTGAGTCTGTCCTTTCTGCATTCTAGCCAGGGATGTGCCAATCTGTGTAGGCCCTATGGTACTGATGCTCCCTCCCTGGCAAGGTCTCCAATATACCCCAGCCCTGAGGAGGGGATTGATATTGGCTTCAGGTGATTGATGTGCCTGCTTGGTGTCCTCTGGGTGTTCCTGTAACCCTGCTGTAAAACAGCTGGCACTGAGGATGATTGGGAGGGCTTCCCTTCTACCATTTGTCTTGCTTCTTGAAGCGTGTTTTAAATTAGTCAGGGCAGAGAGAGTCTGAAATCTGTGATTCTCCACTTGTACACTGGATTTGTTCTGTCCGGTTCTCATCTCCCACAGATGAGTTAATTTCCTTCCCAAATAGCATGTTCAACCTTTTGAGCAGCACCACATCATAGAATCAGAGAATTATTAAGATTGAAAAAGACCTCTAAGATATCATGATATCTGTAAGATCTTGTAGGATCCAGACTGTGATAAAACTTTGAAGAATTGTAGTTAGTGCCCTCATGGGACAGATATGTGATTTGCTTGATTAATGCAGTTTGTGGCAATAACAGATAAATGTTTTAGTAATCTGTTTAAACTGCCTTACAGATTTTCATACCGCATTCAGTGCACTCTCAACCGTTGTCAGTTTTCTTCATTGTGTCCTTTAGGAATAAAAGATACTTATCAACAAAGTATATTAAGTAAGTTTGCAGAGTAAACCCCCTGCTTTGGGAGTTTATGTAACCTGGTTACGGTTTTCCTGTAAACAAATCCTTTGAAATATTACCTTATAGTAATTATACAATAGGACAACAAATAACATATAGCAGGGCCTGACCTATAATTATTTACACTTCAGGTGCTTAACAAATGAGATACAGAGCATCTCCCTGACAAATGTTTACCCTCTTCTTTTCCTTGGGATAGTGACAAAGGTTTTTCTATCCCTGGCTGATGACAGATGAAGAATTTGGAAAGTTCCTATCTCCCATCTGGGAAAGGCAATTGCAAGCTCACTTGGCTTCTTTTCGTTTCTAGGAACAAGTGAATCAAGGCAGGGATTTGGAGGATTCCTGCTTAATCCTTTTCTCAGAGATTCTTTTCTCCTTTTCCTTTGGTTTTGACCCCAGAGGGCTGACCTGTACATTTTATCTTGTATCTAGTCTAAGAATCAGAAACACCATCTCTGCTTCCCTGCTACCCTGCATTTCTGCAGTGACAAACTAGGAGGGAGGGTAGGAAGGGAGAGATGAAAAATGCTCTTCTAGCCCTCAGTGATGCTCAGGTCATGTCCTGAAGACTGATGATCCTTTGCAATCATTATCCTGATTGCTGTGGTTTATCTGCAGGGGGGCTTCTTTTCTTTCCTCTCACCTCAGGCTGTGTGACAATTGAGAGCAAAAAAAAAGAAAAAGGAAAAAAATGAGAAAGGAAGATAAAATACCCCACCAGAAAGCATCTCCAAGATTAGATGCTCGCCTGTGGGATGTAGGCTGAAATGCTTATCCATGCTTTTGTGATTAGCAGGCTGGATTATTACGTAACCCTGCATCACCGGGTCTCCCCGCTTCAACTCTCGCTCAACCCTCTTTGCTCCAAGTTCCCACTGCAATGGAAAGGCCGTGGTGAAATCTCGACTATAATATCCTTATGTTGACTTAAGCAAGGCTTTACGTGGCCTTGGTTCATCTTACAGCCCTGATCTGACTTCATCCTGCTCTCTAGGGATGTCAGTGTGTTCTGCTAAAGCTGCTATGGATTAGATCACATGGCTTGTGAATGAGCATTTCCTTGTTGGAGACTCAGATGGAAAGCTCCCTCTAGGAAGCAGTGAGGTTTTTCTACAGCTGAAATCAATGGTAAAGCTCTCACTGATTCCAAAGGAATTAGGATAGGACTCAATGAATGGATTTTTCCTTATATATTAATCAAATTCTACAATTCACATGGTACCTTGCTTGTCTATTTTTTTTTGTTAAATTTAAAGCACATTTTAACTGTGAGTGGAGTCTCAGAATGACAAATATTAACAATGCAGTTCAGACTTCATTGAAACCAAAGGGAAATTTTCATTTACTTAGTGGGATTTGAATCAGGCTCTGAAATTATATTTTGACTTTTTTCTTCCCTAACCTTTTGCATACTGTTGAGTATTAGAATCAAGTCATCTTTTGCCTTTTTCCCTCTAGTGGTTTCCATTGCTGTACATTCTTCAAGAAATCTATCTCACCATAACATGCTTTGTGTTTTAATAACCCAGCAACAGCCCACACCCTGCTCAGATATACAAATGCACTCATCACCTTCCCCATGTCCCATCAATGCAAAAACATTGACATGCCTAAACTGTCTTTATGTAACACAGGTATACAGCCTGTTCCTGCACAGCATTCCAGAGAGAGAGCAGACCCAACCAATTGACAGAGGGGACTGATAAACAAGGATGTGTTCCTACTTACACTGTCAGGTGTCACTACCAATGGATGGGGAAGGGACCAGGTGGGTAAAGGGTCCCCCTTTGGAAGACATTTTTTCAGCTAAATTTGCTTTTTGTGCTGTCAGATCTAAACTAGGGAGAAATCATCCACCAGCCACAGACAGAGGTATAACAAGCATTTAGCCAAAGACAGGATGGGGAACTTAGTTAGACAGCAGTTTTACAGAAAAATGTTCTACTTGTGGATGAAAAATTGAATACGAGTCAATAATATGGTACTAAAGAAGCCCTCCTTGGTCCAAGAAGAAAAAATAAAAATGTCTGAGCAGGAATGAACCTGACCTCTGTACTGGGCAGAGCCTGAGCTATTAATAAAGTAGAAATACAGATAAATATGATTTATTGTGAAAACACTATATGGCATTTATAGAGGGATTTTATCTCACAGATTTGTTGGAGCCTTGTGTAAAGGAATTTAATACAGACAAATGAAAATCTCTGCAGTGGAGCTGATAAGAGTATATTTTGAATTTCCAGCAAGTTTCTCCAAACAATTTCTGCTTGATGGCTTTTCACAGAATCCTAGAATTGTTTAGGTTGGAAAAGACCTTCAAAACTGAGTCCAGCCATTCACCCAGCACTGCCAAGTCCACTACTAAGCCATGTCCCTTGGTGCCACATCCAAAGTCTGCTCTCCAGAAGTCCAAGCTTGCATTTCCTGCTGACCTAACTCTTTACTTCTCCATGAACCAAAGACTGTATAATTTTGTGATTGCTGTGCCCAAGACAGCCTCCAGTTATCACATCACTCACCAGTCCTTCTCTGTTGACTAATAAGAGGCCAGCAGGTCACCTCCCCTGGGTGCCCACCACACACTCCAGGAACCTCCTAGGCTGTTTCCTTCTGCTGGGTTGTATTTGCAGAAGACACTTGGTAAGAAAGAAACAGCTATCCTAAAGCATGAAGGACAATCCCTTTAGGGGTTAATAATTAGTTAAAAGATGGGGGAAAAATAAGTGGGAATAAACGGTCAGCTTGCTTGGTAAAGGGAACTTAGTAGTATCCAGCTGGTAACTGTGCTGTTCAACATATTCATAAATGAACTTAGATACTAAATTGAATAATGAGAGCATTTGGTGATAGAAAATTATTCTGGAAATCAAACTTAAGCATAAAGAGTTGCAGAAGAATCTCACAGGAGTGAGTGACAGCATGCTAGAGTGGCAGATGAAATTTACTGTCAATAGAAGAAAAGGAAAATGTAGATGGGGAAACAAGTATAATGCACGCAGGAATAAAATTACAACAGACATGGCAAATTTCATTTTCAGAGAGTAAGCCACATTTTGGATTTGGAGTGTCTTTAGTTAAAAAAAATTGTCTCTGGTTCAGAGACTTTAGAAATCATGGTACATGGAGAAGTCTCAATGTGCTGGCTCTCGTTTTAATAGCAAAAAGTTTACTTTAATCAGTATTCAGCACAAACACATAAAAGGACACTTTTAGCTGTATTTTATGTTAATGCAGCTTCAGCCACATGTTGTGTTCAGGTTGAGGCACTGCCTTTGAAAAAAGAAGTGGTTTCATTGGAATGAGTCCCAGGGAAAAAAAACAAGGATGATTTAAGCTCTAGATAAAATGCTGATCTAACAAACACAAGAACATATTATCATGGTATCAGGAATTCTTCTAGAGTGGTGGGGATTTTTAAAACATTTATTATTACTACTATTATTAAGACAAAGAGGGAATTGGTATCCACCTAAACAACAGTTTCTGAGCCTTTGGCTCCTGTGCAGCTTGTTAGTCAGCAGCTTGTGTGGATGTACCTAGCAAAAACTTTTCTCTTTCAACACTCAAGTAGCTCCTGCAGCTTTTGTATGTCTCCCTGCTCCAGAGATAAAGCATTAACTACTGTATATTTTGTCCCTTGAATTAACCTTTGTGTGGTAAAGCCTTCAGATCCAGCTCCCACCACGACAGAGATGTGTTGTGTCTCCCCTTTTCCAGTAAAATTTAGGAGTCCATTTAGAGTTCATGAATTCTCGCTCAGGAGTTATCAGAAGCAGTAGATGTGTGACCAACCTCCTGGAGATCAGTATTCTAGTGTAGCTAATTATTTTAGGTATTTTCTAAATCTATTCTTTTCAGGTTCATCTCCTCAGTTTTTGTCATATTTGACACAGACAAGAATAAAATACTTTGTCCTCAGTTGTCTGATTCCAGATGGTGTCTGCAAAGAATTTCATCTCTGTGAGGTGCACACCTATGGTGCCAAATACTGCCTCTTGTGCACTGTGTTAACTGATGAAATTATAAAGTTAAAGAAATAATTAAAGGATAATACCCCTATTAAAATTAGTTCTTCACATCCAGTTTGATAAGAATCCACTTATAACTAAAAAAAGAGGCCCCTTTATAACTAAAGAAAGAGGCAGACCAGGTTGGTTCCTTTGTATTTTCAACACAAAAGGTTGAGCTGTTTCATCTCAAAGTTAAACTAGAAAGTACAGGAAAGAGCTATATTAATATACACATAAGACTATGGCATAATTCAGTTTCTATTTAAAAGTGTTTTTGGACTGGGTCTAAAAGTGAACCTAACCAAACCTCAAATCTGAATTTTATGAGGAGGTGAAGAACATAAAGGAGGACAAGTCTGAACTGAAGAGCAATAGCATTTGTTCAGTTTTCCCCAGACATTGTAGTAAACATGATGCTGCTTTCTAAGCTCAGTGTGGTGCAAATGCAAAAGATGTGTTGTGTCACATTTTGATTTTAACTCCGTGAAATACTTTTCAGTTTTTATGAGTTTGCAAACACACTGTTACTTAATAACACATCATGGCTTAATTTGACTGCTAAAGCAAAATTTCAAAATGCTAATGGAAGTAAAGTATACTCTAATTTTCCGCCCTTTTCCTGATCAGCATGAAACCAAATTGAGGTATCTTAACACTGTACAGGTTTCTTGAGTTCACTGTTTTCCATTTTCTAACAGAATGTTTGACTTCTGTTGTTATCAAAATTTTTTAGAGGCTTAGTGGAACCTGGTTGTGATTTATCTTGGGAAGGCAGCAGCAGCAAACTGAACTCTTGTAGCAACCTGCCAGAATGAAATCACATCTAGGTCCAGTATGGATTTCTATAGGCAAGAAGAAAAACTGCTGTGTGAAAACTGTCTGTGAGATAATATATAGAATATCCCAACACAGAGCTCTGCAAATCCAGAGAGCTGAGCTTGGTCCACTGTGGAGCAAGAGCACCCAGTCCATTGCTTAAACCTACAGAGCAGATAATGAATGAAATTATCTTTGTTAAAATTATTGTCTTGTTCTAAGTGAAATATTTGTAGACAGTGTTATCTTGTAACAGCTTTCTGTAAATAAAATGAGGCAAAGTTAACTTTGTCCCCATGTGAAAAAATTTCCCAAATTCCCCAGGACTTGTTAGTTGCTGCAAAATGAGCAGCACTGCACAGATAAAATGCCCATCATCTAGAGATCTAAACTGCTTTAATTGAGGATGTGATTTGCATATGGCAGACAAAATTCTGCTGTGGATTCCTGCCATGGAGAGAGGGATGAGAAGCTGCTGGCCATACCTCTGAGGGCAGGGTCTGGCCCAGTACCTTTATGAAAGAAATCTGATTTGTATGTTTCTTCTCTCTGCAGAGATCAAAGACAGTTTACTCAGCTAAATAGTGAGGGCTAGTGTAGATTTATGGAACCAATTTAGAGAATTAATAAACCACACCATAAATCTTGTTAAGGTCACACTGTATGTGATTGTGCCTATATGCAGACATGGAAATTTGGTACCCTTCCAAGTGAGAAGACTAACTTTCTTGAGCTTAGTTACAGTAAGTAATTAAATTCATGCCTCCTAAATAATGGATCATTGAGGAGAGTGTTGTTGGTTGTTTGGGGTTTTTTTAACAGAGATTTTTAAATTATGTGCCCAGCCCTTCAAAGTACAGAGCACTTTCAACAGCCTTGGACTTTGGAGGGAGCTGAAAATGCTTTGCATCTTGCAGAATCGGAATCAAAACACCTATGAACTTTGAAAAGACTTTGACTGAATGCAAATGCTAAATCCTACAGACCTGTTTTTAATACAAACCAATATTTACAGTTTGCATGTTCCTAAAATGTAGTAGCTAGCAAGTATGGTCTCTAGAATAGATTGAAGGAACACGAATAAAAAGAATCATCTCGTGAATAGAAAGGTTTAAAATAGATTGTATAAAAATAGCTTGTTACTTGGGAAATTTTCACATCCTTAAATCTTACAGAGCGACTGAGACTTGATCTTTAGGGGTTTGTTTTGTTTGTTTTAATTCCCCTTAGGTCAAACCCTACCCTGATAAGTAATCCATTCTCTCTGCTCTACAGATATAAATCTGCTTTTACACAGCTTTTGGCCTACTAATTCCCTGTAATTGACCTTTGAGGTTTTCTAAATATTCATAGTTTTGCCATGCAAAAAAGACACATTTTCCTCCTCAAATTTCAGTTAAGGTGCATTTATATATTTTTTAATTATTATTTTAATTTGGATGCATGAGGAAAGGTCAGGAATATGACTGCAGCCCCAACCTTTCCTTATCTCTAGGAATGTGTGAACCATTTTTAGCCATGCTTAACACAAGGCAAGAGGAATGTTTCAAATCTTAAAGACGTGGGGTGTCTGCCAGCAGACCACCTGCTTTGTTTTTGCTGCTGTGTGTGTTTCCCCTTGTCCAGCTCCCACGGGAGCTGATGTGCTATTTCAGGTCTGTGGTGGGACACAGGTGTTTAGCATCAAGGTGGAGGTGCAGGGACATGCAGGAGGGGAGGAAAGACTGAGTGTGGAAAGAGGTTCTGATCTGTGGATCAAATTCACCAGAAAATGGGAGTGGGCAAATCTGCTGCTCCAGAGCAACCTCTCTGTATTCTCAGTCTGTGTGTCAGCATTGGTGGTGAGGTTACCATAGCTCTGGAAAGCCTGTGGAGTTGTTTTTTCATTAATCAGGAAGCAGCAAAGCTAAGAGACTGAACGTACTGCATTAACAGTGGTACTACATCTCATCCTAGTGACAGGGTTGGCCAAGTTCTTTTAAAATACATGTGTAAAAAAAACCATAATCCCCTCTATAGCACCATCTCAATTTTTATATCCCGCTTGAGAGAACAGTCTCCCTCCAACAAGTCATTTGTAGCTCCGGCTCTTGGTTTGAAATGCTGCTTTGAATATGACATGAAAGAGATATGATAGTGTGTAGGAAGAGGAGGAAATACAGTGGGAGGAGAGAGACAGCAGCGTAGCTGTATTGTCATCTGTCTTCATTATTGTTCCAAAAAAACCCCCTGTGTGTAGTCACCTGCTCTGATGTCATTTAGTTTGAAGACCTAGAGGTCCTGGCCCTGCTGAGTGAGTTGCAGGGGTAGTTTTTCAGAGGATTTTTCTCCCCTCTTCTCTCAGGCTGGCTGTGTGTGGTGAATTCTGCTGGGCCAGTTGTGGTTGCAAGCTCAGACTGTTAGCCTCAAGAAAGGGTAAATATCTGAGAAGTCCCTAAAGCCATTCAGGTGGCTTTCAGGCTCTTGGAAGGATCCCTTCCCCCAGAGTGGCATTGCCTGTGCAGCACAGCAGTCTCTGCTCCCAGAGCTAACCAATGTTTACAGAGTTAGGGGACTAAGATGCTAAAGACATCTAAGACCTGTTGAGGGCATTTCATCTGTCTGCCCAGTTGCATATTAATAGGGTGCACTGTAAACCAAGACTTGCAGCTGAAGGGCAGGCGGCTTAGCTCAATTCTTTCAAACTGCTGTGAATGTAATTACACCTAACAAATCAGCCTTTGAATGATGCCCACCAAAAACGAAGCACACACAGATTTATTGCCTGGTCTGTGTGTGAGAAAGGCAGAGAATGTGATTTGAAAGAGGGAGAATAAAAAATTAAAGGATCCCATAGAGCACAGAATTCTCCCTAGATGTTTAAATTGGAAAAGAGCAGCAAGGTTTTGATTTAATTTTAAAATACATCATCAGGTGTTCTGCCTCTCAGAATGCATCATATCAAATCAGTGGCTGCTGAAGAGGTACACAGCAGGGTGCAGAACCACACACTGCAGAAAATGGGAAACACACGGTGACAGCTCTGTTCCTGTCAGTCATCCAGGCTGGTCCCGTACGGCAGAGCAGCCCTGACTGCCTACCTTGAAGTGCAGCACTAAACATATGCGCTTGCCTGCTTCTGACAAGGGAATAGCACTTGTATCACTGACTCCCAAGGATCTGCAGTGATTTATTTTTCCTAAGCATTCCTGATAGGATATTATTATATGTTGGCTTATTTCCAGCAGTTGGGGTGACATCCAGTGTTTTAGCATTATATTCAAAATGCACACACGTATCAGAAAACGGACTCTAGCTGAAAAAAAAAACAACCAACCAAAACCTAAGAAAAAAAAACAAGTGACATGAAAACCTTACACTTTCTGAATGCTATGCACATACTCATCAACCAGGGATAATTAGGCCTGTTGAAGCCAGTGAATACTGAAAACGTACAGAGGGTTTATTTGTTGCACTGAAGGGGTGCAATAACAGGTTTCGTTTCTTTCGCTGTTTGCCTGTCAATCATACTTTTAATTACCTAATTGTTAGATCTGTTAACAGCCAAGACTGGTTGACAACTTTAGGGTAAAGGGCCTAATAATTTTACTGTCAACAGTACTCCAGTTTTTTCAGTACAAGGAAAGAAAACAAATGCAGCCTTCAACACAAACAAATGGAAAAAACAGCTCCAAAAGCAGCGTGAAGCAAACGACAGGCAAGCTGTAGCACACTCAAATGATCAAGCTGCTGTAAGTGGATGAGCATTGTGCCTGGAGTTGCCTGCTCTGGGGTTGTTGTTTGCTTTTGCCTAAAGTCTGAATTGAACCATAATTTGTGCTAAGCATATAGAAAGTTTGAGAAATTCAGTTTCAGTTAAAAAGTGAGGTCATTTGTGCCGTGGTCTTTTTATCTGCAAAAAGTTTTTTTGACTGTTTTCATTCCTCCAGATGCTTCTGATGGTAGGAAGGACCAGATCTTGACAGTGCTGCTCAAAGTAGGCATGACTGTCAGGACAAAATACTGAACTTGCATTGACAGTCTGTGCTGCACAGCTGACAAACGTCTGGGCCACGTTAAAGGGAAACAAGGAACTTCTGAGAAGTCCCCCTGGTGCACACTCAGCTTTTTAGTCCAGAGTGTCACTCAGACAAAAATCTCATTCCAGGAGACAGTATAGCTTTAAAGTAATTTCTTCTCTCTTCTTAAAATAATTTCTTCTTTCATACCTACATATAAGTGGCTAATATATTGGCATACTGCTTCATGATTTGCTACTATTTAGTAAAGGGCATGTGTTACTGTTGCCTTAGGGTATGGTAACACACAGAGATCAGAATTATGACAGATGCTGCTCTGCTATCAGCTATCTACAAATAATCTGTAAGGCATAGTCTGGCCTAAAGATATCGCACTCTATTTTAAAAACAATTCATTTTTGTATTTGCTTTTTATCGCTATCTTCATTTTTATGGGATAAAAACAGAGATTGCTGCTTTACTGGGAGCCAGTATTTCTCTAACTGGAGGGGAGCATTTGATGTGACCAAAGGTTTACTCCTATCTCTGGAGTCACTAGTTCAGTTTTCTCCTTTTGGATCAGTGTTTAGGCTATGGGAGTTTGCGTCATGATGAGGTAATGCTTCTATTTTGTCTTTTATTGATTAACTTTTTTCCCACATTCTTCTGGCAGGGTGCAAAGGTTTCTAAAGCACAGGACACTTTTTTCTGGAGCTGTTTAGTTAGCATTACCCTTACTAAACCTAGTTACTTCTGCTAATTCCATGGCAGTTTCTTAAATGCAGTTAGTACAAAACTAGCAGTATAAAATACTCCTATGCAAATGGTATGCCAGGGTTTAAGCAGTTTCTTCCTCAAAAGGGGCCAGGAGGAATAATGTCAGTTTATTCTAGATTTTAGTTCAGTCATGGCTACAGATTAATGTTATATTATATGCTGCAATACACAAAGAAAATCAAAAATAACTTCTACAAGAGACGAGCTAGTTATAGTTTCTGTCTTGTTTGTAGGGAAGAGGGGCTTAAACCAAAATATTTGCTTCTAGGATATGTAAAAAATTGCTATTCTAGACATGTTTATCATTAAAGGTTCTGATCCAGAGATTATTAAAGCCCATTATTAGACTTGTATGAATCCAAAGAGGCTTAGATCAAGCTATAACAGGCAATTTCAGCACATTTTTACAGGATCTGGTGGACTGCAAAAAAAAAAATTTCATAAAACCTTTTCATGCTACTGCTGTTGACATCCCCACTGACAAGTCCAATGTCATAATTTCACTGTTTCCAGCTGGCATTAGATTTTGGAGCAGAATTATGGCTCTATTCCTCAGTGTGTTCACTCGTCCTGTAGCAGAAGTCAACATAACAGAAGCCAACTGAGACAAACTTGAAGTCTCCTGGTAGGGTTTGCTGAGATGTACACAAGGAGAGATGATGATTTTTTTTTTCCAGTTTTAAACTTGATGCACAGAGATAAGAAAATTACCGGGAGTTGTGTTAAATGACCCAAAAATTAACAGTATGCTATTGTTTCTCATCTTTGCTGTTTTGCTCTTTTCTTGGTATCTTAAAATATTTTATACAAATTGCTTACAGCTCATATGTCTGCACGTTAGCAAAGCAGAAGGTTGCTGTTTTATAACACAACCATGGGCTGAGTGACTGGTACCAGGGTGTCCCTTGAGGGGATATGGGTCTGCTGCTGACTTTTCCATCACAATAAAGCAAACTTGAGCAGGATTGGTGTAATAGCAAGATCCAGGTCACAGATATAGATAAGGGAAATCACTCCTCAGGAGAGGGAAAGTAATGGGATTGTGCTGGCTGCTTAAAGCCTGGCTATTGCCAATATCCCTCTTTCATTCTGTGCAGGGTAAGAGTGCTTGTAAAACTTCACTGCCTGTTTCTTGGTAGGTATCTGATGTAAATAAACCTGTCTGAAAGGATACTCCATGCTCTGTGTGTAAATCCAAGGCTTTTCCTTGGTGCCCACTGGGACCTACCCTGGTACCCTGTGCCCACTGGGACCTACCCTGGTACCCTGTGCCCACTGGGACCTACCCTGGTACCCTGTGCCCACTGGGACCTACCCTGGTACCCTGTGCCCTTCTGCCTTCAAGTTTGAAAACTGGCGGGGGAGGGTCCCTTGCAGCCTGCCTGTGCATGGGGTGGGAAGTCATGGCTTCTCCCAAGGCTGGCTGCTTTTGGCAGCCAAGACCCTGCTCCTGCTCTGGCTTCTGCATGATCTGTCTCTTAAGCTTTCCTCCAGCCCTATCCTTGCCTCTACCTCTGCTCTGCCAGCGATTCCCACATTTAGGATCATTCTGGTAATTTTGAGAGCCAGACTAAAGTGGAGCCCCCAGTCCTTGCTCTGTCTGCTGCACTGAACTGACTGCCTACCCTGCTGTCCTGAGGTGGCTTTTCTGTACTTTCTGTGGTTACAGTCACAGACTAAATGCTTTTTAAATTTTATTTGGTTTTCTTCATGAGTACTTTGGGGTGCATAGTGGTGTGCTCCATTCTTATTCTTCATTTAAATTATGACATCATGGTGCCTATGTATTTGACAAGTTTATGCCTGTCTCACCTGGATCCTTTTTGCTCTGGTATACTTGCTCTTCACTCTCAGTTCATCTAGTTTTGATGTATATTTTCAGCAACTCAGGTTTTTTTCTGTTCAGAAACACTTGTTGGGTTTGGGCTTTTTTTCTCAGTGGTCAGTCCTTTATGTTGGTATCAGAAATTATTCATCCCATGGATGATCTTTCTTGTGTTTAATGAATCTTTCAGATCTCTATATGTAGACATGGATACAAAGGCTCTGAGCAGTACATTTTAAGCAAGAATTTATTTCCTTTGCTTATTCCAGGAGCTGAAATGTTATTCTCCATCCTCAGTCACTATTTGTCAAATGTATTTTTTATCTATTCACCAAATATTTTAGATAATTGGATCTTATTCTTTTGTCATTTCTGTTTCAAGTTAGGAGGACATCAAAGTATTCACTTTTAAACTAGTTCCTTGATTTTTGTATTTTGAATACCCATGATCTGCTTGGTCATGGACTGAATTCTTCTTTCCATGCTTATACAAGGCTTGGAATTTAGTGCTTCTGTTGTTCCAAGTCCCTTCTTTGTTCCGTGCTCAGAGATGTTTTTATTGTCTTCCTGTCAATTGCGATCTCTTCTTTGCCGTTGCTCTCACTGGACTGAAAGACTTTGTACACTATTTGCCAGCTAATAATATGAGACAATGCCAGGCTTGCCAAATGTGCTTGGCTTCTTACAAAAATAACTGTATGCAGAGATTCATGACCTGATTACTAGTTATATCCTCTGTATACGGTTACTTAACTAACTTCCAGTAAATCCAGGAGCAAGCTGACTCCTCCACATTCCTTCCTCCTGAAGGCTCTGCTCCCTCCCTCTGGGCTGAAAACAAGTGCAGCTAAGCCCCCTCATCCCTGGAGGTACCAGGCTATCTGCAGTGCCTCCCTCCCTGACCCTCCTGTGAGTGCCTGCAGGCTCTGTGTGCTCAGCAGGGCATTAAATGCGTGGCATCGCTGCCCAGCTTTGGGAAAGCCCCGGTGAAAATGGGCTGATCTGGAGAGCAGATCCCACAGACAGCCTCAGACCCACAGGCAGCTCCAAGGCGTGTGACAACAAGGAAGTTTTCTGGGATTTGCCTCAGAAATACTTCACCTGTCTGAGGGCTTCACATGATGTGTTGAGGGCCAAGAGTTCTCAGCCCCAAAGCTTAACCCTCAACGTAGATAATCAAATTTTCTGTATTCCCATGTAAAGAAAGCACCCTACACAATAGAGAATTTTTTTTAAAGTAGAGTTTTTTGACACAGTCCCATCTCCAAAATAATGCATTTTCAAGACTTTGCAGGGGAAGTTATAGAGCAAAGGTCAGATTTGAGTTGGGTCAAGTTTCTTGCAAGCTTTATGTGTTGTATAGTGCTGAATTTGGTTTCCTGTGTTGTTTCATACTGTTTTTGTTTTGATTTTTATTACCTGCATAGTCCTAACATTCTAAAATCCCAATGTAGAAGAATCCCACTGTGCTGGGGTTTATACAGACAGAGCACAAAAGCAGCTCTACCTTCTGAGTTTGCTTTCTAAGAACAAACTAGGAGAAGAACATGGTCTGCCTGAGAAGCCATCATGTAAGACATGTGGTCTGTGAGCAGGGGAATTCACCATGCACAATTTTCAGAGATATTTTGACAAGCTTCCAGAGAGGTACACATCCTTATCATAACTGTACATAAGTCTAATGAAATCTGGAACTAATAGTACATAAATCTTTCCACTCAAGTCATAAATAAGATGTTCTAGAGCTGAAGTATTGCAATAAAGGCTGTATTCATAGGTTGATTATTCTTTTTTTTCCCTGTCCTCATGGGAGCTGTGTTCAACTCCTCAGCTGATGTACTCCTAATCTCTGATTGCGCATTCATTATCATAAAACATACTGCATGTACTTTAAGCATGAAATAGAAATTTAATGCCATGCTCTTTTTAAATCCCCATTTCAGGTTGTTTATACAAAAAAGGGGAGAAAAAGGTGGTTGATCCTTCAGTTTTTCTTTAAGGAAAATTGACAAGCTGCTTTGAAGACTTGCTTTGAGGCTGAGTTATTAGTTTTGCTGTGGTTTTAAGGAAAAGGTGAAGACAGAGGATGAAATTAGATCAGCAACAGGCTGAAACTCCTTTCCCAGAGCACCTGGAGAGGTTAAATAAACTGCATATGGCCCACATTGAATTTACACATTGTTAAGACTTCTGGGAGTCAGGGACAAAAGTAGGTAGACTGCTAACTTGCCATCTTAAGCAAAAAGCAGCTGGGGAAGTGATTATTACAGTCTGAGGTAGGCCTAATATATAATGAGATATTCATCAAGCTTACAAAATACAATTCCTTAATTTGACTAAAATCTCCGTGAGTCTAATTAGGGTCCTGCATGCAAGATCCTGAAAGCTACCCATGCAAGGTAAATTTTTGTTTGTTTACAGTCAGGAATTTAGGTTTGAGGGTGTTTTTTTGGGTGAAGGAGAGGGTTGTATTTGTTTGGGATTTTTGCTAAACTGCAAATGCCTGCTCCCTATGGGCTTGCAACAACACCAGAGTTTGCTGATGCCCTGAAATAAATGGCAATCGTGGTATGCTTTCACCCAAGCATTCAGGGTATCAGGGATGGTTCACTGAAGTACCATTGGATGCTATAGGCTGACAATGTGCTTTTGTTTGTAACAAACTCTGAAGCCACAATCCTCGCCCTTCTAGTGTTAATCCAAGATCTTGGCTTGCTTTCAGGCTATAGAATTAACTGGGAAAAGTTGGAACTGCTTGAGATCTCCCAGCTGCCTTGCACAACGCCTTTTATTCCAGTACACCTCCTGAAGGCAGTCAGAAGCAATTAAATATTTGAGGGATGAAATACTAAGGAATTCTGAAAAACTTGCAGAGATTAATTTAAAAACCACTGTCCTTTAATTGGCAAAATATGGCAGGTGGTAGCACGTGATTTATATGTTTCTCCTGGGAAAAATTAGCAAAGTCACATTTTACTTAGATATTTTTGTATGGTTTAAGGAGCTCGGTTCTTTCCATATTGTGCTCTGGACGTGATTCTTCTAGACTATTTTCCAGAAAATACAGACTCTGTACTGCTAAGAATAGTTGCTGAACCTGCAGAGATTTTACTGTTTTGTTGTCATGCTATGAGCCCTTCTCTGATCCCACTAAACCTGCAGCATCAGCGCAGGGAAAGGCCAAAAAAGCATTAAAACGTGTTCTCACACTGAAATCCTGGATCCTCATCTATACAAGGAAGCCTCAACTGTTCAGGCTGGTAGATTGCAACTGACACCCCACAAAATCTCATTGGAGGGTCATTTCTCCATAGGATAGATTGATTCCCAGTGGGTATGGCAAGAACTAGTTGAAGAGAATACCTCTGTTCTGGATTGTATCTTATAAGTCCCACCTTTATAAATATAGGTACATCTGAAATATGTATTGATATTTGGTTTATAAATACATGCGATATATGCAGTTCTAAGAATGTCTTAAGTTTGGCCTTTCTCTGCTCTATTGACAGAAGAGGTATTTTTGAATTTTGTAGATGCTTCTGAAACCTATTATGAAGAGTAGGTGTGCAAGATCTTGGCAAGCAAGCTCACAGTTTTGTGCTGTGTGGCCAGGTTAGCCTTTAAGTATGCATGTCTGACAAGAGGTTATGTAAATGAGCATATTTTTGTGTTGAACTCAAGGCAATGGATGGGAGGCAGTAAACAGACATGTGGTAGCTCATGTGATACCTTTGCATCTGAATACTTAGAGGCATTGAGAAGCAGCCCAACATAAAGACGGCTGTGTGAATTGTATGTGGAGGGAAGGAGGCCAGTGAAGGTCATTGAACATGAAGATGTGTTGTGCTTGACACCACATAGCCAGGTACAGTGACTGCCCAAAAAGCTTTCACCCTGAAGAGTTAAAGGAGACACATGAGAAATAAAGAGTCTGAAATAATGCAGCCAAATGCAAAATCCTACATCTATTGACAGAGAATGTAGGTCACACTTAAAAGGTGGAGATCATTTCCATCAATGCCATGACATGAAAAGGCAATTGGGGTAATGACAGAAACACAAGTAATTCTGGACTCCCAAACAGAGGATGTCTCTTAAAATGGCAAGTATGATTATTGGCTGTGTGAGGAGTAGGAAGATAGGGAGACAACTCCGGGGTTACTGAGCCTCAACTTCACAGAGTGTGTGGAAAAAATAGAAACAGCATTTAGGACAGAGCTACCAGAATGAGTTGAGGACTTGGAAAGATCTTTTGATCAGTGGGAGAAGCGAGAGTGATGTTTTGTTGCCAGTGTAACAGAACGACAGATGAGATGCCCACAATTACTATTTGTGGCTTTAACTCTACTAATAGACTTCTTATGGACACAACCCTCTGGATGCCCAATCTGGTGCATTTTATATGGTTACATGGTGTCTGAATCCTACTTGGACAGTGCTGGAGCAGATTAGGGTATGTACTGTTGCATAAGACTTCTTACATCTCATTTTTAAGATTGATAAGAAGATGCCAATACCTGAGCTTTGCAGGGAGGTTATATCTGAATTTAGCTTTGAAGTTTCAACCTTTCTCAACTGTATATGAAAAGAATATTAATCCTGATAGTCTAGTTTCTTACACAAAATCAGTGGTAGCTAGCACTTTGATAGCTTCTCGAAAGAGGTGCTTAAAAATAATTCTTGAAAGTCAAAGCTTTCTATTGTGTTTCCAGATAGGAAAATAGATGAAAGCTAAGAAGATATGCCAAGTAATTCCGAAATCAACTTTAAAGCACACGATCATGTCTTGGCAATCTGAAAGCAGTGTGTGGAGAAGAGAAAAGGGTTGGCAGAGGAATGAAGAAAAGAAGTATTCTACAAAAAAAGAAATGGCATGTCTTGGCAGAGAGACAATGTTTGCTAACCTGTTGAAGGGTTCAGTCGTAAAAGAACTGTGTTCATGAGAACTGAAATAGAGCAGAAACCATTTACCACTTGATGTTTTAAAGCAAACTGCCAAATAAAATTCTGAAAGGTTTCACTTTGCAGATCAACTCGACCTTATCATGTGATAACATAGCAGGAAAATCTGTGCTCTCACTAGGTTCTTTAATAATGCATCTGAGAAGACAAGTCACATTCTGCTCTCAGTTACAGTGGAGTAAGCCGTAATGTATCTGTTGAATTCATATTTATTTTGGCATGGCTGAGAAAATGAGGTAGTCCAAAAGGTGCAGAAGGAACAAAATCAGTCATTTGGGTGATAAATCACAAATATAGACCAGGAGTTGGATGTTGAGCAGGGCAAGTATTAGTCTATGGTGGGTGCAGTTAAATTTGAAATAGCAGGAGATACTATTAGCTGGTCTTGCACACCAACATCCTCAGTGTTTGTTTTTTCAGACTCCTCTTTATGTGATTTTCTAGATCATCTTTCATAACAATATTTTTGCATGCAATGAGATAAGCTCAAGAGAAAAGTGGAATCATGAGGAAAACCACCTGAAACACCTGAAAGAAAGTATGAGGAAGGTGAGCCTGCAGTAGTCTGGAGAAGCCCCTGCTTTGTGGGTGACTGGTTGTGGCTATCTTGTGCAGACGGTCCCTGGCACCACAGTCAGGGAGTGCTCTTTCTCTTTTGCAGCACCATCAGAAGTGCCAAAACACATAACCAAGCGTCTCTGATACGTTATTAAAAATTATTATTTAGACTGAGGTTTTACTAATCAAGCAGGGAGCAGCTGAACTTTACTCACCCAGACAGAAGCCCTCTAACCCCTATCCAGCGCCAAGATAACCCAGCTCTTTGCTCACCAAGTGGATGCACAGGCAGCCACTGAAGCTGTGTTTGGATACACAGGGGTTTTGTCCAGCTTGAGATGCCTGTGTTTGTACTCAGCAATTAACTTTGCTGTTATCTGTCTGCAGCGTGACGGCTCGGCTGCGTGTGCTGCACGGGAGGGCTCTGCCGTGAGCGCAGCCGAGGACGTCAGCACCGGCTATACAGCCAGGCCGTCTCATATGGATTGGGCTTGGTAAGCAAGGTGTTTCTGCAGTGACTCACGTTTTCTGAGTAGCAACTCTTGTTACACAAAGATAGGAGAAGGGTTAACGCAAGCCCTTTTCAGTCCCCCTTCTTTCCCCCCTTGCCAAACACGCACGCTCTCAGCAAAATCTCTAAATCATGCTCTCTTCCCAGAGCTCCAAGACTGTGAGCTACACATAGGACCTCTGTAGCTGCACAGTGCCACACTATTCTGAACGAGATGCTGAAGGCACTTGAGTTTCTTTTACTCTCTCCCCTCCCCTCCGCCCCAGATTTAACCTAGTTTTTATGGCATGAACAGCCCCAAAGAAAGTCGGAGAGAAAAGAGATGAAGGCCAGAGAGCAGAGGAGGACCAATGAAAGAAGCAGTAACCATTCTGTCATTCCTTTGGAGAGCAACACTAGACACCTTTAAATGCAGAGAGTGTCCTCTGCCTTTTTGCCAAAGCCCTTTTATCTGTGTGAATAAAAAGGGAGGCAGGTCAGCCTAGTTTCTGTTGCCAAATAAAAGCATGAATAAATTAGGCTATTCTTAGTAGGCAAGTGAAAGGGAGGGGGGGGGGGAAAGTCAGTATCTATTTCTAAAGCAATTTCATATTCTGCCCCAACTGTTTGCACATGATAGAAAGGGGCTGGAGCTGCCTACTATTATGATTAGTACTATTGTTATCGCTGAAGGGCCTCATTGTTCTAGAAGATGTTAGGTTTGCTCGATTCACAATCCGTCTCTATTCATCCAGGAAAGGTTAGGAGAGAGGATCTGATATTCTGCAAAGGGTTTTTTCCCCCCTCCCTCCCCTTCTCCTTTACTGGCTTAAGGCAGAAAGCAGGCAGAAGGTCTCCTATTAACTAGAATTAGGAAACAGGGATCTAGGTGCCTGGGAACAGCCGCTCCATAGCTCTAATCCCAGTGAGGACCTTAATTGTATCTGGTTTAACAGTTATTCATGCTATTTTACTGCAGGCAGGCACGGTGATTAGGGACATTGGTTGGAAAAATCTGTTCATTAGCCTAATAAAGGCTGCCTAAGCCTGCTTGTTCAGCCACTAATAATCCAACTATTAGTGCCATGCTAGATGCCTTGGTATTAATATGTGTAGTTTACTAGTGTCACAACAGCAATATGGGTCAGTTTAGTGGCTCCTTGGTTTCACAGTCAGGCACCCTGTGCTGGTGCAGGAAAGAGAAAATGAATGAGTGAATGAGTAACAAAAGAGATCACACCATATAGCGAACCCCCAAAATGTTCTTTCCTACAACTGAGAGGCAGCCCAGGAGCCTTAGGAACAAGGTTGTTTGAGGACAAGAAAATCAGCCCTTTCCAGTGATGGATGTTCTTGAAAAGCAGTTTATTTTTTCATAGGTGGTTCACTCACAGAAGTGTTTTGGCTGTCTATCAAATATTAACAGAGAGTGATTGTTGGGGAGAGGGGCGTTCACCATCCTCCCAGCACCGCCAGGGCAGGGCCCGTCACACCTCCCCGTGTGTGCTGACACCAACACCCAGCCTGGCCATGGCCAGCTCGTCTTTGAAGGAGGAGAAAAGGAGGTGTAATTGTATTTTTCTCTGCTTCCTTGATTTCCCTCAGATGACCCAAACTTTTCCTTTCCTGATAGAAGGAGGTAAAAATACTGCTCACACTTTAGGGATTCATCCGCCCTAAGCATAATCCTTGTGTTGCTAATTAGAGTGTCAGTGGCTCCTTTGGTAATAAAACCCTATCATTCATCTTTCTCTTTTATTTATGGGAATGATTTGTTTCATTTTCCACTGGAAGTTGAAAATTATCCTAATGTAATATTATAAGTGAATTGGTGCTAGGGATCTTTCTATAGAAGTTACTTCCAAAGATTTTAATGAGAGATTAGAACATTAAGAGCTGGATTATTGCTTTTTCCTTCTATAGGTGATCTTTCACCTGCATGTTTTCAATAGCTCTTCCTGTGAGACATTCTATGTCCAAGTTTGTCTTGACTTTGAACCAAACTAGACTCCTAACCACAAAGCATATGAAATGAAGTATAAACACACAGAGTGTATGTCTGTTAACAGCACTGACATCTGTGGTGAAATGAGAAAAAATAAAAGCAACAGACAGGTAGGTGACCTGTCACTACTTACAGCTACCCACCTAAATTCAAGGATATACATTCTACTACCCCTGATAAATGCCCCTTAAAATGGCAAAATCTCCCATCTGTATGGAGCAAAACCGGACTTCATCTTCATTGAGCCTCACCTGCTCTCTTTTGAATCCAGAAAAATACTAACCCAAAGCCTCCCACAAAGTCCAAGAGCCAAAATGTGTCCTTGCTCAGTTAATGGCTTTATTTTCTCTTCTAGGTGTGTATTTTTATTGCAATTGCTATATGCTCATTTATAAAAGATATTATTTTAATCCATTTCATTGCTGTCTCATGGGTTTCATGTCAATGGTATCTATTATTTTTTGATAATACTGCATTTCAATGGTTTATTTAGTGACCTTAAGAGAGAATATACCAGGTGGGCATGTTCACTGCTGCCTCCATATGCAAATGTCTACATCTGGGATGCTGGTGGTACACTAAGAGGTGCTGCACATTTCATGAGTTTCAGTAAAGTGAAAAAGTGTATTTTTCATGGTCCCATGTACATCAGCTTCCTGTGCTCCAAAACTCTGCTTCCAGAATTACTGATGCAGAAGCCACGTAGATTCAGGCAGCAATGAGGGATGTGCTTTTCCTTGCCTGCAATAAGTTGGCTTGGAGAACAGGTGAAAAATGATCACCATTGAAAAATAATAGTGAGAGTCCTTGTGACTGATGTTTTCTAATGTTTCAGCTTGGAATTATGTTTTACTCTAAAAGCTGGAGTATTTCTAGGACTGTGCTGAGAAACATCCCATGTTCTCATATTTCAGACATGACAGATTGTATCTTTTTAAGTAATTGTAATAGTTTGGAAAATACCATTAAAATCAATTCCTCCTCCCTACAGAATTAATCACAGGTGGTTGTTTAATACATGGAAATCTTCAGGACTAGAAATAGATGTCTTTGTATGATTTCTGCTGTGTCTCCCTGCCTGATGAGAAAAGCTTAATGTTGTAATACATTATAAGGTTTTTTCTATATATAACTTTGTTAGAAGTAATCAGATTGATTTCATATGACTGAAGAGAAAGGCTGTTGAAGAGATTGTAACTGAGCATGAGGTACCTTTAAAAGGTCCTGTATATTGGCTGCTACCACATTGCATTATAATAATTTTATTATTACCATATTTTCTTTTGCTTTTTGACATTCAGCTCTATAACTCTGTCAGCCTTACTTTTGATTTTATTTTACTTTTAAATCAACAATGATGGACATAGCAATATGTTATAAATATTAAACTTTTGTGGGAGTCTAGCAATAAGACTGATCACAGCTTTAAATAATATTAACAAGAACTGTTGCTACAGATGCTGCTGTGTTGGAGTAGTTCTGTAATAAGGGCAGAAGAGGCAACTCTCTTGTACTCTGTTCCCAACACTGATGATGCTTTGTGAAAAGTTTAGCAAGAAAAATGAACTTTACATGACTAGTCTTCCAAATCTGTAAAATTATTATAATTGCACTTCCAGTCTCCAGAAGATCTCATAAGATGGAAATATCTTGGTACTTCTGAATGAAAAGCTCTGGTAAAAAAACCCTTTTTTAACTGACTGCTTGCCTTAAAAACCCAGGATCTTTATTTCAGGAACTAATTGCTTTGCTTACTGCTTTGTTTATTTTGGAGGCTCTGAGATATAGGGGTGCGTCTGCTTTATAGCAAAGTGAAAAAAAAGAATTGCTCTGCTAATGCATTCAAGGGAATTAAAGTGAATAGCTTGTTCTGCTGGTGTGTTGCTAGACTTTGCAACAAAAACAGTATACTCTTCAATGATTTTAAAGTGGTCAGTGAAATGATTTTGCCATTGCACATTGAAATCTAGCAGTGCATTATCCCTTCTCACTATATCTTATTTTATTTCAAGCCTGCATCTAGAGGGATGAAGGATGAGAGTGTGGTAGCCAGAATGCAAAAAATTGCCTAAATTTTGGAGTAGATGTCTTAGTTATGTAGATTAGATCTCTGTATGGACTGTGACAATGCAAGAGGATGACTCTTATGTCACTCTAATTTTTCAGCATAAAACCTCAACACTGACTGGCAAAGCTGTAGTACTCATAGTCTTTATGTTATAAATACTGAAATTGTGGTATTCAAATGCCAAAGAAAGGAAATCAAGTGCAGGACTAGTTGTCAATTGACAGCTGGAAAATCTAAAAAAGTTAAGCAATCATCTTTCAATTGTATTGCATGCATGAACATCAGCTGTTACTTCATTAGATGGAATTAATTTTGTTTCACTAGCAATAGATGCTTTCAGCAGAAGCTCAATGGAAACTTCTAATTCATGTTACCAATAGTTCCTGAAAAGATAATTCAGTCTAGACTTTGGTGCAGTTTTAATTGGATTCCATGGATTTTAGATAAGCCTATGGCTGGAAGCCTAATTCTAAGAACCCTTAAGGAGCAGGAAATTGTAACTTTTATTTCAACACCTGCTAAAGAATAGCCATGGAAATGTCTGAAATTCCACAGGTATCTGGCTGGAAAAAACCAAAGAAATCCAGCTGTGGCCTCATTTTGTGTTGTTTCTGAATATTTGGCAGTCCTCATGAGGATTTTCTGAGACATCTCTTGTTCACCTCATTGCTTGCTTTGCCTTGGTGCTGACTTCAAATTCACATCTTAAGATGAAAACAGAGATCAAAGACATTTGTGGTAACTTATTCTGTGACCTTATTCAGCCTCTAGTAAACCCTCTCCAGGGAGGGAATGGCACTTATTCTACCAGGTAGCAGGTTGACTGCTATTTCTTAGCCTCTTTCACTGTAGATGAAACCTTCTAGGTTTTCCACACACTACTAGTACTTATCTCCTCTAATATATAAGGGTACAGTTATCCAGAGTGGAGAATGTATTTTGGAGCAGATGAACAGTGAGTTACTGTGAGGGACTCTGCTATCTGATGGCAAGAATGCTGGATGAGGATCCATGAGATTTGTCATCTATTCCCTGCTCTGTCTTGTGCCTGTTGAATGACCTTTAGCAAGTCACTGTCTCTCTTTTGTCTCAGCTATCGTTTTACCTGCTAAGATGTGATAATGAAACACTCTTTTTTTATGAACTGCTAGGTGCTGATGAATAGCAGTGATGAAAAGTACTGTACAAAAGCTAAGTGGTATTGAATATGTGATTGCGCTTGGCTTCATTGAATTATGAATGATAATACAGATACTGACCAGGAGGAAGTTTTAATGGTTCATTAGATATTATACGATTAAGAAATTTTCTGTTTGTCTACCTTTATGAATTTTAAAAATAGAATGCTTCATAGATTACACTGACTTTACTTGCTGCTGTAATCTCACAGAGAAGCTAAAATCTCGGGATCTGTTGGCATTTATTTTGTTTGCTGATCTTGGGAGGGAATGGAGCTCAAGATGCCTATTTGTATTAGCTAATTTAAGATTAGTTAAACATAGTGGGCTGAGGAGTCTGGAAGACTTGTATTCAGTGCAATTTATTGTGCTTGTTCAAACATAAGACATAGAGTTTCCTCCAGCTGTGACCCATCTGTTGTCCTGAGTTAGTGGGAGCCCAGTGCTGTACCTACAAACTGCAGGAAGCAGAGGTGGTTGAGATGCTGTGTGGAACACCCTTGCTCAGGAATGGTAGGCAGATTTAATACACCCTTCTGCTTCTGTGTGGTCACGCCTGCTACTAGGCACAAGTGACAGGGAGGTGGCTTTTATGATTTGCCAGAGATCTGTGCTGAAATACATGTAGCTAAGATTTAGGGGAATATTTAAAGTCTCTTAGCAGACCAAGAAGCCCAAGACAACAGGCCAAGGATCAATCATGCCACTAAACAAAAACTTTGCTACTAACCTCAAAGGAGTTTTGTTTTTAAAAGGATTTGTCCTGATGCAGTGCTTTTCTGGCTTCTAACTTAATTTCATCCTGAGGTTCTCAGCTGGAGTTACATTGAGGCTCTTGTTCCTCCTAGCACTTTCTGAAGGATTGGTAAACTCAGCCCTAAAATGCTAACTACCTGTTAGTGTTTCTTAATACTAACATATATATTTTAGTAGTAAAGAACTTGGTTATTTCATTTGTGGGATTTTTTTCAGAAACGCAGCAAACAAAAAGCTTCATGTCTACTTCTTTGGTGTAAAATTTGCAGTGTTATTTTTACTTGCTGAATTATGATGTTAATATCACCATTCAATTTTGTTAAAAACCAGTGTTTATAGGTCTGTATTTCTTTGGAGTTGATGCCTTGAACTCTCAGATCCTACCTCTTGACTGGGTGGTCAGCAGCATAACTTAAATGGATAGCTTTTTGACAGGAAACATGGGCAAATGATCAGAGTATCCCCAAAAAAAGTCCAATAGCTTTGAAAGTCATAAACTTGACTGAAAAAAGATATATTCAAAAGCTTGAGTCAAAAGGAAGTGACCAGAGGCCATCTGTTCTCAGTGGCCCATAAACATCTATCACTCACATGTTTTAATATCAACTTTCCAGCTTAGAAATTGAGGCTGTCCTAGGGGATCTGTATTTTAGTGTTTCTGTCATAGAAAAGATGAACTTGCTTCCATAGTTATGCAGTGTGCTGCAAGAACTGAAGAGAGACATTTGATATAATAAAAATAGCCAACCAATAAAATATGAGGCTCTGTTAATGTTGGCTCAACCACCAGAAACATAAATTGTGCTCCTCTGTCTGTATGCTTGAAAGGTGAGGTTTAAAGATCCTTCCTACCTATGGCTAAATGATGAAAATTACCAGGATAAAGGACTGTCTCATTTCCTGTCTCTCAGGCTTGGAGAATCCTTACAATACAAAAGGAATTTCTATACCAATACTGCTGTTTCAAGTTTTGTCTCTATTATAAAACAAAAAAAAAAAAACAAAAAACAAAAAAACAAAAAAAACCCAAACCAACAACAAAAACCAAAAGCAAGCACCCACCTCCCCCCCAATTTGTTCTGCAAAGACTAAAGGCATGAAATTTGTTCCCTAAGTTTATGGCTCATCAATGTGCAAAGATAAAATTGTCTCCCCTAAAATGTCTAGCCTTAGGAGAGGGAATTCAGAAAATGACCGACAGCCGAACAGCTAATTCCCTTGGCCTCTTCTCAGCTTTTGTCGTTAGAGTTTAATTTCCTATTTTTGGAAATATTCATTCAGAAGCTGCACTCCTTTACTTCTTTACTTCTCCATAAAAATTCTTATTTGCTTTGCTAAGCTAGCCATTGAACTTCATGACAAGTAAGAATACAAAATCCAAAAAGTAGAGAGTGACTCATCCTCAGCTGAGTTATAGAGTTGAAGCCATTGCTAAATGGTATTTTTTTAACCATTAGTGTCCAAGCTTGGGATGCTACTGAAAACTGAAAGTGTTCCTTTAGACACTAAAAAAGAGATGAAGATCCCTTTCCCCAAGGATTGGAAAATTAATACACTGATTAAGTATGATCTTGAGAAATACTGGCAGTATTTCTTTTCACTTTTCAGGAAGAGTGATTTTTAATGTTACTTCTCATTTTGCTACATGATTTGCTACAGGCCTCTCTCACATCTTATTTGGTGATGTTATGTATAAATTTTAAGTAATATACATTCTGCTTTCTGCTGTTTAGATGTGTGAATATGTTTAGAGCCTGTACTAATTTTGTGGAAAGGATAAAAAGAAGAGCTATTTGGATTATTTGAAATCCTTCAGCTTGCACATAATTTCTATTACATGAGCTATGGCTTCCAGAGAGACTGTCCCAGACAAAAATGTAGTATATGCATATAAATACATTTATATCTACATGTATCTGTATTATACCAGATAACTTCTGTGTTCATTAGGATTCCATTTAGGTCTTTGCTGTAATAAATTTACAGGCACACATGACTTTTTAAGGGTTTCATAGATGTGCGTGTGTCACAGCACTGTGGGTGCTGGTGTTCGCTGTCTCCATCTCAAGGGCAGAGCATGGGGCTGCTTCTGCAATGCTCACTCTGCAAACCTCTCACCTTGAGGCCAGAGCATTTCTGTGACATTGAATATGTGCATTCACACCAGGAAAGTCATATTTGCCTGTAGGTCACCTTCCTTCTGGTCCTTTTCCAAGGGTGGGGGGGGGGAACTGGAGCCAAATTAAGTCGAGCATTAGCCAGCACACAGACTAATTTTCTGTTCTGACATTGAGAAGTTCTCTTTCTTTAGCTTCTTGCTTCAAGATGGGAACATTTTATGAAATAGTTATATTTTTCTCTAGAACCTCTTTTGTTTACTTTTCACTCCCAAACTGGTGTTATAAGGAGCTGAACTTACATCCAGCACAATTTCCCTACCTCAACAGAAGAGATGCCCTTGGAGCAGAGTGCAGCAAAGAAAATCTTTTCACTTTATTATTTCACAAAGCAAAGCTGATATCTTGATTAAAATATCCCTGTAATAATAATTAATTTCTTTAATAACTTTTCCCCCAAGGCCTGCCTGCTTTCTCTGCTTCTTTTTCACCCAGTGTTTTACTTGTAGGGATGGGCACGATGCACCTCGTGGTGCAGCTGCAGTGCAGATGACATGACTGCTCTTACAGTCCTGTTACCATGAGGCAGCTGCCAGTTCCAATTAACCTCTGAGAGATAAGGACTCAAATTAGCACAGGCTGACAGATACCTGGTAACAGGAGCAGGACGATGATTTGGGTTTATATGTTGTTAGGTTATGACCCAGCATGTATTACTGATGGATCTGGCTCACAGAGGCCATGTGTGATGACACAGCCTCAGGAGGTACCTGCACAGGGTTCACCATGGTGTGGCATGAGAACAAGAGTGACCAGACTCTCCACTGGTCCTCCACCTCCATTGGAGTAGCCTTGAAGGCACCGTGTGTGCAGGAACAGGTTATGCCAAGTGGTCTTTGGGAGAAGGACAGAGCTGTCAGCACATGGATGGTGGCTAGATGTTGCTGTGAGTCTCCAATCAGTTGGAAACTTCTTGGAACTGGTTATAGTCTTCTGTATTGTTCTGTTGTTCTTAAAAGTATCTCTTCCTCTCTCAAGAATCGTGTTATTAGAGAATAATTTAATTTCCTAGCAGAGGATAGAAATGCAAATATTCACAGTGGTCAGTCCCAGGTATTTCTGCATGGGAGAGTTGACACGCTTCTTTCACAAAGGTTAATGAACAAGCCAGAGTCAATACTATTTAAGATTTGGTTTCAGTAAACAAAGAATGTTTCTTTCAAAAATTATACTATCATAAGAAACTGTTACTGGATTAGGAAAAGGTGATTTGATCCAGTTAAAATCAGCTAAAAGTGAAAAAGACAAATAGTTCTGTCACTGAAATTAACATCTACTTGAAAACAAACTTTGCTGAATTTAGAGATATACTAATAATATTCCAAGTACTACAAAGACCAGAAGAATACAGGGTACAGGCAAAAACTATTTGTCAGTGATGTAAAGTCTATCTGAAACTTCTGTTTCCAGAAGAGGAAAAAGAATAGGCAAGGGCTCCAGCTCCAACCAGAAATGTAATAGGAAAAACAAAACCAAAAACAACCTAGAAAGCCTGAGATAATTTTATTCAAATAAATCTGTGTTTTGTAGCTCAGAAGGTTTAGAAATAAATTGAGAGTTTCTAGTAATCAGCTGAGTTTTACATGCAAAAGAAAGTACAACAGCAAGAAGATTTTTTTCAGGCACAGAAACAAGAAGACTAAGGAAAGAAGAGAGGTTTAGGGAAGAAGTTCAAGAAGCTGAGCATCCTCCCCCAGTCAGCCATAGACCCCCCATCCCTCACATGCACCACATCACAATTCTCCTGACACTCCTGGTACCAAAATGTCTCAACACAGAATGGGGAGAGAAAAGAAGCCTGAATTATAAGGTTACCAAACTGGGCTTTCTCATCATACCCCCACATTTAAATTTCATTCTCTAAATGTATTGTTAGTACATACTTGGTAAAGGAATAATTGAAGCTAAAGGAAAATACTGGCTGGAGTGAGCAAGTGAAAAAGTGGACATAGACAAATGTAGGCTGAAAATAAGAAGGTGACTGCAACAGCAGTGACAGTCTTGCAGCCTTTCTCCCTCTGTTTGTATTAAAGCCTGACTAACTTGAGCTGGAAATGCAGTTTTTAAAGTGGATTACACGGTGTGGCTGTTAACCACAGCAAGGCACAGACTCGTGACCCTGACTGCTCCTTCCCCAGTTGTGCAGCAGAGCCTTATCTGGCAGTAAAAGTGCAAGCCCCTAATATTGATTTTTTGACTAACTGATGAAACTGGAAAATGAGCTGATTGATATCTGACCTGCACCCAAATATCCCACTAAAGTGAGCTAAGCTTCTTAAAGTTGACATAGATATTATAGGAGGATGTTTGGTTCTTGCAGCAGTTGCCTGTGCAGAATATGAAGAGGAAATGAATTTTGAGATGCTCTGTCACCAGATCTAGCTTGTTTCACCTTCCAGCAAGTCTGAGGCCTTCTACGTCCAAATTATGTATTCCTTATTCATTTTTCTCTTTGCTTTAAAGACCCATGATATCCATTATCATATTGAATAACTGGACTTGCAACTTTGTCTTTATGTTTTTGGCTATTTAGGAAAAAATATAGCAAACCACTACCTGAAAACAAAGGATTTAAAGAGTTTTTCATCCTCTTCATGTAAAAGCATACACTTCACTTGTAGAAAAACATTTCTTTTCAGTACAAGCTCTGCATCACCAAAAGGACAGATAGTAAGTGTTATTATTTCCTTCAATCTTTTGAATTTTTTTTTCTCCACTGTCTGTTGTTTTCTTCTAAAATAGAAAAGCCCAAGCAAACCAAGCAGTCCCAGCTTGAGTCATATGTGCTCCTTCCAGCAGGAAACAGAATTATGACATTGCATATCCAGCATTTGGACATGGCCTCTGCTTTTGAGACATTCCTTCTGTGTACTCTGTAATGCTACCATGCTAATATCTAGATAAACTACAAAATCCTTATGGAAATCTGCCATCTCTGCTGCAAAATATTATCTTTTCCAGTTTTCAGGGATAAGCAGTTATGTGTCTTGTTCACTAGACTTTTTTTAAATCATGTTTTTGGAGCACAAAGCCATCTACTGAAATAAGACAGTAACGTAACCTTCAGGGAGATCAATTTCCTTACTCTGCAGAGGTTCTGGTAATGGCACCCTTAATTCAGGTGGGACCACTTTGTGTTTCACCAAACAGAATTTACTTTGTATATACATCAGAAAGTGACACTGTTTGGATAGAAAAATGTTATTGAATAACAGTCCTTAAAGGTTCTAGTGCCCAGTCCATAGCAGTTTTACTTGATCTCCATATGAAGTTTTCTTTCTATATGAATTCAAAAGTTTTCCATTCTAAAGCCATGTGTTATGCTCCTATAGTTTTACAATATTTTATATGAAGGAAATAATATTTTTTGCCTGGAGATAGTTTGTTGATAGGACCTCTGAAAATGAGATATTCAGGTCTGCCAAAAACATTGCTGGAATTAAAGTAATGTAAAAATGAGAACTGATTAATTCTGTAGTTTAGTTATGTTCAAATGGTTTCTGTAGACACAAAGGAATTGAGTGCACAGGCCCAGATTTAATTCTTATAAAACCAAACCCTAATTCAACAAAGCACAAACCCAGTGTACTGTTTCAGTCCTCAATGCTTTGCCTCTAACCCCACTGGGTGTATCCTCTGGTAGTCTCTGATCATCTTTTCTGGGCCAAAACTGAAGGTCTGGTTATTTTCTCATCCTCCTTGATCAGTCTTGATATCAACAGGTACTCATTCCTTTCTTTTTTTTCTTTTTAAGGTTCATTCCACTTATGAATGTGTTCACCGGATGAGTCTATGTGCAATATCTTACTAGCCACACTTGCCAGAGGCCTGAGATCAGCTGCACAATAGCATAAAATGCATGGAGACCAGAGGGAAATGGTGTTTAATTGACTACGGTCAATCAGATCTTAATAGTTACCTGGGATTTGTTCAAGTTGTATAAAAAGTTCCTGAAGTTCCAGAGGGATGAGAAGTTTCTATTAAAAAAATCAGATAAGCACAGAGGAAACTGATTGTCTAAATACAGCAAAGGAAATTGATGAATAACTCAGCTTGGAAGTAATTGATTTTATAATTCTCATTTTACTGGCAGTTCAAATGACCTAGTGAAGTTAGAACAACTACAGCCCCTCAGTTAAGCTTAGGGCTAACTTTAGTTACAGGAATCTGCTTTTAATCATGATCAACTTGTTAGTCATCATCATACAGTGCAGACCAATTTCCAGTTCTGGAAGATCGCTGTAGTCAGTTCATAAATACCTGCATTTGTCAGAGAAACTGAATATCAGACAATATCTGAAGTGGTGAAGACTAAAAATTAACATCTTCATCACTTCTGACAGCATCTGGCATTTAGTAACAGCTACTAATACTTTTAAAATGTAGGGACGATCAGCAGCAAAAAATGCTCTAAGTGCATGTAATTTTAGTGCTGCGTTTTGTACTGAAACACAACTTCAGCTCAAAGCACGACTACCGCTAACAATCTTGTGTATCATTAGAAACTTTAAAAAAGTGTTGAAATAGATAATTTACATGTGAATGATTGTTACAAAGGAATTAATTTCAATATTTTTAATGGACAGCATTAGAATTTTTTCAATTAGAGGTAAGTTGTTAGGCATTAGAAATTACTGATTTTGTCCAGTTTTGATGAAATGAAGTAAGTCAGCTCCTGTCCATGCCTAATGTTTCCTTTATGTATCATTTATAAAGTGCTGAATGTTTTTGGTAGGGACCCTTTCTATACCCAGTAGGCAGGAATTTTCAAACAGTTGAGGACTATCTTGCAGAGAGATTGATTGAGCTAATTATTTTTTAAATGTGCCTTTGTACATATTTTGTCACAACGATTTCTCTTCCCATTAGGCCATATGCATATGTTGTATGTCTTGTTTTCTAAGTCATCCTTATCTCAGCTATTCTGTTCTCCTTGCCTGTTTGGCTTCCTCTGACTGTTGTCCTGGGACACTGCAAATCAAAGATGTTTTCCTTTGAGTCTGATATTCCAGTTTCCACAGCTTCCAGTAAAGGCAGATGAAGTTTGATGGCAGTATTGTGTAATCTACTGCATGCCAGGAATATCTTACATACAGTTCTTTAGAAGGACAATCTGGTAATGCATGTCACCACACTGCTTTTTAAAGATGATTAATGGTCTTTTAAATGATTCCTCAGGTGAGCTGTAGATCTTCATTATCTTCTCCGAGGACATTGCATTAGATTTATTTGGAGAAAATGAAATTAGGGTCATGAACCTTTCTTGAAAAACTAATTTATATCTTCTGAATTATTGAGAGGCACTATACTCTAATGATGTGATATGGTTGTTGATATTATAAAGACTACTGTCAATAACATCCAGAAGATAACTGTTATTTCTTATTTAACAACTTGGGAAGTTGCTGCTGTCTTTAAAGCTATTTTTAATAGCTGCCGTTCCTACTTCAGTTTCATCTGGATACACTCAAATTTTATCTGACTACCCAATAATTAGCTGCTGTCAATCCAATCAGTGCTAGATTGGCTAAGCTATTTTTTTCTAAAATGCAAAAGTTGTCACAACACTGCTTGACAATATTATGTCATGATGACGTTAGGTGCTTTGCCACCTCACCCACTGCATAATGGTTAATTTGAGCAATATTAAATGAATGATAGGATTTAGGATTTTGATGAGCCAGAATTTGCCTGAAGAAGTATTGCCGCATAGAATATTTGTATATAGTTTATTTGGAAGAAGAACATCACAAGGAAAGAATTCTGTCATTTGCTATTGATACATTAAACCCTTCCAAGAAAAACACAACATCTAGATCTGAAAATAGAGGCTCTGGCCTATTTTGTGAGCTCCTCATTAGCTGACTGGGAGTTTATGCAGTGAGGAGTGCTTGGGTTTTTGATGCTCTATCACTATGTGTGGCCGTAATATTTAATTCTGTCAGGGTTGTATGGAAAACTTTGCACAGCAGATGCCTTGTACCTCCATGATGTTTGGGAAGTGGGTGGTTTGCATGGAAGTACAATTCTTTCTTTAAAATTTTCTGCTGATCTTCAGTTTCTCCATGGTTTCCTTTTCTACAACTATTTAAACACCTCCAAAAAAACTGTGCTAGCTTTAAGTGATCTTTAGTGGTCTTAAACATCCTCTGTGGTGCAAAGAGGTTTTGCCATTTGAACTGCAAACTTTTTAATACCCAATAAATATGTTTTAATATATAACCGAGATTAAAGAGGGCTTTAGCTGCGGACTGCTGAATTAACTGACAGGTTCTAGAATTTCTGTGCATCACCACTCAACAGTACAGCTCCAAGCACAAGGCAGCTGCTTTAAAAGAGTGGGTGTTTTGTAAAGCTTCAGTGATCCTACTCAAACTCAATGGCCTGGTCTCTGGTGATCCCCAAGCACCCATGGAAGTCACTGGTGCACCCAGATTTAACCATGTTGCCATCTCAGGCCTGGAACTCGAGCCTGTCACACACAGGCAGTGCACAGAACATCTTTCCTTTAGAGGCTGGTAGCTCAGGCTGTGTTCCATAAAGGGACTGTCATCCCCACAATGGGCGTCATCGCACCAGCCTTTGGGCAAGGAGCTCCATTGTGTGAGCATAATGTCTGCTTGAGGTAAAATGTTCTCAGCACAGTGGCTGTCAGAAGAATAACTGTTATCTCCCAGATTCTGGCAAGCACTTAAAGGTCAGAGTTTAGGTTTTCAGGGCCACAATGGTATCTTGCTAAGCGCAGAGTGTCCATAGCACGTGTAATGCTTTCAGCCAGTTCTCCATGAAGATGGCTTAATGCTCTTCACACATGTAGGATAAACCTACAGCCTCACTCCTGCACAAGTGTTTCAAGGCTTCTTCAGGGTTTGATCCAGGCCCCCTTCCTTTACCAGGGCACACATCTTCTATGTGATCCCCTACTAAAACAGCTGGAGCAGTGGAAGGTAGCATGGACTGTGAGCAGTCAGTATCTGTTCCTTTTGTTTGTGTATTTCTGTTTGGCTATCAAGTCCTCCAAAATATCAATATGAACTAATCCTTTCATCTTAGACATTTCTTTTAAAACCAAATGCAATCTGTTACCCCAGATTACATCATTTGCTAATTAAGACAGCTAGATGGAGTACTGCAAGAGTATGTATTTTCACCTGAAATATTTCTAACAGCCCTTACAAAGGGAATTACTGTGGTGAGTAACAGTACAGTGAAAAAGGCATTTTGTGTATCTCTGAAGAATAACTGTGGTACAACAACTGCTGAGCAACTCCCCTGTATGTTGCTGGAGATGTCATTGCCTGCGATTTAAAGCTCTAGATGAACTGTGCAGCCTTTGGCTAAGCAGCTTGGAAGCAATGGTTAAAATACCCTTCAACTGCACTATCACTTTCCTTTTTAAAAGTTAAAACAGGTCAGCAAAAGTGACAGAAAGTTCTTTTTTCTGCTTGCCTTCATTAAGCTTTTGTTTAAAAGAGAAGGGAGAAGGGACTGAAGCATGCAGAAATTGCCTCAATACCCCTGCAGCAAACTGCCAGAAAGTTTTCCAAGGCTCTCATGCAATTGAACCGGGTGAAAGGAACCTACTCCCCTAGTCCTGCCCACAGCCCTCTTTAATAAAGTTGCTGGAGGTTAGGGGTTTTTTTTTCTGAACACTTAATTGTGTAGGTCTCCAAACAAACTGGTGCCAGCCTGAGAGAATTGGAGCTGATGTTGATAATGGAGAAGGGAAAAAGCTGAGCTGGAGGGAGGACGTTCAGGGGTGCGCGGCAGAGTGGGGACCAGCAGGCTCCAGTTTCCACTGCTGGCCAGAGTACAGAAGTCACCAGTTATGATTGGGTTACAGCTCATGACTATTTAGACTTGGACATGGACTTGAAGCCACTTCGTGTCAGTACAAAGGGAGGAATGTAACACTGTCTCTCTAGTGCCAGGGGGGAGAGATTTGTAGGTTGGTATGTGACCTTCACTGCTGGCCCATGCAGGTGCTGTTCAAAGGCTCTCCCCATTCAGCTCTTGATACTGATACTAGATTAAAAAGAGAGAATGAAAAAAGTCCTTGTTAAAAACTTTCCTCTCTGTTTTTTCCCTTTATCTCTGTGAACAAGTTGTCTTTTGATTTGCTTGGGTTTGTGGGTTTAGGAGGCTGTTTTCCTTTCAAGGACTTACTCTTGTACTATGTATTTTTTCCTTTAGCAAATAACATTTAACTCAGTGAAAGAAGATTTGTCTTGAGGCAATTCTTAGGTATTAAAAAAAAAAAGGTTTTCATTTGTGCCCATGCTGTCTTGTCATACTAGCTTTTTACATTTTAAATTTTAGCTCCTTACCTGTATTCCAGTGCATGTGTTAAAAGAATCAGAGCAAGAAACAGAGAAGTATTCAAAGCCAGAAAAATCAAATCAGCAGGGCAATTAAAACAATGACTGGTAATAATCTTACTGACTACTGGTCAAGGAAGAGACCAGCACCCTCCCTGGTCTCTGGCACCATGTTCCAAGATCAGTTGTGTTCCCTAACGGCCCCACTGGTGTGTGCACTCGGGTGACTCACGGTGTTTAAATTGCCTTCAGAGATGATGTGTTTGTGAACTGTGCAGGCACTATGCCTCACCATCCTGTAGTCAGAAGCAGAACAGACCAGCCTTCCTCTCCTGCGAAGCAGACAGCAAATACTTGGCTTAGCACAGATGTTTGGGACTAACTTTTGTAGTGGAAAGATCTCAGGATTTTTGAGGAGCAGGAGTGTGCAGCAGGGCTGTTTATGTAAATGTCTTGTGCCAGTAAGCACTTAGGTCAAATTTCTTCTCACAGCCTTTTGGAAGGCTGCAGAACTATGATGCCCACTTTTAAAGACGGTTCTTTTCCTGTGTGCGTGCTGAAAGGACCAAATGTGTAGAACAGAGTTGCTCCTTCTGGTTCCAAATTCCCTCCCTGGAATGCTGTGCAACCGAGCAAGCCTGCCCAGCCTTAGCAGCAATTTTTCCTTAACCCTCATAGGGTTTTTCGATTGAAGTGGTTGGTATAATTAAAAAGCAGCTTGACTGCTGCTGAGTTTCTTTGTTTTATATTTACTGGAGAAAACCACTGGGCTGTTGATCTGTGAGTTTTATGTTATTATTTAATTACATTGAGGGAAGATCCAGCATTTTGGATAATTTATTTTGAGTGCTATATTTTCCAGGGCTTCGTTTAGTTCTCGTATTAATCCCTTTCCTTCACAGAAGTTTGCATATTGTTTTGGATTATTTATACTTCACTGTGCTTCCAAATCCATTATTAATCACACAGGTATTGAAATACATTTCACAGATAATACTGGACATACTGCTGTATTGTTTGCTCACATAATAGTCATGCTTTCACTTGGCAGGTTTCTCATACATCAAATTATCATTAGATAAGAAAAAATGTTACACTGAAGATTTGCCAACAACTTAATGCTGAATGCTCAAGCAAAACCCTGATGTTTCCCATTCCAGGTGATGACTCCTGGGGACAATAAATGAGCAGATGCTCTACTTAGATGAGAGCATATCACCTTCAGGGATGTGAACAGTGCAAGGCTCTGCTCAGTGGACCTAAAGGAAACCTCTTGTTCATTTTTTCTCCGGCAGCAGTCCAGATGACTAAACAAGAGAGATTTCTTTCATGGTTGCATTTTGGTCAGTAGAAAAAGTATTTTAGTTTTGAGAGGTCCTGCAGCTATCAGTGTCTGTAAGCCTAAGAAGGTAGGGCTGGAAAGGACCATCTGGGTCATGGCATCCAGTTTCTGGGTCATCCAGCCTCTAGAAAGCCACGGGCTGCAGGCCATGCTTACCCAGGCTCCACTGTGTCATCGCAAAGCAAAACCCCAAAAACCTCAACTAAAAAGAGAGGAAAATCAAAGGAAAAAAATAAGAGTGATAAAGAGTTTTAACAACAGTCTAGACCCTTGCAAGAGCATAAAATATTGGATAAAACTCCTTGATGATCCCAGCAGGCAGCCCTAGCCTACTGCACAGAGGAAGACAAACTTTCCTGTCCCATTTTCTTTTCAGGCTTTTCCATTGAGCTCTTGTATAAAAATGGCCCTGAGAGTTTGAACAAGTGTATCACTCAAACCTTGGGACCCTGCTGAGAGCTGCAGCATTTTCCACCCTGTGTTTAGTCTCTGCCTACCGGCCACACCAAGGCCAGGTGTTTTAGAGCCAAAGGAGAGCACAGCTTTGCACACTGGAGACAGCTAATCCATGAACACATTTCCCTGCACTCTACAGAACAGGACTGTTCAGGGGAAAGGGGTGCAGGTATGCTGTGCAACACAGAGCTTCAGGCTGGGTTCCTGAGACAGTTTTTCCACCCTCAGTGTGGCAGAAATCTCAACATGGGTCCCTAGCTGTGGTATAGCATGGCACTGGCCCTGGAGTCATTCTGAGCTGTCACTGGCTTAGGGAGATAAGTCTGGGCATAAATACAGTGCAAGGACCATGGAAGAGCACACGAATATTGGAGATCTCAGTGCTGTTCCCATGTCAGAGAAGAATCTTCAAATACCTCTCTTTTTTCATTTCCACATCTGTACTTGAGGGAGAGTAATTGCACTTTGACACAAAAGCATTTTTCTGGTCCTTGGATGGATGGTTAGTGCTGACATTAAGACATAAATCTGTTAAAACTGAGGATTGGTTAAATAAGTAAAATATTATTACAGAAACTCTCTTAGCTGTTCAAAATGACCTTTCTCCTTAAATTTGCACAAGTGAAAAAGGAATAATTGCTTTCTGTCTGCCCACAGATTCAGGCATACACAAAGTCCTCTAGGTTTATTAGACTTCACAACACAGTGGAGGACATCCACTGTGTGATCCTCAACAGTTCCTGCAGTCTCTGGCTCTTTTCAGCACAGTAAAAGGTTACTTTCTGCAGACAAACAGCAACAGTAATAATGTCTACATCACTCAAATGGAATCTCTTCTCTGTAATTCAGAGGAGTAGCAGCACAGGTTTATAGAATTTCCTTCCAGTGATCTCAAAGGACTCTGCAAGTGGTAAAAAAAAATCTCAAAATCCCCACCCAGTCACTGGGCCCCAGTGTGACTGTTTTGCAGGTGGCAAAGACATGTCACAAGCAAGAAGTGACTCATCAGATATACACATGAGAGTTGGGACACAGCAAAGAGCAAAAGAAATTGTCTCTGTTGCCTGCCTGTACTAAGAGCTGATCTTATAAAAATGAAAAAATGCATAAAATAAAAGTAGGGATTTGCTTTTTATGCCATTTGAATTTAAGTCGTGTATATAACTGTATCCTTCCTTTCCTTTTGTAACATTGGCTTTAATTTGGCTTAGCCTTTGGGAAGGATGTTTGACTGAATTAGAGAAGGAAGCTCAGTCCACAGGTGACTCTACCAAAACCATTTTAAAGATTGGCTTAAGTTCAGTCCATTTTGAGGATTCATGAAATCTCTTTATATGGTGATATCTATAATTTATGTGCAATGTTTTTAATCTTTATCATTTATATGATTGTAATACATTAATGTGGTTGTTGTAGATTCATTTTCCTGCAGACAAGCACCACTGTGCATCCCAGGTACAGCTGGGCCAGGGTAGCATCCTCTGACCCATCAGTGTTCTAGCTCAGAAAGGCCTTGAAAGCAGGAACTTCAGCTTGCCTTTAGTAGTTTCTTGGTCACAGTTTTCCCTCCCAGAACTTTGTATGAACTTTCATTGTTTTACTTGCTGGTTCAAAAGCCTCTACACTGTCTGCTTTTAGACTGTTATTTCTGGGCCCAAAATAACCGGATTGCCCAGAAGAAGCACAGGGAATTTCTTGGGGTGGAACAACGGCTTCACTGGGTCTAGATGCAAAGCTCTCTGGGGACAGCACCACCTTCATATTTTGTCTGTTGAGCACCCAGCTCACTGGGGACTTGGTCTGGGGCAAGAGATTTTGCCAAAAGCCATTTGGGTGCAAGACAGTTTGGAGCAAAAGAGCTCAAGAGTTTGCTTTTCCTGAAAGAAGGGAAAAGGCTGTAAAAATCTGAAGGGAGAGGGTTGCTGGATTTTTTTTATTTTTTTTTTTAACAGCAGCATCATGACCCCTTCCATGTTTACGTGTCATTACTTCTGTCAAAACTTGAACTATCTCCTCTGTGTTCAGGTTTGGAACATCAAAAGGACCATAGAACAGTTTTCTTTGATGTTAAATTTTTCTGCTGATGCCGTCTGTGGTCAGGTAATACCACATGATTAATGTGAAAAGATTCAATTTGCTTATTTTCCCATGTTCACTAGCAAAGCAAAGATGCAATGCATCAGTGAGATATGAGATACAGTCAATCAAGAAAATCCTCCATATTAGAAAATATAATTTTGGCTTTCCAAAAATCACCCCTGATGCGTTTTCTTTGGGTTTTTGTTTTGTTGTATTTTTTTTTAATGTGTGTGCTTGCATAATTGCTTAATATTAAAGAGAGCGTGGTTTGGTCATTTAGTTAGTAAAATGAGGCCTTGAGACTGAGAAGAACAGGCTCCTCTCACTCAGCTCAGCTATTGGCCAGGACAAGCAAGTCACTTTGCCTTTTTATAAAGTAAGGATAATGGTTCCTCCATTGTAAAGATGTGAGATCTACTGCTGAAAAGCAGTACATGAGAGTTAGGTAATATTATTTCTGGCTCTCCTACAAATGTACTTAGTGTTCAGTTTTCCCATCTGTAATGTGGGGATGTTAGAACTAATCTACCTCCCAGGGTTGTTTTGCTTAATTCCATAAAGTACTTGAAAACCTCACATGGAAAGAGTTATAGGAGCACAAGGTTTCTTAATAAAGCTCATTCATGAGTAATGTATTTTTGAAGTAAGTGACTTGAACCTTCACCCATAGTTGGAAACCAACGTGAGCCAAGTCTTCTTTGTTGTTCAGCAAAGGTTGGTTGATCTTTTTTTTTCCCCCTTACATATTTAATTCTCATACGGCTTTACATCTCTGGTTTCTGGCTATGATTGAAAGCAGAAATTCCAAACACCACAAGAGAAGACTGGGGTTTTTTACTTTTTTCCCCTGACCCTTCCAGAAGCTGGAAGTTTTGAAACATATAAGAGTCTCCCCCACCATCCAGTTCTCAGTCCCCCCACCATAGATGGGTGTCTGAAGTAGTCTTCTCTGAGAACTGAGACTCAGCCATCCAGACACAGCCTGTACCCTGCACCCTTGCCACCTGCTCAGCCACCTTGGAGGTGACAAGTGACTGAGGTGTGGCTCTGTGCAGTCACTAGGTGCCTCATCAGCCCTGATCTGACCTGCCTTCACACAAACCACATTCAGTCTCATCTGCTGCACTGTTGTTGATTGCTGCTCAGAGCACGGGGAGGCTCTTTAGAGGCGCTGCACAAATGCTGAGGTGAGATGGTCTTTACGTCAAAGGGCTGTAAGAGAAAATTAGCCAAAACTCATTTATCTCCGTGTCAAAATTCCTCCTAACTGGGGAGGAAGCGAAGTTGGACCAGGCTGGAGGCTGCCAGGGAGCCTGGCCATCACACCGTGGGATGCATTACAAACCCGGATTTACGGGATCTCTGCCTGCAAATAATCCACACTCGGAGTGCTCTGCACATATCATTTGATGTGTGTAACAGAGGGATGGTGCCAGGAGCACAGAAGCTAACTTGGAGCTTGGGGAAGTTTTCAATCGGTTTTGCCAGGGTTTCCCTCGGTGGGAAGGCAGGACGGCTTTCTCCTGCCCCCTCCTGGTGCAGCCCTCAAATGTGGCTCTGGAAGCGGTAGGCTGGAAAAATGGCACCTTCATTTTCCAGGGGATTTGCACCTGGCATACATGGCAAAGCTGGTCTGTTTTCATGGCGCGAAAAGGAAGCATTATCGTTATTTTTAATTTTTACTTCTTGGCATTGTAAATCCAGTTGAGCCCTGTAAAACATAACTGAAGCTTGGTCTGGTCAATGCCAGTCGAGGGGAAAGCAAAAGTTAGGGTATTTCAGGGGTGTGTGATCTAATGCCTTTCATCATGGCAGTACACTGCCTTGCAAAATATTTCTGTATTTCTTTTTAAGCTGGTGTGATACTCAGCCAACCAAAAAATAATGTAGTACAAATAATTTAAAGAAGATAGATAAGATTGTGTATCTCCTCAACCAAATTATTTATTCTTTACTCTAGGAGACAGGAGCAAAATTTCTCCTGAAGAGTCAAACTTGGCAGTGGCTGCAATGCTCCCATCCTGCACTTGAACAAAAGGCAGCCCTGGGCACTGCACTCTGTGGAGGAACAGGGCTGGGGGCAGTGCCCAAGTGCCCAGACTCCTCCTGAGATCTGCGCCACCACTGGATGCACAGAACAATGCAATCTTAACTTCTGCCACAGGTACCCACCAATAAAGCAGTAAATCAATTAATAATAAGTCAAAATAGCTCCTGTATGGGATCACCTCACCCTTAAATGCTTCAGCCTTTTGGATTGAGCACAAGTGTGAATACAATTGAACACAAATTAAAACAGACTTGCCTAAAAGTGGGCATCCTAAGTCTGTTCTGTCATTCTCTCTTCATATCTGCATTGACTTATTTAACTTTGTAAAATGATTATTCTTTACAAAACCAGAAAAAGATTTTCAGGCCTTTTGGTTACCATATTTTGAAATAATTCTAAGATTTTCCTGTCTGTGCACTCAAAACTGTGTTCTGCTCTCAATGTAAGTTCTCTGGACATCAATACGTTTCTTAACCAAAAAAAGAAAAAAAATCCATAAACTTAGAGTTTTTTAATCACAGAAAAATGTATGTATATATATCTGTATATGTATATATATGTGTGTGTATGTGTATGTATGTATGTATGTATGTATGTATGTATGTATGTATGCAGTTGTGATTGTATGGCATTTTCAGAGGCTTTGTATATTCCTTTGAACTTTGGTTGTCCAAACTGCTGGGAGCACGCTTTCTGCACAGCCATATCCCAAGCTGAGCTGAACTTAGAGCTCAAGAGGGTGTTGTTTCTTCAATACATTTGTTTGAAAAGCACATCTTGTAGCACTAATGATAAAGATTTGTCTCACTTAAAAATAGTACCTTTTTTGTAATGTATTTTGGCTGAGGAGTTTCCATGTGAAGTGAAGCAACTCAGCTCCCTTTCTGTACAGAGCTGGAGAAAGGTGGGTAACACTTTGTGGTGCTCATGGCTGTGTAGCTGCGCCATTGGGCAGGGGGAGACACAGAAAACCACATCATTTCTGCTAAATGGACAGTATCAGAGACAGGAAAAAGAGGTAGGAGTTTCCTTTTTTTTTACTCATGTCCATTATTCTTAAGGAGAAGTTCTGGCTGCACAAAGCTTTCTCTGCCTGAATATTGGTTTTTAGGAAAATGCAGAGAGTAATTCCTTTCAATGAGTTTCTCTGGGCTTTCCCATTGCAACTTGTATCTGGCCAGTTTTGGAAGGGCTGTGACTCTCTGATCCATTTTGATATTATCTAAATCCATCAGTGTATCTCTTGAAGCTGAAATGCATAGAGAGGTCTGAGCAAAGCCACAAAAATTTTGGGAGGTGAGTCATTTGTTCACCACTCAAAAATTCTATTATGGGTAGACTTTTGAAGAAAATTTTCCATAAATTTATGTTTATATGCAACAGACCACAAAGACAAAACAATTTCAAATCAAACAAAACAGTTTAGTCAGACTGATGAAAATAACTTTTTTTTTCCCCCATAGCTCTTTCCATCAACAAACAGACATGAACTTCACTTCAGGGCAGTGTGAATGTTTTTTCTCCCTTCAAGTTCACCTGGCAAACTGAAAAATTAGTTATTTGTACAAGCCTGGTTGTGAATCATCTTGACTCAGATGTGTCCCTGCTGGGGAGGACACATTAGCCCCTGCCACCTTTGCGTGGTGCTTTGAATTTTCAAGTTCACCATAATCCAGTTTGGCCTCAGATGACCTGAAAAATACCATTTCTCAAAAAGCACTTGAACTGCTACAGGGCTTCAGGGCAGGTAAGTACTGAGATAGGTATTAGATAACCAGAACCTCGATTTCTGATCTCAGACACTGGGATAACGAAAAGCAGGCTGATGGACCTTCTAGAGTAACTGAGCTAAAGAAGTTTTGTAACATCACATAATGTAATGCTCAAATTTTTATTCTGTTAGACCTTCTGCATAACAGAGGTCCCATCTATCCTCATTACTTTTAGCACCATGACCATGACTTTTACTTGAACCATAGCACAGAAATGATAGCAGTAGGTGGGACTCAGGAGGTAATCTTGTCCTCTCCCTCCCTAATCAGAATCAGTGTGATAGAACAGAATAGACTATTCCAGGTGAAAGAGACCTACAATGACCATCTAGTCCAGCTGCCTGACCAGTCTGGAGCTGATCCTTGTGGGTCCCTCCCAACTCAGAATACTCTGTGATCAAAGCCTGTTAAGGACATTGTCCAAATACCCCTTAAACACTGACAGGCTCAGGGCATCAACCACCTCTCTAGGAAGCCTGTTCCAGTGTTTGACCTCCCCCTTGGTACAGAATGGTTTCATAATGTCCTGTCTAAACCTCCTCTTAGTTTTGAAGCATTCCCATGTTTCCTATCACTGGATCTCAGGGAGAAGGGATCAGCACCTCTCTCTCTGCTTCCCTTCCTCAGGAGGCTCTACAGAGCTACGAGGTTGCTCCTTAGCCCCCTTTTCTCCAAGGAACTGAAAGTGTTTGCGTAAAGAAGCTTTAAAAACTTCAAGGTTTCTACAACTTCCTCAGAAAATTAGTCTGCAATGCTTAAAGCTATAAGCAATTATTTCGCTGTCTCACATTTGTTTTTGGGGTTTTTTTTGTTTGTTTTGTTTTGTTTTTTTCAGTTTCAAAAAATTTATTTTTAAAAATCCAACCTAGATGTACAGTTGTTAGAGTTGTAGTACCATCAGCATGTCCAGTGGTTAGACTCACTTTATTACTAATTTTTAGCTCACTTTCAAGTTTGGTTTTAAAATCTTTTCCTCTACTAGATTGCATTGTTCTACCAGACTAGAGGTAACTTTCTTGCAGACATCCAGAGATTCTGCACTCAGAGAGGACCATGCAGTCATCATATTTTCTCTCCCACATGTCATAGACTTTTATATTTTTTGCTGTTACCCAATACTTTGCATCTGAATTAAGCATAGCTTTTATTTTGGCTAAAGTATGTTTTCTGGAAAAGCATCTAATTTTGATATGAATACATCAGGAAATGGATAATCAATCATTTCCTTTAGAAGTTTGCTGCAGTGGTTAATCGCTGTCACTGTTTGAAAAATTGTGACCGTTTTGAATTTCTGATTTCAACTTCCAGTTACCGGTTCTCATTATGCTTTTCTCTGCCAGATGTAAGAACCCTTTAGTATCCAGTATGTTCTTTTCTGCAAGTAACTACACAGTGTAATCAAGACATCACTCATCTTTTTCTTCACAGTAAACTCAGTAGATGGGTCTTTAAATCTCTCACAGTCAGGTGTCTCCTTCATTCATCAGGTCAGTCGAATACTAGTTCTTTCTTGCCATTTCTGTTGTTTATAGAGGTTGGTAAAAACTGGACCAGACTTCTGTGAGATGTTGCACTGTGAGAGATAAAACCACATTACTGCTTGTTTGTGGGTATATGGATCGTAGGGATAACCTGTCCTTTTTTATAGACTTTCTGGAATTAGAATTTTCATGGGGTGTTACTTGCCCACTGTGATTGCCAAACCATTCTCCAGAATCACAGCTATCCAGGGTCCTATCAGGTTATTTTGCTCTCTGCCTTATAGCTCAGCTTTGTACTTGCCTGCATTTCGTTCAAATGGGCTCCCTTTAACAAATGACCCAAAATACTCTCAGCATTAGTATTTTCTCCTCATCGTTATTTACCAGGCTGCTAATATTTGTGTCAGCCATCTGTCTATCAGTGCTGACTTTATATTCCCTTGCAGAGCATCAGTGAAAACGCTGAATAGCACCGAGTATACTTCAAAGCCCTGCGGAAAGCCAGCAAAGAATCCTCATTTGATGATGATCTGATTGACGCAGCTGGGTTTTGAGTTATGCTAAATAGCCATGTCTTAGCCATTTAACATAAGTTTCCTTCATGTTATATAGTGTTTATCTAGTAAGTATGTCATGCACTAAGTCTAAAGCCTCGAGAAAGCCTGCTACATCTGTACAGTTGGCTTTTTTTTTTTTTTCAGGCAGAACATGAAACCAGTTTTATTTGAGCTATTTTCCATAAACCCACATTGACTGGCAGTAATTAAAATCTTGTTCTTTCATGTTTTAGCAGTTCAGTCCTGTCTCATTTTTTCCACTCTTTTACATGGGATTGATGTGAGGTTAGCTGCTCAATAACTCTCCTGTAATTGCACTTGGTTTCCTGTTCTCCCTCTCTCCCCTTTTCTGTCTTTATCTCTATCTCTCACTTTCTTATTTTTTTCCCCCCAGGTTACTACCCTGCTTCCAGTCACCTGGAATCCCTCTGATATTAAAATGTATTAAAAATTAACATTAGCAAGCCAGAGTTCTCCTCAGTCAAATATTTTAGGACCCCTGGGTGTTATTTATCCAGGCCTGCTGATTTAAAAATGTTTATCTCTACTGGATGATGTTTAACATCCTGCTTATTTCCTAATGGGCTGGAAAGTACTTATTCAACCTTGCTCTCATATAAACACCATCGAGATATTACTTTTCAAAATACCAAATGGAACCATTTATTGAACAAGTCTGGCTTTTCGTATTGTTGTTCACAATTCTATTCTATGCAATTCAAACACTCCTCAAAAAATCCTGCTCAGCATTGCCATGAGCTAGTTTTTCCACAATCTTTTTATTTTCCAATATAAGTTTTTCTTCACTTCAGACAGTTGCTCTATTTTCCCTATTTGCTGAATATTTAAAACACTTTCAGTTTACCAGTGGAGTAGTTGAGCCAGTCTGTCCTTGATGATGCTGATGGACTGACTATTCTGAAAGAACTTCTGATTTCCATTCATGTTTTCCTCTCTGATTTCTTCCTCCCACTCACTGTTTTCTCATAATTTTCCTCAGCTGGAGGATATTAGCCATTGGGAAGTACTAGCTACAATTGTCTTAATTTTGTCCACTTTTAATTACCAGCTCTTAGGATAATGTTACTTGCCAGCTGTATGACTGCTACATTCTCTGTTAATCAGAATGAGTTGCAAAATGAGTAGTTGATGTTGGATGCAGTATCTTTTCCTGATGTAAATGCATAAGCACAGGTTGTCATCCCATCACTTCCTCACTCTCTTTTGGATGAACTGCATTGCACCCAGGATTAATGAGATCATTAACATTTCTCCAGAAACATGGGTCAGGTCTGGGAATCGTGCAGTGGATTCAGGCCTGAACCTCACCTTCTCCGGAGGATAACAGACATCAGGCTTTGCTTTTCAATTTGGCCTTATCTCATATTTGGTTCATTCCTCTCTGCCGAAATTGCTCCATATTCTGATGCCTTCCTCAGGGCTCACTGCTGCAGATGGTGTATTTATATTAACTTAAAGATTGCATTCCATTCCATCTTTCAAATGAGATTAATATATTTTTCAGGCCATTGTGGTTACCCGACCTGACCTCCCATAAACGCAGCCTATAATTCTTCACCCGGATTCCAGCATCTGGTCTTATAACTCATACTTGAAACACGGCATGTCTTTTATAGAAATGCATCTCGTGGACACGTAAAGCCTCTTTCATTTGGATATTTTTCTTTATTTAGAGTAAAATCCAGTCTCTTGATGGTGTATAAACATCGCACTACCTATGGCTGTTTATAAGTATGCAACAGTGTCATACTTCTAACTGTGTTTCCAACCCTGCCTTCTACCTACCTAAAATATTGCCCTTAGTTTCTTCCAAGTGGATGTTGTTCTAGCCATGAAGATGGGATCTGGAAGTCACTGAGAGTTACAGATGCTTAATGAAAGATGCATGATAAAAACCAAAATAATCCAATTATTTATGGTGTCACACTTCTTAGACACATGTGCAGGGGTTGACTGTATCTGATTGCTATGTTTTACATTTCTGTAATGTCTTTCAAATGAGGATGGAGATACAGCTGCTGGAATTAGGAGGGCATTGTCATTTACTCTGTGAAATGGACACACGTTTTTGTATGTATGATTAGTGTCAGAAAACAGGAACTGGAGCAGAGTGTTCAACATCTTTCCTAGTACTCTTGGGGTTTACACTTATTTTTTATTTCATTTAATTTCTTTTTCTCTGGTGAGATTTTACACTGAACCCTAATATACTCCTGCAGAATGGCATTCTCCTGGGCCTATTTGAAATTCTTGATCTTTTCTGCATCTGTTTAAATCCTGCGTTCATGCACGTACAGTACAAGGTCAACCCTTTTGTTTGTTATTTTTATGGAGTTTAAAGAAAGTCCAAATACCTGACCGAGGTACCTGTCTGGTGCAGCCTTGTGACAGTTGCAAAATCTTCAGGCTCAGAGAGTCACATGATTGAGTGTTTCTTGAGGAACAGAGGGAACCATAAAACCAGGGGTGCTGGCTGCAGCTAACGGGTGGCTGGGGCTGGCTGGGGTGCTGGGGCTGGCTCCCCACCCATGAGAATGCAGGAGGTGCTTTGAGAGTTGCCTGCTCAAAGGAAACCAGCCAAGAGTGCATTGCTGAGTCGTGCTCCAAACAGAGCCCTGCGTACAGGGAGGTTAAGAGCTCACAAACAAACCACAAAGCTTAGCTCTTCCTTGGGTTTATCACCTTCCAATTCGATCTTACCCCACAGCATAGCTGACCAGCTTCAGAAGACCAAAGGGTATGGAAGTAAAGATGATCTGCTAAGAATATTTGGGGTTATTTCTGCAGAGTCTAGGACTGGCAGTTTCCAACTCAATATCGAACTGAGACTTCAGTTCAGTGTTATTAGAGATGTCAAACTCCTAGGGGGTTGTTGCTGATCTCAAACACAAAGCTGGGCTGCCTGGTGTGCAACTGTCTGCACTGCTAAAATCCCCAGAACTTGCTCATGAAAGGTTTAGCTTTGGAATGGCTACAGTTAGCCCTGAAATTATAATTACTTTCAATTTTTATCTGCTTGGTTTTTTTTGTTTTTCTTCCCAAAAGATAAACTCCCTTCAGACGTTTGAAGGGATTTTGTTATATTTCTGCTACATTTTATTGGTGTGAATCTCTGGGGAGAGGCAGATGTCTAAAGGAAATTTATTATTAAGAACTAGCTATACTGTTTCCCAGCAGTGAGCTTGTTACTGACACATCTTCGTCTAAACTCTGTAATTGGTAATTATGTTTGTCTGACCTACATTCTTCTGCGTAATTGTACTGAGATATGGTATCTTTCAATTCCTGAGTAAAAATGTCCACACCAGTTGTGAAGTGTTGCTGGGCAGGAGCTTTCACCCTCAAAAAGCAGTAGTATTTTTGTGGTGGAGGATGCATTTTTTTAAAACGTATGTCGCACTAGAATCCTATGGGGGTAAAAGGCAATGTTGAAATAAGTTAGATATAATGACATGATTTTTCAGAACCTAGGAAACTAATGGTCAATTAAGTCCCAGTGGAGGGTGTGTATTAGCTTCCTAATTTGTTTTGGATCCATGGCTGGAATGTATACGCACATGCTATTCAGTCTGGAGCATTCATGTGAAAGATCCTTTGGGTAATTTAACAGCTACAAATGGAACTTCCATCTAAAATTGTTATTGTGTTGTGTTTCTGCACCAATTGAGCCTTCAGTAACAGATCTGATGATCAGGTTAGAAAATTCTCTCTCCTATTGATTTTATCATCAAAAGAAAGAAAATTCAGATTCCTTATAAGGTTCTTCAGTGAATGAAAAGCCATCCTTTCCACTTAACAAAAAAAAAAAAAAAATATTTCCCATAAATAACATGGGAAATATCTCTCCTACTGCTTCACCTCAGAAGTTTTTCAACATTTTGCACCCATGAAGACTGAAGGAACTAGTGGATTATTAGCATTTCCCAGTATGTGGACCAGATAATTTGACCAAAAACCTTGTTTCTGAGCCTTTCACTCTCTGGCTTATTGACCCAAAAGTTTTTCATCCGTTCCTTGGGGGCTGCTGAGAATTCTGATATTTTCTCCATCTGTTTCTTGAAATTTCCCTTGTGAGCACTCGGCATGTTTCCCTGTTCCTTCCAGATGACCCTCTCTTGCTGTTCCCACTGGGTGTCATAAACTCCATGACTCCTTCCAAGAAACGTTAAGGTGAGTCTCATTTTATTTATTGTGCTGAGTAATGCCATTAACACATTCCAAATTGATCCATCAAAGAACTCAGCCTGGAGAGCCTGCTCAGTGAGCAGCTTCAGGTCAAATATTTAGGTGGGGCAGTGCCTCTCACCTGAGCACCCTGGGAAGTTGTTATTGAAGTGTATCACCCAAAATACCCCTTTGGACTCCACTGGAGTTGCTGGTCTGTTCCATGAAGTCAACCAGCTGCTCCTTTTAGAGTACCCCTCTGAAATGTGAGCACAGCACAGGGAAATTGTTGTCCCACCGGATCATTCACCTGGAACAGACATTATTAACAAAGGGTGATAGACTTCCCATTGATTTGGGATGAAGGGATGTCCATTTTATGGGTGGTTTGTTTTATCATGTTTTGAGCCCAGTGCTGAGCCCCTGAGCACAGCCTGGCAGAGGCTGAGTCTTGCTTTAGGGGAAGTGCACAATGTTGACACTTCCAATGGCTGCATTGAATGCAATCTCTTCATCTGAGGGAAACCAAAGGAGTAAAAAACAACCCAGAATCAGATCATTCCTTGTGATGTATTAGAAATATGAAAGCTGATGTCGGGAGCTTCTCATAAATTACTTATTTGTCCTCAAGCTGTCTGTGGGGGACAAGAGACAGTTATTTTTTCTCTAAAAACCCAAAGAGATTAATTTAATAAAAAGTTATACTAAAACTATTTCTCCTTACATATTTTGCTAGGTGACTTCACTGAAACTCTGTTGTTCCTCTTGATCCTGTTCTCTTCCAGCTGTGCACCCACCTTGGTCTGCACATACCATAATGTTTCATGATCCACAATTTGGGAGAGGGGGGAGCAACCCTAACAGGAGTCCCAGCCACAGGAGTGCTGGGCAAGCTGGAAGCCTGGCACACGGGGGAGAATGGGAAGAACAAGTCCACAGAATGACAGTGTTCCTGGTTACCAGGGAAACAATCCTAAACTGGAGCTTTTTTTTTTTTTTTTTCAATCAGAATATTTGTTTTCATTTGAAATATTTTGATAAGGGATTTTGGTTTTGATTTAAAGCTAATCATTTTCACGGGAATGTCTGTTTTTAAATTCTTAACCTTTTTTAAAAATCGGTATTTATGACATACAGATTTCATTTAGAAAGAATATGGGGAGGTAAGTCATCGTCATCTTGTCATAAACATCTAACCTTGTACACAACTTCATAGAAATGCAGAGATCATTGATGCAGCTGGAGGGACTTAGAGGGGTCCACTGGTACATAACAGGATCAACCACACCTGAATTTCCCCCACCAGGTATTTGTTTAACATGCTTGCAGGGAAGCTCCCATTGTGGAGATTCCTCAGTCATCTTAGGCTTCCCTACCCCCACAGTAAGTAATTTTTTTCTGATACCAATCTAATCTTTGTCACAATTTTAAAACATTTAAACACAAATGTTGACTTCACTCTGCAAAGCAATCTTTTGCATGTTTGCAGATCATTATGTATCCTCTGCCTCTTCCAAATACAGTACTGCTAACATTACTTTCCTGGTCAGAGGTCTATAAATCCATGACCTCTCACGCTTGTTCTCTTAATGCTCTGTATCTTTCTGGAAATGTCATGCCCACAGCTCACATCAATGGTTTTATCCCAGCATGCACATTTCTGATGCAGAAAGGATCCTACTTTTTAAGCAATATCTGCATCTTTTCCTTTGAGCTGAACAGATATCTCACTATATCCAAAACTGTGTGTTTAAACATATTTTACCCTTCATGCCTATATAACAACAATATTTTGACAATGTAATTCGTCAGTAGCATCCTCCTGTTAAGAGCTATCATCTATAATCTGAAGAAGTGATACAAATCTTAAGTACTCATAACCCTCTTGACTTGTTCATCGAAGATGATCTTACGTAGCCTTCACACCTGCCATTTCTCTGGCATTTTCCTCCACAGTATCCATTTGATGCTCATTAGGTTTTCAAGTTATTTTCCCAGCTTTTTAACTATGTGTGCAATCTTGTATTCTAAATAGGGTTGTTTATGCCCCATGTGTTTCAGTGAGTATTTTGGTAACAGTACACAAGCAGGCGATATATTTGTCCTACACATCTTTGTCCCAGCATTCTGCAGTTCCTTCCCACTCGTGCCTGAAAATTGGAGTACACTGGTTTTTTTCCTTCATCTCATCATTGTTGTTGTATTTTTTTTACCCTCTAGCATTTTTAGAACATAACATATTTTCATGTAAGTAGTGTTAATTATGTAACAGTAATTTATATCAGATAAGATCTTTTATTTTTGTTTCAATTTGGCAATTAGAATGCAGAAAATTTCATGCTTTGAACCCTGCCTTTTATGTCAAGTTGTCTGCCCACAACTGATGAGTATAAGTATCTTATTTGCTTCAGAAAAGGAAGTGAAAAAAGTACCATCTGCAAATTTATTGGGAATTTAAATATCTTGGAGGTATGGCTGAAGAAATAGATCAGGGAGTAGTCAGAGCTGTTCTGTAATACTGACCACAGAGTACTTTAATTCAGCATCCTGAGAACCGTTATCAAAGGGCATCAAGAATAAATGTAGGTATTGCTTCAGACACAAGGTTAAAGCAACAGGCCAGTGTTTGATGCACAGAAAACTTCATAGCAGGGAATCTAAATGAACCTTTTTTGCTCGGGCATCACAATTTATTGGGGTGCTTTGAAGAGGTCAGCAAGCATATGGATAAGGGAGAGCCAGTACATACATACCTGGATGTCTATTTATAATGCTTTTATGGGAGCTGAATAATGGTTGGAGAAGAGGAAGAACTGTTGCATGAATTAGAATAACTTAAAATGTGTAAAATAGCAGAGTAAATGGCAACTCCCAAAGTGGATTTCTGCAGGGCTATGTAGAAATGTGAATGGCAAGTCTCATGGTTGAATACTACAGAGATCTGTTTTAACCTCTGATCTTATAACCATCCCTGAGTTCTAATTTAGTCAGTGCACCACTTGCTTGATCCAGGACTCTTGACTGAATGGTAGGTCCTCACATGTCCTAAATATGTAGCTTCCACATGAACTCCTTTAATGTGACTTCATAAAGATGGTGTTTGTTAGGGAACCAAAACCAGTGGGGACTCAGTGCTCTACTGCTTCATTAGGAAGCTCAAGTTCTAACTTTGGTATCAATTACAGCAGACAGTTTAGTGCTGGGTACACAGACAAATTTGATCCAATATTCTCTGGCTCCCTTCCTGCAAATCTGGATGTTTATGTTGTGTCATCTTTAGGACATGGATGTTGTATTATCCTTAGGAGATCTTACTGTGTTGGCACAGAGCAAGCACACTAGGTTTCCCAATAATACTAGGATGATCTATAGTGCTCTTTTTTATTCTTTTAATCTTATGGAAAGCATATTTAGATCTTCATCTATCTCTCACCATCCCTCAGAGTACCTTAGTGACAGAATTATCACAGTCACAGACCCTGATTTAGGAATTCTTTCCATGTTGGTAGAACACCCATGTTCTCTATGCACTGCCATGGCACTGCTGTGCTATGGAGGATGTTACTCACCACACTGTATCTATTGCTGGCAGATTTGACTGCCCTCATCAAACCAATCAGCTGACAAATAGAATGTATTGCCTTGAACGTCAGAGTAGATTTTTCTAACTAGGTCTAGCTACTGAGCATATGCAGGAGCCAGAATAGCAGTTGCCTGCCTTTATTTCATCCTCCTCCTCTGACAAAGCTAAACTAGCTGATGCTCCCTACCCAGCATGATCTTTCAGGCCTTTTAGCATCCTCTATTCAAACAACTCTAACTCTCATAAAGAGAAATTGTAACTTCAAGCCTGCTGGGAGCAGATGGTGGAGAGGAATTACCCAGGGTGGGAAGACTCTTGCACATATATGAATCAATAGATGTCATGCATTACCAAGAAATATACCCTCTAGATACCTTCAAATATGGACCTTTCTGACCTTGAACAACCACAGAACAGCATTCTCATGACACTCTAGGCTGCACATCTAGAAAGGAATATAACTTCATCAGTGTCCACTAAAGCAGAGTCTTTTAAACTGTTACTTTGAAAGGCTGGCATTGCTGGCTCTCTGCTGATCTGCAGCAGAGCTCCTTGGTGTACAGGAAGTCCTGATGACACAGAGCCCTGATGACCATCACTCCTACACCCAGGCAGTGGCAGATCTAGCTTAGCAGGGCAAAGTTTTGTTGTGGGACCTGAGTATTTTAGAGGGGACACTTTCCAGGGATACATGGGGCTGAGGGACATGACAGCACCATAGTGCTGTGAGTAATGCATCTATTTGGTGTGTTTGCTTCACATGGCCAAGCTTAAGTCAGTCACCAGGTTTGGGCTGAGTGAACAGCATTTCTACAGCAGGAACCAACACCTGTTTCTCCTTCCTATAGTTTTGTCCTTTTCTGCAGCATGGTGCACAGTCCATTTCCCAAGGACTGCATGTTCCAAATCTTGTCCACTGTATCCACCTATATAAAGTGGCCAAATAACAGTTATCAGCATTACTAATCTGAGATCACCCACTCAGTTTCACCTACAAATGCCCATGAGTCACAGTGAACCACCCCCCACCCCCAGCAGGCTGTGTCATTAATTTATCCTGTATTTGTCATCTTGCATGGTCCAGTTTTGAAGTTTTAGATCTTTGATGAGAAAGTTTAAATTGGGTTTTGAGAGCTGGTTTGTGATTAGAGGTGTCTAGAGCTGGGGGGAAGGTAAAGGAGAAATGTATTTCTTTCCTTACTCACCTTTCATATACTGTGACAGGGACTGTAGAAACCTGGTCCTGATGACCCAGCTACCATGTTCCAATTCACTTCTTCCCCTCCCTTGAAGGACTGTAGCTCTTCAGCAAAAGGTAAATAACCCTTTTTCCTCTGACCCAGAAATACTTATATGAGTCATAATGTTCTAAATGTGCTTGTTGGTGTAAAACTACATGCTGATGTGAAATCCTTCTTTGGCTTTTCAAGGTTGCTTAAGAAAAAAGTGGATTATAATTCTTCACAAATGTTTTACTTTATTGTCCTTAGAAATGGGGATGAAGGGACCTATATGTGGTTTTATTAACACAGAGCAAATATCTGACTGTTTATTTCCAGTCTTGTAGCTGCACCCTGATGAGGAAAAGAAGGGGAGATGAGGAAAGGCAACTGCAGAGATTTAAGCAATTCTGACAAGGACAGGAAAGAAATCAGTGCTTCTAGAGAATCTCTGTCTCCTAAATTTCTCTGTAGTGCCTACTGGACCATCTGTAGTTCCCACTGAGCAGGATCTTCAGAACTATTGGAGAGGCCACTGAGACTTGAAGTCTTTTATAATTTGTCTTCCTGAGCCAGAGATACCTCCCAAGTACCTAGGTGTTATTCAGAATAAGGTTATTCTGACTCAGATAAGCAAAGGGAACTCACCTTCTAATGAACTCAGGTGGACACAACACCTCAGCTAAAACTTATCTTAAAACTTCAACTTAAAACAAAACTTCCTTGAAATAAACTCCTTTGTGAGTGGAATTAAAGTAGGAGAGAAGGGGGCAGACCAAACTGAACAATTGCTGGGAATGTGAAAATTATATAGGGCCAATAATGTGTTTATCATAAAGAAGAGCTGGCTAAAAGCTGTAGGAGGACAGTGACAGCTTGCCAGGTTTTCTTGTGGGTTTTTTTTTTTTTTCTATCACTATTTTAAAGTTTCAGAAAAATTATCTGTTCTACAGAAATAATGCTTTGATTCACTTTAAAATATATGTTAGCCAGCATAGTTTCTTGCAGCTCTGGAGGTGTTGTTCTTTCTGTTTCTGGAGAAACTGTGACCCTCCAGGTTTCAGGTGAAACCCCTCTGTAAGTACAAATGCTCTGCCCCACGTGGACTTTACAGAGTTGGGAGATGCTTAGCTAGTTTTGGCAGCCTGGATATGAACCTTGAGTGACTGCAGGAGGGGAGGAGGGGAATAGAGACACCAAATGGCTCTGTCATAATTATTCAGGAGGTATTTAAGGTGGTGCCATGGACTGTATTGCTTTGTGTTCCACGTTTGTAAGCAAAGCCATGGAAGACAAGAGTTCCTCATCCTGTTGCAGATCTAAACTGGAGTTGTGAGTACAGGTAAGCAAAGTGTGAGGCAATCCTCAGTGCACCAAGATATCAGGACTAAAGAAACAATTGGATCATGACACGCCTCAAAAATTGCAGGCAGCCATATTAACATACATGAAGGTATTAAAAGTCTGTATGTGCCTCTTTCTCCTGTATCAAAATCCATCTTACGGGCCATAAAATACTGTCAGAAACTTAAGAGCAATAGCAAAGGGTGTGAAACAAACTAGAACATGTTTCTGGATTACAGCAAGAAAGAGACAATTCTGCTGCTGTCCAAGGACCCTGTGATAGCCAGAAATCTCCACTGGAAAAAACTCACTAATGGCTCCTGGGAAGCAGATTATGGTCCAGAGTACAGAGAGGGAGGGGAATCAGCAGCAACCCTCCCTAAGAAGTTCCCTCCACATTCAAATATGGTTGTCAGCTTGAAATTTGGGTCGGTGCATGGATACTTTGACCATGAACCAGATTTATCAATTGGGAAGAGAATGGTACAGGGTGTTAATGATTTGTTACAGGCATGAAACAGAGATGAAGGGATCCTGCTTCCTAATTCTTGTGCTGATTTTACAGAGGGGTAAATTGAATAAGAGAAACAACCATGGAGAGCCTTGAATTGTGCTTGCACCTGAAGATGCAGGATCTGGATTTTGCTAGGAAAAATGATCATTAGAAAAGATGTTTTTGAGCCAAGATCAAACAGAAGGGCTGTAAGCAGGAAGAACAGTGTGATTTTGTTTTCCTTAAAACTGTTTTTGTGCATACTGTAACTGCTGTACATTGGTGCCATCTACTGCCTGGCCTGGGGCTGTCCCTGCCTGGATCTCTGAGGGCATCACCAGAGACAGGTGTAGCAAAAGTGCAACAAAGGTAGAAAAAGCTTTACTCTGTTGATGCCCTGACATAACAAGAAAAATCCTACCTACCTGTCCTGATGAAAGCTGCAGTGATTTAAAGAGAACAGAGATGTTAACCAGAGATACAGCTCACTTGCCTTGGAGGTAGGACAGAAACCATGGGTTTCTTTGGCCTGAAGGAAACATAAAGGAATCAGCTGGATTCCTTAACTATGTCCATGTACTATGGCAAAATAAGTCTCATCTGATCCCATACAGATGCCAACAGCAGTGAGACACTCTGAGAGACAAAGGAGGAGATCCTGCAGCTTTCACAATGCTGATGGTATATGGCTGCTTCCCTGGGGTCAAGACAGAGGTTCATGTGGCATCTGTGAGCATAGCCCCCAGCTCACACCCTGCAGCCACTGTGATTGTCACCAGGAGCAGGAGTACACTTCTCAAACTCCTCTTTGCATGCCAGGGCTTCTCTGTAGCCCTTATCTCTCTTTTAATGCCATTACCATAACCCATAATTGTCTGTAGTGCAGGTGGGAGAATGATCAAATGTGAGGAATTGCTCAGGCTGGTAACAGTGCTCCTGTCAGGTGGGACAGCCACAGGGATCAGGAGCAGGGCCTGGCATCCTTTCCTGGTAGAACAGGAATAGGGTTCATGTTCCTCTCAGTCCAAGGCATTTGTTGTTACTAGCCATCAGACTGACCATTTACAGGGCCCTCAGCACCACTGTGGTTAAGGGTTTCATCCATACACTGTGCCCCTCTGTCAGTGTGCTCTCCTCCTTCCACAGGCAACTGCAGCCAAGATTCCAGTCCCAGGTTTGTGACCAGCCACCAAGCCAGTGCCCAGGCAGCAAGAGCACAACCAGCAGCAGCAGGAAAATGCCATCTTCCAATCGACCTGCCCAGAGGAAAAGGAGGAAGAGTACTTGAAGACAGACAGTGTTTGCCTGACTCACAGCTCAAGGTGAAGTCTCATTTAATGACACAGGTGTCTGCTTACTTTGTGACAGAGATTGTCTCAAATGTTTTCAATCTGTGGGTAAATGCTGACTTTTCTAACATGTCATTCTGAAGCCTCGTTTGATCATTATGTTTACAAGGTAATCTCATAACCAAAGACTCTTTTAAGTGCTTGTGGAGTGCCTGAGTTCAAAAGGATCTGTCTTAGTTTTCTCTGCTTCAAATGAAAATCAATACCCATCATAAGTATCCCAAAGCCAGTTCCTATCCAAGGATAAAAACTTTTGTAGGTATGAATGTATATATTTGTTATTATGGAAATTATACTTCAAAACTGTACAAATAAAAGGGGTTTCATTCTCTTCTTTAGAAATTACCTTTCTTAATAATTCAGTTTTATACAAAGTGAACAGAAACTCCTTCTGAGAACGTGAGAAAAAAGAATGAACATTTTCTCAGAGCTGCAAATCAGTGGAGACTGCCTTTCAGGAGAAGAAACTTGAGTTTCCCACTGGGAGCTGATCCCACATATGACTTTTAGGAAGACCAGCCATGGCCACCAACAGATACACCATCAGAGCCAAACATAAGCCTTCGGGGGAATGTGATCTGACAAGCAGCTGCCACTGCTGAAAACTTTCTTTGTAGACCCTGACATCTGGCTTCCTCAGCTGCCAAGCTTGGCCTCCTCCAAGGTGCCGCAGGAGACACATCTCTGCAGCAGGTAGGAAACTGGGAGGACAAAGATCACAATTTGATGTGACTGGGAAGTAGGAGATGAGCTTGGCTGGATGTAAGGCACTAATTTGCATGGCCTTTGCAACACCTTTTATTTTCTACAGGTTTGTTCATGAGTTTGCAGTTCTGTATGCATAAATTATTTTAGTAGAAGAAGGGAAAGGGGAAGAAGGGAATGGGAAGGGTCACACCAGAACTTTCAATCTATGTTTATATATTCAAAAGATTGATATAATTTGATGTGGCTTCAAACCAGACCTCCAAATCCAGTGCCTTGCTACATCTAAAAGGATGTGCACACCAGTATTAAAGGTGTCAGCAGAACAAAGTTAGATAGGACAAATGCAAATTTCACAAATGGGTGAAGGTTGAAAATGTGGTGGTCTCTTGAACCCCCCTGAAAGCTGTGGTGACTGGAGACTCCCCTGAGCTCAACGTGGCAGTGTCCTGCTCCATGTCTGGAGCTGAGCTTGCTGCCAGTCTGCAGTGGTTTTGTTCGACACACAGACCATGAGCACTTCAATCCTTTATAAGGTGTGGGGGAGACCAAGCTGACGCTTTTTCAGATACTGAGTAAGCCAGGGTTTCATTTCAAGAGGGGCTCACTTGAGACCTGAATGGGGAGACAGGGTGAAGGGAAGTTCATGTTGCTACACTAGGTGTGACTGCAACGTCACAGTGAGAACAAGGTGTTTGTTTTCCCTGGCTTGCCAACTGCTAGCTGTACAGGGAAGGAGGAAAAGACCAAGATGAGTCACTCTCTGAAAGTAGGATTTCTTACTCCTTCCTCTGAAGTGTCTGTTCCCAGTGTGGGAGACAGGCTAGGTCACTGGTTTCAGAGAGGAAGCTACTTTGAGTTGAGTCTTGGCACTGTGCAAATATCAGTTTTCCAAAAAGATTTAGATGGCTCTTTGCTTTATAATAATTTTTGCATATAATTGACTGAACTGCTTTGTTTAAAACTTGGCTCCTGCCTAGACCTCAGTGAGGAGGAAAAGTAATTGCCTGAGTTTAAATAGTCCCCTGTTTATAATCCAAACACTGCAGCATGGAACCATTGCATGAGAACTGGGAAGTAAACCTGACTACAAGCCAGCTCCTCACAAATGTGAAACAAATGTCAGCCTTTCATTATCCAAGGCAAAATGTAAAGCAAACAGCTTCTGAGGTAATTCACTTTTTAACCGATCTCATTGAAGGATAGAGGTTTTCCCTGACATGCAGAGGAGAATATTTACTACAAATACTTTACAATGATGAAATTATAGAATGGTGTGGGATGGAAAGGACCTCAAAGACCATCTAGTTTCAAGCCCCATGCCTTTGACAGGGACACCTTCCACTAGACTAGTTTGCTTAGTGCCCCATCCAGTCTGGCCTTGAACACTTCCATGGATGGGGCATCCACAACGTCTCTGGGCAACTTCTGCCAATGTCTCACAACAGTCAGAGTGAAGAATTTCTTCCTCGTATCTAATTTAAACCTGCCTTGTTTCAGTCTAATGCCATTGCCTCTTGTCCTATCACTCCATGACCTTGTAAAAAGTCTCTCCAGATATCTTGCAGGCCTCCTTCAGTTACAGAAGGCTGGCACAATGGGTCTTCATCAAACATATTATATCCAGTATACAGAGTTATCGCCAGAAATGACAAAAGTTTAAACAGTACCTTTTAATATCTACCACAAGATGGCAGAGTTGGACTTAGAACAATTACAGTTTTGGGTAAACTGATAACTCTAAAACTTCAGACTAAAAAAAGTCTTTGTGTCCTGTATAAAAACAAAACAAAACAAAAAAAAAAAGTTATTACATCTTTCCATGGCATGGAATCGCACATCAATATAATACCAATAGTAGCAAACAAACTCATCAGATTTGACTAGACCTGAACTGGGACAATGAAATGTGGGCTCCCTCCTGAATACCCTGGCCACAGTGGAGGAAATTACCAGGATGGTGACATGTAAGAGAGCTGAGGAGTGATTTGGTGGTATCTCTTTGTTTTCCAGGGTCAGGCAAAAGCCAGCCAGCAGAAACTGAAAGTTAATTCCACAGATGCCAGAAATATATGTGATGCAAACAGCCAGTGTTGCCATTAAACTTCCACAAATGCATTTACCATAAACAAAAAGTTCCTCTTTGACCCTTACAGATTGTCTCTCCTAAGCAGCTCCCTCCAAAAATGCTGTTATCCTACAGCTCCAGTAGTGTCTCCCACACAAAAAAGTTGCTGTCTTCAGGGGTACCCTGAGAATCAGAATTCCTGTGCTTCAAAAGGGTGGTATGATCCTCAGGATGCTAATCACCAACAGAATGATACAGGGTCCTATGGGGAAATTTGGCTCTGTATACACATCTTGGGGCTGCACTGAATCCACGTGCAGCCTCCCTTAGCTGTGTGAGATTTTGTTGCTGGGTAGCTGGAAGGTGACTTGGGCTGTGCTCAGTTATCACATGGATGGGACTACATGGTGACTTTTAACCAATGTAAATACACAAGAACACACACAAGTAATGTTATGAGCATCATATATGGAATAAACACATTACATATTCATATTATAAATTTATGGCCAGATTCACTGCCCTTGGGAGGTTAAAATGCTGACTGAAGGTTGCTTATCCATGGAGAGCCTTGTCTGTGCAACTCCCAATTTTCTAAAAGAGGTTGTTCCACTTTTGCCCGGCTTCACAAAGGTTTTTTTGCCGTCTAAGTGCCTGGTTAATGTGTAAATTTCACTTTCCCACTAGGTGGCAGATTGTCATAGTTGAAATACTCGTTCAGGTCCATTCCATTAATTGAGCATCGTCCACTTGCCAGCTTTGTAGTTGAACTGTTTCATGTATGAATAGATTGGAACCAGAATAGATATGGTGATGTGCTCTTCCCCAATTAGAATTTTAGAATTCAACAATTTTGTTTACTCATTGATGGATCTCACCTGAGCTCAGTTTGACATTGCAGTACCTACACTGCAGGACACGTGGTTCCTGAGAAATGATTGGCATACATCAGATGCACTTTGCATCTACACAGGACCCTTTTACACAGCTCCTCCGGGGCTCTGCAGGAAGGAGTGTGTTGGCCAAACCACTCTCCTACAGATCTAGGATGTGTGTTGTAGCTCTTTCAGATTTCTGGACAGAGGGCATCTCAAAAAGCCCAGCACTATGACACAAAACAATTTTTTCCCTCTCTGATTGCTAAAGGAATTGAACATACTTTCTAAGAGCTGGTAGCTGTCCTGCTCCATATTCCAGAGTTTTTCAATGCCTTTTTCCCTTGCAAGTGATGAACTCTTTTCATTTGGGCAGGTCCAGGACTTCAGAAATTTGCAGCAATAAAATCTGCAGTCCTGATGCTCCTGTGCTTGCATGAGGTTCTTCAGGTTCCAGTTCTGGCTTCAAAATTCAAAGCAAACTCTTCTATAACTACCAGATTTTTCTTGTTTCACTCAAACCCATAAATTGTTGGATACCTGGAAAGATAACCTTGACTCACAGGACACTTCTTCTGGGTGCAGATTTTCTCCCCTTGAGCTTGTTACTTATAACCTTAAGAAATTCTGCTGGAGCTTGTGCTAGTGTCATGCACTGAGTTTAATGGATTTTTTCCTGCCTAACTTTGGTGCAACATCGATGACAGTTGGTCCTGGTGCCTTCTCCCTTACCCATGACTCAGTTTGCTACAGTGGTGTCCTGGCTCTGCAGTCTGTGCTGAGGAAGCAGATAAGCTGTTTCAGGATCAAGATCTCTCCAGCTAAAACTGCAGCACAGATTTTCCCAACAGTGTTGGGCATTTAAGGTCCATTAGCCACTAAGCAGGCACTGGCACTTGAAATTTCACTTCTGAAGGAACATGTGTGAGCTTTGCATACAAAGGCAAATAACAAATTACACTTCAGGATGTCTTAACTTTGTCATGTGCTGTTGTTTCAGCAGTGGGAGCCTTTTAACAGCCCCAGAGAGGTGTGATGTACTCACACCTATCTGTATCTGTTTTCCTAACTCTAGTGCGAGTCTTACAAACTTTCATTTGAGAGGATCAATGCTTCCTAATAGGTTTTCAAGGGCATGGAGCATTCTCACACTTTCCTGTGACCTAGGTAAGGACCTTGGCATCTCACAGAATTGACTGGAGCTTGTTACAACTGGAGTGACCTGTTGTACCGTGGTAGCATCAAACACATACAAGTCACACAATCTCTTTTTGAGAGGAGGAATGATACCCCAAACTGGCTATGTCCTGGAAGGTGGTGATCTCCCTTCTTCACACATCTAATTTGAATTACTCCTGTTGTGGCAGATTAGCACTGACTGGACACAATAATCAGGACACTTCTGGTGCCCCATGCTGCTGGGAGCTTCCTTGCCCTTGTTACACGGTAATCTTTTCCATGCCTTTTGCAGATGTCAAGCTGTCAAAGCAATTCCCTGGGTTTGTTTGTTCTTTCCCTACTACTAGTTTTTCAGTGTAAAAGGTGGATTTGCAGATCCATCTCTGGGGGGAGGGTTTGGCTCTTCAGAGAGCTGTACAAGTCCAGCAGATAGAGGCATGTGGAAATCCTTCATTTCCCCCAGATGCAGCCCTTCCTTCAGGCTCCCAGCCTGCTTCGAGCCCATTCCTGTTTGTGTCCATCTGCAATTTGCTGCAAGTCTTTTGTTGCCAAGTGCTTTTTGACTGCATACAAACAGAAGGTCCCTAGAAACTATCTGAATTGATCTAATGGAAATCTGAAGACTGTGGCAATGAAAAGCCCAGTTATATGGCAGTGACAGTTTTTCTGTGCATAAAAAGCTTGTGACTAAAAGTCCAATACTTCATAGACTGCAGAAGTGGGAGCTTTATATAATTTCCAGCTCACTAATAGTGTTGCCAACTCTCATGATTTTATCATGAGTCTCATGATATTCTTCTTAAAAGCTTAGTTTCTGAAGTCAGGCAATTACATGAGAATCTTTCTCTCTCTCTTTTTTTAACATTCTTTTCTTAGCAGCAAGTTTCTAGCCCTGATGCTTTCAAGGGGGAAAGAAGGGAAAAAAAAACCAAACAGAGGAAGCTTTAAAAGATGACCAAGGTTTGTCCTGAAGACTCAAAAACACCAAGAATGCAAACCAAAAGAGGTACATAGATATTACTGTTTGCTTGTTTCTTTTTAATCTTGTGGGCTTTTTTAAAGCCAGCCTTATGTCCAACTCATGATTTTTGAATGCCTGGGATTGGCAAGTCTATTTTGACAGGCCTAATGCCTATGTGTAGCACTGGAAGTCCTGTTATGATATTTATTTTTAGAAAAGCTATTTTAACTCATTTGGCACATTCTTTATAGCTTCATCCACCTCATGTAGTTCGACTCATGGGGCCAGATCCTTTACTGGAGCAAATTAGAGCAAGATCTGTGATTTAAACCATCTGGAGATCTAGCTCATGGTGCAGTCATCTGGCTTTACTGGCAAAGGGATACAAAATATAGTCCCAATAACATTTTTAAAAACTCCATAAACTGTGCCTAAAATAGTCTTCCGTCGTTCTGGAGCAGATGTGGTACATACAGGGAACACAGGATGGAAAGCTTCAGAGGGTTTTCTTGCTGTTTGTGTGAGTGCATCTCCATAGCTCACTCCATCAGAGTCATGAGTTTTGTACTTTCCCCATGCACTGCACCACAACTGAGCTGCTGCTTAAGCGTGTCTGTGCTGGGTGCTGTAAAATCATCTTCACAAATGTGATTTCCATACAGGGAGATTCCTACTGTGCTTCCTTCTCTTCATAACTTTTTACCCATTGCAGTGGAACCATGTAGCTTAACATGAATGAAGGAGCCCCTCAGAGAGCAGCTCACGTGGAAATGTCTTTGTGCTGGGCTCCCAAAACCCTCTGAAGGCAGACAAGGTCAGTGCTGCTCTGGAGTTGGATTCCTCAAGGACCACAGAGGAGCTGCAGGAAGTGGTCTTGGTGACTCAGCTGATGGCAATCCCCCTGCTGGGTCAGCATTGAGACAATGCGCAGCACGATGGGAGAAGGCAATGTTTGCTTCAACATTTTTCAGGTAAAGTGCAAGGTGGGATCTCTGACCATTTGTTTCCAAAAGATCTTACAAACCATTTTGTAGGAACAAAAATTGGCATACCCTTTCAGGAGACTGAAGTAGTCAAAAAAATATGATAGCTAATTCAAATCTCAGAAAATGGATTTTAAAAAAAAGATATGCAACTCATTTCCAGCCCTTTTTCCAGATGTTCTACAGTGAAAGTCCCCACAGCACCATGCAGACCTCCTGAATGTCACTAAACCTTTCCCCTTTGCTGGCAGCACTTCATGAGGCTGAGCTCTCCTTGCTGAGCTGTTACCAGTGTTGACTGGAGTTGTTTAAAGCTGCTCTTCAACTTCATTTTCTGTGACTGTGATGTTGGCACTGCACTAGAAGATGTGAGCCCCTCTTCTTCTATTCAGTGATTCCAGTTATGATCAGTGCTGGGAAAATTCATCATCAATGCTCAGAGTCCTGCTGTACCTTCTGCTCAGTCCCCAGCTGCTTTGTGGAAGCTGCTTTGCAGTGCACAGGAGCTGGTTTGAAGGTGGTGGTGGGAAGGAGGCCACAGCTCAGCAGCTCAGCTGCCAATTGTGCAATCCCTGAACAACACTTGTGGCTGGAGCTCTTTGCTCCCAGGAAAGCACTGTATCTAGGATGGGCCATTTCCTCAGGGACTGTACCCAAGCAGGGCCCAGGGCTCACTGTGGTCTTCTGAGCTGCTGGGTTTGTTTGTTGTGGGCTTTCTCGTGGTTCTGCTTGTGTCACTCTTGATTGAGTTATTCTCCTACAGTACAGTCTGGGCTTTCCACCTTTGGACTACAGGGTGTGCACTGTCTCAGGTTACATCAGCTCCAGCCTTTTTCTGTGTTTGCTTTGCATTTTTCTCTGGACTCATCCAGAACCGGATTAAGTTACTTTGTCCTGGGCAGTTAACTCTTTAGAAAAGCTGGAGAAAAAGGGCATTTTCTAGAGAGCATTTGGAAAGGAACAGAGGTGGGCTGTGCCTAGCACCCCTGGGAGTGTGAGTGACCTAACCCAGGCTGGTGGAAAGTGCTCTGCTAAAATACTTTATAGATGCACCCTCTTTTTTTCATGGTCTTCCAAAGTGTGGAACACTTCAGATGGTAGCTGTAATGTTCTGTAAAGTTAAGGAAAAGCCTGGGCTAGGACAATCCTTCAGGGTGTATGTGATTACTTTTACTATGATTTATTCTTGTGTGGTCAGAAGGGGAAAATGTAATTTAGTGGCAGAATAAAAGGCTTATGGGGTTAAGTGTGTTCATTTCAGAAAATTTCAGATTTCACATAATTTGGGGAGAGTGTGTTCCTGAGGGAAGTCTGAGGATGTAACAAACTGTTGGGCTGCACCAGGATCCCATGAGTTACCATCCCAGTTCTGGGGATCCTACTGTTGCTTAGGGGTGCTGCAACAAAATGATAGAAGGACTTTTAACAGTGTTCTTTCTGATATTTGGAATATATTCCTAAATTGGAACTACTGGGCTGTATTCAGTGTTTGTCAACTTCTTTAGATGATCTTTGAAGAGAGGACTGTTGTTCTTTGCACTGATTAGAATCTGCATGGTCAATATGGACATGTTCATGCCATAAGCTCCTGGTGGGGGAAGCTCTGCTCTCCTTGGGGCTGCCTGGGTGAGTCATTCTCACCATGTTACATTTAGCATTTGGGTTATGTCATATCAGCTCTGCCAGCTGGAATTGAGACATTTGCAGTGATACTAGAAGATTAATTGTCCGACTAAGAGGTCGTATTCTCAAAGAACCAGATTTACCCCACATTTTTATATCAACATAATACAATGGGGTTTTTTTCCTCCATGTTTTATGCTAAATAATTATTTGATTGTTGATCCTGAGGAAATCAAAAACTAACAAACTACACTTTAGTAGCATAACCTCTCTTCTTGTGTGTAAAATTGCTACCAGTATATTTTCTAGGATTTGTTCACTCCAAATTTTGGGATGGAAGTCTTTGGGGATGGAATTTATTTTGCCTTGGTTTTTTTATTAGTATAAATATTGTAATTTTCATTCTGTTTTGGAAAACTTTATTTGAATCCATGCATCAGAAACAATGGATTAAAATGAATGGATGGTTAGGAGGTGGTAGAAATTAATTAATTTCTAATTTGGACTTTTGGTGAAAGTTTTGTGGTCCTTGCTAGTCACCTTCTGCTGATGCCATTGTTCTGTAAATATATTAACAGATCTTAGTTGTCTTGGATAATTAAATAGCCTCTGCATTTAAGAGAAAGATGTTAATTTTGTGTGTGGTTCCAATGTTTATCCTGCCTATGGTTATGTGACCTAGTGTATATATTATGTTCCACTGAGGACTTTATCCCATCTGCTTACCCCATGGGACATGCACAGATCACCTCCTGTGTGTAAAGCCAGCAGGATCTAGGCTGTTTTGGAAATGTTTGGGATGTTCCAGAAGAATGTAATCATATTAGTATTATAGAGCTCCCTTTCTGTGCTTATTATCCCAAAAACCACTAACAGAGAGAGAGGTGCTTTAATTCTGTGGAAAGGTTTGATGCTGTGTGCGTTTCAATGGAAATAACTTTGTCTCTGTGGATGTGTAGCTTTATAGCATCAACCCCCTAAGTATATGTAAAACATATTCTGCTGGCAAACCACTTTTTGTGTAGTCAATATGCATATTTATTGGTAAAACATATGCACACTGTCATCTGTCCAATGTTTTACGTGTTACCCAATTTCAAATGAATAGAATAAAACAACTGCATTAGGCTGCAGTACACTGGTAAAAAATATTTATTCTCATCACAGGGAGCTCTGAAGCTCACAAGTGACTGTGGTTCCTAACACCAAGCCCAATTAAATAGGGTATAGAATGTTGCCACGGTGGCAGTTTGGGTTGTGTTCCCTCCATGCAGAGCACAAAGTAACACATTAAGTTCAGCAGCGGATCCAGAGAAAAGGGGCATCCAAGCATTAATCATTCATTGCAATGCTTCATGAAAGAAATCACAGTGAAAACAAAAGCAGGAAACTCAACTATTCTGAGAAGCACTTTGAGATAGCACTAGTTTCAGCTGCCAGGTATTTGCACTATCAATCAAAATATATTTATTTATCAGTTGAATCATATATTAAAACTCCCGGCTATGCAGAATAAGAGGCAGAAGAGAAATATTGAATGAATACATACAAAAATACTGAAGCCTACACTTTCTAGAAATAATACATAAATGTCATTTGCTGACAAGTAAAACAGATTGTTGTAAAAGGAACTCCAGCAATGACCTGACATCAGAATCACAATTTCCTGTGTCACAGGTTAGTGAGAAATTGCTTCTTTACAGCCTAACAATTCAAGGAATAATGACCTAACATTGTTCCACTGTGAATTGGGGCCAAGATATATATTTTTGCAGGTAGCAACAAATAAGAACAAACCTTTCAAAGAACTAGAATACATAAATCCTAAAGCACACCAGAGAATTCACCAGTTTTGACATAAGCAATCTATAAACAATATAACCAATTTGAAATATATTAGGTATGATTGCAAATGTTCCTTGTCTCTTCAGCAAAACTGGGCTGGACCTCTGTGGGCAGCACATAGGACGGCTATTATTTAGGGATTTGGGGTACTTCTGATTCCAGATGTTTGTGCCACTCATTTATTCAGCAAATGTAATGGAAATTTACATTGGCTTGATAGAGTTTTCAGACACCTCCTGCCATTCAGCCAGCAGTTTCATATATCTGTGGCCACATTCTTTGCTCATCACCATAAGATGTTAGTCAGAATTTATGGTAAAGGATGGGTATTTTGGATGCTTGACTTGAGATAACTCACAGACAACTCATTTCTGAAGAAGGCAGACTACTGAGTACTGAAAAATTGGAGCCCTTTCCAGAACTCTCAGTACTTATACAACTTTGGCTGTTGTTCTGCAACCCCTGGATGTGTTATCTGGAGAAAGGGGCCCTTAGTACACAAGAACCCTGAGATGTCAGTGATGTGGTCATATTCTTATTTCTAATCCTTTTATTCCTTTACAGCCTCCTAAAACTAGGACTAGCACAAGAGTTCGTGCTTCTGCTAAAATGCCATCCAGCATGGAGGACTTGTAATTCCTCCAAAATACTTAGAAAAAGTGATTTACAAAAGTAAATAAGATGAGATCACTTTGAATGCTTTATATACCCTTAAGACTGGGCAGAATAAAGCTGAGCTCTGGCAAAGGATTTCTTTCTGAGACAGCATTATCTAGTAGCCTGAATTTGGGTCTATGAATTGGGATTTCCTTTCCAGCTGTATCAGGGATTCTTTATCTGGACTTGGATTAGATAAGCATTAGAGATCCTAATTAATGGTTATACAACTATGAAGTTTAAATGGATAAAGTTTTTTGGCTGGAGGAAAGAACAAAGTTTTATTACAGGCACTGGCCACAGTAGATAATGCTTCAGCAGTCCAACCTCAAGGCAAATGTGTGCAAATTATTTTATATATCAGTATATATACACTGTGTATATGCAATATGGTATAATGTGTACAGCACCAGGTTATACATTTTGTACTGACAAGGATTTCTATTTTTTCTGCAAAGCCTAACAAATTTTCTCTTCCTGGAGCAGAATGAAAAGTCTTCTTGTTAGTTTTCCCTCATGAAATATAAATATAGCTTCCAACAAATCTCATTGACTTTATATCAATGTCCGAGTTTTGCTCTCTGTTCCTTGCCAATTCCAGCTGTTTGCAGTTCCTCACACAATGCCACTTACAGGTATCCCAGTTCCTACTCTGTGCATTCCTGTCCCTGCTCTCTTCCCCTCCTCCCTATAAGGAGACAACAGATTTCCAATAACCCAGTTAGCCCTGGGGAGAGAGTTGTTATCTGGGCTCTCATCAAATCAAGCATTTTGCTGGGGACAGATGAAGCCCAGAGGAGCCTTGCAAGGCTGCTGTGCTGCCCTGCTCCATCCTCCCAGGCAGGCAGAGCCCTGCAGCCCATTCCTGGATGGCAGAGGGGGCTGCAGTTAGAGGGACAGGGAGAAAAGGACTAAAGAATGAGAAACTGCAAATGATGAGAAAAGATCATCACTCAGAAGCTGCACATTTTGTTTTCACATCCATGGCAGAGAGCAGTGCTTGCTTCTGCAGGCTCTCTTCCTTTCCCCACATAAGAACAATGCACTCCTGCTTTTCTGCAGCTGGAAACACTGTGAGAAGCATAACTTATCCCTGAGCTTTTCATATAAACTTTCTGCAGTTTGAGCTTGGAGTTGCCAGTCTTAGAGCAAATTGTGCTTCCTTTTTCAGACCTGAGTGAGAAGGGCCCTCTCACAGTGTGACAACAGGCTGGGTCTGGCAAGGGCAGCCACAAGTACCACACTTCTTGAAACCCCGCAGACATGATGGGCTCTGTGCACTCTGAAGAAGCTTCTGTCCTTCTGCCAAGACAGGTAAGGATGGTGTGTGTATCCCTGGTCCATTGTGAATGCCCATTCAAATCATTTATCATTTTACAAGAAGAAATTTCAGTGTATATAGTCATGTGAATAAGGTCTTGTTTTAGCAGGGCATTTCAATTTGAAGTTGAAAAAGAACTTGCATGCTCTCTGAAATGACAAGCAGGCTTCCAGGCCAGTTTTGCATTAAATAGAAGTACCACACCTTCTTTGCTGATATAGTATAGGAGTATCATTTTGTAATCACAGAAGACCCTAAGAAGAGTTTATGGTATTAGTTCAATATTCATGATCCAGTATAGATTAAACCAGCCAACAATTGATCTTTCCAATGCAGCAGAAAACCTCCCAGTCCTCTCCCCACAAACCAAACCAAATCAAACACAAAACCAAACAAAACTAAAGCAGCAACTATCAGGAAATTAGTATTGAAGTTATAATTTGAATATACTTTGGAGACAAGAAATATAAAATAAGGCTTAATAAAAATGTAAAATGCAGGAAGATGGCACCTGCCTCGGGCCTTGGGAAACTTTACACTGAAGCTTTAAACAAGAGACAACACATACATGGAGGCAGATAGGAATCAGAGCTGCATATCATCCCCATGAGTATCAGCTCATTGTCTACCCACAGTTACATTTCCCCCAGGTAACAGGGAAACTTTAGAAAAAGAAAGGAATTTACTGTGCCAAAAAATCTTTCCCATTCTCTTAGTAAAATTCTGAGCCAGCATTACACATGACATTGTTAATTCATTAAATATCACTGTGATTAATTATATTCAATAGATACGAGGTACATTCAGGTTCAGTGCAACTTCATTGACCCCAGAGCTGGTACAGCTGTTTAAATCAGGGCAGAAGTGGTCATGTACTACTTCCCACTTGGACTGAAACCAGGCATCATAAAGATATGAGTTGCATGAAACATGGTTTTAGGCTTCTATCTCCTAGTGATCATCCCACATGTAATTATTTTCTACATTCTAAAAGAGAAGCATATTTAAATGTGATTTTTTTTCCTGGTAGCTTCTACCTGTGAATATCCTTTGGAATACTCAAATGGGCCTTTTAATTTATCATAAGGATTTATGAAGATTTATAGAAATAAATTCTATAGACATGAACAGAACAGACTGGAGCATTCCCCACTGGTTTTTCAACAATTTTCTTTTAAGATGTACTTTAATAAAGAATTACAGTCCATTTTCAGAACTATATCAAATATTTTCATAGCCACATTTGTGCCTTTTGAGGCTAGTCTAACTTCCAGATTCTTTCCATTGACCTAACAGAAATGGGACAGATCCCAGATTAGCAATCCTGGACTTGGTGGTGTGTCAATCTTTTATCATTGCGAGAGGTTTTTTCTAAAATTGTGATTAAAAGACCCTCTTTCCTTAGTCCTGAACATTTTGGAATGTATCTTCTATATCCACATGATCGTGCTACAGCAAGATATAGTAAGTGCACGTTGTCATATATCCTTACATCCCTACTTGGTTTCATCCCTATCAAGTTGTACAAGAGCAGGAGGGAAGACAAGAGGGAAGGCTTGCACTTTGACCCGTTGTTCATATTTTGGTTCTTTTATGTGTACCAAATGTCAGTCATCCTGTCGTCTATTTAATCTCGGACACCTATGGAAGATTAAGAGAGGGCAGTTCAATGAGCAGAGCAGGAGAGGGAAGGATAGATGAGCTACAGCAGGCAGATAATGTAAAAGCCAACTCAAAGTTCTCAAAAAACTCCAGCCGTCACCAGCCATCGCCAGCCGTCATCCTTCAGACAAAAAGGAGGAGTTTCCATTCAGGCTTAAAAATCTCCATCTTCTAAAAGATTGGCATGTGAGAATTCTAGAAGGGAAAACTGTCCTTCTTTACATAACTCTGAATTAATCCTTTAATTCTTCCTTCTTTTGATTTTAAATATGTTCTTGGCCAGGAGTCTGGATGTACACATGTTTATAACTGTGCAGCAGGAATTTAGAACATATCTAGTGTCATTGTTTTGCCAGCTTGTCGTTTTGATCCATCCAAAACCCCGTTATTCTAACCTATCTCCTAAGCTGCTGGGTCATCTTTCCCAAGTAAAGTAACCTGGGAATAAAAGTGAGCTTTGTTTTTGGAGATCAAAGACTTTTTTTGATCCCTCTTTTGGTAACCAAAGCCTCTTCTCCCTTGCATGGTGCTCATCAGTAGTAGGTGCAATGAAACTCCTCTCTGCACAAAATTGTCCACTTGGATGGGGCAAGGTTGTGCTGCTGTGCCAGCACCGACTGCATGTGTACCACGGAGAGAGGAGAGAATTTCTTTGGATAAAACACTGAGTGCATATTAATACAAGACTTTGACCAAAAAAAAAAAAAAGTTGCAGTGTTGGTGGTTGGCAAAATAATCTGCCTCACAGTCCTTCCCAGGCTATCTGAATGGAATAAATGCGATTTGGGAGTGCATGGTGAGCCAGTTGTCACCCTCAGATACTAGCCTTCTAATGACATCGAGAAAATAAGGAGGGAAAAAAGAGAAGAAAAAAACGAGAAAAAGATATGTGTGCAAAATTTCAGACAGAAGGCACCCAAATTGGTAGCTGGTTTTTGGGATTAAAAATGTAGTATGAAGCAGTCCAGCCAGGTTGCTTTGCACAGGCTAGAAGAGGAAGGTTTCTGAGTGGTTTGTGCTCATTTTCCACTTGCCCGGACCTGGGCTGCGTGTCGGGCAAATCCGCTGGCAAATGTTAACACTGCCCAAGGGACTGAAAGTGAAGCTGGGGGCTGATGTGGCATGCGGTTGCCATGGTACTGGCCATAATCCTGCCGGAGTCAGATACCCTGATGATACGGCGAGTTTGAGCTTGCTCTGGAGTACAGCGCAGTGACCCTTCCCAACAGCATCTGGTTGCGTTTTAAACTTTTGATAAATTCCATAGCCAAAGAAATCAAAACAATTTAAATAACAAGCCCAGCCTGGCCAAAGTCCAAGTTCAGGCTGCTGCGTTTCTCATTGGTAGTGCTGTTTAATGTAGAACGGAGCAAAAGCGAAGATAATCGGGGTGGGAGCAGGGCACTTTTTGGAGATTCTTTCTCCCCTCCTCGTAGCCTTAGTCCCAAAACAAGAGGATGAAACTAGATTCAACCTCCGGTGCGGCTGCTTATCGCGTTTAGGGAACAGTCTATAATGAACGCGTTTCTCCCCCTAGATGTTCCTGGCGGGTAAAGCCGCCCGTGTGCGAGGATGTTCCGCGGAGCTCTGCTGCCTCCAGCCCTGCTGTGGCGGGGGCTTGAAAAAGTCGCGCAAACTCGCGGGGAAAAAGCAACCACCAAAGTTGGAGGGAAACCACCCCCAGCTCCATCCCCGCCTCTCCGCGAGCGAATCTGCACAAGCCAAACTTGTGCTGTTTGGGGAGGGGGGGCAGCTTTCCTCGAGAAGGGGATTTGTGTGGGCTCGCTGCAGATGCGCTCCAGCTGAGCGCGGTGTGCGGGGGCTCCCGGCGCTCCCGAGCGGCGCGGCCGGGCCGGGCTGGGCTGGCGGAGCGGATCCACCGCGCCCCACAGAAAGCCCCGCACCCGAAATGGTGCGGTTCGCTGAGGCGAGGGGGCGAGCCGGGATGAAAGGGGCTGGGGGGAGGAGAGAGAAGATCCGGAGCGGTGCGCTGCTCCCGCGCCAAAAGGGTGGAAAGGTTTAGATTTCCCTTTTTTTTTTTTTTTTTTTTTTTTTTCTTAAAGGGCGGGTGGAAGAGAAAACAGACCCTAGAGCCAGTTTTCCTCTTGTGTCAGGGCTTGAAAGCGCTCCAGCGTCTTCCTGCAGGCTGCTCAACTTCATCTCTCGTGTGTGTGCATGTGTGCGTATATCTATTATATACATAAAGTAGGTGAACGTGTGCGCGCCGTGTCCCGCCGGCGGCCCGGGCGGATGGGCAGCAGGAGCCCCTCACCTCTGCACGCCGCCCCCGGCCCTCCACAGCGCTCCCTCGCTCCCTCCCTCTCCCCGTCCTTCCCCGCCCGCCTCCGCGGAGCTGCTCCGCGCCTGCCGCCGGGAGAGCACCGCGCCGCCGCCGGGATCCGCGGCAGCTTTTGGCGAGGAGCGGAGCGGAGCGGGGGAGCGGCACAAAAGGGAAGGACGGAGGGAAAGTCCCTCCCACGCCCCCCTCCCCCAAGTTTATGATGGGGGTCCGGAGGAGCAGCGCTGCTCCGCGGCAACCGCTCGTCTGCTGAAAACTTGCTGCTCCGCTTTTTGGGTAAAGTTGATGCTTATTGTGTCTTTTCATTGTGCTTTTTATTCTTTTTCTTCCCCCCCTCCTCTCCTCCCGCTTTGGCTGGAGCTGCCCTGCGCCGGTGGGGGGTGTGTGTGAGGGAGGGTGCAGTTTGGTGAGGGGCTCTCCTCGCTGCGGGTGCTCAGGGGGGCCCATCCCGTGTGTCCCCCCGAGCTCGCAGGTTAGCGGGGAGGATGGGGCCGCGCGTGTGTCCGCCGTGTCCCCCCCTTTCCCCGCCAGCCCCCTCCGGGACCGTGCCTCCACGGCCATTGTTTTTCCCGGGGGCTGCGGTGACAGTCCCAGCCCCGGGCTGCTGCCGGGACCGTCTTGCCCTGGCTCCCGGAGGACGGCAGAGCTCCCCAAAGCCAGAATAGAGTTTGTCTCTTTTTTCAGAGGAAAAATGAAGTTGCCCCCTCGCCTCCTTGTCATCCCCCCATCCGGGAGGGGCAATCTTTCGACAAGTATATTTGCTGAGGAATTTAAAAAATTCCCTGCTGCAACTTGATCCCTGTGTGATGAGGAGCGGCTTGGAGAGACCCGGACTCCAATCCTATTAAGGACTTAGAGAGTTGAGAGTTTTTCCCCCGGACTCGGTGGCTTTAAAACAATCAGGGAGGAGGGGAGGGAGATGGGCTCATCTAGATGCCTTTTCTGCCTCAAGTGATTGCCATCATTTCCTGGGAAACCTGACTTTTCCAGCGCGGGGGCTTAGGGTGATTTATCAGTGGTCCTGCTGCCGGCTTTTCCGAGGTTTACGGGCTTATTTATTTATTTATTCATTTAGCTGACCTGCAGCCAGGGCTTCAAAACTTGCCGGGCCGGGGCTGAGCCGCGGGTGCGGTGCCCCCTCCGCGGGGCGGGACCCGGCTCGGCCCCGCTGCATGGCCCGGGTGCCCAAAGGCCCAGGCGTGGGGTCACCGCCGGCCGGGGCACTGAAACTTGTGTCTCCTATAGCTGCCCTCGCGTTTCGTACTGCCCCAGGTGCTGGAAAACTTGGTGCTTACAGAAATTAGCATTTTATTGGTGTATGGTGTTTATATTTTTACGGCCACAGATAAAGGCGCTAGTTGTAAAAGCTTGCCTACCCCCTACTAATCCCCTTTTTTTTTTTGCTTTTTCTTTTTATTCTTTTTTTTTTCTTTTCAACTGAGGCTCTTGGGATGTACAAGAATTTGAAAGTAAGCGTTACTAGCATGTGCATAAAACAGCATTTAAACAAATACTGTATTGGCATGTGCTGTGGAGTTGGTGCCAAAAAAGTTAAGTAAATAAGCCATGAAATTCAAAATACACACAAGTGGAATAGACTGATTTGTTGTAAGACTTGCTGATTTTATCTGCTTGTTCTAGCTACCTTGCTTTAAGAAAAACTTTGGAGATCTTTTTGGGGTTGGTTTTGTTTTGGTTTTTTTAAGTTCTAAATCTAATAAAATTAACTTCATTAGAAAAGAAACTAAATTCATCTGGAAAAGAGGATTGTGCTAGATAATTAACTAATTATTTATACTGCTGAGACGTTTGAATTGCGTGATAATTGCTGCATACAGCAACTACAGTTGGTGAATTGGTTTGGTTCAGCTTTTCTGATGGGTGGATATGGTAATTTGTATTTGGGCTGTAACGTCAGGAAATGGTGACACCTGTCAAACTTTGAATTGCAATAAAAATGTAGTATTGAATGTTATTGCAAAACTGACAACTTTTAAGAAGCGAATGAAATTCATTATGGCTTTTCCACTGTAAACAACTCCTGGAAATTTGTCATTTGATTGAAAGCATGACCTATCTGTAGCACTGCAAAGTGCCTGATTGACTGAAGATGAACTTGTTAATCTATAGGTATGTGTATATCCAACCTCTGGTGTGTGTTTGTGAAAGAGTTGATCTTTAAAGCAAGTTGAGGTAAGATTCACTTCATCTCGAATGTTGTTATTGCTTAAAGTATGTGACTTTGAAGTGCCCAGAAATGCAACTGCTGTTCTTCAAAGGAAAACAGATCTCGAGGACTGTTTCCAACTTCCTTTCAGTGTCTTTCTTTTTTTTTTTTTTTCTCCAGTGTGTCAATGGGGATGTATACAGATGGACAAATACTATTTGTGTTAGATCATTCAATTAGAGAAAAATTAGAGCCATAGAAGAATTTGAACTAGATGCATATGTCAATATAAATCTAGCATAATTTCACTGAAGCTGCTCCAGGTTATACTTGGATAAAAGAGAATAGAACTTGACCTCAGACATCCAATACATAGCAGCTTGTGTTCCCAAATGTCACACTGAAGTCACATTTAGAAAAGACAGCCTTCTGGCTGCATATAGATAATGAGCAGTATTTTTGTCATTGTTTTGAAAAGCAGTGTGAACTTCAGTGTCAAAGAACCATTTTTGATTATGTTTTCTGTGATTCTAATGATCTTACAAGTTTATACCACAACTTCCCTTTCAGTGGCACAGTTGTATAGAAGCTGCACAAGCTCTGGGGCTGTGTGATCAGCTGTACACAGAAAGGGTTATGTAGTTGCTACAGTTTTGTCTGACTTGAAAATACATTTTTCATGAACCGATACTTTATTTCTATTGAGAATGTTTGAATTTTTCAGTCCTCTGGACCCATCTCTTTTTTAGTTTAAGGATAGGGTAAAGCATATGACCTAATAGCAGTTTCATTATTCTCATTCTCTGTTTGCAAGTTAACTTGGTTAACTGCCTGCCCCTGTTTTTGGTGGCCTACTGTAAGCCAGTTGTTTGCCCTGTAGTCTGAAAGGTACACAGATACTTCATGCTTTTGTACTCTGAGAAGTGCTCTGTTCATAGTGAAGTTTCCAGTGCAGATTAGTGAAGGCAGTGGATTCAGTAAGCAGTCACCAAAATCTGTATATATTTGTGGAGCAAACACCTATCTATTGCCCCATCACAAAGCCTCCACTTAATAATCTGGCCAAGGATTTCAAGGCAGTGAGTTTTTTCAAAGAAGCTACTTAGGAACATTAGATGTGACTATAGCATCAAACTAATTAGTTGCCACTCCATTTCTATGAAGCTTCTAGGGCTTTATAGAAATGCAATATTTGCACTTCTCACTTGCTGCTGAGGCATTGAGGTTAAGCGGTCTCTGCTTTTTGTCCGCTTTCTTGCTGATGGGAAAGATTCCAGGGCATTGTTCGAGAGCTGCACAACCCCCTTATGTACCTGGGTAAATATTTTAAACAGTTGCACATTTGGACAACTTGCCACAAAGCATTAAGTGGTGTTTAGGGTTTGCTTCAGCTCTGCTGCCAGGACCCTTGTAAAGAAAACCAAAACAACTTGTAGGTATTTGGGAATTAATTAATGCAACGCTAAATAAAATAACAGCAAAGAATGAATCCTCCTATGAATGACTGCAAGAAGGCATCGTGTTAGAAAGGCAAATAATACATGTGTGCCTATGCATATCTGCATGTATGTACACACATTTGTGTGCATGCATGGAGTGTGCACAATTCATGAGCTGTGCATACAGCAGATCCCATATATATGCATCTTCTAGAAACTAACTGGTGGTTGGTGTAAAAGGAATGAAAAATTGCATCTTGCATGGCAATCTTGATAGTTCAAGAGGCAAAATTGCAGGTTTCCCTTGTGCACAAGTGACTGGAATGGAAATAGTGGGTAATCAGGTCAAATTTTCTACAGACCAGCTCCAGTTGGGAGTGAATACATGTTCGACGTGTGTAGTCCAGGAGAGGCCACGGAACTTTTGTTCATTTGCTCTTGGCTACTGTAAAACCACAACCCATAATCTTTAACTTCTTATAAACAAAGTGAACCCAAATGCACTAAAGATGAAATGTGCTGCACAAAGGGAACAGGTAAATTATCCTTTAATTTAGAAGGTCAGAGCTGTAAAAATTGTTTGGGATTTATGAATATTCAGTACTACAGGAAAAAGAGGCCTTAGTGCCTGGAAGTGGACACCCAAATTAGAAAAAAATTGAAAATAGGCTCCCTTGGGCTCCTATTGTAATGAGTGGAAGCGTTTCTGATACTGTCATGGGCATGACTGCCCAAATACATTAGTCACTGGTGAATCTTTTCTTATCGTTTCACAATTATTTGTGATTGGCTGTCACCTTTCTGCAATTATAAATATTCTAAGAGGAAACAATACAAATTAGAACTGTAGGTACCAGGATCTTTGTACTGGATGTATTTCTTTTTACTTTCTAAGTGTTCTTTTTCATATGAAAAGAGTCTTGCAGCTTTATCCTTATTCAAGTCTTTTCTTTTTGTATCTACTGGGGAGAAAACCATTAATTTTGAGGAATGGTGAGAGTAAGCCTTAAGCTGTCTTTGACATTTTAGTTTAACTTGAATAGGTTAATTTTTTTTTCTTTTTTAAGAAAACAAGTTGGTGGGAAGTGTGTTTTAACTGTGAGCGCCCGATTTCGACCATTAGCATAAGAAAAAAAGTTTTAGTGCATTTACTATTGTATTGAATGAAGAGTTCCAACAGTCAGGGAAAAGAAAGTAAAAGGCTGTAAAGAAATGATGGTCTATTCAGATTATTCAGCAGCCCAGAGCTCTGGTCATCTGCCTCTGAAATCTGTGATCGGGATATCACTTTTATCTTCCTGTGCCTTTCTCTCCTCTATTTCACATGTTCACTTTTGTCAAGGTTTATTGATCACGTTTTCTTCTCTGCAAATCTGTGGAAAATTTAATGAACCAAAAACAACTGAGAAATAAAAGGAACTTTTTATTCATTAGTCACTAGATTGAATTTTGTTCCATAGTCACTACCCTCTTGCCTCCCATGTGCCTCATTGTGTCACTCCTGCAGCGCTTACAGTATGTACAGTGGGGATGGCCACATTATTAATTCTCTTCCAGGGAAAAGTTTGTTTAAAGTTGTGAACTCATGGCAGCCCCAGCTCTGCTCCTTGGCTTTTCCCTGCCTTCCTGACATTTGGATTCTTGACTGTGGTGCTTCTGTCACTAAATACCTTTAAGTGTTTATTCGGCAGAGCATTTACCTCTTCAGGAATTAAATGTATTTGCTGCCTAGCAATTAAATCCAAATTTAAATGATTGCAGATTAGTAGTAGTTATTTACAGTCCCGATTGTTTTGGTCCTGTGATCCTTGTTCATTACACATCTGCTTTGCCGTGGTGCTGCCCCAGAGCGCTTTGTGATGCAAATGCTTTTGTTAACTTACAAATAGTTTCACTATCTAGATCATCTCAGGTGACATATTTTAAGTCGCTTCTTTTTTCCCAGATGGACTTTAAAAAAGCTGTAATTAAATGTGGCTTCCAGTATGATTAAGCTTTGCTAACATTTTCCATGGAATGCTTTACTTGAACTCTGGCACTTTCTGAACTTGTCACTGGAAGATTTTTCAATAAACGCCCCTTTTAACATTAATTTCATTTCATTTAGTGCAGCTTGTAAGTGTAGGGAAATGAGTTAAAATGAAGCATATATCTGCCTGAGAGATTACTTGGATGTTTCTTAATTGTTAAGAACTTTACTGCTACCCCATGTTAAATGCAAAGTCTAAGTCCCAGAGGAAGCAAAACCATAGAGTTCTGTAGAACAGTCCTAAATACTCTCCCAATGAATAGTAGCATTAATCCTGATACTTTTAAAGGATGATCTAAAAGCCACAAAAGGGACTCTGGACTTGGGTTTGTAATTTCAGCTATAGTGATGGCACATCTGTTTTTTCTGTGCATGGAGTGACTCTGTTCTGTAGGAGTAGGCACTTGCAAGCTTCAGCTGCCTGTAAATCTAGAGAGAGGACTTTGTGCCCAGCAGAATGAGCCCTGCTGGAAAAATCTGGGCTTCTGGGGGGTGGGGGGGGAATAGTAATAAAGCGTCTCCTATCCCCTGTGAAATGTAGGATTTTAGTGTAGATAACCCATTCACATGAAACTAATGAAATCTGTCCAGAGCAAGACAGACCCCTTCTGTGGGATGCCGTGCTGCTCAGGGGAAGCCGGTGCGGGTCCAGCCCCTCGGAGAGGAGCCCCCCGTGGTCACAGTCCCTCACCCCTGCCAGGAGGTGGCAAATACCCCCGGCAGGGCACCAGCTGGTTCTTCCCACAATCTGCAGGGGATGCTTAGCTGCACAGCGGAATTCCTGCTGTGGCACTGGGAAAACTTCCCGTGTTACCAATGCAATTCAGAAGAGTGGAGATTCTGTAATATTACAGTGCTGTGGCTTATATTCATCACTAAGAGCCTTAAATACCCAGTCTCTGGAAGTTAAATCCTGTTTTGTTTAAATGTATATTTGATGATTATAGTCTATTCAAGCAAGCAGATCACCTGGAAGTTGTTTAGCGCTGTGTTAAGCAGTTTGATTCCGTCGCTAAAATTCATTGAAAACCCCTTGAAAACATCTCAGCATTTCTTTTTTTTTCAGCTTGGAAAGTGGCATTCCTAGCTAGAATCAGTGTATTGCTCCCCTCCACGCTGACCTGAGGAGCTCTGTTAGAGCCCTTTTATCACACCGTCTTTAAAAGCAAGGTCTGTTGATTGCAGCGGTGTTAAAAGAGCATCATTTCCCAACACCAAGATCGCTCCTTTTCACAGCAATGCTCAGCAATGCCCCTTTGTGCGGGGGACAATGCAATAAGTCAGACAGGACTTTCTGAGCCACCTCTATAAGGAACTGTAAGGGCTGCTGAAGTACACTTGTGTTAAGTTGAATTGATTGAAATTTAATGGCTGTTAGTAGCTATGAATGGTAATGATTTTCTAG